>NW_027043008.1:2645768-3307210 GCF_036013475.1 Columba livia
TCCATAAGGATGGCTTTTATACTGTACTTCCACAATCTGCTGGCAGTACAAAAAAATAAGCTGCATATCTCCTTAGGCTGAGTCATGGTGCTTTGGGGCAGGGACCATGCATATCACGGGAATATTTCACAGTTTCTGCTCTGTTTTCAGTGTATGACACCAAAACACCCACCTGATGACATCCTTTCAAGAGCAAAGGCAGCAATTTGCAGAATTCCGCTTCTCTGGGGAAGTGAGATATTGCTGAGCTGACACCAAGTCCTGCAGTGTCCCTGTCACCTGGAAGAGTCACCGCATCCTCGCCACGGTAGCGGGCATTGTGCCAAAGGTTCTATGTCAGCTGGGTGTGGCAGCCAGGCGCCCCCTAGGGGATGGGGAGCCTGTCAGACCCGCGCATCTCACTGCCTGCTGGCCCTGCTGTCACCAGCCAGGCCTCTGAAAACTTGTCAAACCATGCCCAGACGTGGGGCCAATTTGGCCCAAAGTCTCCAAGAGACAAGTCGGGGAGCAAGATATGGGACAGAGGGAGAAAGCGAAGGGAGCAGGAGAAAGGGAAGGAAGAATAAAAAGTAGTGTTGGGCTGCAGGAGTGAGATGGAGGAATTGTAAGAAAAGAGGCAGGAAGCAGGAGAGTGAGAGAAAAGGAAAGAAGAGACATGCAGCGAGACGAAAGGTTAGTGAGAGAGGGTGGGACAGAGAACAGGATGAGAAGGAAATAAGGCAAGGCAAGGACAGGCAAGGACAGGCAAGGCAAGGCTAGGCTGCGGGACATTTTTTTGCTTTATAGTTCCTAGCACATCCGTCTACAGACTAGGAGGAAAGCCATAAGACCGTATGGAATAGGCCCAAGCAAAAACCCCAGCTACTTGAGACAATTAGACTAAGCCTAAAATACGAAGATCTCTCCATAAGGATGGCTTTTATACTGTACTTCCACAATCTGCTGGCAGTACAAAAAAATAAGCTGCAGATCTCCATAAGGCTGAGTCATGGTGCTATGGGGCAGGGACTATGCATATCATGGGAATATTTCACAGTTTCTGCTCTGTTTTCAGTGTATTACACCAAAACACCCACCTGATGACATCCTTTCAAGAGCAAAGGCAGCAATTTGCAGAATTCCGCTTCTTTGGGGAAGTGAGATATTGCTGAGCTGACACCAAGTCCTGCAGTGTCCCTGTCACCTGGAAGAGTCACCACATCCTCGCCACGGTAGCGGGCATTGTGACAAAGGTTCTAGGTCAGCTGGGTGTGGCAGCCTGGCGCCCCCTAGGGGATGGGGAGCCTGTCAGCCCCGGGCCTCTAACTGCCTGCTGGTCCTGCTGTCACCAGCCAGGCCTCTGAAAACTTGTCAAACCATGGCCACACGTGGGGCCAATTTGGCCCAAAGTCTCCAAGAGACAAGTCGGGGAGCAAGATATGGGACAGAGGGAGAAAGCGAAGGGAGCAGGAGAAAGGGAAGGAAGAATAGAAAGTAGTGTTGTGCTGCAGGAGTGAGATGGAGGAATTGTAAGAAAAGAGGCAGGAAGCAGGAGAGTGAGAGAAAAGGAAAGAAGAGACATGCAGCGAGAAGAAAGGTTAGTGAGAGAGGGTGGGACAGAGAACAGGATGAGAAGGAAATAAGGCAAGGCAAGTACTGGCAAGGACAGGCAAGGCAAGGCTAGGCTGCGGGACATTTTTTTGCTTTATAGTTTCTAGCACATTCTTCTTCAGACTAGGAGGAAAGCCATAAGACCGTATGGATTAGGCCCAAGCAAAAACCCAAGCTACCTGAGACACTTAGACTAAGCCTAAAATACGAAGATCTCTCCATAAGGATGGCTTTTATACTGTACTTCCACAATCTGCTGGCAGTACAAAAAAATAAGCTGCATATCTCCTTAGGCTGAGTCATGGTGCTTTGGGGCAGGGACCATGCATATGACGGGAATATTTCACAGTTTCTGCTCTGTTTTCAGTGTATGACACCAAAACACCCACCTGATGACATCCTTTCAAGAGCAAAGGCAGCAATTTGCAGAATTCCGCTTCTTTGGGGAAGTGAGATATTGCTGAGCTGACACCAAGTCCTGCAGTGTCCCTGTCACCTGCAGAGTCACCGCATCCTCGCCACGGTAGCGGGCATTGTTGCAAAGGTTCTATGTCAGCTGGGTGTGGCAGCCAGGCGCCCCGTAGGAGATGGGGAGCCTGTCAGCCCCGGGCCTGTCACTGCCTGCTGGCCCTGCTGTCACCAGCCAGGCCTCTGAAAACTTGTGAAACCATACCCAGACTTGGGGCCAATTTGGCCCAAAGTCTCCAAGAGACAAGTCGGGGAGCAAGATATGGGACAGAGGGAGAAAGCGAAGGGAGCAGGAGAAAGGGAAGGAAGAATAAAAAGTAGTGTTGGGCTGCAGGAGTGAGATGGATAAATTGCAAGAAAAGAGGCAGGAAGCAGGAGAGTGAGAGAAAAGGAAAGAAGAGACATGCCGAGGGGTTAATGAGAGAGGATGGCACAGAGAACAGGATGAGAAGGAAATAAGGCAAGGCAAGGACAGGCAAAGACAGGCAAGGCAAGTCTAGGCTGCGGGACATTTTTTTGCTTTATAATTTATAGCACAGTCGTCTTCAGACTAGGAGGAAAGCCATAAGACCGTATGGATTAGGCACAAGCAAAAACCCCAGCTACTTGAGACACTTAGACTAAGCCTAAAATACGAAGATCTCTCCATAAGGATGGCTTTTATACTGTACTTCCACAATCTGCTGGCAGTACAAAAAAATAAGCTGCATATCTCCTTAGGCTGAGTCATGGTGCTTTGGGGCAGGGACCATGCATATGACGGGAATATTTCACAGTTTCTGCTCTGTTTTCAGTGTATGACACCAAAACACCCACCTGATGACATCCTTTCAAGAGCAAAGGCAGCAATTTGCAGAATTCCGCTTCTCTGGGGAAGTGAGATATTGCTGAGCTGACACCAAGTCCTGCAGTGTCCCTGTCACCTGGAAGAGTCACCGCATCCTCGCCACGGTAGCGGGCATTGTGCCAAAGGTTCTATGTCAGCTGGGTGTGGCAGCCAGGCGCCCCCTAGGGGATGGGGAGCCTGTCAGACCCGCGCATCTCACTGCCTGCTGGCCCTGCTGTCACCAGCCAGGCCTCTGAAAACTTGTCAAACCATGCCCAGACGTGGGGCCAGTTTGGCCCAAAGTCTCCAAGAGACAAGTCGGGGAGCAAGATATGGGACAGAGGGAGAAAGCGAAGGGAGCAGGAGAAAGGGAAGGAAGAATAAAAAGTAGTGTTGGGCTGCAGGAGTGAGATGGAGGAATTGTAAGAAAAGAGGCAGGAAGCAGGA
This sequence comes from Columba livia, assembly GCF_036013475.1. Taxonomy (NCBI): domain Eukaryota; kingdom Metazoa; phylum Chordata; class Aves; order Columbiformes; family Columbidae; genus Columba; species Columba livia. The sequence continues at coordinate 2,649,100 of NW_027043008.1, forward strand.
GAGTGAGAGAAAAGGAAAGAAGAGACATGCAGCGAGACGAAAGGTTAGTGAGAGAGGGTGGGACAGAGAACAGGATGAGAAGGAAATAAGGCAAGGCAAGGACAGGCAAGGACAGGCAAGGCAAGGCTAGGCTGCGGGACATTTTTTTGCTTTATAGTTCCTAGCACATCCGTCTACAGACTAGGAGGAAAGCCATAAGACCGTATGGAATAGGCCCAAGCAAAAACCCCAGCTACTTGAGACAATTAGACTAAGCCTAAAATACGAAGATCTCTCCATAAGGATGGCTTTTATACTGTACTTCCACAATCTGCTGGCAGTACAAAAAAATAAGCTGCAGATCTCCATAAGGCTGAGTCATGGTGCTATGGGGCAGGGACTATGCATATCATGGGAATATTTCACAGTTTCTGCTCTGTTTTCAGTGTATTACACCAAAACACCCACCTGATGACATCCTTTCAAGAGCAAAGGCAGCAATTTGCAGAATTCCGCTTCTTTGGGGAAGTGAGATATTGCTGAGCTGACACCAAGTCCTGCAGTGTCCCTGTCACCTGGAAGAGTCACCACATCCTCGCCACGGTAGCGGGCATTGTGACAAAGGTTCTAGGTCAGCTGGGTGTGGCAGCCTGGCGCCCCCTAGGGGATGGGGAGCCTGTCAGCCCCGGGCCTCTAACTGCCTGCTGGTCCTGCTGTCACCAGCCAGGCCTCTGAAAACTTGTCAAACCATGGCCAGACGTGGGGCCAATTTGGCCCAAAGTCTCCAAGAGACAAGTCGGGGAGCAAGATATGGGACAGAGGGAGAAAGCGAAGGGAGCAGGAGAAAGGGAAGGAAGAATAGAAAGTAGTGTTGTGCTGCAGGAGTGAGATGGAGGAATTGTAAGAAAAGAGGCAGGAAGCAGGAGAGTGAGAGAAAAGGAAAGAAGAGACATGCAGCCAGACGAAAGGTTAGTGAGAGAGGGTGGGACAGAGAACAGGATGAGAAGGAAATAAGGCAAGGCAAGTACTGGCAAGGACAGGCAAGGCAAGGCTAGGCTGCGGGACATTTTTTTGCTTTATAGTTTCTAGCACATTCTTCTTCAGACTAGGAGGAAAGCCATAAGACCGTATGGATTAGGCCCAAGCAAAAACCCAAGCTACCTGAGACACTTAGACTAAGCCTAAAATACGAAGATCTCTCCATAAGGATGGCTTTTATACTGTACTTCCACAATCTGCTGGCAGTACAAAAAAATAAGCTGCAGATCTCCTTAGGCTGAGTCATGGTGCTTTGGGGCAGGGACCATGCATATCACGGGAATATTTCACAGTTTCTGCTCTGTTTTCAGTGTATGACACCAAAACACCCACCTGATGACATCCATTCAAGAGCAAAGGCAGCAGTTTGCAGAATTCCGCTTCTTTGGGGAAGTGAGATATTGCTGAGCTGACACCAAGTCCTGCAGTGTCCCTGTCACCTGCAGAGTCACCGCATCCTCGCCACGGTAGCGGGCATTGTTGCAAAGGTTCTATGTCAGCTGGGTGTGGCAGCCTGGCGCCCCCTAGGGGATGGGGAGCCTGTCAGCCCCGGTCATCTCACTGCCTGCTGGCCCTGCTGTCACCAGCCAGGCCTCTGAAAACTTGTCAAACCATGCCCAGACGTGAGGGTAATTTGGTCCAAAGTCTCCAAGAGACAAGTCGGGGAGCAAGATATGGGACAGAGGGAGAAAGCGAAGGGAGCAGGAGAAAGGGAAGGAAGAATAAAAAGTAGTGTTGGGCTGCAGGAGTGAGATGGAGGAATTGCAAGAAAAGAGGCAGGAAGCAGGAGAGTGAGAGAAAAGGAAAGAAGAGCCATGCCGAGGGGTTAGTGAGAGAGGATGGCACAGAGAAGAGGATGAAAAGGAAATAAGGCAAGGCAAGGACAGGCAAGGACAGGCAAGGCAAGGCTAGGCTGCGGGACATTTTTTTGCTTTATAATTTCTAGCACATTCGTCTTCAGACTAGGAGGAAAGCCATAAGACTGTATGGATTAGGCCCAAGCAAAAACCCCAGCTACTTGAGACACTTAGACTAAGCCTAAAATACGAAGATCTCTCCATAAGGATGGCTTTTATACTGTACTTCCACAATCTGCTGGCAGTACAAAAAAATACGCTGCAGATCTCCTTAGGCTGAGTCATGGTGCTTTGGGGCAGGGACCATGCATATCATGGGAATATTTCACAGTTTCTGCTCTGTTTTCAGTGCATTACACCAAAACACCCACCTTATGACATCCTTTCAAGAGCAAAGGCAGCAATTTGCAGAATTCCGCTTCTTTGGGGAAGTGAGATATTGCTGAGCTGACACCAAGTCCTGCAGTGTCCCTGTCACCTGGAAGAGTCACCACATCCTCGCCACGGTAGCGGGCATTGTGACAAAGGTTCTATGTCAGCTGGGTGTGGCAGCCAGGCGCCCCCTAGGGGATGGGGAGCCTGTCAGCCCCGGGCCTCTCACTTCCTGCTGGCCCTGCTGTCACCAGCCAGGCCTCTGAAAACTTGTCAAACCATGCCCAGACGTGGGGCCAATTTGGCCCAAAGTCTCCAAGAGACAAGTCGGGGAGCAAGATATGGGACAGAGGGAGAAAGCGAAGGGAGCAGGAGAAAGGGAAGGAAGAATAAGAAGTAGTGTTGGGCTGCAGGAGTGAGATGGAGGAATTGTAAGAAAAGAGGCAGGAAGCAGGAGAGTGAGAGAAAAGGAAAGAAGAGACATGCAGCGAGACGAAAGGTTAGTGAGAGAGGGTGGGACAGAGAACAGGATGAGAAGGAAATAAGGCAAGGCAAGGACAGGCAAGGACAGGCAAGGCAAGGCTAGGCTGCGGGACATTTTTTTGCTTTATAGTTTCTAGCACATTCGTCTTCAGACTAGGAGGAAAGCCATAAGACCATATGGATTAGGCCTAAGAAAAAACCCCAGCTACCTGAGACACTTAGACTAAGCCTAAAATACGAAGATCTCTCCATAAGGATGGCTTTTATACTGTACTTCCACAATCTGCTGGCAGTACAAAAAAATAAGCTGCAGATCTCCTTAGGCTGAGTCATGGTGCTTTGGGGCAGGGACCATGCATATCACGGGAATATTTCACAGTTTCTGCTCTGTTTTCAGTGTATTACACCAAAACACCCACCTGATGACATCCTTTCAAGAGCAAAGGCAGCAATTTGCAGAATTCCGCTTCTTTGGGGAAGTGAGATATTGCTGAGCTGACACCAAGTCCTGCTTTGTCCCTGTCACCTGCAGAGTCACCGCATCCTCGCCACGGTAGCGGGCATTGTTGCAAGGGTTCTATGTCAGCTGGGTGTGGCAGCCAGGCGCCCCCTAGGGGATGGGGAGCCTGTCAGCCCCGCACATCAAACCACTGCCTGCTGTCCCTGCTCTCACCAGCCAGGCCTCTGAAAACTTGTCAAACCATGCCCAGACGTGGGGCCAGTTTGTCCCAATGTCTCCAACAGACAAGTCGGGAAGAAAGATATGGGACAGAGGGAGAAAGCGAAGGGAGCAGGAGAAAGGGAAGGAAGAATAAAAAGTAGTGTTGGGCTGCAGGAGTGAGATGGAGGAATTGTAAGAAAAGAGGCAGGAAGCAGGAGAGTGAGAGAAAAGGAAAGAAGAGACATGCAGCGAGACGAAAGGTTAGTGAGAGAGGGTGGGACAGAGAACAGGATGAGAAGGAAATAAGGCAAGGCAAGGACAGGCAAGGACAGGCAAGGCAAGGCTAGGCTGCGGGACATTTTTTTGCTTTATAGTTCCTAGCACATCCGTCTACAGACTAGGAGGAAAGCCATAAGACCGTATGGAATAGGCCCAAGCAAAAACCCCAGCTACTTGAGACAATTAGACTAAGCCTAAAATACGAAGATCTCTCCATAAGGATGGCTTTTATACTGTACTTCCACAATCTGCTGGCAGTACAAAAAAATAAGCTGCAGATCTCCATAAGGCTGAGTCATGGTGCTATGGGGCAGGGACTATGCATATCATGGGAATATTTCACAGTTTCTGCTCTGTTTTCAGTGTATTACACCAAAACACCCACCTGATGACATCCTTTCAAGAGCAAAGGCAGCAATTTGCAGAATTCCGCTTCTTTGGGGAAGTGAGATATTGCTGAGCTGACACCAAGTCCTGCAGTGTCCCTGTCACCTGGAAGAGTCACCACATCCTCGCCACGGTAGCGGGCATTGTGACAAAGGTTCTAGGTCAGCTGGGTGTGGCAGCCAGGCGCCCCCTAGGGGATGGGGAGCCTGTCAGCCCCGGGCCTCTAACTGCCTGCTGGTCCTGCTGTCACCAGCCAGGCCTCTGAAAACTTGTCAAACCATGGCCAGACGTGGGGCCAATTTGGCCCAAAGTCTCCAAGAGACAAGTCGGGGAGCAAGATATGGGACAGAGGGAGAAAGCGAAGGGAGCAGGAGAAAGGGAAGGAAGAATAGAAAGTAGTGTTGTGCTGCAGGAGTGAGATGGAGGAATTGTAAGAAAAGAGGCAGGAAGCAGGAGAGTGAGAGAAAAGGAAAGAAGAGACATGCAGCGAGACGAAAGGTTAGTGAGAGAGGGTGGGACAGAGAACAGGATGAGAAGGAAATAAGGCAAGGCAAGTACTGGCAAGGACAGGCAAGGCAAGGCTAGGCTGCGGGACATTTTTTTGCTTTATAGTTTCTAGCACATTCTTCTTCAGACTAGGAGGAAAGCCATAAGACCGTATGGATTAGGCCCAAGCAAAAACCCAAGCTACCTGAGACACTTAGACTAAGCCTAAAATACGAAGATCTCTCCATAAGGATGGCTTTTATACTGTACTTCCACAATCTGCTGGCAGTACAAAAAAATAAGCTGCAGATCTCCTTAGGCTGAGTCATGGTGCTTTGGGGCAGGGACCATGCATATCACGGGAATATTTCACAGTTTCTGCTCTGTTTTCAGTGTATGACACCAAAACACCCACCTGATGACATCCATTCAAGAGCAAAGGCAGCAATTTGCAGAATTCCGCTTCTTAGGGGAAGTGAGATATTGCTGAGCTGACACCAAGTCCTGCATTGTCCGTGTCACCTGCAGAGTCACCGCATCCTCGCCACGGTAGCGGGCATTGTTGCAAGGGTTCTATGTCAGCTGGGTGTGGCAGCCAGACGCCCCCTAGGGGATGGGGAGCCTGTCAGCCCCGCACATCTCACTGCCTGCTGGCCCTGCTCTCACCAGCCAGGCCTCTGAAAACTTGTCAAACCATGCCCAGACGTGGGGCCAGTTTGTCCCAATGTCTCCAACAGACAAGTCGGGAAGAAAGATATGGGACAGAGGGAGAAAGCGAAGGGAGCAGGAGAAAGGGAAGGAAGAATAAAAAGTAGTGTTGGGCTGCAGGAGTGAGATGGAGGAATTGTAAGAAAAGAGGCAGGAAGCAGGAGAGTGAGAGAAAAGGAAAGAAGAGACATGCAGCGAGACGAAAGGTTAGTGAGAGAGGGTGGGACAGAGAACAGGATGAGAAGGAAATAAGGCAAGGCAAGGACAGGCAAGGACAGGCAAGGCAAGGCTAGGCTGCGGGACATTTTTTTGCTTTATAGTTCCTAGCACATCCGTCTACAGACTAGGAGGAAAGCCATAAGACCGTATGGCATAGGCCCAAGCAAAAACCCCAGCTACTTGAGACAATTAGACCAAGCCTAAAATACGAAGATCTCTCCATAAGGATGGCTTTTATACTGTACTTCCACAATCTGCTGGCAGTACAAAAAAATAAGCTGCAGATCTCCTTAGGCTGAGTCATGGTGCTATGGGGCAGGGACTATGCATATCATGGGAATATTTCAAAGTTTCTGCTCTGTTTTCAGTGTATGACACCAAAACACCCACCTGATGACATCCTTTCAAGAGCAAAGGCAGCAATTTGCAGAATTCCGCTTCTTTGGGGAAGTGAGATATTGCTGAGCTGACACCAAGTCCTGCAGTGTCCCTGTCACCTGGAAGAGTCACCACATCCTCGCCACGGTAGCGGGCATTGTGACAAAGGTTCTAGGTCAGCTGGGTGTGGCAGCCTGGCGCCCCCTAGGGGATGGGGAGCCTGTCAGCCCCGGTCATCTCACTGCCTGCTGGCCCTGCTGTCACCAGCCAGGCCTCTGAAAACTTGTCAAACCATGCCCAGACGTGGGGCCAATTTGGCCCAAAGTCTCCAAGAGACAAGTCGGGGAGCAAGATATGGGACAGAGGGAGAAAGCGAAGGGAGCAGGAGAAAGGGAATGAAGAATAGAAAGTAGTGTTGTGCTGCAGGAGTGAGATGGAGGAATTGTAAGAAAAGAGGCAGGAAGCAGGAGAGTGAGAGAAAAGGAAAGAAGAGACATGCAGCCAGACGAAAGGTTAGTGAGAGAGGGTGGGACAGAGAACAGGATGAGAAGGAAATAAGGCAAGGCAAGTACAGGCAAGGACAGGCATGGCAAGGCTAGGCTCCGGGACATTTTTTTGCTTTATAGTTTCTAGCACATTCTTCTTCAGACTAGGAGGAAAGCCATAAGACCGTATGGATTAGGCCCAAGCAAAAACCCAAGCTACCTGAGACACTTAGACTAAGCCTAAAATACGAAGATCTCTCCATAAGGATGGCTTTTATACTGTACTTCCACAATCTGCTGGCAGTACAAAAAAATAAGCTGCAGATCTCCTTAGGCTGAGTCATGGTGCTTTGGGGCAGGGACCATGCATATCACGGGAATATTTCAGAGTTTCTGCTCCGTTTTCAGTGTATGACACCAAAACACCCACCTGATGACATCCATTCAAGAGCAAAGGCAGCAATTTGCAGAATTCCGCTTCTTTGGGGAAGTGAGATATTGCTGAGCTGACACCAAGTCCTGCAGTGTCCCTGTCACCTGCAGAGTCACCGCATCCTCGCCACGGTAGCGGGCATTGTTGCAAAGGTTCTATGTCAGCTGGGTGTGGCAGCCTGGCGCCCACTAGGGGATGGGGAGCCTGTCAGCCCCGGTCATCTCACTGCCTGCTGGCCCTGCTGTCACCAGCCAGGCCTCTGAAAACTTGTCAAACCATGCCCAGACGTGAGGCCAATTAGGTCCAAATTGTCCAAGAGACAAGTCGGGGAGCAAGATATGGGACAGAGGGAGAAAGCGAAGGGAGCAGGAGAAAGGGAAGGAAGAATAAAAAGTAGTGTTGGGCTGCAGGAGTGAGATGGAGGAATTGTAAGAAAAGAGGCAGGAAGCAGGAGAGTGAGAGAAAAGGAAAGAAGAGCCATGCCGAGGGGTTAGTGAGAGAGGATGGCACAGAGAAAAGGATGAAAAGGAAATAAGGCAAGGCAAGGATAGGCAAGGACAGGCAAGGCAAGGCTAGGCTGTGGGACATTTTTTTGCTTTATAATTTCTAGCACATTCGTCTTCAGACTAGGAGGAAAGCCAGAAGACCGTATGGATTAGGCCCAAGCAAAAACCCCAGCTACTTGAGACACTTAGACTAAGCCTAAAATACGAAGATCTCTCCATAAGGATGGCGTTTATACTGTACTTCCACAATCTGCTGGCAGTACAAAAAAATAAGCTGCAGATCTCCTTAGGCTGAGTCATGGTGCTTTGGGGCAGGGACCATGCATATCATGGGAATATTTCACAGTTTCTGCTCTGTTTTCAGTGTATTACACCAAAACACCCACCTGATGACATCCTTTCAAGAGCAAAGGCAGAAATTTGCACAATACTACTTCTTTTGAGAACTGAGATATTGCTGAGCTGACACCAAGTCCTGCAGTGTCCCTGTCACCTGCAGAGCCACCGCATCCTCTCCACGGTAGAGGGCATTGTGACAAAGGTTCTATGTCAGCTGGGTGTGGCAGCCAGGCGCCCCCTAGGGGATGGGGAGCCTGTCAGCCCCGGGCCTCTCACTTCCTGCTGGCCCTGCTGTCACCAGCCAGGCCTCTGAAAACTTGTCAAACAATGCCCAGACATGAGGCAAATTTGGCCCAAAGTCTCCAAGAGACAAGTCGGGGAGCAAGGTATGGGACAGAGGGAGAAAGCGAAGGGAGCAGTAGAAAGGGAAGGAAGAATAAAAAGTAGTGTTGGGCTGCAGGAGTGAGATGGAGGAATTGTAAGAAAAGAGGCAGGAAGCAGGAGAGTGAGAGAAAAGGAAAGAAGAGCCTACGCCGAGGGGTTAGTGAGAGAGGATGGCACAGAGAAAAGGATGAAAAGGAAATAAGGCAAGGCAAGGACAGGCAAGGACAGGCAAGGCAAGTCTAGGCTGCGGGACATTTTTTTGCTTTATAATTTCTAGCACATTCGTCTTCAGACTAGGAGGAAAGCCAGAAGACCGTATGGATTAGGCCCAAGCAAAAACCCCAGCTACTTGAGACACTTAGACTAAGCCTAAAATACGAAGATCTCTCCATAAGGATGGCTTTTATACTGTACTTCCACAATCTGCTGGCAGTACAAAAAAATAAGCTGCAGATCTCCTTAGGCTGAGTCATGGTGCTTTGGGGCAGGGACCATGCATATCATGGGAATATTTCACAGTTTCTGCTCTGTTTTCAGTGTATTACACCAAAACACCCACCTGATGACATCCTTTCAAGAGCAAAGGCAGAAATTTGCACAATACTACTTCTTTTGAGAACTGAGATATTGCTGAGCTGACACCAAGTCCTGCAGTGTCCCTGTCACCTGCAGAGCCACCGCATCCTCTCCACGGTAGAGGGCATTGTGACAAAGGTTCTATGTCAGCTGGGTGTGGCAGCCAGGCGCCCCCTAGGGGATGGGGAGCCTGTCAGCCCCGGGCCTCTCACTTCCTGCTGGCCCTGCTGTCACCAGCCAGGCCTCTGAAAACTTGTCAAACAATGCCCAGACATGAGGCAAATTTGGCCCAAAGTCTCCAAGAGACAAGTCGGGGAGCAAGGTATGGGACAGAGGGAGAAAGCGAAGGGAGCAGTAGAAAGGGAAGGAAGAATAAAAAGTAGTGTTGGGCTGCAGGAGTGAGATGGAGGAATTGTAAGAAAAGAGGCAGGAAGCAGGAGAGTGAGAGAAAAGGAAAGAAGAGCCTACGCCGAGGGGTTAGTGAGAGAGGATGGCACAGAGAAAAGGATGAAAAGGAAATAAGGCAAGGCAAGGACAGGCAAGGACAGGCAAGGCAAGTCTAGGCTGCGGGACATTTTTTTGCTTTATAATTTCTAGCACATTCGTCTTCAGACTAGGAGGAAAGCCAGAAGACCGTATGGATTAGGCCCAAGCAAAAACCCCAGCTACTTGAGACACTTAGACTAAGCCTAAAATACGAAGATCTCTCCATAAGGATGGCTTTTATACTGTACTTCCACAATCTGCTGGCAGTACAAAAAAATACGCTGCAGATCTCCTTAGGCTGAGTCATGGTGCTTTGGGGCAGGGACCATGCATATCATGGGAATATTTCACAGTTTCTGCTCTGTTTTCAGTGCATTACACCAAAACACCCACCTTATGACATCCTTTCAAGAGCAAAGGCAGCAATTTGCAGAATTCCGCTTCTTTGGGGAAGTGAGATATTGCTGAGCTGACACCAAGTCCTGCAGTGTCCCTGTCACCTGGAAGAGTCACCACATCCTCGCCACGGTAGCGGGCATTGTGACAAAGGTTCTATGTCAGCTGGGTGTGGCAGCCAGGCGCCCCCTAGGGGATGGGGAGCCTGTCAGCCCCGGGCCTCTCACTTCCTGCTGGCCCTGCTGTCACCAGCCAGGCCTCTGAAAACTTGTCAAACCATGCCCAGACGTGGGGCCAATTTGGCCCAAAGTCTCCAAGAGACAAGTCGGGGAGCAAGATATGGGACAGAGGGAGAAAGCGAAGGGAGCAGGAGAAAGGGAAGGAAGAATAAGAAGTAGTGTTGGGCTGCAGGAGTGAGATGGAGGAATTGTAAGAAAAGAGGCAGGAAGCAGGAGAGTGAGAGAAAAGGAAAGAAGAGACATGCAGCGAGACGAAAGGTTAGTGAGAGAGGGTGGGACAGAGAACAGGATGAGAAGGAAATAAGGCAAGGCAAGGACAGGCAAGGACAGGCAAGGCAAGGCTAGGCTGCGGGACATTTTTTTGCTTTATAGTTTCTAGCACATTCGTCTTCAGACTAGGAGGAAAGCCATAAGACCATATGGATTAGGCCTAAGAAAAAACCCCAGCTACCTGAGACACTTAGACTAAGCCTAAAATACGAAGATCTCTCCATAAGGATGGCTTTTATACTGTACTTCCACAATCTGCTGGCAGTACAAAAAAATAAGCTGCAGATCTCCTTAGGCTGAGTCATGGTGCTTTGGGGCAGGGACCATGCATATCACGGGAATATTTCACAGTTTCTGCTCTGTTTTCAGTGTATTACACCAAAACACCCACCTGATGACATCCTTTCAAGAGCAAAGGCAGCAATTTGCAGAATTCCGCTTCTTTGGGGAAGTGAGATATTGCTGAGCTGACACCAAGTCCTGCTTTGTCCCTGTCACCTGCAGAGTCACCGCATCCTCGCCACGGTAGCGGGCATTGTTGCAAGGGTTCTATGTCAGCTGGGTGTGGCAGCCAGGCGCCCCCTAGGGGATGGGGAGCCTGTCAGCCCCGCACATCAAACCACTGCCTGCTGTCCCTGCTCTCACCAGCCAGGCCTCTGAAAACTTGTCAAACCATGCCCAGACGTGGGGCCAGTTTGTCCCAATGTCTCCAACAGACAAGTCGGGAAGAAAGATATGGGACAGAGGGAGAAAGCGAAGGGAGCAGGAGAAAGGGAAGGAAGAATAAAAAGTAGTGTTGGGCTGCAGGAGTGAGATGGAGGAATTGTAAGAAAAGAGGCAGGAAGCAGGAGAGTGAGAGAAAAGGAAAGAAGAGACATGCAGCGAGACGAAAGGTTAGTGAGAGAGGGTGGGACAGAGAACAGGATGAGAAGGAAATAAGGCAAGGCAAGGACAGGCAAGGACAGGCAAGGCAAGGCTAGGCTGCGGGACATTTTTTTGCTTTATAGTTCCTAGCACATCCGTCTACAGACTAGGAGGAAAGCCAGAAGACCGTATGGAATAGGCCCAAGCAAAAACCCCAGCTACTTGAGACAATTAGACTAAGCCTAAAATACGAAGATCTCTCCATAAGGATGGCTTTTATACTGTACTTCCACAATCTGCTGGCAGTACAAAAAAATAAGCTGCAGATCTCCATAAGGCTGAGTCATGGTGCTATGGGGCAGGGACTATGCATATCATGGGAATATTTCACAGTTTCTGCTCTGTTTTCAGTGTATTACACCAAAACACCCACCTGATGACATCCTTTCAAGAGCAAAGGCAGCAATTTGCAGAATTCCGCTTCTTTGGGGAAGTGAGATATTGCTGAGCTGACACCAAGTCCTGCAGTGTCCCTGTCACCTGGAAGAGTCACCACATCCTCGCCACGGTAGCGGGCATTGTGACAAAGGTTCTAGGTCAGCTGGGTGTGGCAGCCAGGCGCCCCCTAGGGGATGGGGAGCCTGTCAGCCCCGGGCCTCTAACTGCCTGCTGGTCCTGCTGTCACCAGCCAGGCCTCTGAAAACTTGTCAAACCATGGCCAGACGTGGGGCCAATTTGGCCCAAAGTCTCCAAGAGACAAGTCGGGGAGCAAGATATGGGACAGAGGGAGAAAGCGAAGGGAGCAGGAGAAAGGGAAGGAAGAATAGAAAGTAGTGTTGTGCTGCAGGAGTGAGATGGAGGAATTGTAAGAAAAGAGGCAGGAAGCAGGAGAGTGAGAGAAAAGGAAAGAAGAGACATGCAGCGAGACGAAAGGTTAGTGAGAGAGGGTGGGACAGAGAACAGGATGAGAAGGAAATAAGGCAAGGCAAGTACTGGCAAGGACAGGCAAGGCAAGGCTAGGCTGCGGGACATTTTTTTGCTTTATAGTTTCTAGCACATTCTTCTTCAGACTAGGAGGAAAGCCATAAGACCGTATGGATTAGGCCCAAGCAAAAACCCAAGCTACCTGAGACACTTAGACTAAGCCTAAAATACGAAGATCTCTCCATAAGGATGGCTTTTATACTGTACTTCCACAATCTGCTGGCAGTACAAAAAAATAAGCTGCAGATCTCCTTAGGCTGAGTCATGGTGCTTTGGGGCAGGGACCATGCATATCACGGGAATATTTCACAGTTTCTGCTCTGTTTTCAGTGTATGACACCAAAACACCCACCTGATGACATCCATTCAAGAGCAAAGGCAGCAATTTGCAGAATTCCGCTTCTTAGGGGAAGTGAGATATTGCTGAGCTGACACCAAGTCCTGCATTGTCCGTGTCACCTGCAGAGTCACCGCATCCTCGCCACGGTAGCGGGCATTGTTGCAAGGGTTCTATGTCAGCTGGGTGTGGCAGCCAGACGCCCCCTAGGGGATGGGGAGCCTGTCAGCCCCGCACATCTCACTGCCTGCTGGCCCTGCTCTCACCAGCCAGGCCTCTGAAAACTTGTCAAACCATGCCCAGACGTGGGGCCAGTTTGTCCCAATGTCTCCAACAGACAAGTCGGGAAGAAAGATATGGGACAGAGGGAGAAAGCGAAGGGAGCAGGAGAAAGGGAAGGAAGAATAAAAAGTAGTGTTGGGCTGCAGGAGTGAGATGGAGGAATTGTAAGAAAAGAGGCAGGAAGCAGGAGAGTGAGAGAAAAGGAAAGAAGAGACATGCAGCGAGACGAAAGGTTAGTGAGAGAGGGTGGGACAGAGAACAGGATGAGAAGGAAATAAGGCAAGGCAAGGACAGGCAAGGACAGGCAAGGCAAGGCTAGGCTGCGGGACATTTTTTTGCTTTATAGTTCCTAGCACATCCGTCTACAGACTAGGAGGAAAGCCATAAGACCGTATGGCATAGGCCCAAGCAAAAACCCCAGCTACTTGAGACAATTAGACCAAGCCTAAAATACGAAGATCTCTCCATAAGGATGGCTTTTATACTGTACTTCCACAATCTGCTGGCAGTACAAAAAAATAAGCTGCAGATCTCCTTAGGCTGAGTCATGGTGCTATGGGGCAGGGACTATGCATATCATGGGAATATTTCAAAGTTTCTGCTCTGTTTTCAGTGTATGACACCAAAACACCCACCTGATGACATCCTTTCAAGAGCAAAGGCAGCAATTTGCAGAATTCCGCTTCTTTGGGGAAGTGAGATATTGCTGAGCTGACACCAAGTCCTGCAGTGTCCCTGTCACCTGGAAGAGTCACCACATCCTCGCCACGGTAGCGGGCATTGTGACAAAGGTTCTAGGTCAGCTGGGTGTGGCAGCCTGGCGCCCCCTAGGGGATGGGGAGCCTGTCAGCCCCGGTCATCTCACTGCCTGCTGGCCCTGCTGTCACCAGCCAGGCCTCTGAAAACTTGTCAAACCATGCCCAGACGTGGGGCCAATTTGGCCCAAAGTCTCCAAGAGACAAGTCGGGGAGCAAGATATGGGACAGAGGGAGAAAGCGAAGGGAGCAGGAGAAAGGGAATGAAGAATAGAAAGTAGTGTTGTGCTGCAGGAGTGAGATGGAGGAATTGTAAGAAAAGAGGCAGGAAGCAGGAGAGTGAGAGAAAAGGAAAGAAGAGACATGCAGCCAGACGAAAGGTTAGTGAGAGAGGGTGGGACAGAGAACAGGATGAGAAGGAAATAAGGCAAGGCAAGTACAGGCAAGGACAGGCATGGCAAGGCTAGGCTCCGGGACATTTTTTTGCTTTATAGTTTCTAGCACATTCTTCTTCAGACTAGGAGGAAAGCCATAAGACCGTATGGATTAGGCCCAAGCAAAAACCCAAGCTACCTGAGACACTTAGACTAAGCCTAAAATACGAAGATCTCTCCATAAGGATGGCTTTTATACTGTACTTCCACAATCTGCTGGCAGTACAAAAAAATAAGCTGCAGATCTCCTTAGGCTGAGTCATGGTGCTTTGGGGCAGGGACCATGCATATCACGGGAATATTTCAGAGTTTCTGCTCCGTTTTCAGTGTATGACACCAAAACACCCACCTGATGACATCCATTCAAGAGCAAAGGCAGCAATTTGCAGAATTCCGCTTCTTTGGGGAAGTGAGATATTGCTGAGCTGACACCAAGTCCTGCAGTGTCCCTGTCACCTGCAGAGTCACCGCATCCTCGCCACGGTAGCGGGCATTGTTGCAAAGGTTCTATGTCAGCTGGGTGTGGCAGCCTGGCGCCCACTAGGGGATGGGGAGCCTGTCAGCCCCGGTCATCTCACTGCCTGCTGGCCCTGCTGTCACCAGCCAGGCCTCTGAAAACTTGTCAAACCATGCCCAGACGTGAGGCCAATTAGGTCCAAAGTGTCCAAGAGACAAGTCGGGGAGCAAGATATGGGACAGAGGGAGAAAGCGAAGGGAGCAGGAGAAAGGGAAGGAAGAATAAAAAGTAGTGTTGGGCTGCAGGAGTGAGATGGAGGAATTGTAAGAAAAGAGGCAGGAAGCAGGAGAGTGAGAGAAAAGGAAAGAAGAGCCATGCCGAGGGGTTAGTGAGAGAGGATGGCACAGAGAAAAGGATGAAAAGGAAATAAGGCAAGGCAAGGATAGGCAAGGACAGGCAAGGCAAGGCTAGGCTGTGGGACATTTTTTTGCTTTATAATTTCTAGCACATTCGTCTTCAGACTAGGAGGAAAGCCAGAAGACCGTATGGATTAGGCCCAAGCAAAAACCCCAGCTACTTGAGACACTTAGACTAAGCCTAAAATACGAAGATCTCTCCATAAGGATGGCTTTTATACTGTACTTCCACAATCTGCTGGCAGTACAAAAAAATAAGCTGCAGATCTCCTTAGGCTGAGTCATGGTGCTTTGGGGCAGGGACCATGCATATCATGGGAATATTTCACAGTTTCTGCTCTGTTTTCAGTGTATTACACCAAAACACCCACCTGATGACATCCTTTCAAGAGCAAAGGCAGAAATTTGCACAATACTACTTCTTTTGAGAACTGAGATATTGCTGAGCTGACACCAAGTCCTGCAGTGTCCCTGTCACCTGCAGAGCCACCGCATCCTCTCCACGGTAGAGGGCATTGTGACAAAGGTTCTATGTCAGCTGGGTGTGGCAGCCAGGCGCCCCCTAGGGGATGGGGAGCCTGTCAGCCCCGGGCCTCTCACTTCCTGCTGGCCCTGCTGTCACCAGCCAGGCCTCTGAAAACTTGTCAAACAATGCCCAGACATGAGGCAAATTTGGCCCAAAGTCTCCAAGAGACAAGTCGGGGAGCAAGGTATGGGACAGAGGGAGAAAGCGAAGGGAGCAGTAGAAAGGGAAGGAAGAATAAAAAGTAGTGTTGGGCTGCAGGAGTGAGATGGAGGAATTGTAAGAAAAGAGGCAGGAAGCAGGAGAGTGAGAGAAAAGGAAAGAAGAGCCTACGCCGAGGGGTTAGTGAGAGAGGATGGCACAGAGAAAAGGATGAAAAGGAAATAAGGCAAGGCAAGGACAGGCAAGGACAGGCAAGGCAAGTCTAGGCTGCGGGACATTTTTTTGCTTTATAATTTCTAGCACATTCGTCTTCAGACTAGGAGGAAAGCCAGAAGACCGTATGGATTAGGCCCAAGCAAAAACCCCAGCTACTTGAGACACTTAGACTAAGCCTAAAATACGAAGATCTCTCCATAAGGATGGCTTTTATACTGTACTTCCACAATCTGCTGGCAGTACAAAAAAATAAGCTGCAGATCTCCTTAGGCTGAGTCATGGTGCTTTGGGGTAGGGACCATGCATATCATGGGAATATTTCACAGTTTCTGCTCTGTTTTCAGTGCATTACACCAAAACACCCACCTTATGACATCCTTTCAAGAGCAAAGGGAGCAATTTGCAGAATTCCGCTTCTTTGGGGAAGTGAGATATTGCTGAGCTGACACCAAGTCCTGCAGTGTCCCTGTCACCTGGAAGAGTCACCACATCCTCGCCACGGTAGCGGGCATTGTGACAAAGGTTCTATGTCAGCTGGGTGTGGCAGCCAGGCGCCCCCTAGGGGATGGGGAGCCTGTCAGCCCCGGGCCTCTCACTTCCTGCTGGCCCTGCTGTCACCAGCCAGGCCTCTGAAAACTTGTCAAACAATGCCCAGACATGGGGCAAATTTGGCCCAAAGTCTCCAAGAGACAAGTCGGGGAGCAAGATATGGGACAGAGGGAGAAAGCGAAGGGAGCAGTAGAAAGGGAAGGAAGAATAAAAAGTAGTGTTGGGCTGCAGGAGTGAGATGGAGGAATTGTAAGAAAAGAGGCAGGAAGCAGGAGAGTGAGAGAAAAGGAAAGAAGAGACATGCAGCGAGACGAAAGGTTAGTGAGAGAGGGTGGGACAGAGAATAGTATGAGAAGGAAATAAGGCAAGGCAAGTACAGGCAAGGACAGGCAAGGCAAGGCTAGGCTCCGGGACATTTTTTTGCTTTATAGTTTCTAGCACATTCGTCTTCAGACTAGGAGGAAAGCCATAAGACCGTATGGATTAGGCCCAAGAAAAAACCCCAGCTACTTGAGACACTTAGACTAAGCCTAAAATACGAAGATCTCTCCATAAGGATGGCTTTTATACTGTACTTCCACAATCTGCTGGCAGTACAAAAAAATAAGCTGCAGATCTCCTTAGGCTGAGTCATGGTGCTTTGGGGCAGGGACCATGCATATCATGGGAATATTTCACAGTTTCTGCTCTGTTTTCAGTGTATTACACCAAAACACCCACCTGATGACATCCTTTCAAGAGCAAAGGCAGCAATTTGCAGAATTCCGCTTCTTTGGGGAACTGAGATATTGCTGAGCTGACACCAAGTCCTGCAGTGTCCCTGTCACCTGCAGAGCCACCGCATCCTCGCCACGGCAGCGGGCATGGTGACAAAGGTTCTATGTCAGCTGGGTGTGGCAGCCAGGCGCCCCCTAGGGGATGGGGAGCCTGTCAGCCCCGGGCCTGTCACTGCCTGGTGTCCCTGCTGCCACCAGCCAGGCCTCTGAAAGCTTGTCAAACCATGCCCCGATTTGGGGCCAATTTGGCCCAAAGTCTCCAAGAGACAAGTCGGGGAGCAAGATATGGGACAGAGGGAGAAAGCGAAGGGAGCAGGAGAAAGGGAAGGAAGAATAAAAAGTAGTGTTGGGCTGCAGGACTGAGATGGAGGAATTGTAAGAAAAGAGGCAGGAAGCAGGAGAGTGAGAGAAAAGGAAAGAAGAGACATGCCGAGGGGTTAGTGAGAGAGGATGGCACAGAGAAAAGGATGAAAAGGAAATAAGGCAAGGCAAGGACAGGCAAGGACAGGCAAGGCAAGTCTAGGCTGCGGGACATTTTTTTGCTTTATAATTTCTAGCACATTCGTCTTCAGACTAGGAGGAAAGCCAGAAGACCGTATGGATTAGGCCCAAGCAAAAACCCCAGCTACTTGAGACACTTACACTAAGCCTAAAATACGAAGATCTCTCCATAAGGATGGCTTTTATACTGTACTTCCACAATCTGCTGGCAGTACAAAAAAATAAGCTGCAGATCTCCTTAGGCTGAGTCATGGTGCTTTGGGGCAGGGACCATGCATATCATGGGAATATTTCACAGTTTCTGCTCTGTTTTCAGTGCATTACACCAAAACACCCACCTTATGACATCCTTTCAAGAGCAAAGGCAGCAATTTGCAGAATTCCGCTTCTTTGGGGAAGTGAGATATTGCTGAGCTGACACCAAGTCCTGCAGTGTCCCTGTCACCTGGAAGAGTCACCACATCCTCGCCACGGTAGCGGGCATTGTGACAAAGGTTCTATGTCAGCTGGGTGTGGCAGCCAGGCGCCCCCTAGGAAATGGGGAGCCTGTCAGTCCCGGTCATCTCACTGCCTGCTGGCCCTGCTGTCACCAGCCAGGCCACTGAAAACTTGACAAACCATGCCCAGACGTGGGGCCAATTTGGCCCAAAGTCTCCAAGAGACAAGTCGGGGAGCAAGATATGGGACAGAGGGAGAAAGCGAAGGGAGCAGGAGAAAGGGAAGGAAGAATAAA
Organism: Columba livia; assembly: GCF_036013475.1. Classification (NCBI taxonomy): domain Eukaryota; kingdom Metazoa; phylum Chordata; class Aves; order Columbiformes; family Columbidae; genus Columba; species Columba livia. The sequence continues at coordinate 2,667,050 of NW_027043008.1, forward strand.
AAGTAGTGTTGGGCTGCAGGAGTGAGATGGAGGAATTGTAAGAAAAGAGGCAGGAAGCAGGAGAGTGAGAGAAAAGGAAAGAAGAGACATGCAGCGAGACGAAAGGTTAGTGAGAGAGGGTGGGACAGAGAACAGGATGAGAAGGAAATAAGACAAGGCAAGTACAGGCAAGGACAGGCAAGGCAAGGCTAGGCTGCGGGACATTTTTTTGCTTTACAGTTTCTAGCACATTCGTCTTCAGACTAGGAGGAAAGCCATAAGACCGTATGGATTAGGCCCAAGCAAAAACCCCAGCTACCTGAGACACTTAGACTAAGCCTAAAATACGAAGATCTCTCCTTAAGGATGGCTTTTATACTGTACTTCCACAATCTGCTGGCAGTACAAAAAAATAAGCTGCAGATCTCCAAACGCTGAGTCATGGTGCTTTGGGGCAGGGACCATGCATATCATGGGAATATTTCACAGTTTCTGCTCTGTTTTCAGTGTATGACACCAAAACACCCACCTGATGACATCCTTTCAAGAGCAAAGGCAGCAATTTGCAGAATTCTGCTTCTTTGGGGAAGTGAGATATTGCTGAGCTGACACCAAGTCCTGCAGTGTCCCTGTCACCTGCAGAGTCACCGCATCCTCGCCACGTTAGCGGGCATTGTTGCAAAGGTTCTATGTCAGCTGGGTGTGGAAGCCAGGCGCCCCCTAGGGGATGGGGAGCCTGTCAGCCCCGCGCATCTCACTGCCTGCTGGGCATGCTGTCACCAGCCAGGCCTCTGAAAACTTGTCAAACCATGGCCAGACGTGGGGCCAAGTTGGCCCAAAGTCTCCAAGAGACAAGTCGGGGAGCAAGATATGGGACAGAGGGAGAAAGCGAAGGGAGCAGGAGAAAGGGAAGGAAGAATAAAAAGTAGTGTTGGGCTGCAGGAGTGAGATGGAGGAATTGTAAGAAAAGAGGCAGGAAGCAGGAGAGTGAGAGAAAAGGAAAGAAGAGCCATGCCGAGGGGTTAGTGAGAGAGGATGGCACAGAGAAAAGGATGAAAAGGAAATAAGGCAAGGCAAGGACAGGCAAGGACAGGCAAGGCAAGTCTAGGCTGCGGGATATTCTTTGCTTTATAATTTCTAGCACATTCGTCTTCAGTCTAGGAGGAAAGCCATAAGACCGTATGGATTAGGCCCAAGCAAAAACCCCAGCTACTTGAGACACTTAGACTAAGCCTAAAATACGAAGATCTCTCCATAAGGATGGCTTTTATACTGTACTTCCACAATCTGCTGGCAGTACAAAAAAATAAGCTACAGATCTCCTTAGGCTGAGTCATGGTGCTTTGGGGCAGGGACCATGCATATCACGGGAATATTTCACAGTTTCTGCTCTGTTTTCAGTGTATGACACCAAAACACCCTCCTGATGACATCCATTCAAGAGCAAAGGCAGCAATTTGCAGAATTCCGCTTCTTTGGGGAAGTGAGATATTGCTGAGCTGACACCAAGTCCTGCAGTGTCCCTGTCACCTCGAAGAGTCACCGCATCCTCGCCTCGGTAGCGGGCATTGTGACAAAGGTTCTATGTCAGCTGGGTGTGGCAGCCAGGCGCCCCCTAGGGGATGGGGAGCCTGTCAGCCCCTGGCCTGTCACTGCCTGCTGTCCCTACTCTCACCAGCCAGGCCTCTGAAAACTTGTCAAACAATGCCCAGACATGGGGCCAATTTGGCCCAAAGTCTCCAAGAGACAAGTCGGGGAGCAAGATATGGGACAGAGGGAGAAAGCGAAGGGAGCAGGAGAAAGGGAAGGAAGAATAAAAAGTAGTGTTGGGCTGCAGGAGTGAGATGGAGGAATTGTAAGAAAAGAGGCAGGAAGCAGGAGAGTGAGAGAAAAGGAAAGAAGAGACATGCCGAGTGGTTAGTGAGAGAGGATGGCACAGAGAAAAGGATGAGAAGGAAATAAGGCAAGGCAAGGACAGGCAAGGACAGGCAAGGCAAGGCTAGCCTGCGGGACATTTTTTTGCTTTACAGTTTCTAGCACATTCGTCTTTCGACTAGGAGGAAAGCCATAAGACGGTATGGATTAGGCCCAAGCAAAAACCCCAGCTACCTGAGACACTTAGACTAAGCCTAAAATACGAAGATCTCTCCATAAGGATGGCTTTTATACTGTACTTCCACAATCTGCTGGCAGTACAAAAAAATAAGCTGCAGATCTCCTTAGGCTGAGTCATGGTGCTTTGGGGCAGGGACCATGCATATCATGGGAATATTTCACAGTTTCTGCTCTGTTTTCAGTGTATTACACCAAAACACCCACCTGATGACATCCTTTCAAGAGCAAAGGCAGCAATTTGCAGAATTCCGCTTCTTTGGGGAAGTGAGATATTGCTGAGCTGACACCAAGTCCTGCAGTGTCCCTGTCACCTGCAGAGCCACCGCATCCTCGCCACGGCAGCGGGCATTGTGACAAAGGTTCTATGTCAGCTGGGTGTGGCAGCCAGGCGCCCCCTAGGGGATGGGGAGCCTGTCAGCCCCGGGCCTCTCACTTCCTGCTGGCCCTACTGTCACCAGCCAGGCCACTGAAAACTTGTCAAACCATGCCCCGACATGGGGCCAATTTGGCCCAAAGTCTCCAAGAGACAAGTCGGGGAGCAAGATATGGGATAGAGGGAGAAAGCGAAGGGAGCAGGAGAAACGGAAGGAAGAATAAAAAGTAGTGTTGGGCTGCAGGAGTGAGATGGAGGAATTGTAAGAAAAGAGGCAGGAAGCAGGAGAGTGAGAGAAAAGGAAAGAAGAGACATGCAGCGAGACAAAATGTTTGTGAGAGAGGGTGGGACAGAGAACAGGATGAGAAGGAAATAAGGCAAGGCAAGGACAGGCAAGGACAGGCAAGGCAAGGCTAGGCTCCGGGACATTTTTTTGCTTTATAGTTTCCAGCACATTCGTTTTCAGACTAGGAGGAAAGCCATAAGACCGTATGGGTTAAGGCCCAAGCAAAAACCCCAGCGACTTGAGACACTTAGACTAAGCCTAAAATACGAAGATCTCTCCATAAGGATGGCTTTTATACTGTACTTCCACAATCTGCTGGCAGTACAAAAAAATAAGCTGCAGATCTCCTTAGGCTGAGTCATGGTGCTTTGGGGCAGGGACCATGCATATCATGGGAATATTTCACAGTTTCTGCTCTGTTTTCAGTGCATTACACCAAAACACCCACCTTACGACATCCTTTCAAGAGCAAAGGCAGCAATTTGCAGAATTCCGCTTCTTTGGGGAAGTGAGATATTGCTGAGCTGACACCAAGTCCTGCAGTGTCCCTGTCACCTGCAGAGCCACCGCATCCTCGCCACGGCAGCGGGCATTGTGACAAAGGTTCTATGTCAGCTGGGTGTGGCAGCCAGGCGCCCCCTAGGGGATGGGGAGCCTGTCAGCCCCGGGCCTCTCACTTCCTGCTGGCCCTACTGTCACCAGCCAGGCCACTGAAAACTTGTCAAACCATGCCCCGACATGGGGCCAATTTGGCCCAAAGTCTCCAAGAGACAAGTCGGGGAGCAAGATATGGGATAGAGGGAGAAAGCGAAGGGAGCAGGAGAAACGGAAGGAAGAATAAAAAGTAGTGTTGGGCTGCAGGAGTGAGATGGAGGAATTGTAAGAAAAGAGGCAGGAAGCAGGAGAGTGAGAGAAAAGGAAAGAAGAGACATGCAGCGAGACAAAATGTTTGTGAGAGAGGGTGGGACAGAGAACAGGATGAGAAGGAAATAAGGCAAGGCAAGGACAGGCAAGGACAGGCAAGGCAAGGCTAGGCTCCGGGACATTTTTTTGCTTTATAGTTTCCAGCACATTCGTTTTCAGACTAGGAGGAAAGCCATAAGACCGTATGGGTTAAGGCCCAAGCAAAAACCCCAGCGACTTGAGACACTTAGACTAAGCCTAAAATACGAAGATCTCTCCATAAGGATGGCTTTTATACTGTACTTCCACAATCTGCTGGCAGTACAAAAAAATAAGCTGCAGATCTCCTTAGGCTGAGTCATGGTGCTTTGGGGCAGGGACCATGCATATCATGGGAATATTTCACAGTTTCTGCTCTGTTTTCAGTGCATTACACCAAAACACCCACCTTATGACATCCTTTCAAGAGCAAAGGCAGCAATTTGCAGAATTCCGCTTCTTTGGGGAAGTGAGATATTGCTGAGCTGACACCAAGTCCTGCAGTGTCCCTGTCACCTGGAAGAGTCACCACATCCTCGCCACGGTAGCGGGCATTGTGACAAAGGTTCTATGTCAGCTGGGTGTGGCAGCCAGGCGCCCCCTAGGGGATGGGGAGCCTGTCAGCCCCGGTCATCTCACTGCCTGCTGGCCCTGCTGTCACCAGCCAGGCCACTGAAAACTTGTCAAACCATGCCCAGATGTGGGGCCAATTTGGCCCAAAGTCTCCAAGAGACAAGTCGGGGAGCAAGAAATGGGACAGAGGGAGAAAGCGAAGGGAGAAGGAGAAAGGGAAGTAAGAATAAAAAGTAGTGTTGGGCTGCAGGAGTGAGATGGAGGAATTGTAAGAAAAGAGGCAGGAAGCAGGAGAGTGAGAGAAAAAGAAAGAAGAGACATGCAAAGAATCGAAAGGTTAGTGAGAGAGGGTGGGACAGAGAACAGGATGAGAAGGAAATAAGGCAAGGCAAGTACAGGCAAGGACAGGCAAGGCAAGGCTAGGCTGCGGGACATTTTTTTGCTTTACAGTTTCTAGCACATTCGTTATCAGACTAGGAGGAAAGCCATAAGACCGTATGGGTTAGGCCCAAGCAAAAACCCCAGCTACTTGAGACACTTAGACTAAGCCTAAAATACGAAGATCTCTCCATAAGGATGGCTTTTATACTGTACTTCCACAATCTGCTGGCAGTACAAAAAAATAAGCTGCAGATCTCCTTAGGCTGAGTCATGGTGCTTTGGGGCAGGGACCATGCATATCATGGGAATATTTCACAGTTTCTGCTCTGTTTTCAGTGCATTACACCAAAACACCCACCTTATGACATCCTTTCAAGAGCAAAGGCAGCAATTTGCAGAATTCCGCTTCTTTGGGGAAGTGAGATATTGCTGAGATGACACCAAGTCCTGCAGTGTCCCTGTCACCTGGAAGAGTCACCACATCCTCGCCACGGTAGCGGGCATTGTGACAAAGGTTCTATGTCAGCTGGGTGTGGCAGCCAGGCGCCCCCTAGGAAATGGGGAGCCTGTCAGCCCCGGTCATCTCACTGCCTGCTGGCCCTGCTGTCACCAGCCAGGCCACTGAAAACTTGACAAACCATGCCCAGACGTGGGGCCAATTTGGCCCAAAGTCTCCAAGAGACAAGTCGGGGAGCAAGATATGGGACAGAGGGAGAAAGCGAAGGGAGCAGGAGAAAGGGAAGGAAGAATAAAAAGTAGTGTTGGGCTGCAGGAGTGAGATGGAGGAATTGTAAGAAAAGAGGCAGGAAGCAGGAGAGTGAGAGAAAAGGAAAGAAGAGACATGCAGCGAGACGAAAGGTTAGTGAGAGAGGGTGGGACAGAGAACAGGATGAGAAGGAAATAAGACAAGGCAAGTACAGGCAAGGACAGGCAAGGCAAGGCTAGGCTGCGGGACATTTTTTTGCTTTACAGTTTCTAGCACATTCGTCTTCAGACTAGGAGGAAAGCCATAAGACCGTATGGATTAGGCCCAAGCAAAAACCCCAGCTACCTGAGACACTTAGACTAAGCCTAAAATACGAAGATCTCTCCTTAAGGATGGCTTTTATACTGTACTTCCACAATCTGCTGGCAGTACAAAAAAATAAGCTGCAGATCTCCATAAGGCTGAGTCATGGTGCTATGGGGCAGGGACTATGCATATCATGGGAATATTTCACAGTTTCTGCTCTGTTTTCAGTGTATTACACCAAAACACCCACCTGATGACATCCTTTCAAGAGCAAAGGCAGCAATTTGCAGAATTCTGCTTCTTTGGGGAAGTGAGATATTGCTGAGCTGACACCAAGTCCTGCAGTGTCCCTGTCACCTGCAGAGTCACCGCATCCTCGCCACGTTAGCGGGCATTGTTGCAAAGGTTCTATGTCAGCTGGGTGTGGAAGCCAGGCGCCCCCTAGGGGATGGGGAGCCTGTCAGCCCCGCGCATCTCACTGCCTGCTGGTCCTGCTGTCACCAGCCAGGCCTCTGAAAACTTGTCAAACCATGGCCAGACGTGGGGCCAAGTTGGCCCAAAGTCTCCAAGAGACAAGTCGGGGAGCAAGATATGGGACAGAGGGAGAAAGCGAAGGGAGCAGGAGAAAGGGAAGGAAGAATAAAAAGTAGTGTTGGGCTGCAGGAGTGAGATGGAGGAATTGTAAGAAAAGAGGCAGGAAGCAGGAGAGTGAGAGAAAAGGAAAGAAGAGCCATGCCGAGGGGTTAGTGAGAGAGGATGGCACAGAGAAAAGGATGAAAAGGAAATAAGGCAAGGCAAGGACAGGCAAGGACAGGCAAGGCAAGTCTAGGCTGCGGGATATTCTTTGCTTTATAATTTCTAGCACATTCGTCTTCAGTCTAGGAGGAAAGCCATAAGACCGTATGGATTAGGCCCAAGCAAAAACCCCAGCTACTTGAGACACTTAGACTAAGCCTAAAATACGAAGATCTCTCCATAAGGATGGCTTTTATACTGTACTTCCACAATCTGCTGGCAGTACAAAAAAATAAGCTGCAGATCTCCTTAGGCTGAGTCATGGTGCTTTGGGGCAGGGACCATGCATATCACGGGAATATTTCACAGTTTCTGCTCTGTTTTCAGTGTATGACACCAAAACACCCTCCTGATGACATCCATTCAAGAGCAAAGGCAGCAATTTGCAGAATTCCGCTTCTTTGGGGAAGTGAGATATTGCTGAGCTGACACCAAGTCCTGCAGTGTCCCTGTCACCTCGAAGAGTCACCGCATCCTCGCCTCAGTAGCGGGCATTGTGACAAAGGTTCTATGTCAGCTGGGTGTGGCAGCCAGGCGCCCCCTAGGGGATGGGGAGCCTGTCAGTCCCGGGCCTGTCACTGCCTGCTGTCCCTACTCTCACCAGCCAGGCCTCTGAAAACTTGTCAAACAATGCCCAGACATGGGGCCAATTTGGCCCAAAGTCTCCAAGAGACAAGTCGGGGAGCAAGATATGGGACAGAGGGAGAAAGCGAAGGGAGCAGGAGAAAGGGAAGGAAGAATAAAAAGTAGTGTTGGGCTGCAGGAGTGAGATGGAGGAATTGTAAGAAAAGAGGCAGGAAGCAGGAGAGTGAGAGAAAAGGAAAGAAGAGACATGCCGAGTGGTTAGTGAGAGAGGATGGCACAGAGAAAAGGATGAGAAGGAAATAAGGCAAGGCAAGGACAGGCAAGGACAGGCAAGGCAAGTCTAGGCTGCGGGACTTTTTTTTGCTTTATAATTTCTAGCACATTCGTCTTCAGTCTAGGAGGAAAGCCATAAGACCGTATGGATTAGGCCCAAGCAAAAACCCCAGTTACTTGAGACACTTAGACTAAGCCTAAAATACGAAGATCTCTCCATAAGGATGGCTTTTATACTGTACTTCCACAATCTGCTGGCAGTACAAAAAAATAAGCTGCAGATCTCCTTAGGCTGAGTCATGGTGCTTTGGAGCAGGGACCATGCATATCATGGGAATATTTCACAGTTTCTGCTCTGTTTTCAGTGTATGACACCAAAACACCCACCTGATGACATCCATTCAAGAGCAAAGGCAGCAATTTGCAGAATTCCGCTTCTCTGGGGAAGTGAGATATTGCTGAGCTGACACCAAGTCCTGCAGTGTCCCTGTCACCTCGAAGAGTCACCGCATCCTCGCCACGTTAGCGGGCATTGTGACAAAGGTTCTATGTCAGCTGGGTGTGGCAGCCAGGCGCCCCCTAGGGGATGGGGAGCCTGTCAGCCCCGCGCATCTCACTGCCTGCTGGCCCTGCTGTCACCAGCCAGGCCTCTGAAAACTTGTCAAACCATGGCCAGACGTGGGGCCAATTTGGCCCAAAGTCTCCAAGAGACAAGTCGGGTAGCAAGATATGGGACAGAGGGAGAAAGCGAAGGGAGCAGGAGAAAGGGAAGGAAGAATAAAAAGTAGTGTTGGGCTGCAGGAGTGAGATGGAGGAATTGTAAGAAAAGAGGCAGGAAGCAGGAGAGTGAGAGAAAAGGAAAGAAGAGACATGCAGCGAGACAAAAGGTTAGTGAGAGAGGATGGGACAGAGAACAGGATGAGAAGGACATAAGGCAAGGCTAGGACAGGCAAGGACAGGCAAGGCAAGGCTAGCCTGCGGGACATTTTTTTGCTTTACAGTTCCTAGCACATTCGTCTTTCGACTAGGAGGAAAGCCATAAGACGGTATGGATTAGGCCCAAGCAAAAACCCCAGCTACCTGAGAAACTTAGACTAAGCCTAAAATACGAAGATCTCTCCATAAGGATGGCTTTTATACTGTACTTCCACAATCTGCTGGCAGTACAAAAAAATAAGCTGCAGATCTCCTTAGGCTGAGTCATGGTGCTTTGGGGCAGGGACCATGCATATCATGGGAATATTTCACAGTTTCTGCTCTGTTTTCAGTGTATTACACCAAAACACCCACCTTACGACATCCTTTCAAGACCAAAGGCAGCAATTTGCAGAATTCCGCTTCTTTGGGGAAGTGAGATATTGCTGAGCTGACACCAAGTCCTGCAGTGTCCCTGTCACCTGCAGAGCCACCGCATCCTCGCCACGGCAGCGGGCATTGTGACAAAGGTTCTATGTCAGCTGGGTGTGGCAGCCAGGCGCCCCCTAGGGGATGGGGAGCCTGTCAGCCCCGGGCCTCTCACTTCCTGCTGGCCCTACTGTCACCAGCCAGGCCACTGAAAACTTGTCAAACCATGCCCCGACATGGGGCCAATTTGGCCCAAAGTCTCCAAGAGACAAGTCGGGGAGCAAGATATGGGATAGAGGGAGAAAGCGAAGGGAGCAGGAGAAACGGAAGGAAGAATAAAAAGTAGTGTTGGGCTGCAGGAGTGAGATGGAGGAATTGTAAGAAAAGAGGCAGGAAGCAGGAGAGTGAGAGAAAAGGAAAGAAGAGACATGCAGCGAGACAAAATGTTTGTGAGAGAGGGTGGGACAGAGAACAGGATGAGAAGGAAATAAGGCAAGGCAAGTACAGGCAAGGACAGGCAAGGCAAGGCTAGGCTCCGGGACATTTTTTTGCTTTATAGTTTCTAGCACATTCTTCTTCAGACTAGGAGGAAAGCCATAAGACCGTATGGATTAGGCCCAAGAAAAAACCCCAGCTACCTGAGACACTTAGACTAAGCCTAAAATACGAAGATCTCTCCATAAGGATGGCTTTTATACTGTACTTCCACAATCTGCTGGCAGTACAAAAAAATAAGCTGCAGATCTCCTTAGGCTGAGTCATGGTGCTTTGGGGCAGGGATCATGCATATCATGGGAATATTTCACATTTTCTGCTCTGTTTTCAGTGTATTACACCAAAACACCCACCTGATGACATCCTTTCAAGAGCAAAGCCAGCAATTTGCAGGATTCCGAATCTTTGGGGAAGTGAGATATTGCTGAGCTGACACCAAGTCCTGCAGTGTCCCTGTCACCTCGAAGAGTCACCGCATCCTCGCCACGGTAGCGGGCATTGTGACAAAGGTTCTATGTCAGCTGGGTGTGGCAGCCAGGCGTCTCCTAGGGGATGGGGAGCCTGTCAGCCCCGGGCCTGTCACTGCCTGCTGTCCCTGCTCTCACCAGCCAGGACTCTGAAAACTTGTCAAAAAATGCCCAGACGTGGGGCAAATTTGGCCCAAAGTCTCCAAGAGACAAGTCGGGGAGCAAGATATGGGACAGAGGGAGAAAGCGAAGGGAGCAGGAGAAAGGGAAGGAAGTATAGAAAGTAGTGTTGGGCTGAAGGAGTGAGATGGAGGAATTGTAAGAAAAGAGGCAGGAAGCAGGAGAGTGAGAGAAAAGGAAAGAAGAGACATGCAGCGAGACAAAAGGTTAGTGAGAGAGGATGGGACAGAGAACAGGATGAGAAGGAAATAAGGCAAGGCAAGGACAGGCAAGGACAGGCAAGGCAAGGCTACGCTGCGGGACATTTTTTTGCTTTATAGTTTCCAGCACATTCGTTTTCAGACTAGGAGGAAAGCCATAAGACCGTATGGGTTAAGGCCCAAGCAAAAACCCCAGCGACTTGAGACACTTAGACTAAGCCTAAAATACGAAGATCTCTCCATAAGGATGGCTTTTATACTGTACTTCCACAATCTGCTGGCAGTACAAAAAAATAAGCTGCAGATCTCCTTAGGCTGAGTCATGGTGCTTTGGGGCAGGGACCATGCATATCATGGGAATATTTCACAGTTTCTGCTCTGTTTTCAGTGTATGACACCAAAACACCCACCTGATGACATCCTTTCAAGAGCAAAGGCAGCAATTTGCAGAATTCCGCTTCTTTGGGGAAGTGAGATATTGCTGAGCTGACACCAAGTCCTGCAGTGTCCCTGTCACCTGGAAGAGTCACCACATCCTCGCCACGGTAGCGGGCATTGTGACAAAGGTTCTATGTCAGCTGGGTGTGGCAGCCAGGCGCCCCCTAGGGGATGGGGAGCCTGTCAGCCCCGGTCATCTCACTGCCTGCTGGCCCTGCTGTCACCAGCCAGGCCACTGAAAACTTGTCAAACCATGCCCAGATGTGGGGCCAATTTGGCCCAAAGTCTCCAAGAGACAAGTCGGGGAGCAAGAAATGGGACAGAGGGAGAAAGCGAAGGGAGAAGGAGAAAGGGAAGTAAGAATAAAAAGTAGTGTTGGGCTGCAGGAGTGAGATGGAGGAATTGTAAGAAAAGAGGCAGGAAGCAGGAGAGTGAGAGAAAAAGAAAGAAGAGACATGCAAAGAATCGAAAGGTTAGTGAGAGAGGGTGGGACAGAGAACAGGATGAGAAGGAAATAAGGCAAGGCAAGTACAGGCAAGGACAGGCAAGGCAAGGCTAGGCTGCGGGACATTTTTTTTGCTTTACAGTTTCTAGCACATTCGTTATCAGACTAAGAGGAAAGCCATAAGACCGTATGGGTTAGGCCCAAGCAAAAACCCCAGGTACTTGAGACACTTAGACTAAGCCTAAAATACGAAGATCTCTCCATAAGGATGGCTTTTATACTGTACTTCCACAATCTGCTGGCAGTACAAAAAAATAAGCTGCAGATCTCCTTAGGCTGAGTCATGGTGCTTTGGGGCAGGGACCATGCATATCATGGGAATATTTCACAGTTTCTGCTCTGTTTTCAGTGCATTACACCAAAACACCCACCTTATGACATCCTTTCAAGAGCAAAGGCAGCAATTTGCAGAATTCCGCTTCTTTGGGGAAGTGAGATATTGCTGAGCTGACACCAAGTCCTGCAGTGTCCCTGTCACCTGGAAGAGTCACCACATCCTCGCCCGGTAGCGGGCATTGTGACAAAGGTTCTATGTCAGCTGGGTGTGGCAGCCAGGCGCCCCCTAGGGGATGGGGAGCCTGTCAGCCCCTGGCCTGTCACTGCCTGCTGTCCCTACTCTCACCAGCCAGGCCTCTGAAAACTTGTCAAACTATGCCCAGACGTGGGGCCAATTTGGCCCAAAGTCTCCAAGAGACAAGTCGGGGAGCAAGATATGGGACAGAGGGAGAAAGCGAAGGGAGCAGGAGAAAGGGAAGGAAGAATAAAAAGTAGTGTTGGGCTGCAGGAGTGAGATGGAGGAATTGTAAGAAAAGAGGCAGGAAGCAGGAGAGTGAGAGAAAAGGAAAGAAGAGACATGCCGAGTGGTTAGTGAGAGAGGATGGGACAGAGAACAGGATGAGAAGGAAATAAGGCAAGGCATGGACAGGAAAGGACAGGCAAGTAAGTCTAGGCTGCGGGACATTTTTTTGCTTTATAATTTCTAGCACATTCGTCTTCAGTCTAGGAGGAAAGCCATAAGACCGTATGGATTAGGCCCAAGCAAAAACCCCAGCTACTTGAGACACTTAGACTAAGCCTAAAATACGAAGATCTCTCCATAAGGATGGCTTTTATACTGTACTTCCACAATCTGCTGGCAGTACAAAAAAATAAGCTGCAGATCTCCTTAGGCTGAGTCATGGTGCTTTGGGGCAGGGACCATGCATATCATGGGAATATTTCACAGTTTCTGCTCTGTTTTCAGTGTATTACACCAAAACACCCACCTGATGACATCCTTTCAAGAGCAAAGGCAGCAATTTGCAGAATTCCGCTTCTTTGGGGAAGTGAGATATTGCTGAGCTGACACCAAGTCCTGCAGTGTCCCTGTCACCTGCAGAGTCACTGCATCCTCGCCACGTTAGCGGGCATTGTTGCAAAGGTTCTATGTCAGCTGGGTGTGGAAGCCAGGCGCCCCCTAGGGGATGGGGAGCCTGTCAGCCCCGCGCATCTCACTGCCTGCTGGCCCTGCTGTCACCAGCCAGGCCTCTGAAAACTTGTCAAACCATGGCCAGACGTGGGGCCAGTTTGGCCCAAAGTCTGCAAGAGACAAGTCGGGAAGAAAGATATGGGACAGAGGGAGAAAGCAAAGGGAGCAGGAGAAAGGGAAGGAAGAATAAAAAGTAGTGTTGGGCTGCAGGAGTGAGATGGAGGAATTGCAAGAAAAGAGGCAGGAAGCAGGAGAGTGAGAGAAAAGGAAAGAAGAGACATGCCGAGTGGTTAGTGAGAGAGGATGGGACAGAGAACAGGATGAGAAGGAAATAAGGCAAGGCAAGGACAGGCAAGGACAGGCAAGGCAAGTCTAGGCTGCGGGACATTTTTTTGCTTTATAATTTCTAGCACATTCGTCTTCAGTTTAGGAGGAAAGCCATAAGACCGTATGGATTAGGCCCAAGCAAAAACCCCAGCTACTTGAGACACTTAGACTAAGCCTAAAATACGAAGATCTCTCCATAAGGATGGCTTTTATACTGTACTTCCACAATCTGCTGGCAGTACAAAAAAATAAGCTGCAGATCTCCTTAGGCTGAGTCATGGTGCTTTGGGGCAGGGACCATGCATATCACGGGAATATTTCACAGTTTCTGCTCTGTTTTCAGTGTATGACACCAAAACACCCACCTGATGACATCCTTTCAAGAGCAAAGGCAGCAATTTGCAGAATTCCGCTTCTTTGGGGAAGTGAGATATTGCTGAGCTGACACCAAGTCCTGCAGTGTCCCTGTCACCTGCAGAGTCACCGCATCCTCGCCACGTTAGCGGGCATTGTTGCAAAGGTTCTATGTCAGCTGGGTGTGGCAGCCAGGCGCCCCCTAGGGGATGGGGAGCCTGTCAGCCCCGGGCCTCTCACTGCCTGCTGGCCCTGCTGTCACCAGCCAGGCCTCTGAAAACTTGTCAAACCATGCCCCGACGTGGGACCAATTTGGCCCAAAGTCTCCAAGAGACAAGTCGGGGAGCAATATATGGGACAGAGGGAGAAAGCGAAGGCAGCAGGAGAAAGGGAAGTAAGAATAAAAAGTAGTGTTGGGCTGCAGGAGTGAGATGGAGGAATTGTAAGAAAAGAGGCAGGAAGCAGGAGAGTGAGAGAAAAAGAAAGAAGAGACATGCAAAGAATCGAAAGGTTAGTGAGAGAGGGTGGGACAGAGAACAGGATGAGAAGGAAATAAGGCAAGGCAAGTACAGGCAAGGACAGGCAAGGCAAGTCTAGGCTGCGGGACATTTTTTTGCTTTATAGTTTCTAGCACATTCGTCTTCAGACTAGGAGGAAAGCCATAAGACTGTATGGATTAGGCCCAAGCAAAAACCCCAGCTACTTGAGACACTTAGACTAAGCCTAAAATACGAAGATCTCTCCATAAGGATGGCTTTTATACTGGACTTCCACAATCTCCTGGCAGTACAAAAAAATAAGCTGCAGATCTTCTTAGGCTGAGTCATGGTGCATTGGGGCAGGGACCATGCATATCATGGGGATATTTCACAGTTTCTGCTCTGTTTTCAGTGTATTACACCAAAACACCCACCTGATGACATCCTTTCAAGAGCAAAGGCAGCAATTTGCAGAATTCCGCTTCTTTGGGGAACTGAGAAATTGCTGAGCTGACACCAAGTCCTGCAGTGTCCCTGTCACCTGCAGAGTCACCGCATCCTCGCCACGGTAGCGGGCGTTGTTGCAAAGGTTCTATGTCAGCTGGGTGTGGCAGCCAGGTGCCCCTAGGGGATGGGGAGCCTGTCAGCCCCGCGCATCTCACTGCCTAATGGCCCTGCTGTCACCAGCCAGGCCTCTGAAAACTTGTCAAACCATGCCCAGACGTGGGGCCAATTTGGCCCAAAGTCTCCAAGAGAGAAGTCGGGGAGGAAGATATGGGACAGAGGGAGAAAGCGAAGAGAGCAGGAGAAAGGGAAGGAAGAATAAAAAGTAGTGTTGGGCTGCAGGATTGAGATGGAGGAATTGCAAGAAAAGAGGCAGGAAGCAGGAGAGTGAGAGAAAAGGAAAGAAGAGACATGGAGCCAGACGTGGGGTTTGAGAGAGAGGATGGGACAGAGAACAGGATGAGAAGGAAATAAGGCAAGTCAAGGACAGGCAAGGACAGGCAAGGCAAGGCTAGGCTGCGGGACATTTTTTTGCTTTATAGTTTCTAGCACATTCGTCTTCAGACTAGGAGGAAAGCCAGAAGACCGTATGGATTAGGCCCAAGCAAAAACCCCAGCTACTTGAGACACTTAGACTAAGCCTAAAATACGAAAATCTCTCCATAAGGATGGCTCTTATACTGTACTTCCACAATCTGCTGGCAGTACAAAAAATAAGCTGCAGATCTCCTTAGGCTGAGTCATGGTGCTTTGGGGCAGGGACCATGCATATCACGGCAATATTTCACAGTTTCTGCTCTGTTTTCAGTGTATTACACCAAAACACCCACCTGATGACATCCTTTCAAGATCAAAGGCAGCAATTTGTAGAATTCCGCTTCTTTGGGGAAGTGAGATATTGCTGAGCTGACACCAAGTCCTGCAGTGTCCCTGTCACCTGCAGAGTCACCGCATCCTCGCCACGGTAGCGGGCACTGTGACAAAGGTTCTATGTCAGCTGGGTGTGGCAGCCAGGCGCCCCCTAGGGGATGGGGAGCCTGTCAGCCAGGGGCCTGTCACTGCCTGCTGTCCCTGCTCTCACCAGCCAGGCCTCTGAAAACTTGTGAAACCATGCCCAGACATGGGGCCAATTTCGCCCAAAGTCTCCAAGAGACAAGTCGGGGAGCAAGATATGGGACAGAGGGAGAAAGCGAAGAGAGCAGGAGAAAGGGAAGGAAGAATAAAAAGTAGTGTTGGGCTGCAGGAGTGAGATGGAGGAATTGTAAGAAAAGAGGCAGGAAGCAGGAGAGTGAGAGAAAAGGAAAGAAGAGACATGCAGCAAGGCGAGGGTTTAGTGAGAGGGTCTGGGACAGAGAACAGGATGAGAAGGAAATAAGGCAAGGCAAGGACAGGCAAGGATAGGCAAGGCAAGGCTAGGCTGCGGGACATTTTTTTGCTTTATAGTTTCTAGCACATTCGTCTTCAGACTAGGAGGAAAGCCAGAAGACCATATGGATTAGGCCCAAGCAAAAACCCCAGCTACTTGAGACACTTAGACTAAGCCTAAAATACGCAGATCTCTCCATAAGTATGGCTTTTATACTGTACTTCCACAATCTGCTGGCTTTACAAAAAGTAAGCTGCAGATCTCCTGAGGCTGAGTCATGGTGCTTTGGGGCAGGGACCATGCATATCACGTGAATATTTCACAGTTTCTGCCTTGTTTTCAGTGTATTACACCAAAACACCCACCTGATGACATCCTTTCAAGAGCAAAGGCAGCAATTTGCAGAATTCCGCTTCTTTGGTGAAGTGAGATATTGCTGAGCTGACACCAAGTCCTGCAGTGTCCCTGTCACCTGGAAGAGTCACCGCATCCTCGCCACGGTAGAAGGCATTGTGACAAAGGTTCTATGTCAGCTGGGTGTGGCAGTCAGGAGCCCTCTAGGGGATGGGGACCCTGTCAGCCCCGGGCCTGTCACTGCCTGCTATCCCTGCTGTCACCAGCCAGGCCTCTGAAAACTTGTCAAACAATGCCCAGACGTGGGGCCAATTTGGCCCAAAGTCTGCAAGAGACAAGTCGGGGAGCAAGATATGGACAGAGGGAGAAAGCGAAGGGTGCATGTGAAAGGGAAGGGAGAATGAAAAGTAGTGTTGGCCTCCAGGAGTGAGATGGAGGAATTGCAAGAAAAGAGGCAGGAAGCAGGAGAGTGAGAGAAAAGGAAAGAAGAGACATGCAGCCAGGTGAGGGTTTAGCGAGAGGGGCTGGGACAGAGAACAGGATGAGAAGGAAATAAGGCAAGGCAAGGACAGGCAAGGACAGGCAAGGCAAGGCTAGGCTGCAGGACATTATTTTGCTTTATGGTTTCTAGCACATTCGTCTTCAGACTAGGAGGAAAGCCATAACACCGTATGGATTAGGCCCAAGCAAAAACCCCAGCTACCTGAGACACTTAGACTAAGCCTAAAATACGAAGATCTCTCCATAAGGTTAGCTTTTATAATGTTCTTCCGCAATCTGCTGACAGTACAAAAAAATAAGCTGCATATCGTCTTAGGGTGAGTCATGGTGCTTTGGGGCAGGGACCATGCATATCATGGGAATATTTCACAGTTTCTGCCTTGTTTTCAGTGTGTTACAGTAAAACACCCACCTGATGACATCCTTTCAAGAGCAAAGGCAGCAATTTGCAGAATTCCGCTTCTTTGGGGAACTGAGAAATTGCTGAGCTGACACCAAGTCCTGCAGTGTCCCCGTCACCTGCAGAGTCACCGCATCCTCACTACGGTAGCGGGCATTGTGACAAAGGTTCTATGTCAGGTGGGTGTGGCAGCCAGGCGCCCGATAGGTGATGGGCAGCCTGTCAGCCCCGGGCCTCTCACTGCCTGCTGTCCCTGCTCTCACCAGCCAGGCCTCTGAAAACTTGTCAAACCATGCCCAGACGTGGGGCCAATTTGGCCCAAAGTCTCCAAGAGACAAGGCGGGAAGAAAGACATGGGACAGAGGGAGAAAGCGAAGGGAGCAGGAGAAAGGGAAGGAAGAATAAAAAGTAGTGTTGGGCTGCAGGAGTGAGATGGAGGAATTGTAAGAAAAATAAATTCACTTGAACTGACACTGTGAAATTATAATGTACTGAGCAACATGGAAAAGTGATACTCAAGGTTCTTGTCTACAGCTAGAAACATGCAACATAATTCAAAAAAGGAGGGATGCGAAGATTATTTAAACTTCTCTAAGCCTTGGTTAGAGAAAATACTCCAGTCCTGCTTTCCCTCCACCCCGTATTTCCCAGCTACATGAGACACTTAGACTAAGCCTAAAATACGAAGATCTCTCCATAAGGATGGTTTTTATACTCTACTTCCACAATCTGCTGGCAGTACACAAAAATAAGCTGCAGATCTCCTTAGGTTGAGTCATGGTGCTTTGGGCCAGGGACCATGCATATCATGGGAATATTTCACAGTTTCTGCCCTGATTTCAGTGTATTACACCAAAACACCCACCTGATGACATCATTTCAAGAGCAAAGGCAGCAATTTGCAGAATTCCGCTTCTTTGGGGAAGTGAGAAATTGCTGAGCTGACACCAAGTCCTGCAGTGTCCCTGTCACCTGCAGAGTCACCGCATCCTCGCCACGGTAGCGGGCATTGTGACAAAGGTTCTATGTCAGCTGGGTGTGGCAGCCAGGCGCCCCCTAGGGGATGGGGAGCCTGTCATCCCCAGGCCTGTCACTGCCTGCTGGCCCTGCTGTCACCAGCCTGGCCTCTGAAAACTTGTCAAACCATGCCCATACATGGGGCCAATTTGGCCCAAAGTCTCCAACAAACAAGTCGGGAAGAAAGATATGGGACAGAGGGAGAAAGCGAAAGGAGCAGGAGAAAGGGAAGGAAGAATAAAAAGTTGTGTTGGGCTGCAGGAGTGAGATGGAGGAATTGCAAGAAAAGAGGCAGGAAACAGGAGAGTGAGAGAAAAGGAAAGAAGAGACATGCAGCCAGACGAGGGCTTAGTGAGAGAGGATGGGACAGAGAACAGGATGAGAAGGAAATAAGGCAAGGCAAGGCAAGGACAGGCAAGGCTAGGCTGCAGGACATGTTTTTGCTTTATAGTTTCTAGCACATTCGTCTTCACTCTAGGAGGAAAGCCATAAGACCGTATGGATTAGGCCCAAGCAAAAACCCCAGCTACTTGAGACACTTAGACTAAGCCTAAAATACGAAGATCTCTCCATAAGGATGGTTTTTATGCTGTACTTCCACAATCTGCTGGCAGTACAAAAAAATAAGCTGCAGATCTCCTTAGACTGAGTCATGGTGCTTTGGGGCAGGGACCACGCATATCATGGGAATATATCACAGTTTCTGCTCTGTTTTCAGTGTATGACACCAAAACACCCACCTGATGACATCATTTCAAGAGCAAAGACAGCCATGTGCAGAATTCCGCTTCGTTGGGGAAGTGAGAAATTGCTGAGCTGACACCAAGTCCTGCAGTGTCCCTGTCACCTGCAGAGTCACTGTATCCTCGCCACGGTAGCGGGCATTGTGACAAAGGTCCTATATCAGCTGGCTGTTGCAACCAGGCGCCCCCTAGGGGATGGGAAACCTATCAGCCCCGGGCCTGTCACTGCCTGCTGTCCCTGCTTTCACCAGCCAGGCCTCTGAAAACTTGTCAAACCATGCCCAGACGTTGGGCCAATTTGACCCAAAGTCTGCAAGAGACAAGTCCGGAAGAAAGATATGGGACTGAGGGAGAAAGCGAAGGGAGCAGGAGAAAGGGAAGTAAGAATAAAAAGTAGTGTTTTGACGCAGGAGTGAGATGGAGGAATTGCAAGAAAAGAGGCAGGAAGCAGGAGAGTGAGAGAAAAGGAAAGAAGAGACATGCAGCGAGACGAAAGGTTAGTGAGAGAGGATGGGACAGAGAACAGGATGAGAAGGAAATAAGGCAAGGCAAGGACAGGCAAGGTCAGGCACGGAAAGGCTAGGCTGCCGGACATTTTTTTGCTTTATAGTTTCTCGCACATTCATCTTCAGACTAGGAGGAAAGCCATAAGACCGTATGGATTAGGCCCAAGCAAAATCTCCAGCTACTTGAGACACGTAGACTAAGCCTAAAATACGCAGATATCTCCATAAGGATGGTTTTTATACTGTACTTCCACAATCTGCTGGCAGTACAAAAAAATAAGCTGCAGATCTCCTTAGGCTGAGTCATGGTGCTTTGGGGCAGGGACCATGCATATCATGTGAATATTTCACAGTTTCTGCTCTGTTTTCAGTGTATTACACTAAAACACCCACCTGATGACATCCTTTCAATAGCAAAGGCACCAGATTTCAGAATTCCGCTTCTCTGGGGAAGTGAGAAATTGCTGAGCTGACACCAAGTCCTGCAGTGTCCCTGTCACCTGCAGAGTCACTGCATCCTCGCCACAGTAGCGGGAATTGTGACAAAGTTTCTATGTCAGCTGGGTGTGGCAGCCAGGCGCCCTCTGGGGGATGGGGAGCCTGTCAGCCCCGGGCCTGTCACTGCCTGCTGGCCCTGCTGTCACCAGGCAGGCTTCTGAAAACTTGTCAAACCATGCCCAGACGTGGGGCCAATTTGGCCCAAAGTCTCTAAGAGACAAGTCGGGAAGAAAGATATGGGACAGAGGGAGAAAGCGAAGGGAGCAGGAGACAGGAAAGGAAGAATAAAAAGTATTGTTGGGCTGCAGGAGTGAGATGGAGGAATTGCAAGAAAAGAGGCAGGAAGCAGGAGAGTGAGAGAAAAGGGGAGAAGACACATGCAGCCAGACGAGGGGTTAGTGAGAGAGGATGGGACAGAGAACAGGATGACAAGGAAATAAGGCAAGTCAAGGCCAGGCAAGGCAAGGCTAGTCTGCAGGACATTTTTTTGCTTTATAGTTTCTAGCACATTCATCTTCAGACTAGGAGGAAAGCCATAAGACCGTATGGATTAGGTCCAAGCAAAAACCCCAGCTACTTGAGACACTTAGACTAAGCCTAAAATACAAAGATCTCTCCATAAGGAGGGTTTTTATACTGTACTTCCACAATCTGCTGGCTGTTGTAGGAAATTAGGAAATTAGGATTTTTGGCCTATATCAGTGTTATAAGCTGTGCTGCTAAGGCTGAAAGTCTCAGCTTGTCCCCTGTACAGTCCTTACCTAGAACCACGAGCGTGGTTACCTTATGCTTGCTTTGTACCTTTAGTTAAGACATTGATAAATGCTATTCTTAGGGTTGCTGATTTCTATGCTAGACATGCTGAACTACGGATAACAAATGAGACAGGTGGAACTTCAAAAGAAGCTAGCCCTGCGACCTGATGACCTGTCGTTCTGTACTTGCCAAGAAAGAAGAAGTGGAACCTGCAGACCACTGGAACGGAAGGAACCTGAGGATATCGACAGTGATAGACAGTGATAAATTTTGCTTAGTTGCATAATACCTGTTAGAACCCTATATAATGACTAGTTATACTGCTGTATGATGGTCACTCTCTGAGGAGGTGACCCAACGCTGCTGTTCCTGTGAATCTTCTACAATAAATACTGCTCAGAGTAACCCACAAGAGTTCGAGTCTCTACCCTGCGCCTACCTATGACATTTTTTATTTCACTGGCAGTACAAAAAAATAAGCTGCAGATCTCCTTAGGCTGAGTCATGGTGCTTTGGGGCAGGGACCACGCATATCATGGGAATATATCACAGTTTCTGCCCTGTTTTCAGTGCATGACACCAAAACACCTACCTGATGACATACTTTCAAGAGCAAAGGCAGCAATTTGCAGAATTCCGCTTCTTTGGGGAAGTGAGAAATTGCTGAGCTGACACCAAGACCTGCAGTGTCCCTGTCACCTGGAAGAGTCACCGCATCCTCGCCACGGTGGTGGGCATTGTGAAAAAAGGTTCTCTGTCAGCTGGGTGTGGCAGCCGGGCGCCCCCTAAGGGATGGGGAGCTTGTCAGCATCGGACCTGTCACTGCCTGCTGTCCCTGCTGTCACCAGCCAGGCCTCTGAAAACTTGTCAAACCATGCACAGACGTTGGGCCAGTTTGTCCCAAAGTCCGCAAGAGACAAGTCGGGGAGCAAGATATGGGACAGAGGGAGAAAGCGAAGGGAGCAGAAGAAGGGGAAGGGAGAATAACAATTAGTGTTGGCCTGCAGGAGTGAGATGGATGAATTGCAAGAAAAGAGGCGGAAGGAGGAGAGTGAGAGAAAAGGAAAGAAGAGACATGCAGCCAGACGAGGGGATAGTGAGAGGGTGGGACAGAGAACAGGATGAGAAGGAAATAAGGCAAGGCAAGGACAGGCAAGGACAGGCAAGGACAGGCAAGGCAAGGCTAGCCTGCAGGACATTTTTTTGCTTTATTGTTTCTAGCACATTCGTCTTCAGACTAGGAGGAAAGCCAGAAGACCATATGGATTAGGCCCAAGCAAAAACCCCAGCTACTTGAGACACTTAGACTAAGCCTAGAATACGCAGATCTCTCCATAAGAATGGCTTTTATACTGTACTTCCACAATCTGCTGGCAGTACAAAAAGATAAGCTGCAGATCTCCTTAGGCTGAGTCATGGTGCTTTGGGGCAGGGACCATGCATATCATGTGAATATTTCACAGTTTCTGCCTTGTTTTCAGTGTATGACACCAAAACACCCACCTGATGACATCCTTTCAAGAGCAAAGGCAGCAATTTGCAGAATTCCGCTTCTTTGGGGAAGTGAGATATTGCTGAGCTGACACCAAGTCCTGTAGTGTCCCTGTCACCTGGAAGAGTCACCGCATCCTCGCCACGGTAGCGGGCATTGTGCCAAAGGTTCTATGTCAGCTGGGTGTGGCAGTCAGGAGCCCCCTAGGGGATGGGGAGCCTGTCAGCCCCGGGCCTGTCACTGCCTGCTGTCCCTGCTGTCACCAGCCAGGCCTCTGAAAACTTGTCAAGCAATGCCCAGACGTGGGGCCAATTTGGCCCAAAGTCTCCAAGAGACAAGTCGGGGAGCAAGATATGGGACAGAGGGAGAAAGCGAAGGGAGCAGGAGAAAGGGAAGGAAGAATAAGAAGTAATGTTGGGCTGCAGCAGTGAGATGGAGGAATTGTAAGAAAAGAGGCAGGAAGCAGGAGAGTGAAAGAAAAGGAAAGAAGAGACATGCAGCGAGACGAAAGGTTAGTGAGAGAGGATGGGACAGAGAAGAGGATGAGAAGGAAATAAGTCAAGGCAAGGACAGGCAAGGACAGGCAAGGCAAGGCTAGGCTGCGGGACATTTTTTTGCTTTATATTTTCTAGCACATTCGTCTTCAGACTAGGAGGAAAGCCATAAGACCATATGGATTAGGCCCAAGCAAAAACCCCAGCTACTTGAGACACTTAGACTAAGCCTAGAATACGCAGATCTCTCCATAAGAATGGCTTTTATACTGTACTTCCACAATCTGCTGGCAGTACAAAAAAATAAGCTGCAGATCTCCTTAGGCTGAGTCATGGTGCTTTGGGGCAGGGACCATGCATATCATGTGAATATTTCACAGTTTCTTCTCTGTTTTCAGTGTTTGACACCAAAACATCCACCTGATGACATCCTTTCAAGAGCAAAGGCAGCAATTTGCAGAATTCCGCTTCTTTGGGGAAGTGAGATATTGCTGAGCTGACACCAAGTCCTGCAGTGTCCCTGTCACCTGCAGAGTCACCGCATCCTCGCCACGGTAGCGGGCATTGTGACAAAGGTTCTATGTCAGCTGGGTGTGGCAGCCAGGCGCCCCCTAGGGGATGGGGAGCCTGTCATCCCCAGGCCTGTCACTGCCTGCTGGCCCTGCTGTCACCAGCCTGGCCTCTGAAAACTTGTCAAACCATGCCCATACGTGGGGCCAGTTTGGCCCAAAGTCTCCAACAAACAAGTCGGGAAGAAAGATATGGGACAGAGGGAGAAAGCGAAAGGAGCAGGAGAAAGGGAAGGAAGAATAAAAAGTTGTGTTGGGCTGCAGGAGTG
The DNA here is from genome assembly GCF_036013475.1 of Columba livia. NCBI lineage: Eukaryota > Metazoa > Chordata > Aves > Columbiformes > Columbidae > Columba > Columba livia. The sequence goes on from NW_027043008.1 coordinate 2,690,090, forward strand.
AGATGGAGGAATTGCAAGAAAAGAGGCAGGAAACAGGAGAGTGAGAGAAAAGGAAAGAAGAGACATGCAGCCAGACGAGGGCTTAGTGAGAGAGGATGGGACAGAGAACAGGATGAGAAGGACATAAGGCAAGGCAAGGACAGGCAAGGACAGGCAAGGCAAGGCTAGGCTGCAGGACATGTTTTTGCTTTATAGTTTCTAGCACATTCGTCTTCAGACTAGCAGGAAAGCCATAAGACCGTATGGATTAGGCCCAAGCAAAATCCCCAGCTACTTGAGACACTTAGACTAAGCGTAAAATACGCAGATATCTCCATAAGGATGGTTTTTATACTGTACTTCCACAATCTGCTGGCAGTACAAAAAAATAAGCTGCAGATCTCCTTAGGCTGAGTCATGGTGCTTTGGGGCAGGGACCATGCATATCATGGGAATATTTCACAGTTTCTGCCCTGATTTCAGTGTATTACACCAAAACACCCACCTGATGACATCATTTCAAGAGCAAAGGCAGCAATTTGCAGAATTCCGCTTCTTAGGGGAAGTGAGAAATTGCTGAGCTGACACCAAGTCCTGCAGTGTCCCTGTCACCTGCAGAGTCACTGCATCCTCGCCACGGTAGCGGGCATTGTGACAAAGGTCCTATATCAGATGGCTGTTGCAACCAGGCGCCCCCTAGGGGATGGGAAACCTATCAGCCCCGGGCCTGTCACTGCCTGCTGGCCCTGCTGTCACCAGGCAGGCTTCTGAAAACTTGTCAAACCATGCCCAGACGTGGGGCCAATTTGGCCCAAAGTCTCTAAGAGACAAGTCGGGAAGAAAGATATGGGACAGAGGGAGAAAGCGAAGGGAGCAGGAGACAGGAAAGGAAGGATAAAAAGTATTGTTGGGCTGCAGGAGTGAGATGGAGGAATTGCAAGAAAAGAGGCAGGAAGCAGGAGAGTGAGAGAAAAGGGGAGAAGACACTTGCAGCCAGACGAGGGGTTAGTGAGAGAGGATGGGACAGAGAACAGGATGAGAAGGAAATAAGGCAAGTCAAGGACAGGCAAGGCAAGGCTAGTCTGCAGGACATTTTTTTGCTTTATAGTTTCTAGCACATTCATCTTCAGACTAGGAGGAAAGCCATAAGACCGTATGGATTAGGTCCAAGCAAAAACCCCAGCTACTTGAGACACTTAGACTAAGCCTAAAATACAAAGATCTCTCCATAAGGAGGGTTTTTATACTGTACTTCCACAATCTGCTGGCTGTTGTAGGAAATTAGGAAATTAGGATTTTTGGCCTATATCAGTGTTATAAGCTGTGCTGCTAAGGCTGAAAGTCTCAGCTTGTCCCCTGTACAGTCCTTACCTAGAACCACGAGCGTGGTTACCTTATGCTTGCTTTGTACCTTTAGTTAAGACATTGATAAATGCTATTCTTAGGGTTGCTGATTTCTATGCTAGACATGCTGAACTACGGATAACAAATGAGACAGGTGGAACTTCAAAAGAAGCTAGCCCTGCGACCTGATGACCTGTCGTTCTGTACTTGCCAAGAAAGAAGAAGTGGAACCTGCAGACCACTGGAACGGAAGGAACCTGAGGATATCGACAGTGATAGACAGTGATAAATTTTGCTTAGTTGCATAATACCTGTTAGAACCCTATATAATGACTAGTTATACTGCTGTATGATGGTCACTCTCTGAGGAGGTGACCCAACGCTGCTGTTCCTGTGAATCTTCTACAATAAATACTGCTCAGAGTAACCCACAAGAGTTCGAGTCTCTACCCTGCGCCTACCTATGACATTTTTTATTTCACTGGCAGTACAAAAAAATAAGCTGCAGATCTCCTTAGGCTGAGTCATGGTGCTTTGGGGCAGGGACCACGCATATCATGGGAATATATCACAGTTTCTGCCCTGTTTTCAGTGCATGACACCAAAACACCTACCTGATGACATACTTTCAAGAGCAAAGGCAGCAATTTGCAGAATTCCGCTTCTTTGGGGAAGTGAGAAATTGCTGAGCTGACACCAAGACCTGCAGTGTCCCTGTCACCTGGAAGAGTCACCGCATCCTCGCCACGGTGGTGGGCATTGTGAAAAAAGGTTCTCTGTCAGCTGGGTGTGGCAGCCGGGCGCCCCCTAAGGGATGGGGAGCTTGTCAGCATCGGACCTGTCACTGCCTGCTGTCCCTGCTGTCACCAGCCAGGCCTCTGAAAACTTGTCAAACCATGCACAGACGTTGGGCCAGTTTGTCCCAAAGTCCGCAAGAGACAAGTCGGGGAGCAAGATATGGGACTGAGGGAGAAAGCGAAGGGAGCAGGAGAAAGGGAAGTAAGAATAAAAATTAGTGTTGGCCTGCAGGAGTGAGATGGATGAATTGCAAGAAAAGAGGCAGGAAGCAGGAGAGTGAGAGAAAAGGAAAGAAGAGACATGCAGACAGACGAGGGGTTAGTGAGAGAGGTTGGAAAAGAAAACAGGATGAGAAGGAAATAAGGCAAGGCAAGGACAGGCAAGGAAAGACAAGGAAAGGCTAGTCTGCAGGACATTTTTTTGCTTTATAGTTTCTAGCACATTCGCCTTCAGACTACGAGGAAAGCCAGAAGACCGTATGGATTAGGCCCAAGAAAAAACCCCAGCTACTTGAGACACTTAGACTAAGCCTAAAATACGCAGATCTCTCTATAAGGATGGTTTTTATACTGTACTTCCACAATCTGCTGGCAGTACAAAAAAAGAAGCTGCAGATCTCCTTAGGCTGAGTCATGGTGCTTTGGTGCAGGGAGCATGCATATCATGGGAATATTTCACGATTTCTGCTCTGGTTTTTAGTGTATTACACCAGAACACCCACCTGATGACATCCTTTCAAGATCAAAGGCAGCAATTTGCAGAATTCTACTTCTTTGAAGAACTGAGAAATTGCTGAGCTGACACCAAGTCCTGCAGTGACCCTGTCACCTACAGAGTCATCGCATCCTCGCCACAGTAGCGGGCATTGTGACAAAGGTTCTATGTCAGCTGGGTGTGGCAGCCACGAGCCCCCTAGGGGATGGGGAGCCTGTCAGCCCCAAGCCTGTCACTGCCTGCTGTCCCTGCTGTCACCAGCCAGGCCTCTGAAAACTTGTCAAACCATGCCCACACTTGGTGCCAATTTGGCCCAAAGTCTCCAACAGACAAGTCGTGAAGAAAGATATGGGACAGAGGGAGAGAGCGAAGGGAGCAGGAGAAAGGGAAGGAAGAATAAAAAGTGGTGTTGGGCTGCAGGAGTGAGATGGAGGAATTGCAAGAAAAGAGGCACGAAGCAGGAGAGTGAGAGAAAAGGAAAGAAGAGACATGCAGCCAGACAAGGGTCTAGTGAGGGAGGATGGGACAGAGAACAGGATGAGAAGGAAATAACGGAAGGCAAGGACAGGCAAGTACAGGCAAGGCAAGGCTAGGCTTCAGGACACTTTTTTGCTTTATAGTTTCTAGCACATTCTTCCTCAGACTAGGAGGAAAGCCATAAGACCGTATGGATTAGGCCCAAGCAAAAACCCCAGCTACTTGAGACACTTAGACTAAGCCAAAAATACGAAGATCTCTCCATAAGGATGGCTTTTATACTGTACTTCCACAATCTGCTGGCAGTACAAAAAAATAAGCTGCAGATCTCCTTAGGCTGAGTCATGGTGCTTTGGTGCAGGGAGCATGCATATCATGGGAATATTTCACCATTTCTGCTCTGATTTTTAGTGTATTACACCCAAACACCCACCTGATGACATCCTTTCAAGAGCAAAGGCAGCAATTTGCAGAATTCCGCTTCTTTGGGGAAGTGAGATATTGCTGAGCTGACACCAAGTCCTGCAGTGTCCCTGTCACCTGCAGAGTCACCGCATCCTCGCCTCGGTAGCGGGCATTGTGACAAAGGTTCTATGTCAGCTGGGTGTGGCAGCCAGGCGCCCCCTAGGAAATGGGGAGCCTGTCAGCCCCGGTCATCTCACTGCCTGCTGGCCCTGCTCTCACCAGCCAGGCCTCTGAAAACTTGTCAACCCATGCCCAGACGTGGGGCCAATTGGGCCCAAAGTCTCCAAGAGACAAGTCGGGGAGCAAGATATGGGACAGAGGGAGAAAGAGAAGGGAGCAGGAAAAAGGGAAGGAAGAATAAAAAGTAGTGTTGGGCTGCAGGAGTGAGATGGAGGAATTGTAAGAAAAGAGGCAGGAAGCAGGAGAGTGAGAGAAAAGGAAAGAAGAGACATGCAGTCAGACGAAAGGTTAGTGAGAGAGGATGGGACAGACAACAGGATGAGAAGGAAATAAGGCAAGGCAAGGACAGGCAAGGACAGGCAAGGCAAGGCTCGGCTGCAGGACATTTTTTTGCTTTATAGTTTCTAGCACATTCGTCTTCAGATTAGGAGGAAAGCCATAACACCGTATGGATTAGGCCCAAGCAAAAACCCCAGTTTCCTGAGATGCTTAGACTAAGCCTAAAATACGAAGAACTCTCCATAAGGATGGTTTTTATACTGTACTTCCGTAATCTGCCTGCAGTACAAAAAAGGAAGCTGCAGATCTCCTTAGGCTGAGTCATGGTTCTTTGGTGCAGAGAGCATGCGTATCATGGGAATATTTCACCATTTCTGCTCTGGTTTTTAGTGTATTACACCAAAACACCCACCTGATGACATCCTTTCAAGAGCAAAGGCAGCAATTTGCAGAATTCCGATTCTTTGGAGAACTGAGAAATTGCTGAGCTGACACCAAGTCCTGCAGTGTCCCTGTCACCTGCAGAGCCACCGCATCCTCGTCACGGTAGCGGGCATTGTGACAAAGGTTCTATGTCAGCTGGGTGTGGCAGCCAGGCGCCCCCTAGGGGATGGGGAACCTGTCAGCCCCGGGCCTGTCACTGCCTGCTGGCCCTGCTGTCACCAGCCAGGCCTCTGAAAACTTGTCAAACCATGCCCAGACTTGTGGCCAATTTGGACCAAAGTCTCCAACAGACAAGTCGGGAAGAAAGATATGGGACAGAGGGAGAAAGCGAAGGGAGCATGAGAAAGGGAAGGAAGAATAAAAAGTAGTGTTGGGCTGCAGGAATGAGATGGAGGAATTTCAAGAAAAGAGGCAGGAAGCAGGAGAGTGAGAGAAAACAAAGAAGAGACATGCAGACAGACGAGGGGTTAGTGAGAGAGGATGGGACAGAGAACATGATGAGAAGGAAATAAGGCAAGGCAAGGACAGGCAAGGACAGTCAAGGCAAGGCTAGGCTGCAGGACACATTTTTGCTTTATAGTTTCTAGCACATTCGTCTTCAGACTAGGAGGAAAGCCATTAGACCGTATGGATTAGGCCCAAGCAATACCCCAGCTACCTGAGACACTTAGACTAAGCCTAAAATAGGAAGATCTATCCATAAGGATGGTTTTTATACTGTACTTCCACAATCTGCTGGCAGTACAAAAAAAGAAGCTGCAGATCTCCTTAGGCTGAGTCATGGTGCTTTGGGGCAGGGATCATCACAGTGTCACAGTATCACAGTATGTTTGGGATTGGAAGGGACCTCAAAAGATCATCTAGTCCGATCGCCCTGCTGGAGCAGGAACGCCTAGGTGAGGTCGCACAGGAACATGTCCAGGCGGGTTTTGAATGTCTCCAGAGAAGGAGACTCCACAACCTCCCTGGGCAGCCTGTTCTAGTGCTCTGTCACCCTCACTGAGAAGAAGTTTTTTCTCAAATTTAAGCGTAACCTCTTGTGTTCCAGCTTGATTCCATTACCCCTTGTGCTATCATTGTTGGCCACCGAGAAGAGCCTGGCTCCATCCTCATGGCACTCACCCTTTATATATTTATAAACATTAATGAGGTCCCCCCTTAGTCTCCTCTTCTCCAAACTAAAGAGCCCCAGCTCCCTCAGCCTTTCTTCATAAGGGAGGTGCTCCACTCCCTTAATCATCTTGGTTGCCCTACGCTGGACCCTCTCCAGCAGTTCCCTGTCCTTCTTGAACTGAGGGGCCCAGAACTGGACACAATATTCCAGATGTGGTCTCACCAGGGCGGAGTCGAGGGGGAGGAGGACCTCTCTCAATCTACTAGCCACCCCCCTTCTAATACACCCCAGGATGCCATTGGCCTTCCTGGCCACAAAGGCACAGTGCTGGCTCATGGTCATCCTGTTGTCCACCAGGACCCCCAGGTCCCTTTCCCCTACACTGCTCTCTAATATGTAATTTCCCAACCTATACTGGGACCTGCCCAGATGCAGGACTCTACACTTTCCCTTGTTAAATTTCATCAGGTTATTCCCCGTCCAACTCTCCAGCCTGTCCAGGTCCCGCTGGATGGCAGCACAGCCTTCTGGTGTGTCAGCCACACCTCCCAGCTTAGTGTCATCAGCAAACTTGCTGATAGTACACTCTATTCCCTCGTCTAAATCGTTAATGAATATATTGAATAATATTGGCCCCAGCACTGACCCCTGAGGCACTCCACTAGATACTGGCCTCCAACTAGACTCCGCACCATTGACTACCACTCTCTGGCTTCTCTCCTTAAGCCAGTTTGCAACTCACCTCACTACTCTATTGTCTACACCACACCTCCTCAACTTAGCTGTGAGGATGCTGTGGGAGACTGTGTCAAAGGCATTACTGAAGTCAAGGTAGACCACATCCACCACTCTGCCATCATCCATCCACCTTGTTACATTCTCATAAAAGGCTATCATGTTGGTCAAGCATGACTTACCCTTGGTAAAGCCATGCTGACTGCCCCTAATAACCCTCTTATCCATGACATGCCTTGAGATGGCACCAAGGATTAGCTGTTCCATTACATTCCCAGGGACAGAGGTGAGGCTGACCGGTCTATAAATACCCGGGTCCTCCTTCTTGCCCTTTTTGAAGACCGGAGTGACATTTGCTTTCCTCAAATCCTCGGGCACCTCCCCCGTTTCCCAAGACTTGGCAAAGATGATGGAGAGTGGTCCCGAAGATGATGGAGAGCTGTCCATCATGCATATCATGGGAATATTTCACCATTTCTGCTCTGGTTTTCAGTGTATGACACCAAAACACCCACCTGATGACATCCTTTCAAGAGCAAAGGCAGCAATTTGCAGAATTCCGCTTCTTTGGAGAACTGAGAAATTGCTGAGCTGACACCAAGTCCTGCAATGTCCCTGTCACCTGCAGAGTCACCGCATCCTCGCCACGGTAGCGGGCATTGTGACAAAGGTTCTATGTCAGCTGGGTGTGGCAGCCAGGCACCCCCTAGGGGATGGGGAGCCTGTCAGCCCCGGGCCTGTCACTGCCTGCTGTCCCTGCTGTCACCAGCCAGGCCTCTGAAAACTTGTCAAATCATGTCGAGACGTGGGGCCAATTAGTCCCAAAGTCTACAACAGACACGTCGGGAAGAAAGAAATGGGACAGAAGGAGAAAGCAAAGGGAGCAGGAGAAAGGGAAGGAAGAATAAAAAGTAGTGTTGGGCTGCAGGAGTGAGACGGAGGAATCGCAAGAAAAGAGGCAGGAAGCAGGAGAGTGAGAGAAAAGGAAAGAAGAGACATGCAGCCAGATGAGGGGTTAGTGAGAGAGGATGGGACAGAGAACAGGATGAGAAGGAAATAAGGCAAGGCAAGGACAGGCAAGGACAGGCAAGGCAAAGATAGGGTGCAGAACACTTTTTTGCTTTATAGATTCTATCACATTCATCTTCAGTCTAGGAGGAAAGCCATAAGACCGTATGGATTAGGCCCAAGCAAAAACCCCAGCTACTTGAGACACTTAGACTAAGCCTAAAATACGCAGATCTCTCTATAAGGATGGTTTTTATACTGTACTTCCACAATCTGCTGGCAGTACAAAAAAAGAAGCTGCAGATCTCCTTAGGCTGAGTCATGGTGCTTTGGTGCAGGGAGCATGCATATCATGGGAATATTTCACGATTTCTGCTCTGGTTTTTAGTGTATTACACCAGAACACCCACCTGATGACATCCTTTCAAGATCAAAGGCAGCAATTTGCAGAATTCTACTTCTTTGAAGAACTGAGAAATTGCTGAGCTGACACCAAGTCCTGCAGTGTCCCTGTCACCTACAGAGTCATCGCATCCTCGCCACAGTAGCGGGCATTGTGACAAAGGTTCTATGTCAGCTGGGTGTGGCAGCCACGAGCCCCCTAGGGGATGGGGAGCCTGTCAGCCCCAAGCCTGTCACTGCCTGCTGTCCCTGCTGTCACCAGCCAGGCCTCTGAAAACTTGTCAAACCATGCCCACACTTGGTGCCAATTTGGCCCAAAGTCTCCAACAGACAAGTCGTGAAGAAAGATATGGGACAGAGGGAGAGAGCGAAGGGAGCAGGAGAAAGGGAAGGAAGAATAAAAAGTGGTGTTGGGCTGCAGGAGTGAGATGGAGGAATTGCAAGAAAAGAGGCACGAAGCAGGAGAGTGAGAGAAAAGGAAAGAAGAGACATGCAGCCAGACAAGGGTCTAGTGAGGGAGGATGGGACAGAGAACAGGATGAGAAGGAAATAACGGAAGGCAAGGACAGGCAAGTACAGGCAAGGCAAGGCTAGGCTTCAGGACACTTTTTTGCTTTATAGTTTCTAGCACATTCTTCCTCAGACTAGGAGGAAAGCCATAAGACCGTATGGATTAGGCCCAAGCAAAAACCCCAGCTACTTGAGACACTTAGACTAAGCCAAAAATACGAAGATCTCTCCATAAGGATGGATTTTATACTGTACTTCCACAATCTGCTGGCAGTACAAAAAAATAAGCTGCAGATCTCCTTAGGCTGAGTCATGGTGCTTTGGTGCAGGGAGCATGCATATCATGGGAATATTTCACCATTTCTGCTCTGATTTTTAGTGTATTACACCCAAACACCCACCTGATGACATCCTTTCAAGAGCAAAGGCAGCAATTTGCAGAATTCCGCTTCTTTGGGGAAGTGAGATATTGCTGAGCTGACACCAAGTCCTGCAGTGTCCCTGTCACCTGCAGAGTCACCGCATCCTCGCCTCGGTAGCGGGCATTGTGACAAAGGTTCTATGTCAGCTGGGTGTGGCAGCCAGGCACCCCCTAGGGGATGGGGAGCCTGTCAGCCCCGGGCCTGTCACTGCCTGCGGTCCCTGCTCTCACCAGCCAGGCCTCTGAAAACTTGTCAACCCATGCCCAGACGTGGGGCCAATTGGGCCCAAAGTCTCCAAGAGACAAGTCGGGGAGCAAGATATGGGACAGAGGGAGAAAGAGAAGGGAGCAGGAAAAAGGGAAGGAAGGATAAAAAGTAGTGTTGGGCTGCAGGAGTGAGATGGAGGAATTGTAAGAAAAGAGGCAGGAAGCAGGAGAGTGAGAGAAAAGGAAAGAAGAGACATGCAGTCAGACGAAAGGTTAGTGAGAGAGGATGGGACAGACAACAGGATGAGAAGGAAATAAGGCAAGGCAAGGACAGGCAAGGACAGGCAAGGCAAGGCTCGGCTGCAGGACATTTTTTTGCTTTATAGTTTCTAGCACATTCGTCTTCAGATTAGGAGGAAAGCCATAACACCGTATGGATTAGGCCCAAGCAAAAACCCCAGTTTCCTGAGATGCTTAGACTAAGCCTAAAATACGAAGAACTCTCCATAAGGATGGTTTTTATACTGTACTTCCGTAATCTGCCTGCAGTACAAAAAAGGAAGCTGCAGATCTCCTTAGGCTGAGTCATGGTTCTTTGGTGCAGAGAGCATGCGTATCATGGGAATATTTCACCATTTCTGCTCTGGTTTTTAGTGTATTACACCAAAACACCCACCTGATGACATCCTTTCAAGAGCAAAGGCAGCAATTTGCAGAATTCCGATTCTTTGGAGAACTGAGAAATTGCTGAGCTGACACCAAGTCCTGCAGTGTCCCTGTCACCTGCAGAGCCACCGCATCCTCGTCACGGTAGCGGGCATTGTGACAAAGGTCCTATGTCAGCTGGGTGTGGCAGCCAGGCGCCCCCTAGGGGATGGGGAACCTGTCAGCCCCGGGCCTGTCACTGCCTGCTGGCCCTGCTGTCACCAGCCAGGCCTCTGAAAACTTGTCAAACCATGCCCAGACTTGTGGCCAATTTGGACCAAAGTCTCCAACAGACAAGTCGGGAAGAAAGATATGGGACAGAGGGAGAAAGCGAAGGGAGCATGAGAAAGGGAAGGAAGAATAAAAAGTAGTGTTGGGCTGCAGGAATGAGATGGAGGAATTTCAAGAAAAGAGGCAGGAAGCAGGAGAGTGAGAGAAAACAAAGAAGAGACATGCAGACAGACGAGGGGTTAGTGAGAGAGGATGGGACAGAGAACATGATGAGAAGGAAATAAGGCAAGGCAAGGACAGGCAAGGACAGTCAAGGCAAGGCTAGGCTGCAGGACACATTTTTGCTTTATAGTTTCTAGCACATTCGTCTTCAGACTAGGAGGAAAGCCATTAGACCGTATGGATTAGGCCCAAGCAATACCCCAGCTACCTGAGACACTTAGACTAAGCCTAAAATAGGAAGATCTATCCATAAGGATGGTTTTTATACTGTACTTCCACAATCTGCTGGCAGTACAAAAAAAGAAGCTGCAGATCTCCTTAGGCTGAGTCATGGTGCTTTGGGGCAGGGATCATCACAGTGTCACAGTATCACAGTATGTTTGGGATTGGAAGGGACCTCAAAAGATCATCTAGTCCGATCGCCCTGCTGGAGCAGGAACGCCTAGGTGAGGTCGCACAGGAACATGTCCAGGCGGGTTTTGAATGTCTCCAGAGAAGGAGACTCCACAACCTCCCTGGGCAGCCTGTTCTAGTGCTCTGTCACCCTCACTGAGAAGAAGTTTTTTCTCAAATTTAAGCGTAACCTCTTGTGTTCCAGCTTGATTCCATTACCCCTTGTGCTATCATTGTTGGCCACCGAGAAGAGCCTGGCTCCATCCTCATGGCACTCACCCTTTATATATTTATAAACATTAATGAGGTCCCCCCTTAGTCTCCTCTTCTCCAAACTAAAGAGCCCCAGCTCCCTCAGCCTTTCTTCATAAGGGAGGTGCTCCACTCCCTTAATCATCTTGGTTGCCCTACGCTGGACCCTCTCCAGCAGTTCCCTGTCCTTCTTGAACTGAGGGGCCCAGAACTGGACACAATATTCCAGATGTGGTCTCACCAGGGCGGAGTCGAGGGGGAGGAGGACCTCTCTCAATCTACTAGCCACCCCCCTTCTAATACACCCCAGGATGCCATTGGCCTTCCTGGCCACAAAGGCACAGTGCTGGCTCATGGTCATCCTGTTGTCCACCAGGACCCCCAGGTCCCTTTCCCCTACACTGCTCTCTAATATGTAATTTCCCAACCTATACTGGGACCTGCCCAGATGCAGGACTCTACACTTTCCCTTGTTAAATTTCATCAGGTTATTCCCCGTCCAACTCTCCAGCCTGTCCAGGTCCCGCTGGATGGCAGCACAGCCTTCTGGTGTGTCAGCCACACCTCCCAGCTTAGTGTCATCAGCAAACTTGCTGATAGTACACTCTATTCCCTCGTCTAAATCGTTAATGAATATATTGAATAATATTGGCCCCAGCACTGACCCCTGAGGCACTCCACTAGATACTGGCCTCCAACTAGACTCCGCACCATTGACTACCACTCTCTGGCTTCTCTCCTTAAGCCAGTTTGCAACTCACCTCACTACTCTATTGTCTACACCACACCTCCTCAACTTAGCTGTGAGGATGCTGTGGGAGACTGTGTCAAAGGCATTACTGAAGTCAAGGTAGACCACATCCACCACTCTGCCATCATCCATCCACCTTGTTACATTCTCATAAAAGGCTATCATGTTGGTCAAGCATGACTTACCCTTGGTAAAGCCATGCTGACTGCCCCTAATAACCCTCTTATCCATGACATGCCTTGAGATGGCACCAAGGATTAGCTGTTCCATTACATTCCCAGGGACAGAGGTGAGGCTGACCGGTCTATAAATACCCGGGTCCTCCTTCTTGCCCTTTTTGAAGACCGGAGTGACATTTGCTTTCCTCAAATCCTCGGGCACCTCCCCCGTTTCCCAAGACTTGGCAAAGATGATGGAGAGTGGTCCAGAAGATGATGGAGAGCTGTCCATCATGCATATCATGGGAATATTTCACCATTTCTGCTCTGGTTTTCAGTGTATGACACCAAAACACCCACCTGATGACATCCTTTCAAGAGCAAAGGCAGCAATTTGCAGAATTCCGCTTCTTTGGAGAACTGAGAAATTGCTGAGCTGACACCAAGTCCTGCAATGTCCCTGTCACCTGCAGAGTCACCGCATCCTCGCCACGGTAGCGGGCATTGTGACAAAGGTTATATGTCAGCTGGGTGTGGCAGCCAGGCACCCCCTAGGGGATGGGGAGCCTGTCAGCCCCGGGCCTGTCACTGCCTGCTGTCCCTGCTGTCACCAGCCAGGCCTCTGAAAACTTGTCAAATCATGTCGAGACGTGGGGCCAATTAGTCCCAAAGTCTACAACAGACACGTCGGGAAGAAAGAAATGGGACAGAAGGAGAAAGCAAAGGGAGCAGGAGAAAGGGAAGGAAGAATAAAAAGTAGTGTTGGGCTGCAGGAGTGAGACGGAGGAATCGCAAGAAAAGAGGCAGGAAGCAGGAGAGTGAGAGAAAAGGAAAGAAGAGACATGCAGCCAGATGAGGGGTTAGTGAGAGAGGATGGGACAGAGAACAGGATGAGAAGGAAATAAGGCAAGGCAAGGACAGGCAAGGACAGGCAAGGCAAAGATAGGGTGCAGAACACTTTTTTGCTTTATAGATTCTATCACATTCATCTTCAGTCTAGGAGGAAAGCCATAAGACCGTATGGATTAGGCCCAAGCAAAAACCCCAGCTACTTGAGACACTTAGACTAAGCCTAAAATACGAAGATCTCTCCATAAGGATGGTTTTTATACTGTACTTCCACAATCTGCTGGCAGCACAAAAAAATAAGCTGCAGATCTCCTTAGGCTGAGTCATGGTTAGTAGTCCCCTGTCAGTAGTCCAAGCTGGCAGCGAGGACATCAACAGAAGAAGTATCAAGATAATTAAAAAGGACTTTAAAGCACTGGGTCAGTCAGTTCATGGCATGGGAGCACAAGTGATATTTACCTCAGTTCCTGTGCTAGCTGGGATGGATGAGGAACTAAATAAGAGAGGATCAGAAAAGCCCATCTCATCAACAGGTGGCTTAAGGATTGGTGTCACCGTCAAAATTTTGGGTTTTTTGACCATGGGGCAAGCTCCGTGGTACCCAGTCTCCTCAAATCATATGGGCTTCATCCTTCTAGGGAGAGCAAGAGGACTACAGCCCATAAGTTGGCAGGGCTGATCAGGAGGGCTTTAAACTAGGTTTGAAGGGGGAAGGGATTGAAACTGGGCTCTCCAAAGATCAGCCTAAGGATTGAAAGCCCGAATTAAGAGGGAAATCAGCAGCCCACTTGAAGTGCATGTACACTAATGCACGCAGTATGGGCAACAAACAAGAGGAGCTGGAAGCCATCGTGCAGCAGGAAAGCTATGACATAGTTGCCATCACAGAAACATGCTGGGATGACTCATATGACTGGAGTGCTGCTATGTGTGGCTACAAGCTCTTCAGAAAAGATAGGCAGGGTAGGAGAGGTGGAGGGGTGGCTTTATATGTTAGAGAGTCACTCGACTCTGTTAAACTTGAGGTCAGCAGTGACAAGGTTGAGTGCCTGTGGACCAGAATCAGGGGGAAGTCCAACAAGGCTGACATCCTCGTGGGTGTCTGTTATAGACCGCCCAACCAGGACAATGAAGGAGATGAATTATTCTACAAGCAGCTGGCAGATGTCTCAAAATCGACGGCCCTTGTTCTTGTGGGTGACTTTAACTTGCTGGATATCTGCTGGGAGCTCAATACTGCACAGAAGAGGCAGTCTAGGAAGTTCCTTGAGTGTATAGAGGACAATTTCTTTCATCAGCTGGTAAATGAGCCCACCAGGGGCAAGACCCCGCTAGACCTACTGTTTACAAACAGAGAAGGGCTGGTGGGAGATGTAGTGGTTGGAGGCCTCCTGGGGCATAGCGACCATGAAATAATAAAATTTTCAATACTCAGAGATGCAGGGAGAACCATTAACAAAACCTCTACGCTGGACTTCCGGAGGGCAGATTTTTGCCTATTCAGAAGTCTAGTTCAGAGCATACCCTGGGAAACAACGCTTAAAAACAAGGGGGCCCAGGAGGGTTCGACATGCTTCAAGCAGGTGGTTTTGAGTGCACAGGAACAGGCTATACCAGTGTGCCGAAAGGCTAGCCGGCGGGGAAGACAACCGGCTTGGCTAAACAGGGAGATTCTGAATGAAATCAGAAATAAAAGGAGACTTTACCAACTGTGGAAAAAAGGGCTGGCTACTTATGAAGAATTTATGGAAATAGCTAGATCATGCAGAAAAAAGATCAGGGAAACAAAAGTGCAATTTGAAGTTAACTTGGCCAATTCTGTCAGGGATAATAAAAAGTCCTTCTTCAAATATGTTAATAACAAAAGGAGGGGCAAGGAAAACCTCCACTCTCTGTTGGACTCTGAAGGAAATATAGTTAACAAAGATGAGGAGAAAGCTGAGGTACTTAATACCTACTTTGCCTCAGTTTTTACCAGTAAGACAGGTGGCCCTCAGGACAACTCATCTCTGGAGGTGGTTAACAGAGATAGGAAGCCAAATAGGCCCCTTGTATTCCAGGAGGAAATAGTTGGTGATTTACTGAGCCATCTGGATCCTCATAAGTCTATGGGACCAGATGGGATCCATCCTAGGGTGATGAGGGAGCTAGCAGAAGAACTTGCCAAGCCGCTCTCCATCATCTTCCAACAGTCCTGGCTCACTGGGGAGGTCCCATATGATTGGAAATTGGCCAGTGTTACCCCAGTCCACAAAAAGGGCTGCAGAGCTGACCCTGGCAACTACAGGCCTGTCAGCCTGACCTCGGTGCCTGGCAGGGTTATGGAGCAGATCATCCTAAATGGAATCACACAGCACCTTCAGGATGGACAAGGGATCAGACCCAGCCAGCATGGGTTTAGGAGGGGCAGGTCCTGTCTGACCAACCTGATCTCCTTTTATGATCAGGTGACCCAGCTGGTGGATGAGGGGAAAGCCGTGGATGTGGTCTATGTGGACTTCAGCAAGGCCTTTGACACTGTCTCCCATAACATACTCTTGCAAAAGCTGGTAACCCAAGGCTTGGACAAGTGTACTCTATGCTGGGTTAAGAACTGGCTGGAGGGCCGGGCCCAGGGAGTGCTGGTGAATGGGGCTGCATCCAGCTGGCGGCCAGTCACTAGTGGTGTTCCCCAGGGGTCAGTGTTGGGTCCAGTCCTGTTTAAAATCTTTATTGATGATTTAGATGAGGGGATTGAGACCATCATCAGCAAATTTGCTGATGACACCAAGTTGGGAGGGAGTGTCGACCTGCTGGAAGGCAGGAGGGCTCTGCAGAGGGATCTGGATAGACTGGAAAAATGGGCTGATTCCAATGGGATGAAGTTCAATAAGGCCAAGTGCCGGGTGCTGCACTTTGGTCACAACAACCCCCTGCAGCGCTACAGGCTGGGAGCAGAGTGGCTGGAGAGCAGTCAGACAGAAAGGGACATGGGGGTACTAATTGACAGGAAGCTCAACATGAGCCAACAGTGTGCCCAGGTGGCCAAGAAGGCCAACGGTATCCTGTCCTGTATCAAAAATAGCGCGGTCAGCAGGACAAGGGAAGTGATCCTTCCCCTGTACTCTATTGGTGAGGCCACACCTGGAGTATTGTGTTCAGTTCTGGGCCCCTCAGTTCAGGAAAGACATTGAAGTGCTGGAGCGGGTGCAGAGAAGAGCAGCACGACTGGTGAAGGGACTTGAACGTAAGACATATGAGGAGAGGCTGAGGGAGCTGGGGTTGTTTAGTCTAGAGAAGGGGAGGCTTAGAGGTGACCTCATCACTCTCAATAACTACCTGAAGGGAAGTTATAGCCAGGTGGAGATTGGTCTCTTCTCCCAGGCAGATAGCAATAGGACAAGGGGGCATGGGCTTAAATACTACCAGGGGAAATTTAGGCTGGATATTAGAAAGAAATTCTTTACAGAGAGAGTGGACAGGCACTGGAATGGCCTGCCCAGGGAGGTAGTGGACTCGACGTCCCTAGAGGTTTTTAAACTGATATTGGACATGGCACTTAGTGCCATGATCTAGTAAACGGACTAGAGTTGGACCAAGGGTTGGACTCGATGATCTCTGAGGTCTTTTCCAACCCAGTCGATTCTGTGATTCTGTGATTCTATGGTGGTTTGGGGCAGGGACCATGCATATCATGGGAATATTTCACCATTTCTGCACTGTTTTTTAGTGTATTACACCAAAACACCCACCTGATCACATCCTTTCAAGAGCAAAGGCAGCAATTTGCAGAATTCCGCTTCTTTGGAGAACTGAGAAATTGCTGAGCTGACACCAAGTCCTGCAGTGTCCCTGTCACCTGCAGAGTCACCGCATCCTCACCACGGTAGCGGGCAATGTGACAAAGGTTCTATGTCATCTGGGTGTGGCAGCCAGGTGCTCCCTAGGGGATGGGGAGCCTGTCAGCCCCGGGCCTGTCACTGCCTGGTGTCCCTGCTGTCACCAGCCAGGCCTCTGAAAACTTGTCAAACCGTGCCCAGACATGGGGCCAATTTGGCCCAAAGTCTCCAACAGATAAGTCAGGAAGAAAGATATGGGACAGAGGGAGAGAGCGAAGGGAGCAGGAGAAAGGGAAGGAAGAATAAAAAGTAGTATTGGGCTGCAGGAGTGAGATGGAGGAATTGCAAGAAAAGAGGCAGGAAGCAGGAGAGTGAGAGAAAACAAAGAAGAGACATCCAGCCAGACGAGGGCTTAGTGAGAGAGGATGGGACAGAGAACAGGATGAGAAGGAAATAAGGCAAGGCAAGGACATGCAAGTACAGGCAAGGCAAGGCTGGGATGCAGGACATTTTTTTGCTTTATAGTTTCTAGCACATTCATCTTCAGACTAGGAGGAAAGCCATAAGATCGTATGGATTAGGCCCAAGCAAAAACCCCAGCTACTTGAGATACTTAGACTAAGCCTAAAATAGGAAGATCTCTCCATAAGTATGGTTTTTATACTGTACTTCCACATTCTGCTATCAGTACAAAAATATAAGCAGATCTCCTCTAGGATGAGTCATGGTGCTTTGGGGCAGGGACCATGCATATCATGGGAATATATCACTATTTCTGCTCTGGTTTTGAGTGTATGACACCAAAACACCCACCTAATAACATCCTTTCAAGAGCAAAGGCAGCAATTTGCAGAATTCCGCTTCTTTGGGGAACTGAGAAATTGCTGATCTGACACCAAGTCCTGCAGTGTCCCCGTCACCTGCAGAGTCACCGCATCCTCGCCATGGTAGAGGGTGTTGTGACAGAGGTTTAATGTCAGCTGGGTGTGGTAGCCAGGCGCCCCCTAGGGGACGGGGAACCTGTCAGCCCCGGACCTGTCACTGCCTGCTGTCCCTGCTGTCACCAGCCAGGCCTCTGAAAACTTGTCAAACCATGCCATGACGTTGGGCCAATTTGGCCCAAAGTCTCCAAGAGACAAGTCAGGAAGAAAGATATGGGACAGAGGGAGAGAGCGAAGGGAGCAGGAGAAAGGGAAGGAAGAATCAAAAGTAGTGTTGGCCTCCAGGAGTGAGATGGAGGAATTGCAAGAAAAGAGGCAGGAAGCAGGAGAGTGAGAGAAAAGGAAAGACATGCAGCCAGTCAAGGGCTTTGTGAGAGAGGATGGGACAGAGAACAGGATGAGAAGGAAATAAGGCAAGGTAAGGACAGGCAAGGACAGGGAAGGCAAGGCTAGGCTGCAGGACACTTTTTTGCTTTATAGTTTCTAGCACATTCGTGTTCAGACTAGGAGGAAAGCCATAACACCGTAAGGATTTGGCCCAAGCAAAAACCCAAGCTACTTGAGACACTTAGACTAAACCTAAAATAGGAAGATATATCCATAAGAATGGTTTTTATACTGTACTTCCACAATCTGCTGGCAGTACAAAAAAAGAAGCTGCAGCTCTCCTTAGGCTGAGTCATGGTGCTTTGGTGCAGGGACCGCACATATCATGGGAATATTTCACCATTTCTGCTCTGGTTTTTAGTGTATTACACCAAAACACCCACCTGATGACATCCTTTCAAGAGCAAAGGCAGCAATTTGCAGAATTCTGCTTCTTTGGAGAACTGAGAAATTGCTGAGCTGACACCAAGTCCTGCAGTGTCCCTGACACCTGCAGAGTCACCGCATCCTCGCCACGGTAGCGGGCATTGTGACAAAGGTTCTATATTAGCTGGGTGTGGCAGCTAGGCGCCCCCTAGGGGATGGGGAGGCTGTCAGCCCCAGGCCTGTCACTGTGTGCTGTCCCTGCTAGTCACCAGCCAGGCCTCTGAAAACTTGTCAAACCATGCCCAGACATGGGGCCAATTTGGCCCAAAGTCTCCAAGAGACAAGTCGGGAAGAAAGATATGGGACAGAGGGAGAGAGCGAAGGGAGCAGGAGAA
Source organism: Columba livia (assembly GCF_036013475.1). NCBI lineage: Eukaryota > Metazoa > Chordata > Aves > Columbiformes > Columbidae > Columba > Columba livia. The sequence goes on from NW_027043008.1 coordinate 2,708,635, forward strand.
AGGGAAGGAAGAATCAAAAGTAGTATGGCTCTGCAGGAGTGAGATGGAGGAATTGCAAGAAAAGAGGCAGGAAGCAGGAGAGTGAGAGAAAAGGAAAGAAGAGACATGCAGCCAGACGAGGGCTTAGTGAGAGAGGATGGGACAGAGAACAGCATGAGAAGGAAATAAGGCAAGGCAAGGACAGGCAAGCACAGGCAAGGCAAGGCTAGGCTGAAGGATATTTTTTTGCTTTATAGTTTCTAGCACATTCGTCTTCAGACTAGGAGGAAAGCCATAAGACCGTATGGATTAGGCCCAAGCAAACACCCCAGCTACCTGAGACACTTAGACTAAGCCTAAAATGGGAAGATCTCTCCATAAGGATGGTTTTTATACTGTACTTCCACAATCTGCTGGCAGTGCAAAAATATAAGCTGCAGATCTCCTTAGGCTGAGTCATGGTGCTTTGGTGCAGGGACCACACATATCATGGGAATATTTCACCATTTCTGCTCTGGTTTTTAGTGTATTACACCAAAACACCCACCTGATGACATCCTTTCAAGAGCAAAGGCAGAAATTTGCAGAATTCTACTTCTTTGGAGAACTGAGATATTGCTGAGCTGACACCAAGTCCTGCAGTGTCCCTGTCACCTGCAGAGCCACCGCATCCTCGCCACGGTAGCGGGCATTGTGACAAAGGTTCTATGTCAGCTGGGTGTGGCAGCCAGGCACCCCCTAGGGGATGGGGAGCCTGTCAGCCCCAGGCCTGTCACAGCCTGCTGTCCCTGCTAGTCACCAGCCAGGCCTCTGAAAACTTGTCAAACCATGCCCAGACATGGGGCCAATTTGGCCCAAAGTCTCCAAGAGACAAGTCGGGAAGAAAGATATGTGACAGAGGGAGAGAGCGAAGGGAGCAGGAGAAAGGGAAGGAAGAATCAAAAGTAGTATGGGGCTACAGGAGTGAGATGGAGGAATTGCAAGAAAAGAGGCAGGAAGCAGGAGAGTGAGAGAAAAGGAAAGAAGAGACATGCAGCCAGAGGAGGGCTTAGTGAAAGAGGATGGAACAGAGAAGAGGATGAAAAGGAAATAAGTCTTAGCAAGGACAGGCAAGGACAGTCAAGGCAAGGCTAGGCTGCAGGACACTTTTTTGCTTTATAGTTTCTAGCACATTTGTCTTCAGACTAGGAGGAAAGCCATAAGACCGTATGGATTAGGCCCAAGCAAAAACCCCAGCTACCTGAGACACTTAGACTAAGCCTAAAATGGGAAGATCTCTCCATAAGGATGGTTTTTATACTGTACTTCCACAACCTGCTGGCAGTACAAAAAAAGAAGCTGCAGCTCTCCTTAGGCTGAGTCGTGGTACTTTGGTGCAGGGACCACACATATCATGGGAATATTTCACCATTTCTGCTCTGGTTTTTAGTGTATTACACCAAAACACCCACCTGATGACATCCTTTCAAGAGCAAAGGCAGAAATTTGCAGAATTCTACTTCTTTGGAGAACTGAGATACTGCTGAAGCTGACACCAAGTCCTGCAGTGTCCCTGTCACCTGCAGAGTCACCGCATCCTCCCCACAGTAGCGGGCATTGTGACAAAGGTTCTATGTCAGCTGGGTGTGGCAGCCAGGCGCCCCCTAGGGGATGGGGAGCCTGCAGCCCCAGGCCTGTCACTGCCTGCTGTCCCTGCTGTCACCAGCCAGGCCTCTGAAAACTTGTCAAACCATGCCCAGACTTGGGGCCAATTTGGCCCAAAGTCTCCAAGAGACAAGTCGGGAAGAAAGATATGGGACAGAGGGAGAGAGCGAAGGGAGCAGGAGAAAGGGAAGGAAGAATCAAAAGTAGTATGGGGCTACAGGAGTGAGATGGAGGAATTGCAAGAAAAGAGGCAGGAAGCAGGAGAGTGAGAGAAAAGGAAAGAAGAAACATGCAGCCAGACGAGGGCTTAGTGAGAGACGATGGGACAGAGAAGAGGATGAAAAGGAAATAAGTCATAGCAAGGACAGGCAAGGACAGGCAAGGCAAGGCTAGGCTGCAGGACATGTTTTTGCTTTATAGTTTCTAGCACATACGTGTTCAGACTAGAAGGAAAGCCATAACACCGTAAGGACTAGGCCCAAGCAAAAACCCCAGCTACCTGAGACACTTAGACTAAACGTAAAATAGGAAGATCTCTCCGTAAGGATGGTTTTTATACTGTACTTCCACAATCTGCTGGCAGTACAAAAAAAGAAGCTGCAAATCTCCTTAGGCTGAGTCATGGTGCTTTGGGGCTGGGACCGTGCATATCATGGGAATATTTCACCATTTCTGCTCTGGTTTTTAGTGTATTACACCAAAACACTCACCTGATGACATCCTTTCAAGAGCAAAGGCAGCAATTTGCAGAATTCCGCTTCTTAGGGGAAGTGAGAAATTGCTGAGTTGACACCAAGTCCTGCAGTTTCCCTGTCACCTGCAGAGCCACCGCATCCTCGCCACGGTAGCGGGCATTGTGACAAAGGTTCTATGTCAGCTGGGTGTGGCAGCCAGGCGCCCCCTAGGGGATGGGGAGCCTGTCAGCCCCGGGCCTGTCACTGCCTGGTGTCCCTGCTGCCACCAGCCAGGCCTCTGAAAACTTGTCAAACCATGCCCAGACTTGGGGCCAGTTAGGCCCAAAGTCTGCAATAGACAAGTCGGGAAGAAAGATATGGGACAGTGGGAGAGAGCGAAGGGAGCAGGAGAAAGGGAAGGAAGAATAAAAAGTACTGTTGGTCTGCAGGAGTGAGATGGAGGAATTGCAAGAAAAGAGGCAGGAAGCAGGAGAGTGAGAGAAAAGGAAAGAAGAGACATGCAGCCAGACGAGGGGTTAGTGAGAGAGGATGGGACAGAGAACAGGATGAGGAGGACATAAGGCAAGGCTGGGACAGGCAAGGACAGGCAAGGCAAGGCTAGGCTGCAGGACATGTTTTTGCTTTATAGTTTCTAGCACATTCGTCTTCAGACTAGGAGGAAAGCCATAAGACCGTATGGATTAGGCCCAAGCAAAAACCCCAGCTACCTGAGACACTTAGACTAAGCCTAAAATACCAAGATCTCTCCATAAGGATGGTTTTTATACTGTACTTCCACAATCTGCTGGCAGTACAAAAAAAGAAGCTGCAGATCTCCTTAGGCTGAGTCATGGTGCTTGGGGGCAGGGACCGTGCATATCATGGGAATATTTCAGAGTTTCTGCTCTGTTTTCAGTGTATGACACCAAAACACCCACCTGATGACATCCTTTCAAGAGCAAAGGCAGCAATTTGCACAATTCCGCTTCTTAGGGGAAGTGAGAAATTGCTGAGCTGACACCAAGTCCTGCAGTGTCCCTGTCACCTGCAGAGCCACCGCATCCTCGCCATGGTAGCGGGCATTGTGACAAAGGTTCTATGTCAGCTGGGTGTGGCAGCCAGGCGCCCCCTAGGGGATGGGGAGCCTGTCAGCCCCGGGCCTGTCACTGCCTGGTGTCCCTGCTGCCACCAGCCAGGCCTCTGAAAACTTGTCAAACCATGCCCAGACTTGGGGCCAGTTTGGCCCAAAGTCTGCAAGAGACAAGTCGGGAAGAAAGATATGGGACAGAGGGAGAAAGCGAAGGGAGCAGGAGAAAGGGAAGGAAGAATAAAAAGTAGTGTTGGGCTGCAGGAGTGAGATGGAGGAATTGCAAGAAAAGAGGCAGGAAGCAGGAGAGTGAGAGAAAAGGAAAGAAGAGACATGCAGCCAGACGAGGATTTAGTGAGAGAGGATGGGACAGAGAACAGGATGAGAAGGACATAAGGCAAGGCTAGGACAGGCAAGGACAGGCAAGGCAAGGCTAGGCTGCAGGACATGTTTTTGCTTTATAGTTTCTAGCACATTGGTCTTCAGACTAGGAGGAAAGCCATAAGACCGTATGGATTAGGCCCAAGCAAAAACCCCAGCTACTTGAATCACTTAGACTAAGCCTAAAATAGGAAGATCTCTCCATAAGGATGGTTTTTATACTGTACTTCCACAATCTGCTGGCAGTACCAAAAAATGAGCTGCAGATCTCCTTAGGCTGAGTCATGGTGCTTTGGGGCAGGGACCATGCATATCATGGGAATATTTCACAGTTTCTGCTCTGTTTTCAGTGTATGACACCAAAACACCCACCTGATGACATCCTTTCAAGAGCAAAGGCAGCAATTTGCAGAATTCCGCTTCTTAGGGGAAGTGAGAAATTGCTGAGCTGACACCAAGTCCTGCAGTGTCCCTGTCACCTGCAGAGCCACCGCATCCTTGCCACGGTAGCGGGCATTGTGACAAAGGTTCTATGTCAGCTGGGTGTGGCAGCCAGGCGCCCCCTAGGGGATGGGGAGCCTGTCAGCCCCGGGCCTGTCACTGCCTGGTGTCCCTGCTGCCACCAGCCAGGCCTCTGAAAACTTGTCAAACCATGCCCAGACTTGGGGCCAGTTTGGCCCAAAGTCTGCAAGAGACAAGTCGGGAAGAAAGATATGGGACAGAGGGAGAAAGCGAAGGGAGCAGGAGAAAGGGAAGGAAGAATAAAAAGTAGTGTTGGGCTGCAGGAGTGAGATGGAGGAATTGCAAGAAAAGAGGCAGGAAGCAGGAGAGTGAGAGAAAAGGAAAGAAGAGACATGCAGCCAGACGAGGATTTAGTGAGAGAGGATGGGACAGAGAACAGGATGAGAAGGACATAAGGCAAGGCTAGGACAGGCAAGGACAGGCAAGGCAAGGCTAGGCTGCAGGACATGTTTTTGCTTTATAGTTTCTAGCACATTCGTCTTCAGACTAGAAGGAAAGCCATAAGACCCTATGGATTAGGCCCAAGCAAAAACCCCAGCTACTTGAATCACTTAGACTAAGCCTAAAATAGGAAGATCTCTCCATAAGGATGGTTTTTATACTGTACTTCCACAATCTGCTGGCAGTACCAAAAAATAAGCTGCAGATCTCCTTAGGCTGAGTCATGGTTCTTTGGGGCAGGGACCATGCATATCATGGGAATATTTCACAGTTTCTGCTCTGTTTTCAGTGTATGACACCAAAACACCCACCTGATGACATCCTTTCAAGAGCAAAGGCAGCAATTTGCAGAATTCCGCTTCTTAGGGGAAGTGAGAAATTGCTGAGCTGACACCAAGTCCTGCAGTGTCCCTGTCACCTGCAGAGCCACCGCATCCTTGCCACGGTAGCGGGCATTGTGACAAAGGTTCTATGTCAGATGGGTGTGGCAGCCAGGCGCCCCCTAGGGGATGGGGAGCCTGTCAGCCCCGGGCCTGTCACTGCCTGGTGTCCCTGCTGCCACCAGCCAGGCCTCTGAAAACTTGTCAAACCATGCCCAGACTTGGGGCCAGTTTGGCCCAAAGTCTGCAAGAGACAAGTCGGGAAGAAAGATATGGGACAGAGGGAGAAAGAAAAGGGAGCAGGAGAAAGGGAAGGAAGAATTAAAAGTAGTGTTGGGCTGCAGGAGTGAGATGGAGGAATTGCAAGAAAAGAGGCAGGAAGCAGGAGAGTGAGAGAAAAGGAAAGAAGAGACATGCAGCCAGACAAGGGGTTAGTGAGAGAGGATGGGACAGAGAACAGGATGAGAAGGACGTAAGGCAAGGCTAGGACAGGCAAGGACAGGCAAGGCAAGGCTAGGCTGCAGGACATGTTTTTGCTTTATAGTTTCTAGCACATTCGTCTTCAGACTAGGAGGAAAGCCATAAGACCGTATGGATTAGGCCCAAGCAAAAACCCCAGCTACTTGAGACACTTAGACTAAGCCTAAAATACCAAGATCTCTCCATAAGGATGGTTTTTATACTGTACTTCCACAATCTGCTGGCAGTACAAAAAATAAGCTGCAGATCTCCTTAGGCTGAGTCATGGTGCTTTGGGGCAGGGACCGTGCATATCATGGGAATATTTCACAGTTTCTGCTCTGTTTTCAGTGTATGACACCAGAACACCCACCTGATGACATCCTTTCAAGAGCAAAGGCTGCAATTTGCACAATTCCGCTTCTTAGGGGAAGTGAGAAATTGCTGAGCTGACACCAAGTCCTGCAGTGTCCCTGTCACCTGCAGAGCCACCGCATCCTCGCCACGGTAGCGGGCATTGTGACAAAGGTTCTATGTCAGCTGGGTGTGGCAGCCAGGCGCCCCCTAGGGGATGGGGAGCCTGTCAGCCCCGGGCCTGTCACTGCCTGGTGTCCCTGCTGCCACCAGCCAGGCCTCTGAAAACTTGTCAAACCATGCCCAGACTTGGGGCCAGTTTGGCCCAAAGTCTGCAAGAGACAAGTCGGGAAGAAAGATATGGGACAGAGGGAGAAAGCGAAGGGAGCAGGAGAAAGGGAAGGAAGAATAAAAAGTAGTGTTGGGCTGCAGGAGTGAGATGGAGGAATTGCAAGAAAAGAGGCAGGAAGCAGGAGAGTGAGAGAAAAGGAAAGAAGAGACATGCAGCCCGACGAGGGGTTAGTGAGAGAGGATGGGACAGAGAACAGGATGAGAAGGACATAAGGCAAGGCTAGGACAGGCAAGGACAGGCAAGGCAAGGCTAGGCTGCAGGACATGTTTTTGCTTTATAGTTTCTAGCACATTCGTATTCAGACTAGGAGGAAAGCCATAAGATCGTATGGATTAGGCCCAAGCAAAAACCCCAGCTACTTGAGACACTTAGACTAAGCCTAAAATACCAAGATCTCTCCATAAGGATGGTTTTTATACTGTACTTCCACAATCTGCTGGCAGTACAAAAAAATAAGCTGCAGATCTCCTTAGGCTGAGTCATGGTGCTTTGGTGCAGGGAGCATGCATATCATGGGAATATTTCACAGTTTCTGCTCTGTTTTCAGTGTATGACACCAGAACACCCACCTGATGACATCCTTTCAAGAGCAAAGGCAGCAATTTGCACAATTCCGCTTCTTAGGGGAAGTGAGAAATTGCTGAGCTGACACCAAGTCCTGCAGTGTCGCTGTCACCTGCAGAGCCACCGCATCCTCGCCACGGTAGCGGGCATTGTGACAAAGGTTCTATGTCAGCTGGGTGTGGCAGCCAGGCGCCCCCTAGGGGATGGGGAGCCTGTCAGCCCCGGGCCTGTCACTGCCTGGTGCCCCTGCTGCCACCAGCCAGGCCTCTGAAAACTTGTCAAACCATGCCCAGACTTGGGGCCAGTTTGGCCCAAAGTCTGCAAGAGACAAGTCGGGAAGAAAGATATGGGACAGAGGGAGAAAGCAAAGGGAGCAGGAGAAAGGGAAGGAAGAATAAAAAGTAGTGTTGGGCTGCAGGAGTGAGATGGAGGAATTGCAAGAAAAGAGGCAGGAAGCAGGAGAGTGAGAGAAAAGGAATGAAGAGACATGCAGCCAGACGAGGGGTTAGTGAGAGAGGATGGGACAGAGAACAGGATGAGAAGGACATAAGGCAAGGCTAGGACAGGCAAGGCAAGGCTAGGCTGCAGGACATGTTTTTGCTTTATAGTTTCTAGCACATTCGTCTTCAGACTAGGAGGAAAGCCATAAGACCGTATGGATTAGGCCCAAGCAAAAACCCCAGCTACTTGAGACACTTAGACTAAGCCTAAAATACCAAGATCTCTCCATAAGGATGGTTTTTATACTGTACTTCCACAATCTGCTGGCAGTACCAAAAAATAAGCTGCAGATCTCCTTAGGCTGAGTCATGGTGCTTTGGGGCAGGAACCATGCATATCATGGGAATATTTCACAGTTTCTGCTCTGTTTTCAGTGTATGACACCAAAACACCCACCTGATGACATCCTTTCAAGAGCAAAGGCAGCAATTTGCACAATTCCGCTTCTTTGGAGAACTAAAAAAATTGCTGAGCTGACACCAAGTCCTGCAGTGTCCCTGTCACCTGCAGAGCCACCGCATCCTCGCCACGGTAGCGGGCATTGTGACAAAGGTTCTATGTCAGCTGGGTGTGGCAGCCAGGCGCCCCCTAGGGGATGGGGAGCCTGTCAGCCCCGGGCCTGTCACTGCCTGGTGTCCCTGCTGCCACCAGCCAGGCCTCTGAAAACTTGTCAAACCATGCCCAGACTTGGGGCCAGTTTGGCCCAAAGTCTGCAAGAGACAAGTCGGGAAGAAAGATATGGGACAGAGGGAGAAAGCGAAGGGAGCAGGAGAAAGGGAAGGAAGAATCAAAAGTAGTGTTGGGCTGCAGGACTGAGATGGAGGAATTGCAAGAAAAGAGGCAGGAAGCAGGAGAGTGAGAGAAAAGGAATGAAGAGACATGCAGCCAGACGAGGGGTTAGTGAGAGAGGATGGGACAGAGAACAGGATGAGAAGGACATAAGGCAAGGCTAGGACAGGCAAGGACAGGCAAGGCAAGGCTAGGCTGCAGGACATGTTTTTGCTTTATAGTTTCTAGCACATTCGTCTTCAGACTAGGAGGAAAGCCATAAGACCGTATGGATTAGGCCCAAGCAAAAACCCCAGCTACTTGAGACACTTAGACTAAGCCTAAAATACCAAGATCTCTCCATAAGGATGGTTTTTATACTGTACTTCCACAATCTGCTGGCAGTACAAAAAATAAGCTGCAGATCTCCTTAGGCTGAGTCATGGTGCTTTGGGGCAGGGACCGTGCATATCATGGGAATATTTCACAGTTTCTGCTCTGTTTTCAGTGTATGACACCAGAACACCCACCTGATGACATCCTTTCAAGAGCAAAGGCTGCAATTTGCACAATTCCGCTTCTTAGGGGAAGTGAGAAATTGCTGAGCTGACACCAAGTCCTGCAGTGTCCCTGTCACCTGCAGAGCCACCGCATCCTCGCCACGGTAGCGGGCATTGTGACAAAGGTTCTATGTCAGCTGGGTGTGGCAGCCAGGCGCCCCCTAGGGGATGGGGAGCCTGTCAGCCCCGGGCCTGTCACTGCCTGGTGTCCCTGCTGCCACCAGCCAGGCCTCTGAAAACTTGTCAAACCATGCCCAGACTTGGGGCCAGTTTGTCCCAAAGTCTGCAAGAGACAAGTCGGGAAGAAAGATATGGGACAGAGGGAGAAAGCGAAGGGAGCAGGAGAAAGGGAAGGAAGAATAAAAAGTAGTGTTGGGCTGCAGGAGTGAGATGGAGGAATTGCAAGAAAAGAGGCAGGAAGCAGGAGAGTGAGAGAAAAGGAAAGAAGAGACATGCAGCCAGACGAGGATTTAGTGAGAGAGGATGGGACAGAGAACAGGATGAGAAGGACATAAGGCAAGGCTAGGACAGGCAAGGACAGGCAAGGCAAGGCTAGGCTGCAGGACATGTTTTTGCTTTATAGTTTCTAGCACATTCGTCTTCAGACTAGAAGGAAAGCCATAAGACCCTATGGATTAGGCCCAAGCAAAAACCCCAGCTACTTGAATCACTTAGACTAAGCCTAAAATAGGAAGATCTCTCCATAAGGATGGTTTTTATACTGTACTTCCACAATCTGCTGGCAGTACCAAAAAATAAGCTGCAGATCTCCTTAGGCTGAGTCATGGTTCTTTGGGGCAGGGACCATGCATATCATGGGAATATTTCACAGTTTCTGCTCTGTTTTCAGTGTATGACACCAAAACACCCACCTGATGACATCCTTTCAAGAGCAAAGGCAGCAATTTGCAGAATTCCGCTTCTTAGGGGAAGTGAGAAATTGCTGAGCTGACACCAAGTCCTGCAGTGTCCCTGTCACCTGCAGAGCCACCGCATCCTTGCCACGGTAGCGGGCATTGTGACAAAGGTTCTATGTCAGATGGGTGTGGCAGCCAGGCGCCCCCTAGGGGATGGGGAGCCTGTCAGCCCCGGGCCTGTCACTGCCTGGTGTCCCTGCTGCCACCAGCCAGGCCTCTGAAAACTTGTCAAACCATGCCCAGACTTGGGGCCAGTTTGGCCCAAAGTCTGCAAGAGACAAGTCGGGAAGAAAGATATGGGACAGAGGGAGAAAGAAAAGGGAGCAGGAGAAAGGGAAGGAAGAATTAAAAGTAGTGTTGGGCTGCAGGAGTGAGATGGAGGAATTGCAAGAAAAGAGGCAGGAAGCAGGAGAGTGAGAGAAAAGGAAAGAAGAGACATGCAGCCAGACAAGGGGTTAGTGAGAGAGGATGGGACAGAGAACAGGATGAGAAGGACGTAAGGCAAGGCTAGGACAGGCAAGGACAGGCAAGGCAAGGCTAGGCTGCAGGACATGTTTTTGCTTTATAGTTTCTAGCACATTCGTCTTCAGACTAGGAGGAAAGCCATAAGACCGTATGGATTAGGCCCAAGCAAAAACCCCAGCTACTTGAGACACTTAGACTAAGCCTAAAATACCAAGATCTCTCCATAAGGATGGTTTTTATACTGTACTTCCACAATCTGCTGGCAGTACAAAAAATAAGCTGCAGATCTCCTTAGGCTGAGTCATGGTGCTTTGGGGCAGGGACCGTGCATATCATGGGAATATTTCACAGTTTCTGCTCTGTTTTCAGTGTATGACACCAGAACACCCACCTGATGACATCCTTTCAAGAGCAAAGGCTGCAATTTGCACAATTCCGCTTCTTAGGGGAAGTGAGAAATTGCTGAGCTGACACCAAGTCCTGCAGTGTCCCTGTCACCTGCAGAGCCACCGCATCCTCGCCACGGTAGCGGGCATTGTGACAAAGGTTCTATGTCAGCTGGGTGTGGCAGCCAGGCGCCCCCTAGGGGATGGGGAGCCTGTCAGCCCCGGGCCTGTCACTGCCTGGTGTCCCTGCTGCCACCAGCCAGGCCTCTGAAAACTTGTCAAACCATGCCCAGACTTGGGGCCAGTTTGGCCCAAAGTCTGCAAGAGACAAGTCGGGAAGAAAGATATGGGACAGAGGGAGAAAGCGAAGGGAGCAGGAGAAAGGGAAGGAAGAATAAAAAGTAGTGTTGGGCTGCAGGAGTGAGATGGAGGAATTGCAAGAAAAGAGGCAGGAAGCAGGAGAGTGAGAGAAAAGGAAAGAAGAGACATGCAGCCCGACGAGGGGTTAGTGAGAGAGGATGGGACAGAGAACAGGATGAGAAGGACATAAGGCAAGGCTAGGACAGGCAAGGACAGGCAAGGCAAGGCTAGGCTGCAGGACATGTTTTTGCTTTATAGTTTCTAGCACATTCGTATTCAGACTAGGAGGAAAGCCATAAGATCGTATGGATTAGGCCCAAGCAAAAACCCCAGCTACTTGAGACACTTAGACTAAGCCTAAAATACCAAGATCTCTCCATAAGGATGGTTTTTATACTGTACTTCCACAATCTGCTGGCAGTACAAAAAAATAAGCTGCAGATCTCCTTAGGCTGAGTCATGGTGCTTTGGTGCAGGGAGCATGCATATCATGGGAATATTTCACAGTTTCTGCTCTGTTTTCAGTGTATGACACCAGAACACCCACCTGATGACATCCTTTCAAGAGCAAAGGCAGCAATTTGCACAATTCCGCTTCTTAGGGGAAGTGAGAAATTGCTGAGCTGACACCAAGTCCTGCAGTGTCGCTGTCACCTGCAGAGCCACCGCATCCTCGCCACGGTAGCGGGCATTGTGACAAAGGTTCTATGTCAGCTGGGTGTGGCAGCCAGGCGCCCCCTAGGGGATGGGGAGCCTGTCAGCCCCGGGCCTGTCACTGCCTGGTGCCCCTGCTGCCACCAGCCAGGCCTCTGAAAACTTGTCAAACCATGCCCAGACTTGGGGCCAGTTTGGCCCAAAGTCTGCAAGAGACAAGTCGGGAAGAAAGATATGGGACAGAGGGAGAAAGCAAAGGGAGCAGGAGAAAGGGAAGGAAGAATAAAAAGTAGTGTTGGGCTGCAGGAGTGAGATGGAGGAATTGCAAGAAAAGAGGCAGGAAGCAGGAGAGTGAGAGAAAAGGAATGAAGAGACATGCAGCCAGACGAGGGGTTAGTGAGAGAGGATGGGACAGAGAACAGGATGAGAAGGACATAAGGCAAGGCTAGGACAGGCAAGGCAAGGCTAGGCTGCAGGACATGTTTTTGCTTTATAGTTTCTAGCACATTCGTCTTCAGACTAGGAGGAAAGCCATAAGACCGTATGGATTAGGCCCAAGCAAAAACCCCAGCTACTTGAGACACTTAGACTAAGCCTAAAATACCAAGATCTCTCCATAAGGATGGTTTTTATACTGTACTTCCACAATCTGCTGGCAGTACCAAAAAATAAGCTGCAGATCTCCTTAGGCTGAGTCATGGTGCTTTGGGGCAGGAACCATGCATATCATGGGAATATTTCACAGTTTCTGCTCTGTTTTCAGTGTATGACACCAAAACACCCACCTGATGACATCCTTTCAAGAGCAAAGGCAGCAATTTGCACAATTCCGCTTCTTTGGAGAACTAAAAAAATTGCTGAGCTGACACCAAGTCCTGCAGTGTCCCTGTCACCTGCAGAGCCACCGCATCCTCGCCACGGTAGCGGGCATTGTGACAAAGGTTCTATGTCAGCTGGGTGTGGCAGCCAGGCGCCCCCTAGGGGATGGGGAGCCTGTCAGCCCCGGGCCTGTCACTGCCTGGTGTCCCTGCTGCCACCAGCCAGGCCTCTGAAAACTTGTCAAACCATGCCCAGACTTGGGGCCAGTTTGGCCCAAAGTCTGCAAGAGACAAGTCGGGAAGAAAGATATGGGACAGAGGGAGAAAGCGAAGGGAGCAGGAGAAAGGGAAGGAAGAATCAAAAGTAGTGTTGGGCTGCAGGACTGAGATGGAGGAATTGCAAGAAAAGAGGCAGGAAGCAGGAGAGTGAGAGAAAAGGAATGAAGAGACATGCAGCCAGACGAGGGGTTAGTGAGAGAGGATGGGACAGAGAACAGGATGAGAAGGACATAAGGCAAGGCTAGGACAGGCAAGGACAGGCAAGGCAAGGCTAGGCTGCAGGACATGTTTTTGCTTTATAGTTTCTAGCACATTCGTCTTCAGACTAGGAGGAAAGCCATAAGACCGTATGGATTAGGCCCAAGCAAAAACCCCAGCTACTTGAGACACTTAGACTAAGCCTAAAATACCAAGATCTCTCCATAAGGATGGTTTTTATACTGTACTTCCACAATCTGCTGGCAGTACAAAAAATAAGCTGCAGATCTCCTTAGGCTGAGTCATGGTGCTTTGGGGCAGGGACCGTGCATATCATGGGAATATTTCACAGTTTCTGCTCTGTTTTCAGTGTATGACACCAGAACACCCACCTGATGACATCCTTTCAAGAGCAAAGGCTGCAATTTGCACAATTCCGCTTCTTAGGGGAAGTGAGAAATTGCTGAGCTGACACCAAGTCCTGCAGTGTCCCTGTCACCTGCAGAGCCACCGCATCCTCGCCACGGTAGCGGGCATTGTGACAAAGGTTCTATGTCAGCTGGGTGTGGCAGACAGGCGCCCCCTAGGGGATGGGGAGCCTGTCAGCCCCGGGCCTGTCACTGCCTGGTGTCCCTGCTGCCACCAGCCAGGCCTCTGAAAACTTGTCAAACCATGCCCAGACTTGGGGCCAGTTTGGCCCAAAGTCTGCAAGAGACAAGTCGGGAAGAAAGATATGGGACAGAGGGAGAAAGCGAAGGGAGCAGGAGAAAGGGAAGGAAGAATCAAAAGTAGTGTTGGGCTGCAGGACTGAGATGGAGGAATTGCAAGAAAAGAGGCAGGAAGCAGGAGAGTGAGAGAAAAGGAATGAAGAGACATGCAGCCAGACGAGGGGTTAGTGAGAGAGGATGGGACAGAGAACAGGATGAGAAGGACATAAGGCAAGGCTAGGACAGGCAAGGACAGGCAAGGCAAGGCTAGGCTGCAGGACATGTTTTTGCTTTATAGTTTCTAGCACATTCGTCTTCAGACTAGGAGGAAAGCCATAAGACCCTATGGATTAGGCCCAAGCAAAAACCCCAGCTACTTGAGACACTTAGACTAAGCCTAAAATACCAAGATCTCTCCATAAGGATGGTTTTTATACTGTACTTCCACAATCTGCTGGCAGTACCAAAAAATAAGCTGCAGATCTCCTTAGGCTGAGTCATGGTGCTTTGGGGCAGGAACCATGCATATCATGGGAATATTTCACAGTTTCTGCTCTGTTTTCAGTGTATGACACCAAAACACCCACCTGATGACATCCTTTCAAGAGCAAAGGCAGCAATTTGCACAATTCCGCTTCTTTGGAGAACTAAAAAAATTGCTGAGCTGACACCAAGTCCTGCAGTGTCCCTGTCACCTGCAGAGGCACCGCATCCTCGCCACGGTAGCGGGCATTGTGACAAAGGTTCTATGTCAGCTGGGTGTGGCAGCCAGGCGCCCCCTAGGGAATGGGGAGCCTGTCAGCCCCGGGCCTGTCACTGCCTGGTGTCCCTGCTGCCACCAGCCAGGCCTCTGAAAACTTGTCAAACCATGCCCAGACTTGGGGCCAGTTTGGCCCAAAGTCTGCAAGAGACAAGTCGGGAAGAAAGATATGGGACAGAGGGAGAAAGCGAAGGGAGCAGGAGAAAGGGAAGGAAGAATCAAAAGTAGTGTTGGGCTGCAGGACTGAGATGGAGGAATTGCAAGAAAAGAGGCAGGAAGCAGGAGAGTGAGAGAAAAGGAATGAAGAGACATGCAGCCAGACGAGGGGTTAGTGAGAGAGGATGGGACAGAGAACAGGATGAGAAGGACATAAGGCAAGGCTAGGACAGGCAAGGACAGGCAAGGCAAGGCTAGGCTGCAGGACATGTTTTTGCTTTATAGTTTCTAGCACATTCGTCTTCAGACTAGGAGGAAAGCCATAAGACCGTATGGATTAGGCCCAAGCAAAAACCCCAGCTACTTGAGACACTTAGACTAAGCCTAAAATACCAAGATCTCTCCATAAGGATGGTTTTTATACTGTACTTCCACAATCTGCTGGCAGTACAAAAAATAAGCTGCAGATCTCCTTAGGCTGAGTCATGGTGCTTTGGGGCAGGGACCGTGCATATCATGGGAATATTTCACAGTTTCTGCTCTGTTTTCAGTGTATGACACCAGAACACCCACCTGATGACATCCTTTCAAGAGCAAAGGCTGCAATTTGCACAATTCCGCTTCTTAGGGGAAGTGAGAAATTGCTGAGCTGACACCAAGTCCTGCAGTGTCCCTGTCACCTGCAGAGCCACCGCATCCTCGCCACGGTAGCGGGCATTGTGACAAAGGTTCTATGTCAGCTGGGTGTGGCAGACAGGCGCCCCCTAGGGGATGGGGAGCCTGTCAGCCCCGGGCCTGTCACTGCCTGGTGTCCCTGCTGCCACCAGCCAGGCCTCTGAAAACTTGTCAAACCATGCCCAGACTTGGGGCCAGTTTGGCCCAAAGTCTGCAAGAGACAAGTCGGGAAGAAAGATATGGGACAGAGGGAGAAAGCGAAGGGAGCAGGAGAAAGGGAAGGAAGAATCAAAAGTAGTGTTGGGCTGCAGGACTGAGATGGAGGAATTGCAAGAAAAGAGGCAGGAAGCAGGAGAGTGAGAGAAAAGGAATGAAGAGACATGCAGCCAGACGAGGGGTTAGTGAGAGAGGATGGGACAGAGAACAGGATGAGAAGGACATAAGGCAAGGCTAGGACAGGCAAGGACAGGCAAGGCAAGGCTAGGCTGCAGGACATGTTTTTGCTTTATAGTTTCTAGCACATTCGTCTTCAGACTAGGAGGAAAGCCATAAGACCCTATGGATTAGGCCCAAGCAAAAACCCCAGCTACTTGAGACACTTAGACTAAGCCTAAAATACCAAGATCTCTCCATAAGGATGGTTTTTATACTGTACTTCCACAATCTGCTGGCAGTACAAAAAATAAGCTGCAGATCTCCTTAGGCTGAGTCATGGTGCTTTGGGGCAGGGACCGTGCATATCATGGGAATATTTCACAGTTTCTGCTCTGTTTTCAGTGTATGACACCAGAACACCCACCTGATGACATCCTTTCAAGAGCAAAGGCTGCAATTTGCACAATTCCGCTTCTTAGGGGAAGTGAGAAATTGCTGAGCTGACACCAAGTCCTGCAGTGTCCCTGTCACCTGCAGAGCCACCGCATCCTCGCCACGGTAGCGGGCATTGTGACAAAGGTTCTATGTCAGCTGGGTGTGGCAGCCAGGCGCCCCCTAGGGGATGGGGAGCCTGTCAGCCCCGGGCCTGTCACTGCCTGGTGTCCCTGCTGCCACCAGCCAGGCCTCTGAAAACTTGTCAAACCATGCCCAGACTTGGGGCCAGTTTGGCCCAAAGTCTGCAAGAGACAAGTTGGGAAGAAAGATATGGGACAGAGGGAGAAAGCGAAGGGAGCAGGAGAAAGGGAAGGAAGAATCAAAAGTAGTGTTGGGCTGCAGGAGTGAGATGGAGGAATTGCAAGAAAAGAGGCAGGAAGCAGGAGAGTGAGAGAAAAGGAATGAAGAGACATGCAGCCTGACGAGGGGTTAGTGAGAGAGGATGGGACAGAGAACAGGATGAGAAGGACATAAGGCAAGGCTAGGACAGGCAAGGACAGGCAAGGCAAGGCTAGGCTGCAGGACATGTTTTTGCTTTATAGTTTCTAGCACATTCGTCTTCAGACTAGGAGGAAAGCCATAAGACCGTATGGATTAGGCCCAAGCAAAAACCCCAGCTACTTGAGACACTTAGACTAAGCCTAAAATACCAAGATCTCTCCATAAGGATGGTTTTTATACTGTACTTCCACAATCTGCTGGCAGTACAAAAAATAAGCTGCAGATCTCCTTAGGCTGAGTCATGGTGCTTTGGGGCAGGGACCGTGCATATCATGGGAATATTTCACAGTTTCTGCTCTGTTTTCAGTGTATGACACCAGAACACCCACCTGATGACATCCTTTCAAGAGCAAAGGCTGCAATTTGCACAATTCCGCTTCTTAGGGGAAGTGAGAAATTGCTGAGCTGACACCAAGTCCTGCAGTGTCCCTGTCACCTGCAGAGCCACCGCATCCTCGCCACGGTAGCGGGCATTGTGACAAAGGTTCTATGTCAGCTGGGTGTGGCAGCCAGGCGCCCCCTAGGGGATGGGGAGCCTGTCAGCCCCGGGCCTGTCACTGCCTGGTGTCCCTGCTGCCACCAGCCAGGCCTCTGAAAACTTGTCAAACCATGCCCAGACTTGGGGCCAGTTTGGCCCAAAGTCTGCAAGAGACAAGTCGGGAAGAAAGATATGGGACAGAGGGAGAAAGCGAAGGGAGCAGGAGAAAGGGAAGGAAGAATCAAAAGTAGTGTTGGGCTGCAGGACTGAGATGGAGGAATTGCAAGAAAAGAGGCAGGAAGCAGGAGAGTGAGAGAAAAGGAATGAAGAGACATGCAGCCAGACGAGGGGTTAGTGAGAGAGGATGGGACAGAGAACAGGATGAGAAGGACATAAGGCAAGGCTAGGACAGGCAAGGACAGGCAAGGCAAGGCTAGGCTGCAGGACATGTTTTTGCTTTATAGTTTCTAGCACATTCGTCTTCAGACTAGGAGGAAAGCCATAAGACCGTATGGATTAGGCCTAAGCAAAAACCCCAGCTACTTGAGACACTTAGACTAAGCCTAAAATACCAAGATCTCTCCATAAGGATGGTTTTTATACTGTACTTCCACAATCTGCTGGCAGTACAAAAAATAAGCTGCAGATCTCCTTAGGCTGAGTCATGGTGCTTTGGGGCAGGGACCGTGCATATCATGGGAATATTTCACAGTTTCTGCTCTGTTTTCAGTGTATGACACCAGAACACCCACCTGATGACATCCTTTCAAGAGCAAAGGCAGCAATTTGCAGAATTCCGCTTCTTAGGGGAAGTGAGAAATTGCTGAGCTGACACCAAGTCCTGCAGTATCCCTGTCACCTGCAGAGCCACCGCATCCTCGCCACGGTAGCGGGCATTGTGACAAAGGTTCTATGTCAGCTGGGTGTGGCAGCCAGGCGCCCCCTAGGGGATGGGGAGCCTGTCAGCCCCGGGCCTGTCACTGCCTGGTTTCCCTGCTGCCACCAGCCAGGCCTCTGAAAACTTGTCAAACCATGCCCAGACTTGGGGCCAGTTTGGCCCAAAGTCTGCAAGAGACAAGTCGGGAAGAAAGATATGGGACAGAGGGAGAGAGCGAAGGGAGCAGGAGAAAGGGAAGGAAGAATAAAAAGTAGTGTTGGGCTGCAGGAGTGAGATGGAGGAATTGCAAGAAAAGAGGCAGGAAGCAGGAGAGTGAGAGAAAAGGAAAGAAGAGACATGCAGCCAGACGAGGGGTTAGTGAGAGAGGATGGGACAGAGAACAGGATGAGAAGGACATAAGGCAAGGCTAGGACAGGCAAGGACAGGCAAGGCAAGGCTAGGCTGCAGGACATGTTTTTGCTTTACAGTTTCTAGCACATTCGTATTCAGACTAGGAGGAAAGCCATAAGATCGTATGGATTAGGCCCAAGCAAAAACCCCAGCTACTTGAGACACTTAGACTAAGCCTAAAATACCAAGATCTCTCCATAAGGATGGTTTTTATACTGTACTTCCACAATCTGCTGGCAGTACAAAAAAATAAGCTGCAGATCTCCTTAGGCTGAGTCATGGTGCTTTGGTGCAGGGAGCATGCATATCATGGGAATATTTCACAGTTTCTGCTCTGTTTTCAGTGTATGACACCAGAACACCCACCTGATGACATCCTTTCAAGAGCAAAGGCAGCAATTTGCACAATTCCGCTTCTTAGGGGAAGTGAGAAATTGCTGAGCTGACACCAAGTCCTGCAGTGTCGCTGTCACCTGCAGAGCCACCGCATCCTCGCCACGGTAGCGGGCATTGTGACAAAGGTTCTATGTCAGCTGGGTGTGGCAGCCAGGCGCCCCCTAGGGGATGGGGAGCCTGTCAGCCCCGGGCCTGTCACTGCCTGGTGCCCCTGCTGCCACCAGCCAGGCCTCTGAAAACTTGTCAAACCATGCCCAGACTTGGGGCCAGTTTGGCCCAAAGTCTGCAAGAGACAAGTCGGGAAGAAAGATATGGGACAGAGGGAGAAAGCGAAGGGAGCAGGAGAAAGGGAAGGAAGAATAAAAAGTAGTGTTGGGCTGCAGGAGTGAGATGGAGGAATTGCAAGAAAAGAGGCAGGAAGCAGGAGAGTGAGAGAAAAGGAATGAAGAGACATGCAGCCAGACGAGGGGTTAGTGAGAGAGGATGGGACAGAGAACAGGATGAGAAGGACATAAGGCAAGGCTAGGACAGGCAAGGACAGGCAAGGCAAGGCTAGGCTGCAGGACATGTTTTTGCTTTATAGTTTCTAGCACATTCGTCTTCAGACTAGGAGGAAAGCCATAAGACCGTATGGATTAGGCCCAAGCAAAAACCCCAGCTACTTGAGACACTTAGACTAAGCCTAAAATACCAAGATCTCTCCATAAGGATGGTTTTTATACTGTACTTCCACAATCTGCTGGCAGTACCAAAAAATAAGCTGCAGATCTCCTTAGGCTGAGTCATGGTGCTTTGGGGCAGGGACCGTGCATATCATGGGAATATTTCACAGTTTCTGCTCTGTTTTCAGTGTATGACACCAGAACACCCACCTGATGACATCCTTTCAAGAGCAAAGGCTGCAATTTGCACAATTCCGCTTCTTAGGGGAAGTGAGAAATTGCTGAGCTGACACCAAGTCCTGCAGTGTCCCTGTCACCTGCAGAGCCACCGCATCCTCGCCACGGTAGCGGGCATTGTGACAAAGGTTCTATGTCAGCTGGGTGTGGCAGCCAGGCGCCCCCTAGGGGATGGGGAGCCTGTCAGCCCCGGGCCTGTCACTGCCTGGTGCCCCTGCTGCCACCAGCCAGGCCTCTGAAAACTTGTCAAACCATGCCCAGACTTGGGGCCAGTTTGGCCCAAAGTCTGCAAGAGACAAGTCGGGAAGAAAGATATGGGACAGAGGGAGAAAGAAAAGGGAGCAGGAGAAAGGGAAGGAAGAATTAAAAGTAGTGTTGGGCTGCAGGAGTGAGATGGAGGAATTGCAAGAAAAGAGGCAGGAAGCAGGAGAGTGAGAGAAAAGGAAAGAAGAGACATGCAGCGAGACGAAAGTTTAGTGAGAGAGGATGGGACAGAGAACAGGATGAGAAGGACATAAGGCAAGGCTAGGACAGGCAAGGACAGGCAAGGCAAGGCTAGGCTGCAGGACATGTTTTTGCTTTATAGTTTCTAGCACATTCGTCTTCAGACTAGGAGGAAAGCCATAAGACCGTATGGATTAGGCCCAAGCAAAAACCCCAGCTACTTGAGACACTTAGACTAAGCCTAAAATACCAAGATCTCTCCATAAGGATGGTTTTTATACTGTACTTCCACAATCTGCTGGCAGTACAAAAAATAAGCTGCAGATCTCCTTAGGCTGAGTC
Organism: Columba livia; assembly: GCF_036013475.1. Lineage (NCBI taxonomy): Eukaryota > Metazoa > Chordata > Aves > Columbiformes > Columbidae > Columba > Columba livia. The sequence goes on from NW_027043008.1 coordinate 2,728,894, forward strand.
ATGGTGCTTTGGGGCAGGGACCGTGCATATCATGGGAATATTTCACAGTTTCTGCTCTGTTTTCAGTGTATGACACCAAAACACCCACCTGATGACATCCTTTCAAGAGCAAAGGCAGCAATTTGCACAATTCCGCTTCTTAGGGGAAGTGAGAAATTGCTGAGCTGACACCAAGTCCTGCAGTGTCGCTGTCACCTGCAGAGCCACCGCATCCTCGCCACGGTAGCGGGCATTGTGACAAAGGTTCTATGTCAGCTGGGTGTGGCAGCCAGGCGCCCCCTAGGGGATGGGGAGCCTGTCAGCCCCGGGCCTGTCACTGCCTGGTGTCCCTGCTGCCACCAGCCAGGCCTCTGAAAACTTGTCAAACCATGCCCAGACTTGGGGCCAGTTTGGCCCAAAGTCTGCAAGAGACAAGTCGGGAAGAAAGATATGGGACAGAGGGAGAAAGCGAAGGGAGCAGGAGAAAGGGAAGGAAGAATCAAAAGTAGTGTTGGGCTGCAGGACTGAGATGGAGGAATTGCAAGAAAAGAGGCAGGAAGCAGGAGAGTGAGAGAAAAGGAAAGAAGAGACATGCAGCCAGACGAGGGGTTAGTGAGAGAGGATGGGACAGAGAACAGGATGAGAAGGACATAAGGCAAGGCTAGGACAGGCAAGGACAGGCAAGGCAAGGCTAGGCTGCAGGACATGTTTTTGCTTTATAGTTTCTAGCACATTCGTCTTCAGACTAGGAGGAAAGCCATAAGACCGTATGGATTAGGCCCAAGCAAAAACCCCAGCTACTTGAGACACTTAGACTAAGCCTAAAATACCAAGATCTCTCCATAAGGATGGTTTTTATACTGTACTTCCACAATCTGCTGGCAGTACAAAAAAATAAGCTGCAGATCTCCTTAGGCTGAGTCATGGTGCTTTGGGGCAGGGACCGTGCATATCATGGGAATATTTCACAGTTTCTGCTCTGTTTTCAGTGTATGACACCAGAACACCCACCTGATGACATCCTTTCAAGAGCAAAGGCAGCAATTTGCACAATTCCGCTTCTTAGGGGAAGTGAGAAATTGCTGAGCTGACACCAAGTCCTGCAGTGTCCCTGTCACCTGCAGAGCCACCGCATCCTCGCCACGGTAACGGGCATTGTGACAAAGGTTCTATGTCAGCTGGGTGTGGCAGCCAGGCGCCCCCTAGGGGATGGGGAGCCTGTCAGCCCCGGGCCTGTCACTGCCTGGTGTCCCTGCTGCCACCAGCCAGGCCTCTGAAAACTTGTCAAACCATGCCCAGACTTGGGGCCAGTTTGGCCCAAAGTCTGCAAGAGACAAGTCGGGAAGAAAGATATGGGACAGAGGGAGAAAGCGAAGGGAGCAGGAGAAAGGGAAGGAAGAATAAAAAGTAGTGTTGGGCTGCAGGAGTGAGATGGAGGAATTGCAAGAAAAGAGGCAGGAAGCAGGAGAGTGAGAGAAAAGGAGTGAAGAGACATGCAGCCAGACGAGGGGTTAGTGAGAGAGGATGGGACAGAGAACAGGATGAGAAGGACATAAGGCAAGGCTAGGACAGGCAAGGACAGGCAAGGCAAGGCTAGGCTGCAGGACATGTTTTTGCTTTATAGTTTCTAGCACATTCGTCTTCAGACTAGGAGGAAAGCCATAAGACCGTATGGATTAGGCCCAAGCAAAAACCCCAGCTACTTGAGACACTTAGACTAAGCCTAAAATACCAAGATCTCTCCATAAGGATGGTTTTTATACTGTACTTCCACAATCTGCTGGCAGTACAAAAAATAAGCTGCAGATCTCCTTAGGCTGAGTCATGGTGCTTTGGGGCAGGGACTGTGCATATCATGGGAATATTTCACAGTTTCTGCTCTGTTTTCAGTGTATGACACCAGAACACCCACCTGATGACATCCTTTCAAGAGCAAAGGCAGCAATTTGCACAATTCCGCTTCTTAGGGGAAGTGAGAAATTGCTGAGCTGACACCAAGTCCTGCAGTGTCGCTGTCACCTGCAGAGCCACCGCATCCTCGCCACGGTAGCGGGCATTGTGACAAAGGTTCTATGTCAGCTGGGTGTGGCAGCCAGGCGCCCCCTAGGGGATGGGGAGCCTGTCAGCCCCGGGCCTGTCACTGCCTGGTGTCCCTGCTGCCACCAGCCAGGCCTCTGAAAACTTGTCAAACCATGCCCAGACTTGGGGCCAGTTTGGCCCAAAGTCTGCAAGAGACAAGTCGGGAAGAAAGATATGGGACAGAGGGAGAAAGCGAAGGGAGCAGGAGAAAGGGAAGGAAGAATAAAAAGTAGTGTTGGGCTGCAGGACAGAGATGGAGGAATTGCAAGAAAAGAGGCAGGAAGCAGGAGAGTGAGAGAAAAGGAGTGAAGAGACATGCAGCCAGACGAGGGGCTAGTGAGAGAGGATGGGACAGAGAACAGGATGAGAAGGACATAAGGCAAGGCTAGGACAGGCAAGGACAGGCAAGGCAAGGCTAGGCTGCAGGACATGTTTTTGCTTTATAGTTTCTAGCACATTCGTCTTCAGACGAGGAGGAAAGCCATAAGACCGTATGGATTAGGCCCAAGCAAAAACCCCAGCTACTTGAGACACTTAGACTAAGCCTAAAATACCAAGATCTCTCCATAAGGATGGTTTTTATACTGTACTTCCACAATCTGCTGGCAGTACAAAAGAATAAGCTGCAGATCTCCTTAGGCTGAGTCATGGTGCTTTGGGGCAGGGACCATGCATATCATGGGAATATTTCACAGTTTCTGCTCTGTTTTCAGTGTATGACACCAGAACACCCACCTGATGACATCCTTTCAAGAGCAAAGGCAGCAATTTGCACAATTCCGCTTCTTAGGGGAAGTGAGAAATTGCTGAGCTGACACCAAGTCCTGCAGTGTCGCTGTCACCTGCAGAGCCACCGCATCCTCGCCACGGTAGCGGGCATTGTGACAAAGGTTCTATGTCAGCTGGGTGTGGCAGCCAGGCGCCCCCTAGGGGATGGGGAGCCTGTCAGCCCCGGGCCTGTCACTGGCTGGTGTCCCTGCTGCCACCAGCCAGGCCTCTGAAAACTTGTCAAACCATGCCCAGACTTGGGGCCAGTTTGGCCCAAAGTCTGCAAGAGACAAGTCGGGAAGAAAGATATGGGACAGAGGGAGAAAGCGAAGGGAGCAGGAGAAAGGGAAGGAAGAATCAAAAGTAGTGTTGGGCTGCAGGACTGAGATGGAGGAATTGCAAGAAAAGAGGCAGGAAGCAGGAGAGTGAGAGAAAAGGAATGAAGAGACATGCAGCCAGACGAGGGGTTAGTGAGAGAGGATGGGACAGAGAACAGGATGAGAAGGACATAAGGCAAGGCTAGGACAGGCAAGGACAGGCAAGGCAAGGCTAGGCTGCAGGACATGTTTTTGCTTTATAGTTTCTAGCACATTCGTCTTCAGACTAGGAGGAAAGCCATAAGACCGTATGGATTAGGCCCAAGCAAAAACCCCAGCTACTTGAGACACTTAGACTAAGCCTAAAATACCAAGATCTCTCCATAAGGATGGTTTTTATACTGTACTTCCACAATCTGCTGGCAGTACAAAAAATAAGCTGCAGATCTCCTTAGGCTGAGTCATGGTGCTTTGGGGCAGGGACCGTGCATATCATGGGAATATTTCACAGTTTCTGCTCTGTTTTCAGTGTATGACACCAGAACACCCACCTGATGACATCCTTTCAAGAGCAAAGGCTGCAATTTGCACAATTCCGCTTCTTAGGGGAAGTGAGAAATTGCTGAGCTGACACCAAGTCCTGCACTGTCGCTGTCACCTGCAGAGCCACCGCATCCTCGCCACGGTAGCGGGCATTGTGACAAAGGTTCTATGTCAGCTGGGTGTGGCAGCCAGGCGCCCCCTAGGGGATGGGGAGCCTGTCAGCCCCGGGCCTGTCACTGCCTGGTGTCCCTGCTGCCACCAGCCAGGCCTCTGAAAACTTGTCAAACCATGCCCAGACTTGGGGCCAGTTTGGCCCAAAGTCTGCAAGAGACAAGTCGGGAAGAAAGATATGGGACAGAGGGAGAAAGCGAAGGGAGCAGGAGAAAGGGAAGGAAGAATCAAAAGTAGTGTTGGGCTGCAGGACTGAGATGGAGGAATTGCAAGAAAAGAGGCAGGAAGCAGGAGAGTGAGAGAAAAGGAAAGAAGAGACATGCAGCCAGACGAGGGCTTAGTGAGAGAGGATGGGACAGAGAACAGGATGAGAAGGACATAAGGCAAGGCTAGGACAGGCAAGGACAGGCAAGGCAAGGCTAGGCTGCAGGACATGTTTTTGCTTTATAGTTTCTAGCACATTCGTCTTCAGACTAGGAGGAAAGCCATAAGACCGTATGGATTAGGCCCAAGCAAAAACCCCAGCTACTTGAGACACTTAGACTAAGCCTAAAATACCAAGATCTCTCCATAAGGATGGTTTTTATACTGTATTTCCACAATCTGCTGGCAGTACAAAAAAATAAGCTGCAGATCTCCTTAGGCTGAGTCATGGTGCTTTGGTGCAGGGAGCATGCATATCATGGGAATATTTCACAGTTTCTGCTCTGTTTTCAGTGTATGACACCAGAACACCCACCTGATGACATCCTTTCAAGAGCAAAGGCAGCAATTTGCACAATTCCGCTTCTTAGGGGAAGTGAGAAATTGCTGAGCTGACACTAAGTCCTGCAGTGTCGCTGTCACCTGCAGAGCCACCGCATCCTCGCCACGGTAGCGGGCATTGTGACAAAGGTTCTATGTCAGCTGGGTGTGGCAGCCAGGCGCCCCCTAGGGGATGGGGAGCCTGTCAGCCCCGGGCCTGTCACTGCCTGGTGTCCCTGCTGCCACCAGCCAGGCCTCTGAAAACTTGTCAAACCATGCCCAGACTTGGGGCCAGTTTGGCCCAAAGTCTGCAAGAGACAAGTCGGGAAGAAAGATATGGGACAGAGGGAGAAAGCGAAGGGAGCAGGAGAAAGGGAAGGAAGAATAAAAAGTAGTGTTGGGCTGCAGGACTGAGATGGAGGAATTGCAAGAAAAGAGGCAGGAAGCAGGAGAGTGAGAGAAAAGGAATGAAGAGACATGCAGCCAGACGAGGGGTTAGTGAGAGAGGATGGGACAGAGAACAGGATGAGAAGGACATAAGGCAAGGCTAGGACAGGCAAGGACAGGCAAGGCAAGGCTAGGCTGCAGGACATGTTTTTGCTTTATAGTTTCTAGCACATTCGTCTTCAGACTAGGAGGAAAGCCATAAGACCATATGGATTAGGCCCAAGCAAAAACCCCAGCTACTTGAGACACTTAGACTAAGCCTAAAATACCAAGATCTCTCCATAAGGATGGTTTTTATACTGTACTTCCACAATCTGCTGGCAGTACAAAAAATAAGCTGCAGATCTCCTTAGGCTGAGTCATGGTGCTTTGGGGCAGGGACTGTGCATATCATGGGAATATTTCACAGTTTCTGCTCTGTTTTCAGTGTATGACACCAGAACACCCACCTGATGACATCCTTTCAAGAGCAAAGGCAGCAATTTGCACAATTCCGCTTCTTAGGGGAAGTGAGAAATTGCTGAGCTGACACCAAGTCCTGCAGTGTCGCTGTCACCTGCAGAGCCACCGCATCCTCGCCACGGTAGCGGGCATTGTGACAAAGGTTCTATGTCAGCTGGGTGTGGCAGCCAGGCGCCCCCTAGGGGATGGGGAGCCTGTCAGCCCCGGGCCTGTCACTGCCTGGTTTCCCTGCTGCCACCAGCCAGGCCTCTGAAAACTTGTCAAACCATGCCCAGACGTGGGGCCAGTTTGGCCCAAAGTCTGCAAGAGACAAGTCGGGTAGAAAGATATGGGACAGAGGGAGAAAGCGAAGGGAGCAGGAGAAAGGGAAGGAAGAATCAAAAGTAGTGTTGGGCTGCAGGACTGAGATGGAGGAATTGCAAGAAAAGAGGCAGGAAGCAGGAGAGTGAGAGAAAAGGAAAGAAGAGACATGCAGCCAGACGAGGGGTTAGTGAGAGAGGATGGGACAGAGAACAGCATGAGAAGGACATAAGGCAAGGCTAGGACAGGCAAGGACAGGCAAGGCAAGGCTAGGCTGCAGGACATGTTTTTGCTTTATAGTTTCTAGCACATTCGTCTTCAGACTAGGAGGAAAGCCATAAGATCGTATGGATTAGGCCCAAGCAAAAACCCCAGCTACTTGAGACACTTAGACTAAGCCTAAAATACCAAGATCTCTCCATAAGGATGGTTTTTATACTGTACTTCCACAATCTGCTGGCAGTACAAAAAAATAAGCTGCAGATCTCCTTAGGCTGAGTCATGGTGCTTTGGTGCAGGGAGCATGCATATCATGGGAATATTTCACAGTTTCTGCTCTGTTTTCAGTGTATGACACCAGAACACCCACCTGATGACATCCTTTCAAGAGCAAAGGCAGCAATTTGCACAATTCCGCTTCTTAGGGGAAGTGAGAAATTGCTGAGCTGACACCAAGTCCTGCAGTGTCGCTGTCACCTGCAGAGCCACCGCATCCTCGCCACGGTAGCGGGCATTGTGACAAAGGTTCTATGTCAGCTGGGTGTGGCAGCCAGGCGCCCCCTAGGGGATGGGGAGCCTGTCAGCCCCAGGCCTGTCACTGCCTGGTGTCCCTGCTGCCACCAGCCAGGCCTCTGAAAACTTGTCAAACCATGCCCAGACTTGGGGCCAGTTTGGCCCAAAGTCTGCAAGAGACAAGTCGGGAAGAAAGATATGGGACAGAGGGAGAAAGCGAAGGGAGCAGGAGAAAGGGAAGGAAGAATAAAAAGTAGTGTTGGGCTGCAGGACTGAGATGGAGGAATTGCAAGAAAAGAGGCAGGAAGCAGGAGAGTGAGAGAAAAGGAGTGAAGAGACATGCAGCCAGACGAGGGGTTAGTGAGAGAGGATGGGACAGAGAACAGGATGAGAAGGACATAAGGCAAGGCTAGGACAGGCAAGGACAGGCAAGGCAAGGCTAGGCTGCAGGACATGTTTTTGCTTTATAGTTTCTAGCACATTCGTCTTCAGACTAGGAGGAAAGCCATAAGACCGTATGGATTAGGCCCAAGCAAAAACCCCAGCTACTTGAGACACTTAGACTAAGCCTAAAATACCAAGATCTCTCCATAAGGATGGTTTTTATACTGTACTTCCACAATCTGCTGGCAGTACAAAAAATAAGCTGCAGATCTCCTTAGGCTGAGTCATGGTGCTTTGGGGCAGGGACCGTGCATATCATGGGAATATTTCACAGTTTCTGCTCTGTTTTCAGTGTATGACACCAGAACACCCACCTGATGACATCCTTTCAAGAGCAAAGGCAGCAATTTGCACAATTCCGCTTCTTAGGGGAAGTGAGAAATTGCTGAGCTGACACCAAGTCCTGCAGTGTCGCTGTCACCTGCAGAGCCACCGCATCCTCGCCACGGTAGCGGGCATTGTGACAAAGGTTCTATGTCAGCTGGGTGTGGCAGCCAGGCGCCCCCTAGGGGATGGGGAGCCTGTCAGCCCCGGGCCTGTCACTGCCTGGTGTCCCTGCTGCCACCAGCCAGGCCTCTGAAAACTTGTCAAACCATGCCCAGACTTGGGGCCAGTTTGGCCCAAAGTCTGCAAGAGACAAGTCGGGAAGAAAGATATGGGACAGAGGGAGAAAGCGAAGGGAGCAGGAGAAAGGGAAGGAAGAATCAAAAGTAGTGTTGGGCTGCAGGACTGAGATGGAGGAATTGCAAGAAAAGAGGCAGGAAGCAGGAGAGTGAGAGAAAAGGAAAGAAGAGACATGCAGCCAGACGAGGGGCTAGTGAGAGAGGATGGGACAGAGAACAGGATGAGAAGGACATAAGGCAAGGCTAGGACAGGCAAGGACAGGCAAGGCAAGGCTAGGCTGCAGGACATGTTTTTGCTTTATAGTTTCTAGCACATTCGTCTTCAGACTAGGAGGAAAGCCATAAGACCGTATGGATTAGGCCCAAGCAAAAACCCCAGCTACTTGAGACACTTAGACTAAGCCTAAAATACCAAGATCTCTCCATAAGGATGGTTTTTATACTGTACTTCCACAATCTGCTGGCAGTACAAAAAATAAGCTGCAGATCTCCTTAGGCTGAGTCATGGTGCTTTGGGGCAGGGACCGTGCATATCATGGGAATATTTCACAGTTTCTGCTCTGTTTTCAGTGTATGACACCAGAACACCCACCTGATGACATCCTTTCAAGAGCAAAGGCAGCAATTTGCACAATTCCGCTTCTTAGGGGAAGTGAGAAATTGCTGAGCTGACACCAAGTCCTGCAGTGTCGCTGTCACCTGCAGAGCCACCGCATCCTCGCCACGGTAGCGGGCATTGTGACAAAGGTTCTATGTCAGCTGGGTGTGGCAGCCAGGCGCCCCCTAGGGGATGGGGAGCCTGTCAGCCCCGGGCCTGTCACTGCCTGGTGTCCCTGCTGCCACCAGCCAGGCCTCTGAAAACTTGTCAAACCATGCCCAGACTTGGGGCCAGTTTGGCCCAAAGTCTGCAAGAGACAAGTCGGGAAGAAAGATATGGGACAGAGGGAGAAAGCGAAGGGAGCAGGAGAAAGGGAAGGAAGAATAAAAAGTAGTGTTGGGCTGCAGGACTGAGATGGAGGAATTGCAAGAAAAGAGGCAGGAAGCAGGAGAGTGAGAGAAAAGGAATGAAGAGACATGCAGCCAGACGAGGGGTTAGTGAGAGAGGATGGGACAGAGAACAGGATGAGAAGGACATAAGGCAAGGCTAGGACAGGCAAGGACAGGCAAGGCAAGGCTAGGCTGCAGGACATGTTTTTGCTTTATAGTTTCTAGCACATTCGTCTTCAGACTAGGAGGAAAGCCATAAGACCGTATGGATTAGGCCCAAGCAAAAACCCCAGCTACTTGAGACACTTAGACTAAGCCTAAAATACCAAGATCTCTCCATAAGGATGGTTTTTATACTGTACTTCCACAATCTGCTGGCAGTACAAAAAATAAGCTGCAGATCTCCTTAGGCTGAGTCATGGTGCTTTGGGGCAGGGACTGTGCATATCATGGGAATATTTCACAGTTTCTGCTCTGTTTTCAGTGTATGACACCAGAACACCCACCTGATGACATCCTTTCAAGAGCAAAGGCAGCAATTTGCACAATTCCGCTTCTTAGGGGAAGTGAGAAATTGCTGAGCTGACACCAAGTCCTGCAGTGTCCCTGTCACCTGCAGAGCCACCGCATCCTCGCCACGGTAGCGGGCATTGTGACAAAGGTTCTATGTCAGCTGGGTGTGGCAGCCAGGCGCCCCCTAGGGGATGGGGAGCCTGTCAGCCCCGGGCCTGTCACTGCCTGGTTTCCCTGCTGCCACCAGCCAGGCCTCTGAAAACTTGTCAAACCATGCCCAGACTTGGGGCCAGTTTGGCCCAAAGTCTGCAAGAGACAAGTCGGGAAGAAAGATATGGGACAGAGGGAGAAAGCGAAGGGAGCAGGAGAAAGGGAAGGAAGAATAAAAAGTAGTGTTGGGCTGCAGGAGTGAGATGGAGGAATTGCAAGAAAAGAGGCAGGAAGCAGGAGAGTGAGAGAAAAGGAATGAAGAGACATGTAGCCAGACGAGGGGTTAGTGAGAGAGGATGGGACAGAGAACAGGATGAGAAGGACATAAGGCAAGGCTAGGACAGGCAAGGACAGGCAAGGCAAGGCTAGGCTGCAGGACATGTTTTTGCTTTATAGTTTCTAGCACATTCGTCTTCAGACTAGGAGGAAAGCCATAAGACCGTATGGATTAGGCCCAAGCAAAAACCCCAGCTACTTGAGACACTTAGACTAAGCCTAAAATACCAAGATCTCTCCATAAGGATGGTTTTTATACTGTACTTCCACAATCTGCTGGCAGTACCAAAAAATAAGCTGCAGATCTCCTTAGGCTGAGTCATGGTGCTTTGGGGCAGGGACCATGCATATCATGGGAATATTTCACAGTTTCTGCTCTGTTTTCAGTGTATGACACCAAAACACCCACCTGATGACATCCTTTCAAGAGCAAAGGCAGCAATTTGCACAATTCCGCTTCTTAGGGGAAGTGAGAAATTGCTGAGCTGACACCAAGTCCTGCAGTGTCCCTGTCACCTGCAGAGCCACCGCATCCTCGCCACGGTAGCGGGCATTGTGACAAAGGTTCTATGTCAGCTGGGTGTGGCAGCCAGGCGCCCCCTAGGGGATGGGGAGCCTGTCAGCCCCGGGCCTGTCACTGCCTGGTGTCCCTGCTGCCACCAGCCAGGCCTCTGAAAACTTGTCAAACCATGCCCAGACTTGGGGCCAGTTTGGCCCAAAGTCTGCAAGAGACAAGTCGGGAAGAAAGATATGGGACAGAGGGAGAAAGCGAAGGGAGCAGGAGAAAGGGAAGGAAGAATCAAAAGTAGTGTTGGGCTGCAGGACTGAGATGGAGGAATTGCAAGAAAAGAGGCAGGAAGCAGGAGAGTGAGAGAAAAGGAAAGAAGAGACATGCAGCCAGACGAGGGGTTAGTGAGAGAGGATGGGACAGAGAACAGGATGAGAAGGACATAAGGCAAGGCTAGGACAGGCAAGGACAGGCAAGGCAAGGCTAGGCTGCAGGACATGTTTTTGCTTTATAGTTTCTAGCACATTCGTATTCAGACTAGGAGGAAAGCCATAAGACCGTATGGATTAGGCCCAAGCAAAAACCCCAGCTACTTGAGACACTTAGACTAAGCCTAAAATACCAAGATCTCTCCATAAGGATGGTTTTTATACTGTACTTCCACAATCTGCTGGCAGTACAAAAAAATAAGCTGCAGATCTCCTTAGGCTGAGTCATGGTGCTTTGGGGCAGGGACCATGCATATCATGGGAATATTTCACAGTTTCTGCTCTGTTTTCAGTGTATGACACCAAAACACCCACCTGATGACATCCTTTCAAGAGCAAAGGCAGCAATTTGCACAATTCCGCTTCTTAGGGGAAGTGAGAAATTGCTGAGCTGACACCAAGTCCTGCAGTGTCGCTGTCACCTGCAGAGCCACCGCATCCTCGCCACGGTAGCGGGCATTGTGACAAAGGTTCTATGTCAGCTGGGTGTGGCAGCCAGGCGCCCCCTAGGGGATGGGGAGCCTGTCAGCCCCGCGCATCTCACTGCCTGGTGTCCCTGCTGCCACCAGCCAGGCCTCTGAAAACTTGTCAAACCATGCCCAGACTTGGGGCCAGTTTGGCCCAAAGTCTGCAAGAGACAAGTCGGGAAGAAAGATATGGGACAGAGGGAGAAAGCGAAGGGAGCAGGAGAAAGGGAAGGAAGAATAAAAAGTAGTATTGGGCTGCAGGACTGAGATGGAGGAATTGCAAGAAAAGAGGCAGGAAGCAGGAGAGTGAGAGAAAAGGAATGAAGAGACATGCAGCCAGACGAGGGGTTAGTGAGAGAGGATGGGACAGAGAACAGGATGAGAAGGACATAAGGCAAGGCTAGGACAGGCAAGGACAGGCAAGGCAAGGCTAGGCTGCAGGACATGTTTTTGCTTTATAGTTTCTAGCACATTCGTCTTCAGACTAGGAGGAAAGCCATAAGACCGTATGGATTAGGCCCAAGCAAAAACCCCAGCTACTTGAGACACTTAGACTAAGCCTAAAATACCAAGATCTCTCCATAAGGATGGTTTTTATACTGTACTTCCACAATCTGCTGGCAGTACAAAAAAATAAGCTGCAGATCTCCTTAGGCTGAGTCATGGTGCTTTGGTGCAGGGAGCATGCATATCATGGGAATATTTCACAGTTTCTGCTCTGTTTTCAGTGTATGACACCAGAACACCCACCTGATGACATCCTTTCAAGAGCAAAGGCAGCAATTTGCACAATTCCGCTTCTTAGGGGAAGTGAGAAATTGCTGAGCTGACACCAAGTCCTGCAGTGTCCCTGTCACCTGCAGAGCCACCGCATCCTCGCCACGGTAGCGGGCATTGTGATAAAGGTTCTATGTCAGCTGGGTGTGGCAGCCAGGCGCACCCTAGGGGATGGGGAGCCTGTCAGCCCCGGGCCTGTCACTGCCTGGTGTCCCTGCTGCCACCAGCCAGGCCTCTGAAAACTTGTCAAACCATGCCCAGACTTGGGGCCAGTTTGGCCCAAAGTCTGCAAGAGACAAGTCGGGAAGAAAGATATGGGACAGAGGGAGAAAGCAAAGGGAGCAGGAGAAAGGGAAGGAAGAATAAAAAGTAGTGTTGGGCTGCAGGACTGAGATGGAGGAATTGCAAGAAAAGAGGCAGGAAGCAGGAGAGTGAGAGAAAAGGAATGAAGAGACATGCAGCCAGACGAGGGGTTAGTGAGAGAGGATGGGACAGAGAACAGGATGAGAAGGACATAAGGCAAGGCTAGGACAGGCAAGGACAGGCAAGGCAAGGCTAGGCTGCAGGACATGTTTTTGCTTTATAGTTTCTAGCACATTCGTCTTCAGACTAGGAGGAAAACCATAAGACCGTATGGATTAGGCCCAAGCAAAAACCCCAGCTACTTGAGACACTTAGACTAAGCCTAAAATACCAAGATCTCTCCATAAGGATGGTTTTTATACTGTACTTCCACAATCTGCTGGCAGTACAAAAAATAAGCTGCAGATCTCCTTAGGCTGAGTCATGGTGCTTTGGGGCAGGGACCGTGCATATCATGGGAATATTTCACAGTTTCTGCTCTGTTTTCAGTGTATGACACCAGAACACCCACCTGATGACATCCTTTCAAGAGCAAAGGCAGCAATTTGCACAATTCCGCTTCTTAGGGGAAGTGAGAAATTGCTGAGCTGACACCAAGTCCTGCAGTGTCGCTGTCACCTGCAGAGCCACCGCATCCTCGCCACGGTAGCGGGCATTGTGACAAAGGTTCTATGTCAGCTGGGTGTGGCATCCAGGCGCCCCCTAGGGGATGGGGAGCCTGTCAGCCCCGGGCCTGTCACTGCCTGGTGTCCCTGCTGCCACCAGCCAGGCCTCTGAAAACTTGTCAAACCATGCCCAGACTTGGGGCCAGTTTGGCCCAAAGTCTGCAAGAGACAAGTCGGGAAGAAAGATATGGGACAGAGGGAGAAAGCGAAGGGAGCAGGAGAAAGGGAAGGAAGAATAAAAAGTAGTGTTGGGCTGCAGGAGTGAGATGGAGGAATTGGAAGAAAAGAGGCAGGAAGCAGGAGAGTGAGAGAAAAGGAAAGAAGAGACATGCAGCCAGACGAGGGGTTAGTGAGAGAGGATGGGACAGAGAACAGGATGAGAAGGACATAAGGCAAGGCTAGGACAGGCAAGGACAGGCAAGGCAAGGCTAGGCTGCAGGACATGTTTTTGCTTTATAGTTTCTAGCACATTCGTCTTCAGACTAGGAGGAAAGCCATAAGACCGTATAGATTAGGCCCAAGCAAAAACCCCAGCTACTTGAATCACTTAGACTAAGCCTAAAATAGGAAGATCTCTCCATAAGGATGGTTTTTATACTGTACTTCCACAATCTGCTGGCAGTACCAAAAAATAAGCTGCAGATCTCCTTAGGCTGAGTCATGGTGCTTTGGGGCAGGGACCGTGCATATCATGGGAATATTTCACAGTTTCTGCTCTGTTTTCAGTGTATGACACCAGAACACCCACCTGATGACATCCTTTCAAGAGCAAAGGCAGAAATTTACACAATTCCGCTTCTTGGGGGAAGTGAGAAATTGCTGAGCTGACACTAAGTCCTGCAGTGTCCCTGTCACCTGCAGAGGCACCGCATCCTCGCCACGGTAGCGGGCATTGTGACAAAGGTTCTATGTCAGCTGGGTGTGGCAGCCAGGCGCCCCCTAGGGGATGGGGAGCCTGTCAGCCCCGGGCCTCTCACTGCCTGGTGTCCCTGCTGCCACCAGCCAGGCCTCTGAAAACTTGTCAAACCATGCCCAGACTTGGGGCCAGTTTGGCCCAAAGTCTGCAAGAGACAAGTCGGGAAGAAAGATATGGGACAGAGGGAGAAAGAAAAGGGAGCAGGAGAAAGGGAAGGGAGAATTAAAAGTAGTGTTGGGCTGCAGGAGTGAGATGGAGGAATTGCAAGAAAAGAGGCAGGAAGCAGGAGAGTGAGAGAAAAGGAAAGAAGAGACATGCAGCCAGACGAGGGGTTAGTGAGAGAGGATGGGACAGAGAACAGGATGAGAAGGACATAAGGCAAGGCTAGGACAGGCAAGGACAGGCAAGGCAAGGCTAGGCTGCAGGACATGTTTTTGCTTTATAGTTTCTAGCACATTCGTCTTCAGACTAGGAGGAAAGCCATAAGACCGTATGGATTAGGCCCAAGCAAAAACCCCAGCTACTTGAATCACTTAGACTAAGCCTAAAATACCAAGATCTCTCCATAAGGATGGTTTTTATACTGTACTTCCACAATCTGCTGGCAGTACCAAAAAATAAGCTGCAGATCTCCTTAGGCTGAGTCATGGTGCTTTGGGGCAGGGACCATGCATATCATGGGAATATTTCACAGTTTCTGCTCTGTTTTCAGTGTATGACACCAAAACACCCACCTGATGACATCCTCTCAAGAGCAAAGGCAGCAATTTGCACAATTCCGCTTCTTAGGGGAAGTGAGAAATTGCTGAGCTGACACCAAGTCCTGCACTGTCGCTGTCACCTGCAGAGCCACCGCATCCTCGCCACGGTAGCGGGCATTGTGACAAAGGTTCTATGTCAGCTGGGTGTGGCAGCCAGGCGCCCCCTAGGGGATGGGGAGCCTGTCAGCCCCGGGCCTGTCACTGCCTGGTGTCCCTGCTGCCACCAGCCAGGCCTCTGAAAACTTGTCAAACCATGCCCAGACTTGGGGCCAGTTTGGCCCAAAGTCTGCAAGAGACAAGTCGGGAAGAAAGATATGGGACAGAGGGAGAAAGCGAAGGGAGCAGGAGAAAGGGAAGGAAGAATCAAAAGTAGTGTTGGGCTGCAGGAGTGAGATGGAGGAATTGCAAGAAAAGAGGCAGGAAGCAGGAGAGTGAGAGAAAAGGAAAGAAGAGACATGCAGCCAGACGAGGGGTTAGTGAGAGAGGATGGGACAGAGAACAGGATGAGAAGGACATAAGGCAAGGCTAGGACAGGCAAGGACAGGCAAGGCAAGGCTAGGCTGCAGGACATGTTTTTGCTTTATAGTTTCTAGCACATTCGTCTTCAGACTAGGAGGAAAGCCATAAGACCGTATGGATTAGGCCCAAGCAAAAACCCCAGCTACTTGAATCACTTAGACTAAGCCTAAAATACCAAGATCTCTCCATAAGGATGGTTTTTATACTGTACTTCCACAATCTGCTGGCAGTACAAAAAATAAGCTGCAGATCTCCTTAGGCTGAGTCATGGTGCTTTGGGGCAGGGACCGTGCATATCATGGGAATATTTCACAGTTTCTGCTCTGTTTTCAGTGTATGACACCAAAACACCCACCTGATGACATCCTCTCAAGAGCAAAGGCAGCAATTTGCACAATTCCGCTTCTTAGGGGAAGTGAGAAATTGCTGAGCTGACACCAAGTCCTGCAGTGTCGCTGTCACCTGCAGAGCCACCGCATCCTCGCCACGGTAGCGGGCATTGTGACAAAGGTTCTATGTCAGCTGGGTGTGGCAGCCAGGCGCCCCCTAGGGGATGGGGAGCCTGTCAGCCCCGGGCCTGTCACTGCCTGGTGTCCCTGCTGCCACCAGCCAGGCCTCTGAAAACTTGTCAAACCATGCCCAGACTTGGGGCCAGTTTGGCCCAAAGTCTGCAAGAGACAAGTCGGGAAGAAAGATATGGGACAGAGGGAGAAAGCGAAGGGAGCAGGAGAAAGGGAAGGAAGAATCAAAAGTAGTGTTGGGCTGCAGGAGTGAGATGGAGGAATTGCAAGAAAAGAGGCAGGAAGCAGGAGAGTGAGAGAAAAGGAAAGAAGAGACATGCAGCCAGACGAGGGGTTAGTGAGAGAGGATGGGACAGAGAACAGGATGAGAAGGACATAAGGCAAGGCTAGGACAGGCAAGGACAGGCAAGGCAAGGCTAGGCTGCAGGACATGTTTTTGCTTTATAGTTTCTAGCACATTCGTCTTCAGACTAGGAGGAAAGCCATAAGACCGTATGGATTAGGCCCAAGCAAAAACCCCAGCTACTTGAGACACTTAGACTAAGCCTAAAATACCAAGATCTCTCCATAAGGATGGTTTTTATACTGTACTTCCACAATCTGCTGGCAGTACCAAAAAATAAGCTGCAGATCTCCTTAGGCTGAGTCATGGTGCTTTGGGGCAGGGACCATGCATATCATGGGAATATTTCACAGTTTCTGCTCTGTTTTCAGTGTATGACACCAAAACACCCACCTGATGACATCCTTTCAAGAGCAAAGGCAGCAATTTGCAGAATTCCGCTTCTTAGGGGAAGTGAGAAATTGCTGAGCTGACACCAAGTCCTGCAGTGTCCCTGTCACCTGCAGAGCCACCGCATCCTCGCCACGGTAGCGGGCATTGTGACAAAGGTTCTATGTCAGCTGGGTGTGGCAGCCAGGCGCCCCCTAGGGGATGGGGAGCCTGTCAGCCCCGGGCCTGTCACTGCCTGGTGTCCCTGCTGCCACCAGCCAGGCCTCTGAAAACTTGTCAAACCATGCCCAGACTTGGGGCCAGTTTGGCCCAAAGTCTGCAAGAGACAAGTCGGGAAGAAAGATATGGGACAGAGGGAGAAAGCGAAGGGAGCAGGAGAAAGGGAAGGAAGAATCAAAAGTAGTGTTGGGCTGCAGGACTGAGATGGAGGAATTGCAAGAAAAGAGGCAGGAAGCAGGAGAGTGAGAGAAAAGGAAAGAAGAGACATGCAGCCAGACGAGGGGTTAGTGAGAGAGGATGGGACAGAGAACAGGATGAGAAGGACATAAGGCAAGGCTAGGACAGGCAAGGACAGGCAAGGCAAGGCTAGGCTGCAGGACATGTTTTTGCTTTATAGTTTCTAGCACATTCGTCTTCAGACTAGGAGGAAAGCCATAAGACCGTATGGATTAGGCCCAAGCAAAAACCCCAGCTACTTGAGACACTTAGACTAAGCCTAAAATACCAAGATCTCTCCATAAGGATGGTTTTTATACTGTACTTCCACAATCTGCTGGCAGTACAAAAAATAAGCTGCAGATCTCCTTAGGCTGAGTCATGGTGCTTTGGGGCAGGGACCGTGCATATCATGGGAATATTTCACAGTTTCTGCTCTGTTTTCAGTGTATGACACCAAAACACCCACCTGATGACATCCTTTCAAGAGCAAAGGCAGCAATTTGCACAATTCCGCTTCTTAGGGGAAGTGAGAAATTGCTGAGCTGACACCAAGTCCTGCAGTGTCGCTGTCACCTGCAGAGCCACCGCATCCTCGCCACGGTAGCGGGCATTGTGACAAAGGTTCTATGTCAGCTGGGTGTGGCAGCCAGGCGCCCCCTAGGGGATGGGGAGCCTGTCAGCCCCGGGCCTGTCACTGCCTGGTGTCCCTGCTGCCACCAGCCAGGCCTCTGAAAACTTGTCAAACCATGCCCAGACTTGGGGCCAGTTTGGCCCAAAGTCTGCAAGAGACAAGTCGGGAAGAAAGATATGGGACAGAGGGAGAAAGCGAAGGGAGCAGGAGAAAGGGAAGGAAGAATCAAAAGTAGTGTTGGGCTGCAGGAGTGAGATGGAGGAATTGCAAGAAAAGAGGCAGGAAGCAGGAGAGTGAGAGAAAAGGAAAGAAGAGACATGCAGCCAGACGAGGGGTTAGTGAGAGAGGATGGGACAGAGAACAGGATGAGAAGGACATAAGGCAAGGCTAGGACAGGCAAGGACAGGCAAGGCAAGGCTAGGCTGCAGGACATGTTTTTGCTTTATAGTTTCTAGCACATTCGTCTTCAGACTAGGAGGAAAGCCATAAGACCGTATGGATTAGGCCCAAGCAAAAACCCCAGCTACTTGAGACACTTAGACTAAGCCTAAAATACCAAGATCTCTCCATAAGGATGGTTTTTATACTGTACTTCCACAATCTGCTGGCAGTACCAAAAAATAAGCTGCAGATCTCCTTAGGCTGAGTCATGGTGCTTTGGGGCAGGGACCATGCATATCATGGGAATATTTCACAGTTTCTGCTCTGTTTTCAGTGTATGACACCAGAACACCCACCTGATGACATCCTTTCAAGAGCAAAGGCAGCAATTTGCACAATTCCGCTTCTTAGGGGAAGTGAGAAATTGCTGAGCTGACACCAAGTCCTGCAGTGTCCCTGTCACCTGCAGAGCCACCGCATCCTCGCCACGGTAGCGGGCATTGTGACAAAGGTTCTATGTCAGCTGGGTGTGGCAGCCAGGCGTCCCCTAGGGGATGGGGAGCCTGTCAGCCCCGGGCCTGTCACTGCCTGGTGTCCCTGCTGCCACCAGCCAGGCCTCTGAAAACTTGTCAAACCATGCCCAGACTTGGGGCCAGTTTGGCCCAAAGTCTGCAAGAGACAAGTCGGGAAGAAAGATATGGGACAGAGGGAGAAAGCGAAGGGAGCAGGAGAAAGGGAAGGAAGAATCAAAAGTAGTGTTGGGCTGCAGGACTGACATGGAGGAATTGCAAGAAAAGAGGCAGGAAGCAGGAGAGTGAGAGAAAAGGAATGAAGAGACATGCAGCCAGACGAGGGGTTAGTGAGAGAGGATGGGACAGAGAACAGGATGAGAAGGACA
Source organism: Columba livia (assembly GCF_036013475.1). Classification (NCBI taxonomy): domain Eukaryota; kingdom Metazoa; phylum Chordata; class Aves; order Columbiformes; family Columbidae; genus Columba; species Columba livia. Next base: position 2,747,555 of record NW_027043008.1, read on the forward strand.
TAAGGCAAGGCTAGGACAGGCAAGGACAGGCAAGGCAAGGCTAGGCTGCAGGACATGTTTTTGCTTTATAGTTTCTAGCACATTCGTCTTCAGACTAGGAGGAAAGCCATAAGACCGTATGGATTAGGCCCAAGCAAAAACCCCAGCTACTTGAGACACTTAGACTAAGCCTAAAATACCAAGATCTCTCCATAAGGATGGTTTTTATACTGTACTTCCACAATCTGCTGGCAGTACAAAAAATAAGCTGCAGATCTCCTTAGGCTGAGTCATGGTGCTTTGGGGCAGGGACCGTGCATATCATGGGAATATTTCACAGTTTCTGCTCTGTTTTCAGTGTATGACACCAAAACACCCACCTGATGACATCCTCTCAAGAGCAAAGGCAGCAATTTGCACAATTCCGCTTCTTAGGGGAAGTGAGAAATTGCTGAGCTGACACCAAGTCCTGCACTGTCGCTGTCACCTGCAGAGCCACCGCATCCTCGCCACGGTAGCGGGCATTGTGACAAAGGTTCTATGTCAGCTGGGTGTGGCAGCCAGGCGCCCCCTAGGGGATGGGGAGCCTGTCAGCCCCGGGCCTGTCACTGCCTGGTGTCCCTGCTGCCACCAGCCAGGCCTCTGAAAACTTGTCAAACCATGCCCAGACTTGGGGCCAGTTTGGCCCAAAGTCTGCAAGAGACAAGTCGGGAAGAAAGATATGGGACAGAGGGAGAAAGCGAAGGGAGCAGGAGAAAGGGAAGGAAGAATCAAAAGTAGTGTTGGGCTGCAGGAGTGAGATGGAGGAATTGCAAGAAAAGAGGCAGGAAGCAGGAGAGTGAGAGAAAAGGAAAGAAGAGACATGCAGCCAGACGAGGGGTTAGTGAGAGAGGATGGGACAGAGAACAGGATGAGAAGGACATAAGGCAAGGCTAGGACAGGCAAGGACAGGCAAGGCAAGGCTAGGCTGCAGGACATGTTTTTGCTTTATAGTTTCTAGCACATTCGTCTTCAGACTAGGAGGAAAGCCATAAGACCGTATGGATTAGGCCCAAGCAAAAACCCCAGCTACTTGAATCACTTAGACTAAGCCTAAAATACCAAGATCTCTCCATAAGGATGGTTTTTATACTGTACTTCCACAATCTGCTGGCAGTACCAAAAAATAAGCTGCAGATCTCCTTAGGCTGAGTCATGGTGCTTTGGGGCAGGGACCATGCATATCATGGGAATATTTCACAGTTTCTGCTCTGTTTTCAGTGTATGACACCAAAACACCCACCTGATGACATCCTTTCAAGAGCAAAGGCAGCAATTTGCACAATTCCGCTTCTTAGGGGAAGTGAGAAATTGCTGAGCTGACACCAAGTCCTGCAGTGTCCCTGTCACCTGCAGAGCCACCGCATCCTCGCCACGGTAGCGGGCATTGTGACAAAGGTTCTATGTCAGCTGGGTGTGGCAGCCAGGCGCCCCCTAGGGGATGGGGAGCCTGTCAGCCCCGGGCCTGTCACTGCCTGGTGTCCCTGCTGCCACCAGCCAGGCCTCTGAAAACTTGTCAAACCATGCCCAGACTTGGGGCCAGTTTGGCCCAAAGTCTGCAAGAGACAAGTCGGGAAGAAAGATATGGGACAGAGGGAGAAAGCGAAGGGAGCAGGAGAAAGGGAAGGAAGAATCAAAAGTAGTGTTGGGCTGCAGGACTGAGATGGAGGAATTGCAAGAAAAGAGGCAGGAAGCAGGAGAGTGAGAGAAAAGGAATGAAGAGACATGCAGCCAGACGAGGGGTTAGTGAGAGAGGATGGGACAGAGAACAGGATGAGAAGGACATAAGGCAAGGCTAGGACAGGCAAGGACAGGCAAGGCAAGGCTAGGCTGCAGGACATGTTTTTGCTTTATAGTTTCTAGCACATTCGTCTTCAGACTAGGAGGAAAGCCATAAGACCGTATGGATTAGGCCCAAGCAAAAAGCCCAGCTACTTGAGACACTTAGACTAAGCCTAAAATACCAAGATCTCTCCATAAGGATGGTTTTTATACTGTACTTCCACAATCTGCTGGCAGTACCAAAAAATAAGCTGCAGATCTCCTTAGGCTGAGTCATGGTGCTTTGGGGCAGGGACCATGCATATCATGGGAATATTTCACAGTTTCTGCTCTGTTTTCAGTGTATGACACCAAAACACCCACCTGATGACATCCTTTCAAGAGCAAAGGCAGCAATTGGCAGAATTCCGCTTCTTAGGGGAAGTGAGAAATTGCTGAGCTGACACCAAGTCCTGCAGTGTCCCTGTCACCTGCAGAGCCACCGCATCCTCGCCACGGTAGCGGGCATTGTGACAAAGGTTCTATGTCAGCTGGGTGTGGCAGCCAGGCGCCCCCTAGGGGATGGGGAGCCTGTCAGCCCCGGGCCTGTCACTGCCTGGTGTCCCTGCTGCCACCAGCCAGGCCTCTGAAAACTTGTCAAACCATGCCCAGACTTGGGGCCAGTTTGGCCCAAAGTCTGCAAGAGACAAGTCGGGAAGAAAGATATGGGACAGAGGGAGAAAGCGAAGGGAGCAGGAGAAAGGGAAGGAAGAATCAAAAGTAGTGTTGGGCTGCAGGACTGAGATGGAGGAATTGCAAGAAAAGAGGCAGGAAGCAGGAGAGTGAGAGAAAAGGAAAGAAGAGACATGCAGCCAGACGAGGGGTTAGTGAGAGAGGATGGGACAGAGAACAGGATGAGAAGAACATAAGGCAAGGCTAGGACAGGCAAGGACAGGCAAGGCAAGGCTAGGCTGCAGGACATGTTTTTGCTTTATAGTTTCTAGCACATTCGTCTTCAGACTAGGAGGAAAGCCATAAGACCGTATGGATTAGGCCCAAGCAAAAACCCCAGCTACTTGAGACACTTAGACTAAGCCTAAAATACCAAGATCTCTCCATAAGGATGGTTTTTATACTGTACTTCCACAATCTGCTGGCAGTACAAAAAATAAGCTGCAGATCTCCTTAGGCTGAGTCATGGTGCTTTGGGGCAGGGACCGTGCATATCATGGGAATATTTCACAGTTTCTGCTCTGTTTTCAGTGTATGACACCAAAACACCCACCTGATGACATCCTTTCAAGAGCAAAGGCAGCAATTTGCACAATTCCGCTTCTTAGGGGAAGTGAGAAATTGCTGAGCTGACACCAAGTCCTGCAGTGTCCCTGTCACCTGCAGAGCCACCGCATCCTCGCCACGGTAGCGGGCATTGTGACAAAGGTTCTATGTCAGCTGGGTGTGGCAGCCAGGCGCCCCCTAGGGGATGGGGAGCCTGTCAGCCCCGGGCCTGTCACTGCCTGGTGTCCCTGCTGCCACCAGCCAGGCCTCTGAAAACTTGTCAAACCATGCCCAGACTTGGGGCCAGTTTGGCCCAAAGTCTGCAAGAGACAAGTCGGGAAGAAAGATATGGGACAGAGGGAGAAAGCGAAGGGAGCAGGAGAAAGGGAAGGAAGAATCAAAAGTAGTGTTGGGCTGCAGGACTGAGATGGAGGAATTGCAAGAAAAAAGGCAGGAAGCAGGAGAGTGAGAGAAAAGGAATGAAGAGACATGCAGCCAGATGAGGGGTTAGTGAGAGAGGATGGGACAGAGAACAGGATGAGAAGGACATAAGGCAAGGCTAGGACAGGCAAGGACAGGCAAGGCAAGGCTAGGCTGCAGGACATGTTTTTGCTTTATAGTTTCTAGCACATTCGTCTTCAGACTAGGAGGAAAGCCATAAGACCGTATGGATTAGGCCCAAGCAAAAACCCCAGCTACTTGAATCACTTAGACTAAGCCTAAAATACCAAGATCTCTCCATAAGGATGGTTTTTATACTGTACTTCCACAATCTGCTGGCAGTACCAAAAAATAAGCTGCAGATCTCCTTAGGCTGAGTCATGGTGCTTTGGGGCAGGGACCATGCATATCATGGGAATATTTCACAGTTTCTGCTCTGTTTTCAGTGTATGACACCAAAACACCCACCTGATGACATCCTTTCAAGAGCAAAGGCAGCAATTTGCACAATTCCGCTTCTTAGGGGAAGTGAGAAATTGCTGAGCTGACACCAAGTCCTGCAGTGTCGCTGTCACCTGCAGAGCCACCGCATCCTCGCCACGGTAGCGGGCATTGTGACAAAGGTTCTATGTCAGCTGGGTGTGGCAGCCAGGCGCCCCCTAGGGGATGGGGAGCCTGTCAGCCCCGGGCCTGTCACTGCCTGGTGTCCCTGCTGCCACCAGCCAGGCCTCTGAAAACTTGTCAAACCATGCCCAGACTTGGGGCCAGTTTGGCCCAAAGTCTGCAAGAGACAAGTCGGGAAGAAAGATATGGGACAGAGGGAGAAAGCGAAGGGAGCAGGAGAAAGGGAAGGAAGAATAAAAAGTAGTGTTGGGCTGCAGGACTGAGATGGAGGAATTGCAAGAAAAAAGGCAGGAAGCAGGAGAGTGAGAGAAAAGGAATGAAGAGACATGCAGCCAGACGAGGGGTTAGTGAGAGAGGATGGGACAGAGAACAGGATGAGAAGGACATAAGGCAAGGCTAGGACAGGCAAGGACAGGCAAGGCAAGGCTAGGCTGCAGGACATGTTTTTGCTTTATAGTTTCTAGCACATTCGTCTTCAGACTAGGAGGAAAGCCATAAGACCGTATGGATTAGGCCCAAGCAAAAACCCCAGCTACTTGAGACACTTAGACTAAGCCTAAAATACCAAGATCTCTCCATAAGGATGGTTTTTATACTGTACTTCCACAATCTGCTGGCAGTACAAAAAATAAGCTGCAGATCTCCTTAGGCTGAGTCATGGTGCTTTGGGGCAGGGACCGTGCATATCATGGGAATATTTCACAGTTTCTGCTCTGTTTTCAGTGTATGACACCAAAACACCCACCTGATGACATCCTTTCAAGAGCAAAGGCAGCAATTTGCAGAATTCCGCTTCTTAGGGGAAGTGAGAAATTGCTGAGCTGACACCAAGTCCTGCAGTGTCCCTGTCACCTGCAGAGCCACCGCATCCTCGCCACGGTAGCGGGCATTGTGACAAAGGTTCTATGTCAGCTGGGTGTGGCAGCCAGGCGCCCCCTAGGGGATGGGGAGCCTGTCAGCCCCGGGCCTGTCACTGCCTGGTGTCCCTGCTGCCACCAGCCAGGCCTCTGAAAACTTGTCAAACCATGCCCAGACTTGGGGCCAGTTTGGCCCAAAGTCTCCAAGAGACAAGTCGGGAAGAAAGATATGGGACAGAGGGAGAGAGCGAAGGGAGCAGGAGAAAGGGAAGGAAGAATAAAAAGTAGTGTTGGGCTGCAGGACTGAGATGGAGGAATTGCAAGAAAAGAGGCAGGAAGCAGGAGAGTGAGAGAAAAGGAAAGAAGAGACATGCAGCCAGACGAGGGGTTAGTGAGAGAGGATGGGACAGAGAACAGGATGAGAAGGACATAAGGCAAGGCTAGGACAGGCAAGGACAGGCAAGGCAAGGCTAGGCTGCAGGACATGTTTTTGCTTTATAGTTTCTAGCACATTCGTCTTCAGACTAGGAGGAAAGCCATAAGACCGTATGGATTAGGCCCAAGCAAAAACCCCAGCTACTTGAGACACTTAGACTAAGCCTAAAATACCAAGATCTCTCCATAAGGATGGTTTTTATACTGTACTTCCACAATCTGCTGGCAGTACAAAAAAAGAAGCTGCAGATCTCCTTAGGCTGAGTCATGGTGCTTTGGTGCAGGGAGCATGCATATCATGGGAATATTTCACAGTTTCTGCTCTGTTTTCAGTGTATGACACCAGAACACCCACCTGATGACATCCTTTCAAGAGCAAAGGCAGCAATTTGCACAATTCCGCTTCTTAGGGGAAGTGAGAAATTGCTGAGCTGACACCAAGTCCTGCAGTGTCGCTGTCACCTGCAGAGCCACCGCATCCTCGCCACGGTAGCGGGCATTGTGACAAAGGTTCTATGTCAGCTGGGTGTGGCAGCCAGGCGCCCCCTAGGGGATGGGGAGCCTGTCAGCCCCGGGCCTGTCACTGCCTGGTGTCCCTGCTGCCACCAGCCAGGCCTCTGAAAACTTGTCAAACCATGCCCAGACTTGGGGCCAGTTTGGCCCAAAGTCTGCAAGAGACAAGTCGGGAAGAAAGATATGGGACAGAGGGAGAAAGCGAAGGGAGCAGGAGAAAGGGAAGGAAGAATAAAAAGTAGTGTTGGGCTGCAGGACTGAGATGGAGGAATTGCAAGAAAAGAGGCAGGAAGCAGGAGAGTGAGAGAAAAGGAAAGAAAAGACATGCAGCCAGACGAGGGGTTAGTGAGAGAGGATGGGACAGAGAACAGGATGAGAAGGACATAAGGCAAGGCTAGGACAGGCAAGGACAGGCAAGGCAAGGCTAGGCTGCAGGACATGTTTTTGCTTTATAGTTTCTAGCACATTCGTCTTCAGACTAGGAGGAAAGCCATAAGACCGTATGGATTAGGCCCAAGCAAAAACCCCAGCTACTTGAATCACTTAGACTAAGCCTAAAATACCAAGATCTCTCCATAAGGATGGTTTTTATACTGTACTTCCACAATCTGCTGGCAGTACAAAAAAAGAAGCTGCAGATCTCCTTAGGCTGAGTCATGGTGCTTTGGGGCAGGGACCGTGCATATCATGGGAATATTTCACAGTTTCTGCTCTGTTTTCAGTGTATGACACCAGAACACCCACCTGATGACATCCTTTCAAGAGCAAAGGCAGCAATTTGCACAATTCCGCTTCTTAGGGGAAGTGAGAAATTGCTGAGCTGACACCAAGTCCTGCAGTGTCGCTGTCACCTGCAGAGCCACCGCATCCTCGCCACGGTAGCGGGCATTGTGACAAAGGTTCTATGTCAGCTGGGTGTGGCAGCCAGGCGCCCCCTAGGGGATGGGGAGCCTGTCAGCCCCGGGCCTGTCACTGCCTGGTGTCCCTGCTGCCACCAGCCAGGCCTCTGAAAACTTGTCAAACCATGCCCAGACTTGGGGCCAGTTTGGCCCAAAGTCTGCAAGAGACAAGTCGGGAAGAAAGATATGGGACAGAGGGAGAAAGCGAAGGGAGCAGGAGAAAGGGAAGGAAGAATAAAAAGTAGTGTTGGGCTGCAGGACTGAGATGGAGGAATTGCAAGAAAAGAGGCAGGAAGCAGGAGAGTGAGAGAAAAGGAAAGAAAAGACATGCAGCCAGACGAGGGGTTAGTGAGAGAGGATGGGACAGAGAACAGGATGAGAAGGACATAAGGCAAGGCTAGGACAGGCAAGGACAGGCAAGGCAAGGCTAGGCTGCAGGACATGTTTTTGCTTTATAGTTTCTAGCACATTCGTCTTCAGACTAGGAGGAAAGCCATAAGACCGTATGGATTAGGCCCAAGCAAAAACCCCAGCTACTTGAATCACTTAGACTAAGCCTAAAATACCAAGATCTCTCCATAAGGATGGTTTTTATACTGTACTTCCACAATCTGCTGGCAGTACAAAAAAAGAAGCTGCAGATCTCCTTAGGCTGAGTCATGGTGCTTTGGGGCAGGGACCGTGCATATCATGGGAATATTTCACAGTTTCTGCTCTGTTTTCAGTGTATGACACCAAAACACCCACCTGATGACATCCTTTCAAGAGCAAAGGCAGCAATTTGCAGAATTCCGCTTCTTAGGGGAAGTGAGAAATTGCTGAGCTGACACCAAGTCCTGCAGTGTCCCTGTCACCTGCAGAGCCACCGCATCCTCGCCACGGTAGCGGGCATTGTGACAAAGGTTCTATGTCAGCTGGGTGTGGCAGCCAGGCGCCCCCTAGGGGATGGGGAGCCTGTCAGCCCCGGGCCTGTCACTGCCTGGTGTCCCTGCTGCCACCAGTCATGCCTCTGAAAACTTCTCAAACCATGCCCAGACTTGGGGCCAGTTTGGCCCAAAGTCTGCAAGAGACAAGTCGGGAAGAAAGATATGGGACAGAGGGAGAAAGCGAAGGGAGCAGGAGAAAGGGAAGGAAGAATCAAAAGTAGTGTTGGGCTGCAGGAGTGAGATGGAGGAATTGCAAGAAAAGAGGCAGGAAGCAGGAGAGTGAGAGAAAAGGAAAGAAGAGACATGAAGCCAGACGAGGGGTTAGTGAGAGAGGATGGGACAGAGAACAGGATGAGAAGGACATAAGGCAAGGCTAGGACAGGCAAGGACAGGCAAGGCAAGGCTAGGCTGCAGGACATGTTTTTGCTTTATAGTTTCTAGCACATTTGTCTTCAGACTAGGAGGAAAGCCATAAGACCGTATGGATTAGGCCCAAGCAAAAACCCCAGCTACTTGAGACACTTAGACTAAGCCTAAAATACCAAGATCTCTCCATAAGGATGGTTTTTATACTGTACTTCCACAATCTGCTGGCAGTACAAAAAAATAAGCTGCAGATCTCCTTAGGCTGAGTCATGGTGCTTTGGGGCAGGGACCATGCATATCATGGGAATATTTCACAGTTTCTGCTCTGTTTTCAGTGTATGACACCAAAACACCCACCTGATGACATCCTTTCAAGAGCAAAGGCAGCAATTTGCAGAATTCCGCTTCTTAGGGGAAGTGAGAAATTGCTGAGCTGACACCAAGTCCTGCAGTGTCCCTGTCACCTGCAGAGCCACTGCATCCTCACCACGGTAGCGGGCATTGTGACAAAGGTTCTGTGTCAGCTGGGTGTGGCAGCCAGGCGCCCCCTAGGGGATGGGGAGCCTGTCAGCCCCGGGCCTGTCACTGCCTGGTGTCCCTGCTGCCACCAGTCATGCCTCTGAAAACTTCTCTAACCATGCCCAGACTTGGGGCCAGTTTGGCCCAAAGTCTGCAAGACACAAGTTGGGAAGAAAGATATGGGACAGAGGGAGAAAGCGAAGGGAGCAGGAGAAAGGGAAGGAAGAATAAAAGGTAGTGTTGGGCTGCAGGAGTGAGATGGAGGAATTGCAAGAAAAGAGGCAGGAAGCAGGAGAGTGAGAGAAAAGGAAAGAAGAGACATGCAGCCAGACGAGGGGTTAGTGAGAGAGGATGGGACAGAGAACAGGATGAGAAGGACATAAGGCAAGGCTAGGACAGGCAAGGACAGGCAAGGCAAGGCTAGGCTGCAGGACATGTTTTTGCTTTATAGTTTCTAGCACATTCGTCTTCAGACTCGGAGGAAAGCCATAAGACCGTATGGATTAGGCCCAAGCAAAAACCCCAGCTACTTGAGACACTTAGACTAAGGCTAAAATACCAAAATCTCTCCATAAGGATGGTTTTTATACTGTACTTCCACAATCTGCTGGCAGTACAAAAAAAGAAGCTGCAGATCTCCTTAGGCTGAGTCATGGTGCTTTGGGGCAGGGACCGTGCATATCATGGGAATATTTCACAGTTTCTGCTCTGTTTTCAGTGTATGACACCAAAACACCCACCTGATGACATCCTTTCAAGAGCAAAGGCAGCAATTTGCAGAATTACGCTTCTTAGGGGAAGTGAGAAATTGCTGAGCTGACACCAAGTCCTGCAGTGTCGCTGTCACCTGCAGAGCCACCGCATCCTCGCCACGGTAGCGGGCACTGTGACAAAGGTTCTATGTCAGCTGGGTGTGGCAGCCAGGCGCCCCCTAGGGGATGGGGAGCCTGTCAGCCCCGGGCCTGTCACTGCCTGGTGTCCCTGCTGCCACCAGCCAGGCCTCTGAAAACTTGTCAAACCATGCCCAGACTTGGGGCCAGTTTGGCCCAAAGTCTGCAAGACACAAGTTGGGAAGAAAGATATGGGACAGAGGGAGAAAGCGAAGGGAGCAGGAGAAAGGGAAGGAAGAATAAAAGGTAGTGTTGGGCTGCAGGAGTGAGATGGAGGAATTGCAAGAAAAGAGGCAGGAAGCAGGAGAGTGAGAGAAAAGGAAAGAAGAGACATGCAGCCAGACGAGGGGTTAGTGAGAGAGGATGGGACAGAGAACAGGATGAGAAGGACATAAGGCAAGGCTAGGACAGGCAAGGACAGGCAAGGCAAGGCTAGGCTGCAGGACATGTTTTTGCTTTATAGTTTCTAGCACATTCGTCTTCAGACTCGGAGGAAAGCCATAAGACCGTATGGATTAGGCCCAAGCAAAAACCCCAGCTACTTGAGACACTTAGACTAAGCCTAAAATACCAAGATCTCTCCATAAGGATGGATTTTATACTGTACTTCCACAATCTGCTGGCAGTACAAAAAAATAAGCTGCAGATCTCCTTAGGCTGAGTCATGGTGCTTTGGGGCAGGGACCGTGCATATCATGGGAATATTTCACAGTTTCTGCTCTGTTTTCAGTGTATGACACCAAAACACCCACGTGATGACATCCTTTCAAGAGCAAAGGCAGCAATTTGCAGAATTCCGCTTCTTAGGGGAAGTGAGAAATTGCTGAGCTGACACCAAGTCCTGCAGTGTCCCTGTCACCTGCAGAGCCACCGCATCCTCGCCACGGTAGCGGGCATTGTGACAAAGGTTCTATGTCAGCTGGGTGTGGCAGCCAGGCGCCCCCTAGGGGATGGGGAGCCTGTCAGCCCCGGGCCTGTCACTGCCTGGTGTCCCTGCTGCCACCAGCCAGGCCTCTGAAAACTTGTCAAACCATGCCCAGACTTGGGGCCAGTTTGGCCCAAAGTCTGCAAGACACAAGTCGGGAAGAAAGATATGGGACAGAGGGAGAAAGCGAAGGGAGCAGGAGAGAGGGAAGGAAGAATACAAAGTAGTGTTGGGCTGCAGGAGTGAGATGGAGGAATTGCAAGAAAAGAGGCAGGAAGCAGGAGAGTGAGAGAAAAGGAAAGAAGAGACATGCAGCCAGACGAGGGGTTAGTGAGAGAGGATGGGACAGAGAACAGGATGAGAAGGACATAAGGCAAGGCTAGGACAGGCAAGGACAGGCAAGGCAAGGCTAGGCTGCAGGACATGTTTTTGCTTTATAGTTTCTAGCACATTCGTCTTCAGACTCGGAGGAAAGCCATAAGACCGTATGGATTAGGCCCAAGCAAAAAGCCCAGCTACTTGAGACACTTAGACTAAGCCTAAAATACCAAGATCTCTCCATAAGGATGGTTTTTATACTGTACTTCCACAATCTGCTGGCAGTACAAAAAAAGAAGCTGCAGATCTCCTTAGGCTGAGTCATGGTGCTTTGGGGCAGGGACCATGCATATCATGGGAATATTTCACAGTTTCTGCTCTGTTTTCAGTGTATGACACCAAAACACCCACCTGATGACATCCTTTCAAGAGCAAAGGCAGCAATTTGCAGAATTCCGCTTCTTAGGGGAAGTGAGAAATTGCTGAGCTGACACCAAGTCCTGCAGTGTCCCTGTCACCTGCAGAGCCAGCGCATCCTCGCCACGGTAGCGGGCATTGTGACAAAGGTTCTATGTCAGCTGGGTGTGGCAGCCAGGCGCCCCCTAGGGGATGGGGAGCCTGTCAGCCCCGGGCCTGTCACTGCCTGGTGTCCCTGCTGCCACCAGTCATGCCTCTGAAAACTTCTCTAACTATGCCCAGACTTGGGGCCAGTTTGGCCCAAAGTCTGCAAGAGACAAGTCGGGAAGAAAGATATGGGACAGAGGGAGAAAGCGAAGGGAGCAGGAGAAAGGGAAGGAAGAATACAAAGTAGTGTTGGGCTGCAGGAGTGAGATGGAGGAATTGCAAGAAAAGAGGCAGGAAGCAGGAGAGTGAGAGAAAAGGAAGGAAGAGACATGCAGCCAGACGAGGGGTTAGTGAGAGAGGATGGGACAGAGAACAGGATGATAAGGACATAAGGCAAGGCTAGGACAGGCAAGGACAGGCAAGGCAAGGCTAGGCTGCAGGACATGTTTTTGCTTTATAGTTTCTAGCACATTCGTCTTCAGACTAGGAGGAAAGCCATAAGACCGTATGGATTAGGCCCAAGCAAAAAGCCCAGCTACTTGAGACACTTAGACTAAGCCTAAAATACCAAGATCTCTCCATAAGGATGGTTTCTATACTGTACTTCCACAATCTGCTGGCAGTACAAAAAAATAAGCTGCAGATCTCCTTAGGCTGAGTCATGGTGCTTTGGGGCAGGGACCATGCATATCATGGGAATATTTCACAGTTTCTGCTCTGTTTTCAGTGTATGACACCAAAACACCCACCTGATGACATCCTTTCAAGAGCAAAGGCAGCAATTTGCAGAATTCCGCTTCTTAGGGGAAGTGAGAAATTGCTGAGCTGACACCAAGTACTGCAGTGTCCCTGTCACCTGCAGAGCACCTGCATCCTCACCACGGTAGCGGGCATTGTGACAAAGGTTCTGTGTCAGCTGGGTGTGGCAGCCAGGCGCCCCCTAGGGGATGGGGAGCCTGTCAGCCCCGGGCCTGTCACTGCCTGGTGTCCCTGCTGCCACTAGCCAGGCCTCTGAAAACTTGTCAAACCATGCCCAGACTTGGGGCCAGTTTGGCCCAAAGTCTGCAAGAGACAAGTCGGGAAGACAGATATGGGACAGAGGGAGAAAGCGAAGGGAGCAGGAGAAAGGGAAGGAAGAATAAAAAGTAGTGTTGGGCTGCAGGACTGAGATGGAGGAATTGCAAGAAAAGAGGCAGGAAGCAGGAGAGTGAGAGAAAAGGAAAGAAGAGACATGCAGCCAGACGAGGGGTTAGTGAGAGAGGATGGGACAGAGAACAGGATGAGAAGGACATAAGGCAAGGCTAGGACAGGCAAGGACAGGCAAGGCAAGGCTAGGCTGCAGGACATGTTTTTGCTTTATAGTTTCTAGCACATTCGTCTTCAGACTAGGAGGAAAGCCATAAGACCGTATGGATTAGGCCCAAGCAAAAACCCCAGCTACTTGAATCACTTAGACTAAGCCTAAAATACCAAGATCTCTCCATAAGGATGGTTTTTATACTGTACTTCCACAATCTGCTGGCAGTACAAAAAAAGAAGCTGCAGATCTCCTTAGGCTGAGTCATGGTGCTTTGGGGCAGGGACCATGCATATCATGGGAATATTTCACAGTTTCTGCTCTGTTTTCAGTGTATGACACCAAAACACCCACGTGATGACATCCTTTCAAGAGCAAAGGCAGCAATTTGCAGAATTCCGCTTCTTAGGGGAAGTGAGAAATTGCTGAGCTGACACCAAGTCCTGCAGTGTCCCTGTCACCTGCAGAGCCACCGCATCCTCGCCACGGTAGCGGGCATTGTGACAAAGGTTCTATGTCAGCTGGGTGTGGCAGCCAGGCGCCCCCTAGGGGATGGGGAGCCTGTCAGCCCCGGGCCTGTCACTGCCTGGTGTCCCTGCTGCCACCAGTCATGCCTCTGAAAACTTGTCAAACCATGCCCAGACTTGGGGCCAGTTTGGCCCAAAGTCTGCAAGAGACAAGTCGGGAAGAAAGATATGGGACAAAGGGAGAAAGCGAAGGGAGCAGGAGAAAGGGAAGGAAGAATAAAAAGTAGTGTTGGGCTGCAGGAGTGAGATGGAGGAATTGCAAGAAAAGAGGCAGGAAGCAGGAGAGTGAGAGAAAAGGAAAGAAGAGACATGCAGCCAGACGAGGGGTTAGTGAGAGAGGATGGGACAGAGAACAGGATGAGAAGGACATAAGGCAAGGCTAGGACAGGCAAGGACAGGCAAGGCAAGGCTAGGCTGCAGGACATGTTTTTGCTTTATAGTTTCTAGCACATTCGTCTTCAGACTAGGAGGAAAGCCATAAGACCCTATGGATTAGGCCCAAGCAAAAACCCCAGCTACTTGAGACACTTAGACTAAGCCTAAAATACCAAGATCTCTCCATAAGGATGGTTTTTATACTGTACTTCCACAATCTGCTGGCAGTACAAAAAAAGAAGCTGCAGATCTCCTTAGGCTGAGTCACGGTGCTTTGGGGCAGGGACCATGCATATCATGGGAATATTTCACAGTTTCTGCTCTGTTTTCAGTGTATGACACCAAAACACCCACCTGATGACATCCTTTCAAGAGCAAAGGCAGCAATTTGCAGAATTACGCTTCTTAGGGGAAGTGAGAAATTGCTGAGCTGACACCAAGTCCTGCAGTGTCCCTGTCACCTGCAGAGCCACCGCATCCTCGCCACGGTAGCGGGCATTGTGACAAAGGATCTATGTAAGCTGGGTGTGGCAGCCAGGCGCCCCCTAGGGGATGGGGAGCCTGTCAGCCCCGGGCCTGTCATTGCCTGGTGTCCCTGCTGCCACCAGCTAGGCCTCTGAAAACTTGTCAAACCATGCCCAGACTTGGGGCCAGTTTGGCCCAAAGTCTGCAAGAGACAAGTCGGGAAGAAAGATATGGGACAGAGGGAGAAAGCCAAGGGAGCAGGAGAAAGGGAAGGAAGAATAAAAAGTAGTGTTGGGCTGCAGGAGTGAGATGGAGGAATTGCAAGAAAAGAGGCAGAAAGCAGGAGAGTGAGAGAAAAGGAAAGAAGAGACATGCAGCCAGACGAGGGGTTAGTGAGAGAGGATGGGACAGAGAACAGGATGAGAAGGACATAAGGCAAGGCTAGGACAGGCAAGGACAGGCAAGGCAAGGCTAGGCTGCAGGACATGTTTTTGCTTTATAGTTTCTAGCACATTCGTCTTCAGACTAGGAGGAAAGCCATAAGACCGTATCGATTAGGCCCAAGCAAAAACCCCAGCTACTTGAGACACTTAGACTAAGCCTAAAATACCAAGATCTCTCCATAAGGATGGTTTTTATACTGTACTTCCACAATCTGCTGGCAGTACAAAAAAATAAGATGCAGATCTCCTTAGGATGAGTCATGGTGCTTTGGGGCAGGGACCATGCATATCATGGGAATATTTCACAGTTTCTGCTCTGTTTTCAGTGTATGACACCAAAACACCCACCTGATGACATCCTTTCAAGAGCAAAGGCAGCAATTGGCAGAATTCCGCTTCTTATGGGAAGTGAGAAATTGCTGAGCTGACACCAAGTCCTGCAGTGTCCCTGTCACCTGCAGAGCCACCGCATCCTCGCCACGGTAGCGGGCATTGTGACAAAGGTTCTATGTCAGCTGGGTGTGGCAGCCAGGCGCCCCCTAGGGGATGGGGAGCCTGTCAGCCCCGGGCCTGTCACTGCCTGGTGTCCCTGCTGCCACCAGCCAGGCCTCTGAAAACTTGTCAAACCATGCCCAGACTTGGGGCCAGTTTGGCCCAAAGTCTGCAAGAGACAAGTCGGGAAGAAAGATATGGGACAGAGGGAGAAAGCGAAGGGAGCAGGAGAAAGGGAAGGAAGAATAAAAAGTAGTGTTGGGCTGCAGGAGTGAGATGGAGGAATTGCAAGAAAAGAGGCAGGAAGCAGGAGAGTGAGAGAAAAGGAAAGAAGAGACATGCAGCCAGACGAGGGGTTAGTGAGAGAGGATGGGACAGAGAACAGGATGAGAAGGACATAAGGCAAGGCTAGGACAGGCAAGGACAGGCAAGGCAAGGCTAGGCTGCAGGACATGTTTTTGCTTTATGGTTTCTAGCACATTCGTCTTCAGACTAGGACGAAAGCCATAAGACCGTATCGATTAGGCCCAAGCAAAAACCCCAGCTACTTGAGACACTTAGACTAAGGCTAAAATACCAAGATCTCTCCATAAGGATGGTTTTTATACTGTACTTCCACAATCTGCTGGCAGTACAAAAAAAGAAGCTGCAGATCTCCTTAGGCTGAGTCATGGTGCTTTGGGGCAGGGACCATGCATATCATGGGAATATTTCACAGTTTCTGCTCTGTTTTCAGTGTATGACACCAAAACACCCACCTGATGACATCCTTTCAAGAGCAAAGGCAGCAATTTGCAGAATTCCGCTTCTTAGGGGAAGTGAGAAATTGCTGAGCTGACACCAAGTCCTGCAGTGTCCCTGTCACCTGCAGAGCCACCGCATCCTCGCCACGGTAGCGGGCATTGTGACAAAGGTTCTATGTCAGCTGGGTGTGGCAGCCAGGCGCCCCCTAGGGGATGGGGAGCCTGTCAGCCCCGGGCCTGTCACTGCCTGGTGTCCCTGCTGCCACCAGCCAGGCCTCTGAAAACTTGTCAAACCATGCCCAGACTTGGGGCCAGTTTGGCCCAAAGTCTGCAAGAGACAAGTCGGGAAGAAAGATATGGGACAGAGGGAGAAAGCGAAGGGAGCAGGAGAAAGGGAAGGAAGAATAAAAAGTAGTGTTGGGCTGCAGGAGTGAGATGGAGGAATTGCAAGAAAAGAGGCAGGAAGCAGGAGAGTGAGAGAAAAGGAAAGAAGAGACATGCAGCCAGACGAGGGGTTAGTGAGAGAGGATGGGACAGAGAACAGGATGAGAAGGACATAAGGCAAGGCTAGGACAGGCAAGGACAGGCAAGGCAAGGCTAGGCTGCAGGACATGTTTTTGCTTTATGGTTTCTAGCACATTCGTCTTCAGACTAGGAGGAAAGCCATAAGACCGTATCGATTAGGCCCAAGCAAAAACCCCAGCTACTTGAGACACTTAGACTAAGCCTAAAATACCAAGATCTCTCCATAAGGATGGTTTTTATACTGTACTTCCACAATCTGCTGGCAGTACAAAAAAAGAAGCTGCAGATCTCCTTAGGCTGAGTCATGGTGCTTTGGGGCAGGGACCATGCATATCATGGGAATATTTCACAGTTTCTGCTCTGTTTTCAGTGTATGACACCAAAACACCCACCTGATGACATCCTTTCAAGAGCAAAGGCAGCAATTTGCAGAATTCCGCTTCTTAGGGGAAGTGAGAAATTGCTGAGCTGACACCAAGTCCTGCAGTGTCCCTGTCACCTGCAGAGCCACCGCATCCTCGCCACGGTAGCGGGCATTGTGACAAAGGTTCTATGTCAGCTGGGTGTGGCAGCCAGGCGCCCCCTAGGGGATGGGGAGCCTGTCAGCCCCGGGCCTGTCACTGCCTGGTGTCCCTGCTGCCACCAGCCAGGCCTCTGAAAACTTGTCAAACCATGCCCAGACTTGGGGCCAGTTTGGCCCAAAGTCTGCAAGAGACAAATCGGGAAGAAAGATATGGGACAGAGGGAGAAAGCGAAGGGAGCAGGAGAAAGGGAAGGAAGAATAAAAAGTAGTGTTGGGCTGCAGGACTGATGGAGGAATTGCAAGAAAAGAGGCAGGAAGCAGGAGAGTGAGAGAAAAGGAAAGAAGAGACATGCAGCCAGACGAGGGGTTAGTGAGAGAGGATGGGACAGAGAACAGGATGAGAAGGACATAAGGCAAGGCTGGGACAGGCAAGGACAGGTAAGGCAAGGCTAGGCTGCAGGACATGTTTTTGCTTTATAGTTTCTAGCACATTCGTCTTCAGACTAGGAGGAAAGCCATAAGACCGTATGGATTAGGCCCAAGCAAAAACCCCAGCTACTTGAGACACTTAGAGTAAGGCTAAAATACCAAGATCTCTCCATAAGGATGGTTTTTATACTGTACTTCCACAATCTGCTGGCAGTACAAAAAAATAAGCTGCAGATCTCCTTAGGCTGAGTCATGGTGCTTTGGGGCAGGGACCATGCATATCATGGGAATATTTCACAGTTTCTGCTCTGTTTTCAGTGTATGACACCAAAACACCCACCTGATGACATCCTTTCAGGAGCAAAGGCAGCAATTTGCAGAATTCCGCTTCTTAGGGGAAGTGAGAAATTGCTGAGCTGACACCAAGTCCTGCAGTGTCCCTGTCACCTGCAGAGCCACCGCATCCTCGCCACGGTAGCGGGCATTGTGACAAAGGTTCTATGTCAGCTGGGTGTGGCAGCCAGGCGCCCCCTAGGGGATGGGGAGCCTGTCAGCCCCGGGCCTGCCACTGCCTGGTGTCCCTGCTGCCACCAGCCAGGCCTCTGAAAACTTGTCAAACCATGCCCAGACTTGGGGCCAGTTTGGCCCAAAGTCTGCAAGAGACAAGTCGGGAAGACAGATATGGGACAGAGGGAGAAAGCCAAGGGAGCTGGAGAAAGGGAAGGAAGAATATAAAGTAGTGTTGGGCTGCAGGAGTGAGATGGAGGAATTGCAAGAAAAGAGGCAGGAAGCAGGAGAGTGAGAGAAAAGGAAAGAAGAGACATGCAGCCAGACGAGGGGTTAGTGAGAGAGGATGGGACAGAGAACAGGATGAGAAGGACATAAGGCAAGGCTAGGACAGGCAAGGACAGGCAAGGCAAATCTAGGCTGCAGGACATGTTTTTGCTTTATAGTTTCTAGCACATTCGTCTTCAGACTAGGAGGAAAGCCATAAGACCGTATCGATTAGGCCCAAGCAAAAACCCCAGCTACTTGAGACACTTAGACTAAGCCTAAAATACCAAGATCTCTCCATAAGGATGGTTTTTATACTGTACTTCCACAATCTGCTGGCAGTACAAAAAAATAAGCTGCAGATCTCCTTAGGCTGAGTCATGGTGCTTTGGGGCAGGGACCATGCATATCATGGGAATATTTCACAGTTTCTGCTCTGTTTTCAGTGTATGACACCAAAACACCCACCTGATGACATCCTTTCAGGAGCAAAGGCAGCAATTTGCAGAATTCCGCTTCTTAGGGGAAGTGAGAAATTGCTGAGCTGACACCAAGTCCTGCAGTGTCCCTGTCACCTGCAGAGCCACCGCATCCTCGCCACGGTAGCGGGCATTGTGACAAAGGTTCTATGTCAGCTGGGTGTGGCAGCCAGGCGCCCCCTAGGGGATGGGGAGCCTGTCAGCCCCGGGCCTGTCACTGCCTGGTGTCCCTGCTGCCACCAGCCAGGCCTCTGAAAACTTGTCAAACCATGCCCAGACTTGGGGCCAGTTTGGCCCAAAGTCTGCAAGAGACAAGTCGGGAAGACAGATATGGGACAGAGGGAGAAAGCGAAGGGAGCTGGAGAAAGGGAAGGAAGAATATAAAGTAGTGTTGGGCTGCAGGAGTGAGATGGAGGAATTGCAAGAAAAGAGGCAGGAAGCAGGAGAGTGAGAGAAAAGGAAAGAAGAGACATGCAGCCAGACGAGGGGTTAGTGAGAGAGGATGGGACAGAGAACAGGATGAGAAGGACATAAGGCAAGGCTAGGACAGGCAAGGACAGGCAAGGCAAGGCTAGGCTGCAGGACATGTTTTTGCTTTATAGTTTCTAGCACATTCGTCTTCAGACTAGGAGGAAAGCCATAAGACCGTATCGATTAGGCCCAAGCAAAAACCCCAGCTACTTGAGACACTTAGACTAAGCCTAAAATACCAAGATCTCTCCATAAGGATGGTTTTTATACTGTACTTCCACAATCTGCTGGCAGTACAAAAAAATAAGCTGCAGATCTCCTTAGGATGAGTCATGGTGCTTTGGGGCAGGGACCATGCATATCATGGGAATATTTCACAGTTTCTGCTCTGTTTTCAGTGTATGACACCAAAACACCCACCTGATGACATCCTTTCAAGAGCAAAGGCAGCAATTTGCAGAATTCCGCTTCATAGGGGAAGTGAGAAATTGCTGAGCTGACACCAAGTCCTGCAGTGTCCCTGTCACCTGCAGAGCCACCGCATCCTCGCCACGGTAGCGGGCATTGTGACAAAGGTTCTATGTCAGCTGGGTGTGGCAGCCAGGCGCCCCCTAGGGGATGGGGAGCCTGTCAGCCCCGGGCCTGTCACTGCCTGGTGTCCCTGCTGCCACCAGCCAGGCCTCTGAAAACTTGTCAAACCATGCCCAGACTTGGGGCCAGTTTGGCCCAAAGTCTGCAAGAGACAAGTCGGGAAGGCAGATATGGGACAGAGGGAGAAAGGGAAGGGAGCAGGAGAAAGGGAAGGAAGAATAAAAAGTAGTGTTGGGCTGCAGGAGTGAGATGGAGGAATTGCAAGAAAAGAGGCAGGAAGCAGGAGAGTGAGAGAAAAGGAAAGAAGAGACATGCAGCCAGACGAGGGGTTAGTGAGAGAGGATGGGACAGAGAACAGGATGAGAAGGACATAAGGCAAGGCTAGGAAAGGCAAGGACAGGCAAGGTAAGGCTAGGCTGCAGGACATGTTTTTGCTTTATGGTTTCTAGCACATTCGTCTTCAGACTAGGAGGAAAGCCATAAGACCGTATGGATTAGGCCCAAGCAAAAACCCCAGCTACTTGAGACACTTAGAGTAAGGCTAAAATACCATGATCTCTCCATAAGGATGGTTTTTATACTGTACTTCCACAATCTGCTGGCAGTACAAAAAAATAAGCTGCAGATCTCCTTAGGCTGAGTCACGGTGCTTTGGGGCAGGGACCATGCATATCATGGGAATATTTCACAGTTTCTGCTCTCTTTTCAGTGTATGACACCAAAACACCCACCTGATGACATCCTTTCAAGAGCAAAGGCAGCAATTTGCAGAATTCCGCTTCTTAGGGGAAGTGAGAAATTGCTGAGCTGACACCAAGTCCTGCAGTGTCCCCGTCACCTGCAAAGCCACCGCATCCTCGCCACGGTAGCGGGCATTGTGACAAAGGTTCTATGTCAGCTGGGTGTGGCAGCCAGGCGCCCCCTAGGGGATGGGGAGCCTGTCAGCCCCGGGCCTGTCACTGCCTGGTGTCCCTGCTGCCACCAGCCAGGCCTCTGAAAACTTGTCAAACCATGCCCAGACTTGGGGCCAGTTTGGCCCAAAGTCTGCAAGAGACAAGTCGGGAAGACAGATATGGGACAGAGGGAGAAAGCGAAGGGAGCAGGAGAAAGGGAAGGAAGAATAAAAAGTAGTGTTGGGCTGCAGGAGTGAGATGGAGGAATTGCAAGAAAAGAGGCAGGAAGCAGGAGAGTGAGAGAAAAGTAAAGAAGAGACATGCAGCCAGACGAGGGGTTAGTGAGAGAGGATGGGACAGAGAACAGGATGAGAAGGACATAAGGCAAGGCTGGGACAGGCAAGGACAGGTAAGGCAAGGCTAGGCTGCAGGACATGTTTTTGCTTTATAGTTTCTAGCACATTCGTCTTCAGACTCGGAGGAAAGCCATAAGACCGTATGGATTAGGCCCAAGCAAAAACCCCAGCTACTTGAGACACTTAGACTAAGCCTAAAATACCAAGATCTCTCCATAAGGATGGTTTTTATACTGTACTTCCACAATCTGCTGGCAGTACAAAAAAATAAGCTGCAGATCTCCTTAGGCTGAGTCATGGTGCTTTGGGGCAGGGACCATGCATATCATGGGAATATTTCACAGTTTCTGCTCTGTTTTCCGTGTATGACACCAAAACACCCACCTGATGACATCCTTTCCAGAGCAAAGGCAGCAATTTGCAGAATTCCGCTTCTTAGGGGAAGTGAGAAATTGCTGAGCTGACACCAAGTCCTGCAGTGTCCCTGTCACCTGCAGAGCCACCGCATCCTCGCCACGGTAGCGGGCATTGTGACAAAGGATCTATGTCAGCTGGGTGTGGCAACCAGGCGCCCCCTAGGGGATGGGGAGCCTGTCAGCCCCGGGCCTGTCACTGCCTGGTGTCCCTGCTGCCACCAGCCAGGCCTCTGAAAACTTGTCAAACCATGCCCAGACTTGGGGCCAGTTTGGCCCAAAGTCTGCAAGAGACAAGTCGGGAAGAAAGATATGGGACAGAGGGAGAAAGCGAAGGGAGCAGGAGAAAGGGAAGGAAGAATAAAAAGTAGTGTTGGGCTGCAAGAGTGAGATGGAGGAATTGCAAGAAAAGAGGCAGGAAGCAGGAGAGTGAGAGAAAAGGAAAGAAGAGACATGCAGCCAGACGAGGGGTTAGTGAGAGAGGATGGGACAGAGAACAGGATGAGAAGGACATAAGGCAAGGCTAGGACAGGCAAGGACAGGCAAGGCAAGGCTAGGCTGCAGGACATGTTTTTGCTTTATAGTTTCTAGCACATTCGTCTTCAGACTAGGAGGAAAGCCATAAGACCGTATCGATTAGGCCCAAGCAAAAACCCCAGCTACTTGAGACACTTAGACTAAGCCTAAAATACCAAGATCTCTCCATAAGGATGGTTTTTATACTGTACTTCCACAATCTGCTGGCAGTACAAAAAAATAAGCTGCAGATCTCCTTAGGATGAGTCATGGTGCTTTGGGGCAGGGACCATGCATATCATGGGAATATTTCACAGTTTCTGCTCTGTTTTCAGTGTATGACACCAAAACACCCACCTGATGACATCCTTTCAAGAGCAAAGGCAGCAATTTGCAGAATTCCGCTTCGTAGGGGAAGTGAGAAATTGCTGAGCTGACACCAAGTCCTGCAGTGTCCCTGTCACCTGCAGAGCCACCGCATCCTCGCCACGGTAGCGGGCATTGTGACAAAGGTTCTATGTCAGCTGGGTGTGGCAGCCAGGCGCCCCCTAGGGGATGGGGAGCCTGTCAGCCCCGGGCCTGTCACTGCCTGGTGTCCCTGCTGCCACCAGCCAGGCCTCTGAAAACTTGTCAAACCATGCCCAGACTTGGGGCCAGTTTGGCCCAAAGTCTGCAAGAGACAAGTCGGGAAGACAGATATGGGACAGAGGGAGAAAGGGAAGGGAGCAGGAGAAAGGGAAGGAAGAATAAAAAGTAGTGTTGGGCTGCAGGAGTGAGATGGAGGAATTGCAAGAAAAGAGGCAGGAAGCAGGAGAGTGAGAGAAAAGGAAAGAAGAGACATGCAGCCAGACGAGGGGTTAGTGAGAGAGGATGGGACAGAGAACAGGATGAGAAGGACATAAGGCAAGGCTAGGAAAGGCAAGGACAGGCAAGGCAAGGCTAGGCTGCAGGACATGTTTTTGCTTTATGGTTTCTAGCACATTCGTCTTCAGACTAGGAGGAAAGCCATAAGACCGTATGGATTAGGCCCAAGCAAAAACCCCAGCTACTTGAGACACTTAGAGTAAGGCTAAAATACCATGATCTCTCCATAAGGATGGTTTTTATACTGTACTTCCACAATCTGCTGGCAGTACAAAAAAATAAGCTGCAGATCTCCTTAGGATGAGTCATGGTGCTTTGGGGCAGGGACCATGCATATCATGGGAATATTTCACAGTTTCTGCTCTGTTTTCAGTGTATGACACCAAAACACCCACCTGATGACATCCTTTCAAGAGCAAAGGCAGCAATTTGCAGAATTCCGCTTCTTAGGGGAAGTGAGAAATTGCTGAGCTGACACCAAGTCCTGCAGTGTCCCTGTCACCTGCAGAGCCACCGCATCCTCGCCACGGTAGCGGGCATTGTGACAAAGGTTCTATGTCAGCTGGGTGTGGCAGCCAGGCGCCCCCTAGGGGATGGGGAGCCTGTCAGCCCCGGGCCTGTCACTGCCTGGTGTCCCTGCTGCCACCAGCCAGGCCTCTGAAAACTTGTCAAACCATGCCCAGACTTGGGGCCAGTTTGGCCCAAAGTCTGCAAGAGACAAGTCGGGAAGACAGATATGGGACAGAGGGAGAAAGCGAAGGGAGCAGGAGAAAGGGAAGGAAGAATAAAAAGTAGTGTTGGGCTGCAGGAGTGAGATGGAGGAATTGCAAGAAAAGAGGCAGGAAGCAGGAGAGTGAGAGAAAAGGAAAGAAGAGACATGCAGCCAGACGAGGGGTTAGTGAGAGAGGATGGGACAGAGAACAGGATGAGAAGGACATAAGGCAAGGCTGGGACAGGCAAGGACAGGTAAGGCAAGGCTAGGCTGCAGGACATGTTTTTGCTTTATAGTTTCTAGCACATTTGTCTTCAGACTAGGAGGAAAGCCATAAGACCGTATCGATTAGGCCCAAGCAAAAACCCCAGCTACTTGAGACACTTAGACTAAGCCTAAAATACCAAGATCTCTCCATAAGGATGGTTTTTATACTGTACTTCCACAATCTGCTGGCAGTACAAAAAAAGAAGCTGCAGATCTCCTTAGGCTGAGTCATGGTGCTTTGGGACAGGGACCATGCATATCATGGGAATATTTCACAGTTTCTGCTCTGTTTTCAGTGTATGACACCAAAACACCCACCTGATGACATCCTTTCAAGAGCAAAGGCAGCAATTTGCAGAATTCCGCTTCTTAGGGGAAGTGAGAAATTGCTGAGCTGACACCAAGTCCTGCAGTGTCCCTGTCACCTGCAGAGCCACCGCATCCTCGCCACGGTAGCGGGCATTGTGACAAAGGTTCTATGTCAGCTGGGTGTGGCAGCCAGGCGCCCCCTAGGGGATGGGGAGCCTGTCAGCCCCGGGCCTGTCACTGCCTGGTGTCCCTGCTGCCACCAGCCAGGCCTCTGAAAACTTGTCAAACCATGCCCAGACTTGGGGCCAGTTTGGCCCAAAGTCTGCAAGAGACAAGTCGGGAAGACAGATATGGGACAGAGGGAGAAAGCGAAGGGAGCAGGAGAAAGGGAAGGAAGAATAAAAAGTAGTGTTGGGCTGCAGGAGTGAGATGGAGGAATTGCAAGAAAAGAGGCAGGAAGCAGGAGAGTGAGAGAAAAGGAAAGAAGAGACATGCAGCCAGACGAGGGGTTAGTGAGAGAGGATGGGACAGAGAACAGGATGAGAAGGACATAAGGCAAGGCTGGGACAGGCAAGGACAGGTAAGGCAAGGCTAGGCTGCAGGACATGTTTTTGCTTTATAGTTTCTAGCACATTTGTCTTCAGACTAGGAGGAAAGCCATAAGACCGTATCGATTAGGCCCAAGCAAAAACCCCAGCTACTTGAGACACTTAGACTAAGCCTAAAATACCAAGATCTCTCCATAAGGATGGTTTTTATACTGTACTTCCACAATCTGCTGGCAGTACAAAAAAAGAAGCTGCAGATCTCCTTAGGCTGAGTCATGGTGCTTTGGGGCAGGGACCATGCATATCATGGGAATATTTCACAGTTTCTGCTCTGTTTTCAGTGTATGACACCAAAACACCCACCTGATGACATCCTTTCAAGAGCAAAGGCAGCAATTTGCAGAATTCCGCTTCTTAGGGGAAGTGAGAAATTGCTGAGCTGACACCAAGTCCTGCAGTGTCCCTGTCACCTGCAGAGCCACCGCATCCTCGCCACGGTAGCGGGCATTGTGACAAAGGTTCTATGTCAGCTGGGTGTGGCAGCCAGGCGCCCCCTAGGGGATGGGGAGCCTGTCAGCCCCGGGCCTGTCACTGCCTGGTGTCCCTGCTGCCACCAGTCATGCCTCTGAAAACTTGTCAAACCATGCCCAGACTTGGGGCCAGTTTGGCCCAAAGTCTGCAAGAGACAAGTCGGGAAGAAAGATATGGGACAGAGGGAGAAAGCGAAGGGAGCAGGAGAAAGGGAAGGAAGAATCAAAAGTAGTGTTGGGCTGCAGGACTGATGGAGGAATTGCAAGAAAAGAGGCAGGAAGCAGGAGAGTGAGAGAAAAGGAAAGAAGAGACATGCAGCCAGACGAGGGGTTAGTGAGAGAGGATGGGACAGAGAACAGGATGAGAAGGACATAAGGCAAGGCTGGGACAGGCAAGGACAGGTAAGGCAAGGCTAGGCTGCAGGACATGTTTTTGCTTTATAGTTTCTAGCACATTCGTCTTCAGACTAGGAGGAAAGCCATAAGACCGTATGGATTAGGCCCAAGCAAAAACCCCAGCTACTTGAGACACTTAGAGTAAGGCTAAAATACCAAGATCTCTCCATAAGGATGGTTTTTATACTGTACTTCCACAATCTGCTGGCAGTACAAAAAAAGAAGCTGCAGATCTCCTTAGGCTGAGTCATGGTGCTTTGGGGCAGGGACCATGCATATCATGGGAATATTTCACAGTTTCTGCTCTGTTTTCAGTGTATGACACCAAAACACCCACCTGATGACATCCTTTCAAGAGCAAAGGCAGCAATTTGCAGAATTCCGCTTCTTAGGGGAAGTGAGAAATTGCTGAGCTGACACCAAGTCCTGCAGTGTCCCTGTCACCTGCAGAGCCACCGCATCCTCGCCACGGTAGCGGGCATTGTGACAAAGGTTCTATGTCAGCTGGGTGTGGCAGCCAGGCGCCCCCTAGGGGATGGGGAGCCTGTCAGCCCAGGGCCTGTCACTGCCTGGTGTCCCTGCTGCCACCAGCCAGGCCTCTGAAAACTTGTCAAACCATGCCCAGACTTGGGGCCAGTTTGGCCCAAAGTCTGCAAGAGACAAGTCGGGAAGACAGATATGGGACAGAGGGAGAAAGCGAAGGGAGCAGGAGAAAGGGAAGGAAGAATACAAAGTAGTGTTGGGCTGCAGGAGTGAGATGGAGGAATTGCAAGAAAAGAGGCAGGAAGCAGGAGAGTGAGAGAAAAGGAAAGAAGAGACATGCAGCCAGACGAGGGGTTAGTGAGAGAGGATGGGACAGAGAACAGGATGAGAAGGACATAAGGCAAGGCTAGGACAGGCAAGGCAAGGCTAGGCTGCAGGACATGTTTTTGCTTTATGGTTTCTAGCACATTCGTCTTCAGACTAGGAGGAAAGCCATAAGACCGTATGGATTAGGCCCAAGCAAAAACCCCAGCTACTTGAGACACTTAGACTAAGCCTAAAATACCAAGATCTCTCCATAAGGATGGTTTTTATATTGTACTTCCACAATCTGCTGGCAGTACAAAAAAATAAGCTGCAGATCTCCTTAGGCTGAGTCATGGTGCTTTGGGGCAGGGACCATGCATATCATGGGAATATTTCACAGTTTCTGCTCTGTTTTCAGTGTATGACACCAAAACACCCACCTGATGACATCCTTTCAAGAGCAAAGGCAGCAATTTGCAGAATTCCGCTTCTTAGGGGAAGTGAGAAATTGCTGAGCTGACACCAAGTCCTGCAGTGTCCCTGTCACCTGCAGAGCCACCGCATCCTCGCCACGGTAGCGGGCATTGTGACAAAGGTTCTATGTCAGCTGGGTGTGGCAGCCAGGCGCCCCCTAGGGGATGGGGAGCCTGTCAGCCCCGGGCCTGTCACTGCCTGGTGTCCCTGCTG
Source organism: Columba livia (assembly GCF_036013475.1). Lineage (NCBI taxonomy): Eukaryota > Metazoa > Chordata > Aves > Columbiformes > Columbidae > Columba > Columba livia. The sequence goes on from NW_027043008.1 coordinate 2,774,303, forward strand.
CCACCAGTCATGCCTCTGAAAACTTGTCAAACCATGCCCAGACTTGGGGCCAGTTTGGCCCAAAGTCTGCAAGAGACAAGTCGGGAAGAAAGATATGGGACAGAGGGAGAAAGCGAAGGGAGCAGGAGAAAGGGAAGGAAGAATCAAAAGTAGTGTTGGGCTGCAGGACTGATGGAGGAATTGCAAGAAAAGAGGCAGGAAGCAGGAGAGTGAGAGAAAAGGAAAGAAGAGACATGCAGCCAGACGAGGGGTTAGTGAGAGAGGATGGGACAGAGAACAGGATGAGAAGGACATAAGGCAAGGCTGGGACAGGCAAGGACAGGTAAGGCAAGGCTAGGCTGCAGGACATGTTTTTGCTTTATAGTTTCTAGCACATTTGTCTTCAGACTAGGAGGAAAGCCATAAGACCGTATGGATTAGGCCCAAGCAAAAACCCCAGCTACTTGAGACACTTAGAGTAAGGCTAAAATACCAAGATCTCTCCATAAGGATGGTTTTTATACTGTACTTCCACAATCTGCTGGCAGTACAAAAAAAGAAGCTGCAGATCTCCTTAGGCTGAGTCATGGTGCTTTGGGGCAGGGACCATGCATATCATGGGAATATTTCACAGTTTCTGCTCTGTTTTCAGTGTATGACACCAAAACACCCACCTGATGACATCCTTTCAAGAGCAAAGGCAGCAATTTGCAGAATTCCGCTTCTTAGGGGAAGTGAGAAATTGCTGAGCTGACACCAAGTCCTGCAGTGTCCCTGTCACCTGCAGAGCCACCGCATCCTCGCCACGGTAGCGGGCATTGTGACAAAGGTTCTATGTCAGCTGGGTGTGGCAGCCAGGCGCCCCCTAGGGGATGGGGAGCCTGTCAGCCCCGGGCCTGTCACTGCCTGGTGTCCCTGCTGCCACCAGCCAGGCCTCTGAAAACTTGTCAAACCATGCCCAGACTTGGGGCCAGTTTGGCCCAAAGTCTGCAAGAGACAAGTCGGGAAGACAGATATGGGACAGAGGGAGAAAGCGAAGGGAGCAGGAGAAAGGGAAGGAAGAATAAAAAGTAGTGTTGGGCTGCAGGAGTGAGATGGAGGAATTGCAAGAAAAGAGGCAGGAAGCAGGAGAGTGAGAGAAAAGGAAAGAAGAGACATGCAGCCAGACGAGGGGTTAGTGAGAGAGGATGGGACAGAGAACAGGATGAGAAGGACATAAGGCAAGGCTAGGACAGGCAAGGACAGGCAAGGCAAGGCTAGGCTGCAGGACATGTTTTTGCTTTATGGTTTCTAGCACATTCGTCTTCAGACTAGGAGGAAAGCCATAAGACCGTATGGATTAGGCCCAAGCAAAAACCCCAGCTACTTGAGACACTTAGACTAAGCCTAAAATACCAAGATCTCTCCATAAGGATGGTTTTTATATTGTACTTCCACAATCTGCTGGCAGTACAAAAAAATAAGCTGCAGATATCCTTAGGCTGAGTCATGGTGCTTTGGGGCAGGGACCATGCATATCATGGGAATATTTCACAGTTTCTGCTCTGTTTTCAGTGTATGACACCAAAACACCCACCTGATGACATCCTTTCAAGAGCAAAGGCAGCAATTTGCAGAATTCCGCTTCTTAGGGGAAGTGAGAAATTGCTGAGCTGACACCAAGTCCTGCAGTGTCCCTGTCAACTGCAGAGCCACCGCATCCTCGCCACGGTAGCGGGCATTGTGACAAAGGTTCTATGTCAGCTGGGTGTGGCAGCCAGGCGCCCCCTAGGGGATGGGGAGCCTGTCAGCCCCGGGCCTGTCACTGCCTGGTGTCCCTGCTGCCACCAGCCAGGCCTCTGAAAACTTGTCAAACCATGCCTAGATTTGGGGCCAGTTTGGCCCAAAGTCTGCAAGAGACAAGTCGGGAAGAAAGATATGGGACAGAGGGAGAAAGCGAAGGGAGCAGGAGAAAGGGAAGGAAGAATAAAAAGTAGTGTTGGGCTGCAGGACTGATGGAGGAATTGCAAGAAAAGAGGCAGGAAGCAGGAGATTGAGAGAAAAGGAAAGAAGAGACATGCAGCCAGACGAGGGGTTAGTGAGAGAGGATGGGACAGAGAACAGGATGAGAAGGACATAAGGCAAGGCTGGGACAGGCAAGGACAGGTAAGGCAAGGCTAGGCTGCAGGACATGTTTTTGCTTTATAGTTTCTAGCACATTCTTCTTCAGACTAGGAGGAAAGCCATAAGACCGTATGGATTAGGCCCAAGCAAAAACCCCAGCTACTTGAGACACTTAGAGTAAGGCTAAAATACCAAGATCTCTCCATAAGGATGGTTTTTATACTGTACTTCCACAATCTGCTGGCAGTACAAAACAATAAGCTGCAGATCTCCTTAGGCTGAGTCATGGTGCTTTGGGGCAGGGACCATGCATATCATGGGAATATTTCACAGTTTCTGCTCTGTTTTCAGTGTATGACACCAAAACACCCACCTGATGACATCCTTTCAAGAGCAAAGGCAGCAATTTGCACAATTCCGCTTCTTAGGGGAAGTGAGAAATTGCTGAGCTGACACCAAGTCCTGCAGTGTCCCTGTCACCTGCAGAGCCACCGCATCCTCGCCACGGTAGCGGGCATTGTGACAAAGGTTCTATGTCAGCTGGGTGTGGCAGCCAGGCGCCCCCTAGGGGATGGGGAGCCTGTCAGCCCCGGGCCTGTCACTGCCTGGTGTCCCTGCTGCCACCAGCCAGGCCTCTGAAAACTTGTCAAACCATGCCTAGATTTGGGGCCAGTTTGGCCCAAAGTCTGCAAGAGACAAGTCGGGAAGAAAGATATGGGACAGAGGGAGAAAGCGAAGGGAGCAGGAGAAAGGGAAGGAAGAATAAAAAGTAGTGTTGGGCTGCAGGACTGATGGAGGAATTGCAAGAAAAGAGGCAGGAAGCAGGAGATTGAGAGAAAAGGAAAGAAGAGACATGCAGCCAGACGAGGGGTTAGTGAGAGAGGATGGGACAGAGAACAGGATGAGAAGGACATAAGGCAAGGCTGGGACAGGCAAGGACAGGTAAGGCAAGGCTAGGCTGCAGGACATGTTTTTGCTTTATAGTTTCTAGCACATTCTTCTTCAGACTAGGAGGAAAGCCATAAGACCGTATGGATTAGGCCCAAGCAAAAACCCCAGCTACTTGAGACACTTAGAGTAAGGCTAAAATACCAAGATCTCTCCATAAGGATGGTTTTTATACTGTACTTCCACAATCTGCTGGCAGTACAAAACAATAAGCTGCAGATCTCCTTAGGCTGAGTCATGGTGCTTTGGGGCAGGGACCATGCATATCATGGGAATATTTCACAGTTTCTGCTCTGTTTTCAGTGTATGACACCAAAACACCCACCTGATGACATCCTTTCAAGAGCAAAGGCAGCAATTTGCACAATTCCGCTTCTTAGGGGAAGTGAGAAATTGCTGAGCTGACACCAAGTCCTGCAGTGTCCCTGTCACCTGCAGAGCCACCGCATCCTCGCCACGGTAGCGGGCATTGTGACAAAGGTTCTATGTCAGCTGGGTGTGGCAGCCAGGCGCCCCCTAGGGGATGGGGAGCCTGTCAGCCCCGGGCCTGTCACTGCCTGGTGTCCCTGCTGCCACCAGCCAGGCCTCTGAAAACTTGTCAAACCATGCCCAGACTTGGGGCCAGTTTGGCCCAAAGTCTGCAAGAGACAAGTCGGGAAGACAGATATGGGACAGAGGGAGAAAGCCAAGGGAGCAGGAGAAAGGGAAGGAAGAATAAAAAGTAGTGTTGGGCTGCAGGAGTGAGATGGAGGAATTGCAAGAAAAGAGGCAGGAAGCAGGAGAGTGAGAGAAAAGGAAAGAAGAGACATGCAGCCAGACGAGGGGTTAGTGAGAGAGGATGGGACAGAGAACAGGATGAGAAGGACATAAGGCAAGGCTAGGACAGGCAAGGACAGGCAAGGCAAGGCTAGGCTGCAGGACATGTTTTTGCTTTATGGTTTCTAGCACATTCGTCTTCAGACTAGGAGGAAAGCCATAAGACCGTATGGATTAGGCCCAAGCAAAAAGCCCAGCTACTTGAGACACTTAGACTAAGCCTAAAATACCAAGATCTCTCCATAAGGATGGTTTTTATACTGTACTTCCACAATCTGCTGGCAGTACAAAAAAAGAAGCTGCAGATCTCCTTAGGCTGAGTCATGGTGCTTTGGGGCAGGGACCATGCATATCATGGGAATATTTCACAGTTTCTGCTCTGTTTTCAGTGTATGACACCAAAACACCCACCTGATGACATCCTTTCAAGAGCAAAGGCAGCAATTTGCAGAATTCCGCTTCTTAGGGGAAGTGAGAAATTGCTGAGCTGACACCAAGTCCTGCAGTGTCCCTGTCACCTGCAAAGCCACCGCATCCTCGCCACGGTAGCGGGCATTGTGACAAAGGTTCTATGTCAGCTGGGTGTGGCAGCCAGGCGCCCCCTAGGGGATGGGGAGCCTGTCAGCCCCGGACCTGTCACTGCCTGGTGTCCCTGCTGCCACCAGCCAGGCCTCTGAAAACTTGTCAAACCATGCCCAGACTTGGGGCCAGTTTGGCCCAAAGTCTGCAAGAGACAAGTCGGGAAGACAGATATGGGACAGAGGGAGAAAGCGAAGGGAGCAGGAGAAAGGGAAGGAAGAATAAAAAGTAGTGTTGGGCTGCAGGAGTGAGATGGAGGAATTGCAAGAAAAGAGGCAGGAAGCAGGAGAGTGAGAGAAAAGGAAAGAAGAGACATGCAGCCAGACGAGGGGTTAGTGAGAGAGGATGGGACAGAGAACAGGATGAGAAGGACATAAGGCAAGGCTAGGACAGGCAAGGACAGGCAAGGCAAGGCTAGGCTGCAGGACATGTTTTTGCTTTATGGTTTCTAGCACATTCGTCTTCAGACTAGGAGGAAAGCCATAAGACCGTATGGATTAGGCCCAAGCAAAAACCCCAGCTACTTGAGACACTTAGAGTAAGGCTAAAATACCAAGATCTCTCCATAAGGATGGTTTTTATACTGTACTCCCACAATCTGCTGGCAGTACAAAAAAATAAGCTGCAGATCTCCTTAGGCTGAGTCACGGTGCTTTGGGGCAGGGACCATGCATATCATGGGAATATTTCACAGTTTCTGCTCTGTTTTCAGTGTATGACACCAAAACACCCACCTGATGACATCCTTTCAAGAGCAAAGGCAGCAATTTGCAGAATTCCGCTTCTTAGGGGAAGTGAGAAATTGCTGAGCTGACACCAAGTCCTGCAGTGTCCCTGTCACCTGCAGAGCCACCGCATCCTCGCCACGGTAGCGGGCATTGTGACAAAGGTTCTATGTCAGCTGGGTGTGGCAGCCAAGGGCCCCCTAGGGGATGGGGAGCCTGTCAGCCCCGGGCCTGTCACTGCCTGGTGTCCCTGCTGCCACCAGCCAGGCCTCTGAAAACTTGTCAAACCATGCCCAGACTTGGGGCCAGTTTGGCCCAAAGTCTGCAAGAGACAAGTCGGGAAGACAGATATGGGACAGAGGGAGAAAGCCAAGGGAGCAGGAGAAAGGGAAGGAAGAATAAAAAGTAGTGTTGGGCTGCAAGAGTGAGATGGAGGAATTGCAAGAAAAGAGGCAGGAAGCAGGAGAGTGAGAGAAAAGGAAAGAAGAGACATGCAGCCAGACGAGGGGTTAGTGAGAGAGGATGGGACAGAGAACAGGATGAGAAGGACATAAGGCAAGGCTGGGACAGGCAAGGACAGGTAAGGCAAGGCTAGGCTGCAGGACATGTTTTTGCTTTATAGTTTCTAGCACATTCGTCTTCAGACTAGGAGGAAAGCCATAAGACCGTATGGATTAGGCCCAAGCAAAAACCCCAGCTACTTGAGACACTTAGACTAAGCCTAAGATACCAAGATCTCTCCATAAGGATGGGTTTTATACTGTACTTCCACAATCTGCTGGCAGTACAAAAAAAGAAGCTGCAGATCTCCTTAGGCTGAGTCATGGTGCTTTGGGGCAGGGACCATGCATATCATGGGAATATTTCACAGTTTCTGCTCTGTTTTCAGTGTATGACACCAAAACACCCACCTGATGACATCCTTTCAAGAGCAAAGGCAGCAATTTGCAGAATTCCGCTTCTTAGGGGAAGTGAGAAATTGCTGAGCTGACACCAAGTCCTGCGGTGTCCCTGTCACCTGCAGAGCCACCGCATCCTCGCCACGGTAGCGGGCATTGTGACAAAGGTTCTATGTCAGCTGGGTGTGGCAGCCAGGCGCCCCCTAGGGGATGGGGAGCCTGTCAGCCCCGGTTCTGTCACTGCCTGGTGTCCCTGCTGCCACCAGCCAGGCCTCTGAAAACTTGTCAAACCATGCCTAGATTTGGGGCCAGTTTGGCCCAAAGTCTGCAAGAGACAAATCGGGAAGAAAGATATGGGACAGAGGGAGAAAGCGAAGGGAGCAGGAGAAAGGGAAGGAAGAATAAAAAGTAGTGTTGGGCTGCAGGACTGATGGAGGAATTGCAAGAAAAGAGGCAGGAAGCAGGAGAGTGAGAGAAAAGGAAAGAAGAGACATGCAGCCAGACGAGGGGTTAGTGAGAGAGGATGGGACAGAGAACAGGATGAGAAGGACATAAGGCAAGGCTGGGACAGGCAAGGACAGGTAAGGCAAGGCTAGGCTGCAGGACATGTTTTTGCTTTATAGTTTCTAGCACATTCGTCTTCAGACTAGGAGGAAAGCCATAAGACCGTATGGATTAGGCCCAAGCAAAAACCCCAGCTTCTTGAGACACTTAGAGTAAGGCTAAAATACCAAGATCTCTCCATAAGGATGGTTTTTATACTGTACTTCCACAATCTGCTGGCAGTACAAAAAAATAAGCTGCAGATCTCCTTAGGCCGAGTCATGGTGCTTTGGGGCAGGGACCATGCATATCATGGGAATATTTCACAGTTTCTGCTCTGTTTTCAGTGTATGACACCAAAACACCCACCTGATGACATCCTTTCAAGAGCAAAGGCAGCAATTTGCAGAATTCCGCTTCTTAGGGGAAGTGAGAAATTGCTGAGCTGACACCAAGTCCTGCAGTGTCCCCGTCACCTGCAAAGCCACCGCATCCTCGCCACGGTAGCGGGCATTGTGACAAAGGTTCTATGTCAGCTGGGTGTGGCAGCCAGGCGCCCCCTAGGGGATGGGGAGCCTGTCAGCCCCGGGCCTGTCACTGCCTGGTGTCCCTGCTGCCACCAGCCAGGCCTCTGAAAACTTGTCAAACCATGCCCAGACTTGGGGCCAGTTTGGCCCAATGTCTCCAAGAGACAAGTCGGGAAGAAAGATATGGGACAGAGGGAGAAAGCGAAGGGAGCAGGAGAAAGGGAAGGAAGAATAAAAAGTAGTGTTGGGCTGCAAGAGTGAGATGGAGGAATTGCAAGAAAAGAGGCAGGAAGCAGGAGAGTGAAAGAAAAGGAAAGAAGAGACATGCAGCCAGACGAGGGCTTAGTGAGAGAGGATGGGACAGAGAACAGGATGAGAAGGACATAAGGCAAGGCTGGGACAGGCAAGGACAGGCAAGGCAAGGCTAGGCTGCAGGACATGTTTTTGCTTTATAGTTTCTAGCACATTCATCTTCAGACTAGGAGGAAAGCCATAAGACCGTATGGATGAGGCCCAAGCAAAAACCCCAGCTACTTGAGACACTTAGACTAAGCCTAAAATACCAAGATCTCTCCATAAGGATGGTTTTTATACTGTACTTCCACAATCTGCTGGCAGTACAAAAAAATAAGCTGCAGATCTCCTTAGGCTGAGTCATGGTGCTTTGGGGCAGGGACCATGCATATCATGGGAATATTTCACAGTTTCTGCTCTGTTTTCCGTGTATGACACCAAAACACCCACCTGATGACATCCTTTCAAGAGCAAAGGCAGCAATTTGCAGAATTCCGCTTCTTAGGGGAAGTGAGAAATTGCTGAGCTGACAACAAGTCCTGCAGTGTCCCTGTCACCTGCAGAGCCACCGCATCCTCGCCACGGTAGCGGGCATTGTGACAAAGGTTCTATGTCAGCTGGGTGTGGCAGCCAGGCGCCCCCTAGGGGATGGGGAGCCTGTCAGCCCCGGGCCTGTCACTGCCTGGTGTCCCTGCTGCCACCAGCCAGGTCTCTGAAAACTTGTCAAACCATGCCCAGACGTGGGGCCAGTTTGGCCCAAAGTCTGCAAGAGACAAGTCGGGAAGAAAGATATGGGACAGAGGGAGAAAGCGAAGGGAGGAGGAGAAAGGGAAGGAAGAATAAAAAGTAGTGTTGGGCTGCAGGAGTGAGATGGAGGAATTGCAAGAAAAGAGGCAGGAAGCAGGAGAGTGAGAGAAAAGGAAAGAAGAGACATGCAGCCAGACGAGGGGTTAGTGAGAGAGGATGGGACAGAGAACAGGATGAGAAGGACATAAGGCAAGGCTGGGACAGGCAAGGACAGGTAAGGCAAGGCTAGGCTGCAGGACATGTTTTTGCTTTATAGTTTCTAGCACATTCGTCTTCAGACTCGGAGGAAAGCCATAAGACCGTATCGATTAGGCCCAAGCAAAAACCCCAGCTACTTGAGACACTTAGACTAAGCCTAAAATACCAAGATCTCTCCATAAGGATGGTTTTTATACTGTACTTCCACAATCTGCTGGCAGTACAAAACAATAAGCTGCAGATCTCCTTAGGCTGAGTCATGGTGCTTTGGGGCAGGGACCATGCATATCATGGGAATATTTCACAGTTTCTGCTCTGTTTTCAGTGTATGACACCAAAACACCCACCTGATGACATCCTTTCAAGAGCAAAGGCAGCAATTTGCAGAATTCCGCTTCTTAGGGGAAGTGAGAAATTGCTGAGCTGACACCAAGTCCTGCAGTGTCCCTGTCACCTGCAGAGCCACCGCATCCTCGCCACGGTAGCGGGCATTGTGACAAAGGATCTATGTCAGCTGGGTGTGGCAGCCAGGCGCCCCCTAGGGGATGGGGAGCCTGTCAGCCCCGGGCCTGTCACTGCCTGGTGTCCCTGCTGCCACCAGCCAGGCCTCTGAAAACTTGTCAAACCATGCCCAGACTTGGGGCCAGTTTGGCCCAATGTCTCCAAGAGACAAGTCGGGAAGAAAGATATGGGACAGAGGGAGAAAGCGAAGGGAGCAGGAGAAAGGGAAGGAAGAATAAAAAGTAGTGTTGGGCTGCAGGAGTGAGATGGAGGAATTGCAAGAAAAGAGGCAGGAAGCAGGAGAGTGAGAGAAAAGGAAAGAAGAGACATGCAGCCAGACGAGGGGTTAGTGAGAGAGGATGGGACAGAGAACAGGATGAGAAGGACATAAGGCAAGGCTGGGACAGGCAAGGACAGGCAAGGCAAGGCTAGGCTGCAGGACATGTTTTTGCTTTATAGTTTCTAGCACATTCGTCTTCAGACTAGGAGGAAAGCCATAAGACCGTATCGATCAGGCCCAAGCAAAAACCCCAGCTACTTGAGACACTTAGACTAAGCATAAAATACCAAGATCTCTCCATAAGGATGGTTTTTATACTGTACTTCCACAATCTGCTGGCAGTACAAAAAAATAAGCTGCAGATCTCCTTAGGCTGAGTCATGGTGCTTTGGGGCAGGGACCATGCATATCATGGGAATATTTCACAGTTTCTGCTCTGTTTTCCGTGTATGACACCAAAACACCCACCTGATGACATCCTTTCAAGAGCAAAGGCAGCAATTTGCAGAATTCCGCTTCTTAGGGGAAGTGAGAAATTGCTGAGCTGACACCAAGTCCTGCAGTGTCCCTGTCACCTGCAGAGCCACCGCATCCTCGCCACGGTAGCGGGCATTGTGACAAAGGTTCTATGTCAGCTGGGTGTGGCAGCCAGGCGCCCCCTAGGGGATGGGGAGCCTGTCAGCCCCGGGCCTGTCACTGCCTGGTGTCCCTGCTGCCACCAGCCAGGCCTCTGAAAACTTGTCAAACCATGCCCAGACTTGGGGCCAGTTTGGCCCAAAGTCTGCAAGAGACAAGTCGGGAAGACAGATATGGGACAGAGGGAGAAAGCCAAGGGAGCAGGAGAAAGGGAAGGAAGAATAAAAAGTAGTGTTGGGCTGCAGGAGTGAGATGGAGGAATTGCAAGAAAAGAGGCAGGAAGCAGGAGAGTGAGAGAAAAGGAAAGAAGAGACATGCAGCCAGACGAGGGGTTAGTGAGAGAGGATGGGACAGAGAACAGGATGAGAAGGACATAAGGCAAGGCTGGGACAGGCAAGGACAGGTAAGGCAAGGCTAGGCTGCAGGACATGTTTTTGCTTTATAGTTTCTAGCACATTCGTCTTCAGACTCGGAGGAAAGCCATAAGACCGTATGGATTAGGCCCAAGCAAAAACCCCAGCTACTTGAGACACTTAGACTAAGCCTAAAATACCAAGATCTCTCCATAAGGATGGTTTTTATACTGTACTTCCACAATCTGCTGGCAGTACAAAAAAATAAGCTGCAGATCTCCTTAGGCTGAGTCATGGTGCTTTGGGGCAGGGACCATGCATATCATGGGAATATTTCACAGTTTCTGCTCTGTTTTCAGTGTATGACACCAAAACACCCACCTGATGACATCCTTTCAAGAGCAAAGGCAGCAATTTGCAGAATTCCGCTTCTTAGGGGAAGTGAGAAATTGCTGAGCTGACACCAAGTCCTGCAGTGTCCCTGTCACCTGCAGAGCCACCGCATCCTCGCCACGGTAGCGGGCATTGTGACAAAGGATCTATGTCAGCTGGGTGTGGCAGCCAGGCGCCCCCTAGGGGATGGGGAGCCTGTCAGCCCCGGGCCTGTCACTGCCTGGTGTCCCTGCTGCCACCAGCCAGGCCTCTTAAAACTTGTCAAACCATGCCCAGACTTGGGGCCAGTTTGGCCCAATGTCTCCAAGAGACAAGTCGGGAAGAAAGATATGGGACAGAGGGAGAAAGCGAAGGGAGCAGGAGAAAGGGAAGGAAGAATAAAAAGTAGTGTTGGGCTGCAAGAGTGAGATGGAGGAATTGCAAGAAAAGAGGCAGGAAGCAGGAGAGTGAGAGAAAAGGAAAGAAGAGACATGCAGCCAGACGAGGGGTTAGTGAGAGAGGATGGGACAGAGAACAGGATGAGAAGGACATAAGGCAAGGCTGGGACAGGCAAGGACAGGCAAGGCAAGGCTAGGCTGCAGGACATGTTTTTGCTTTATAGTTTCTAGCACATTCGTCTTCAGACTAGGAGGAAAGCCATAAGACCGTATCGATCAGGCCCAAGCAAAAACCCCAGCTACTTGAGACACTTAGACTAAGCCTAAAATACCAAGATCTCTCCATAAGGATGGTTTTTATACTGTACTTCCACAATCTGCTGGCAGTACAAAAAAATAAGCTGCAGATCTCCTTAGGCTGAGTCATGGTGCTTTGGGGCAGGGACCATGCATATCATGGGAATATTTCACAGTTTCTGCTCTGTTTTCCGTGTATGACACCAAAACACCCACCTGATGACATCCTTTCAAGAGCAAAGGCAGCAATTTGCAGAATTCCGCTTCTTAGGGGAAGTGAGAAATTGCTGAGCTGACACCAAGTCCTGCAGTGTCCCTGTCACCTGCAGAGCCACCGCATCCTCGCCACGGTAGCGGGCATTGTGACAAAGGTTCTATGTCAGCTGGGTGTGGCAGCCAGGCGCCCCCTAGGGGATGGGGAGCCTGTCAGCCCCGGGCCTGTCACTGCCTGGTGTCCCTGCTGCCACCAGCCAGGCCTCTGAAAACTTGTCAAACCATGCCCAGACGTGGGGCCAGTTTGGCCCAAAGTCTGCAAGAGACAAGTCGGGAAGAAAGATATGGGACAGAGGGAGAAAGCGAAGGGAGGAGGAGAAAGGGAAGGAAGAATAAAAAGTAGTGTTGGGCTGCAGGAGTGAGATGGAGGAATTGCAAGAAAAGAGGCAGGAAGCAGGAGAGTGAGAGAAAAGGAAAGAAGAGACATGCAGCCAGACGAGGGGTTAGTGAGAGAGGATGGGACAGAGAACAGGATGAGAAGGACATAAGGCAAGGCTGGGACAGGCAAGGACAGGTAAGGCAAGGCTAGGCTGCAGGACATGTTTTTGCTTTATAGTTTCTAGCACATTCGTCTTCAGACTAGGAGGAAAGCCATAAGACCGTATGGATTAGGCCCAAGCAAAAACCCCAGCTACTTGAGACACTTAGACTAAGCCTAAAATACCAAGATCTCTCCATAAGGATGGTTTTTATACTGTACTTCCACAATCTGCTGGCAGTACAAAAAAAGAAGCTGCAGATCTCCTTAGGCTGAGTCATGGTGCTTTGGGGCAGGGACCATGCATATCATGGGAATATTTCACAGTTTCTGCTCTGTTTTCAGTGTATGACACCAAAACACCCACCTGATGACATCCTTTCAAGAGCAAAGGCAGCAATTTGCAGAATTCCGCTTCTTAGGGGAAGTGAGAAATTGCTGAGCTGACACCAAGTCCTGCAGTGTCCCTGTCACCTGCAAAGCCACCGCATCCTCGCCACGGTAGCGGGCATTGTGACAAAGGTTCTATGTCAGCTGGGTGTGGCAGCCAGGCGCCCCCTAGGGGATGGGGAGCCTGTCAGCCCCGGACCTGTCACTGCCTGGTGTCCCTGCTGCCACCAGCCAGGCCTCTGAAAACTTGTCAAACCATGCCCAGACTTGGGGCCAGTTTGGCCCAAAGTCTGCAAGAGACAAGTCGGGAAGACAGATATGGGACAGAGGGAGAAAGCGAAGGGAGCAGGAGAAAGGGAAGGAAGAATAAAAAGTAGTGTTGGGCTGCAGGAGTGAGATGGAGGAATTGCAAGAAAAGAGGCAGGAAGCAGGAGAGTGAGAGAAAAGGAAAGAAGAGACATGCAGCCAGACGAGGGGTTAGTGAGAGAGGATGGGACAGAGAACAGGATGAGAAGGACATAAGGCAAGGCTAGGACAGGCAAGGACAGGCAAGGCAAGGCTAGGCTGCAGGACATGTTTTTGCTTTATGGTTTCTAGCACATTCGTCTTCAGACTAGGAGGAAAGCCATAAGACCGTATGGATTAGGCCCAAGCAAAAACCCCAGCTACTTGAGACACTTAGAGTAAGGCTAAAATACCAAGATCTCTCCATAAGGATGGTTTTTATACTGTACTCCCACAATCTGCTGGCAGTACAAAAAAATAAGCTGCAGATCTCCTTAGGCTGAGTCACGGTGCTTTGGGGCAGGGACCATGCATATCATGGGAATATTTCACAGTTTCTGCTCTGTTTTCAGTGTATGACACCAAAACACCCACCTGATGACATCCTTTCAAGAGCAAAGGCAGCAATTTGCAGAATTCCGCTTCTTAGGGGAAGTGAGAAATTGCTGAGCTGACACCAAGTCCTGCAGTGTCCCTGTCACCTGCAGAGCCACCGCATCCTCGCCACGGTAGCGGGCATTGTGACAAAGGTTCTATGTCAGCTGGGTGTGGCAGCCAAGGGCCCCCTAGGGGATGGGGAGCCTGTCAGCCCCGGGCCTGTCACTGCCTGGTGTCCCTGCTGCCACCAGCCAGGCCTCTGAAAACTTGTCAAACCATGCCCAGACTTGGGGCCAGTTTGGCCCAAAGTCTGCAAGAGACAAGTCGGGAAGACAGATATGGGACAGAGGGAGAAAGCCAAGGGAGCAGGAGAAAGGGAAGGAAGAATAAAAAGTAGTGTTGGGCTGCAAGAGTGAGATGGAGGAATTGCAAGAAAAGAGGCAGGAAGCAGGAGAGTGAGAGAAAAGGAAAGAAGAGACATGCAGCCAGACGAGGGGTTAGTGAGAGAGGATGGGACAGAGAACAGGATGAGAAGGACATAAGGCAAGGCTGGGACAGGCAAGGACAGGTAAGGCAAGGCTAGGCTGCAGGACATGTTTTTGCTTTATAGTTTCTAGCACATTCGTCTTCAGACTAGGAGGAAAGCCATAAGACCGTATGGATTAGGCCCAAGCAAAAACCCCAGCTTCTTGAGACACTTAGAGTAAGGCTAAAATACCAAGATCTCTCCATAAGGATGGTTTTTATACTGTACTTCCACAATCTGCTGGCAGTACAAAAAAATAAGCTGCAGATCTCCTTAGGCCGAGTCATGGTGCTTTGGGGCAGGGACCATGCATATCATGGGAATATTTCACAGTTTCTGCTCTGTTTTCAGTGTATGACACCAAAACACCCACCTGATGACATCCTTTCAAGAGCAAAGGCAGCAATTTGCAGAATTCCGCTTCTTAGGGGAAGTGAGAAATTGCTGAGCTGACACCAAGTCCTGCAGTGTCCCCGTCACCTGCAAAGCCACCGCATCCTCGCCACGGTAGCGGGCATTGTGACAAAGGATCTATGTCAGCTGGGTGTGGCAGCCAGGCGCCCCCTAGGGGATGGGGAGCCTGTCAGCCCCGGGCCTGTCACTGCCTGGTGTCCCTGCTGCCACCAGCCAGGCCTCTGAAAACTTGTCAAACCATGCCCAGACTTGGGGCCAGTTTGGCCCAATGTCTCCAAGAGACAAGTCGGGAAGAAAGATATGGGACAGAGGGAGAAAGCGAAGGGAGCAGGAGAAAGGGAAGGAAGAATAAAAAGTAGTGTTGGGCTGCAAGAGTGAGATGGAGGAATTGCAAGAAAAGAGGCAGGAAGCAGGAGAGTGAGAGAAAAGGAAAGAAGAGACATGCAGCCAGACGAGGGCTTAGTGAGAGAGGATGGGACAGAGAACAGGATGAGAAGGACATAAGGCAAGGCTGGGACAGGCAAGGACAGGCAAGGCAAGGCTAGGCTGCAGGACATGTTTTTGCTTTATAGTTTCTAGCACATTCATCTTCAGACTAGGAGGAAAGCCATAAGACCGTATGGATGAGGCCCAAGCAAAAACCCCAGCTACTTGAGACACTTAGACTAAGCCTAAAATACCAAGATCTCTCCATAAGGATGGTTTTTATACTGTACTTCCACAATCTGCTGGCAGTACAAAAAAATAAGCTGCAGATCTCCTTAGGCTGAGTCATGGTGCTTTGGGGCAGGGACCATGCATATCATGGGAATATTTCACAGTTTCTGCTCTGTTTTCCGTGTATGACACCAAAACACCCACCTGATGACATCCTTTCAAGAGCAAAGGCAGCAATTTGCAGAATTCCGCTTCTTAGGGGAAGTGAGAAATTGCTGAGCTGACACCAAGTCCTGCAGTGTCCCTGTCACCTGCAGAGCCACCGCATCCTCGCCACGGTAGCGGGCATTGTGACAAAGGTTCTATGTCAGCTGGGTGTGGCAGCCAGGCGCCCCCTAGGGGATGGGGAGCCTGTCAGCCCCGGGCCTGTCACTGCCTGGTGTCCCTGCTGCCACCAGCCAGGCCTCTGAAAACTTGTCAAACCATGCCCAGACGTGGGGCCAGTTTGGCCCAAAGTCTGCAAGAGACAAGTCGGGAAGAAAGATATGGGACAGAGGGAGAAAGCGAAGGGAGGAGGAGAAAGGGAAGGAAGAATAAAAAGTAGTGTTGGGCTGCAGGAGTGAGATGGAGGAATTGCAAGAAAAGAGGCAGGAAGCAGGAGAGTGAGAGAAAAGGAAAGAAGAGACATGCAGCCAGACGAGGGGTTAGTGAGAGAGGATGGGACAGAGAACAGGATGAGAAGGACATAAGGCAAGGCTGGGACAGGCAAGGACAGGTAAGGCAAGGCTAGGCTGCAGGACATGTTTTTGCTTTATAGTTTCTAGCACATTCGTCTTCAGACTCGGAGGAAAGCCATAAGACCGTATCGATTAGGCCCAAGCAAAAACCCCAGCTACTTGAGACACTTAGACTAAGCCTAAAATACCAAGATCTCTCCATAAGGATGGTTTTTATACTGTACTTCCACAATCTGCTGGCAGTACAAAAAAATAAGCTGCAGATCTCCTTAGGCTGAGTCATGGTGCTTTGGGGCAGGGACCATGCATATCATGGGAATATTTCACAGTTTCTGCTCTGTTTTCAGTGTATGACACCAAAACACCCACCTGATGACATCCTTTCAAGAGCAAAGGCAGCAATTTGCAGAATTCCGCTTCTTAGGGGAAGTGAGAAATTGCTGAGCTGACACCAAGTCCTGCAGTGTCCCTGTCACCTGCAGAGCCACCGCATCCTCGCCACGGTAGCGGGCATTGTGACAAAGGATCTATGTCAGCTGGGTGTGGCAGCCAGGCGCCCCCTAGGGGATGGGGAGCCTGTCAGCCCCGGGCCTGTCACTGCCTGGTGTCCCTGCTGCCACCAGCCAGGCCTCTGAAAACTTGTCAAACCATGCCCAGACTTGGGGCCAGTTTGGCCCAATGTCTCCAAGAGACAAGTCGGGAAGAAAGATATGGGACAGAGGGAGAAAGCGAAGGGAGCAGGAGAAAGGGAAGGAAGAATAAAAAGTAGTGTTGGGCTGCAAGAGTGAGATGGAGGAATTGCAAGAAAAGAGGCAGGAAGCAGGAGAGTGAGAGAAAAGGAAAGAAGAGACATGCAGCCAGACGAGGGGTTAGTGAGAGAGGATGGGACAGAGAACAGGATGAGAAGGACATAAGGCAAGGCTGGGACAGGCAAGGACAGGCAAGGCAAGGCTAGGCTGCAGGACATGTTTTTGCTTTATAGTTTCTAGCACATTCGTCTTCAGACTAGGAGGAAAGCCATAAGACCGTATCGATCAGGCCCAAGCAAAAACCCCAGCTACTTGAGACACTTAGACTAAGCATAAAATACCAAGATCTCTCCATAAGGATGGTTTTTATACTGTACTTCCACAATCTGCTGGCAGTACAAAAAAATAAGCTGCAGATCTCCTTAGGCTGAGTCATGGTGCTTTGGGGCAGGGACCATGCATATCATGGGAATATTTCACAGTTTCTGCTCTGTTTTCCGTGTATGACACCAAAACACCCACCTGATGACATCCTTTCAAGAGCAAAGGCAGCAATTTGCAGAATTCCGCTTCTTAGGGGAAGTGAGAAATTGCTGAGCTGACACCAAGTCCTGCAGTGTCCCTGTCACCTGCAGAGCCACCGCATCCTCGCCACGGTAGCGGGCATTGTGACAAAGGTTCTATGTCAGCTGGGTGTGGCAGCCAGGCGCCCCCTAGGGGATGGGGAGCCTGTCAGCCCCGGGCCTGTCACTGCCTGGTGTCCCTGCTGCCACCAGCCAGGCCTCTGAAAACTTGTCAAACCATGCCCAGACTTGGGGCCAGTTTGGCCCAAAGTCTGCAAGAGACAAGTCGGGAAGACAGATATGGGACAGAGGGAGAAAGCGAAGGGAGCAGGAGAAAGGGAAGGAAGAATAAAAAGTAGTGTTGGGCTGCAGGAGTGAGATGGAGGAATTGCAAGAAAAGAGGCAGGAAGCAGGAGAGTGAGAGAAAAGGAAAGAAGAGACATGCAGCCAGACGAGGGGTTAGTGAGAGAGGATGGGACAGAGAACAGGATGAGAAGGACATAAGGCAAGGCTGGGACAGGCAAGGACAGGTAAGGCAAGGCTAGGCTGCAGGACATGTTTTTGCTTTATAGTTTCTAGCACATTCGTCTTCAGACTCGGAGGAAAGCCATAAGACCGTATGGATTAGGCCCAAGCAAAAACCCCAGCTACTTGAGACACTTAGACTAAGCCTAAAATACCAAGATCTCTCCATAAGGATGGTTTTTATACTGTACTTCCACAATCTGCTGGCAGTACAAAAAAATAAGCTGCAGATCTCCTTAGGCTGAGTCATGGTGCTTTGGGGCAGGGACCATGCATATCATGGGAATATTTCACAGTTTCTGCTCTGTTTTCAGTGTATGACACCAAAACACCCACCTGATGACATCCTTTCAAGAGCAAAGGCAGCAATTTGCAGAATTCCGCTTCTTAGGGGAAGTGAGAAATTGCTGAGCTGACACCAAGTCCTGCAGTGTCCCTGTCACCTGCAGAGCCACCGCATCCTCGCCACGGTAGCGGGCATTGTGACAAAGGATCTATGTCAGCTGGGTGTGGCAGCCAGGCGCCCCCTAGGGGATGGGGAGCCTGTCAGCCCCGGGCCTGTCACTGCCTGGTGTCCCTGCTGCCACCAGCCAGGCCTCTTAAAACTTGTCAAACCATGCCCAGACTTGGGGCCAGTTTGGCCCAATGTCTCCAAGAGACAAGTCGGGAAGAAAGATATGGGACAGAGGGAGAAAGCGAAGGGAGCAGGAGAAAGGGAAGGAAGAATAAAAAGTAGTGTTGGGCTGCAAGAGTGAGATGGAGGAATTGCAAGAAAAGAGGCAGGAAGCAGGAGAGTGAGAGAAAAGGAAAGAAGAGACATGCAGCCAGACGAGGGGTTAGTGAGAGAGGATGGGACAGAGAACAGGATGAGAAGGACATAAGGCAAGGCTGGGACAGGCAAGGACAGGCAAGGCAAGGCTAGGCTGCAGGACATGTTTTTGCTTTATAGTTTCTAGCACATTCGTCTTCAGACTAGGAGGAAAGCCATAAGACCGTATCGATCAGGCCCAAGCAAAAACCCCAGCTACTTGAGACACTTAGACTAAGCCTAAAATACCAAGATCTCTCCATAAGGATGGTTTTTATACTGTACTTCCACAATCTGCTGGCAGTACAAAAAAATAAGCTGCAGATCTCCTTAGGCTGAGTCATGGTGCTTTGGGGCAGGGACCATGCATATCATGGGAATATTTCACAGTTTCTGCTCTGTTTTCCGTGTATGACACCAAAACACCCACCTGATGACATCCTTTCAAGAGCAAAGGCAGCAATTTGCAGAATTCCGCTTCTTAGGGGAAGTGAGAAATTGCTGAGCTGACACCAAGTCCTGCAGTGTCCCTGTCACCTGCAGAGCCACCGCATCCTCGCCACGGTAGCGGGCATTGTGACAAAGGTTCTATGTCAGCTGGGTGTGGCAGCCAGGCGCCCCCTAGGGGATGGGGAGCCTGTCAGCCCCGGGCCTGTCACTGCCTGGTGTCCCTGCTGCCACCAGCCAGGCCTCTGAAAACTTGTCAAACCATGCCCAGACGTGGGGCCAGTTTGGCCCAAAGTCTGCAAGAGACAAGTCGGGAAGAAAGATATGGGACAGAGGGAGAAAGCGAAGGGAGGAGGAGAAAGGGAAGGAAGAATAAAAAGTAGTGTTGGGCTGCAGGAGTGAGATGGAGGAATTGCAAGAAAAGAGGCAGGAAGCAGGAGAGTGAGAGAAAAGGAAAGAAGAGACATGCAGCCAGACGAGGGGTTAGTGAGAGAGGATGGGACAGAGAACAGGATGAGAAGGACATAAGGCAAGGCTGGGACAGGCAAGGACAGGTAAGGCAAGGCTAGGCTGCAGGACATGTTTTTGCTTTATAGTTTCTAGCACATTCGTCTTCAGACTAGGAGGAAAGCCATAAGACCGTATGGATTAGGCCCAAGCAAAAACCCCAGCTACTTGAGACACTTAGACTAAGCCTAAAATACCAAGATCTCTCCATAAGGATGGTTTTTATACTGTACTTCCACAATCTGCTGGCAGTACAAAAAAAGAAGCTGCAGATCTCCTTAGGCTGAGTCATGGTGCTTTGGGGCAGGGACCATGCATATCATGGGAATATTTCACAGTTTCTGCTCTGTTTTCAGTGTATGACACCAAAACACCCACCTGATGACATCCTTTCCAGAGCAAAGGCAGCAATTTGCAGAATTCCGCTTCTTAGGGGAAGTGAGAAATTGCTGAGCTGACACCAAGTCCTGCAGTGTCCCCGTCACCTGCAGAGCCACCGCATCCTCGCCACGGTAGCGGGCATTGTGACAAAGGTTCTATGTCAGCTGGGTGTGGCAGCCAGGTGCCCCCTAGGGGATGGGGAGCCTGTCAGCCCCGGGCCTGTCACTGCCTGGTGTCCCTGCTGCCACCAGCCAGGCCTCTGAAAACTTGTCAAACCATGCCCAGACTTGGGGCCAGTTTGGCCCAATGTCTCCAAGAGACAAGTCGGGAAGAAAGATATGGGACAGAGGGAGAAAGCGAAGGGAGCAGGAGAAAGGGAAGGAAGAATAAAAAGTAGTGTTGGGCTGCAGGAGTGAGATGGAGGAATTGCAAGAAAAGAGGCAGGAAGCAGGAGAGTGAGAGAAAAGGAAAGAAGAGACATGCAGCCAGACGAGGGGTTAGTGAGAGAGGATGGGACAGAGAACAGGATGAGAAGGACATAAGGCAAGGCTGGGACAGGCAAGGACAGGCAAGGCAAGGCTAGGCTGCAGGACATGTTTTTGCTTTATAGTTTCTAGCACATTCGTCTTCAGACTAGGAGGAAAGCCATAAGACCGTATGGATTAGGCCCAAGCAAAAACCCCAGCTACTTGAGACACTTAGACTAAGCCTAAAATACCAAGATCTCTCCATAAGGGTGGTTTTTATACTGTACTTCCACAATCTGCTGGCAGTACAAAACAATAAGCTGCAGATCTCCTTAGGCTGAGTCATGGTGCTTTGGGGCAGGGACCATGCATATCATGGGAATATTTCACAGTTTCTGCTCTGTTTTCAGTGTATGACACCAAAACACCCACCTGATGACATCCTTTCAAGAGCAAAGGCAGCAATTTGCAGAATTCCGCTTCTTAGGGGAAGTGAGAAATTGCTGAGCTGACACCAAGTCCTGCAGTGTCCCTGTCACCTGCAGAGCCACCGCATCCTCGCCACGGTAGCGGGCATTGTGACAAAGGTTCTATGTCAGCTGGGTGTGGCAGCCAGGCGCCCCCTAGGGGATGGGGAGCCTGTCAGCCCCGGGCCTGTCACTGCCTGGTGTCCTTGCTGCCACCAGCCAGGCCTCTGAAAACTTGTCAAACCATGCCCAGACTTGGGGCCAGTTTGGCCCAAAGTCTGCAAGAGACAAGTCGGGAAGAAAGATATGGGACAGAGGGAGAAAGCGAAGGGAGCAGGAGAAAGGGAAGGAAGAATAAAAAGTAGTGTTGGGCTGCAGGAGTGAGATGGAGGAATTGCAAGAAAAGAGGCAGGAAGCAGGAGAGTGAGAGAAAAGGAAAGAAGAGACATGCAGCCAGACGAGGGGTTAGTGAGAGAGGATGGGACAGAGAACAGGATGAGAAGGACATAAGGCAAGGCTAGGACAGGCAAGGACAGGCAAGGCAAGGCTAGGCTGCAGGACATGTTTTTGCTTTATAGTTTCTAGCACATTCGTCTTCAGACTAGGAGGAAAGCCATAAGACCGTATCGATTAGGCCCAAGCAAAAACCCCAGCTACTTGAGACACTTAGACTAAGCCTAAAATACCAAGATCTCTCCATAAGCATGGTTTTTATACTGTACTTCCACAATCTGCTGGCAGTACAAAAAAAGAAGCTGCAGATCTCCTTAGGCTGAGTCATGGTGCTTTGGGGCAGGGACCATGCATATCATGGGAATATTTCACAGTTTCTGCTCTGTTTTCAGTGTATGACACCAAAACACCCACCTGATGACATCCTTTCAAGAGCAAAGGCAGCAATTTGCAGAATTCCGCTTCTTAGGGGAAGTGAGAAATTGCTGAGCTGACACCAAGTCCTGCAGTGTCCCTGTCACCTGCAGAGCCACCGCATCCTCGCCACGGTAGCGGGCATTGTGACAAAGGTTCTATGTCAGCTGGGTGTGGCAGCCAGGTGCCCCCTAGGGGATGGGGAGCCTGTCAGCCCCGGGCCTGTCACTGCCTGGTGTCCCTGCTGCCACCAGCCAGGCCTCTGAAAACTTGTCAAACCATGCCCAGACTTGGGGCCAGTTTGGCCCAAAGTCTGCAAGAGACAAGTCGGGAAGAAAGATATGGGACAGAGGGAGAAAGCCAAGGGAGCAGGAGAAAGGGAAGGAAGAATAACAGGTAGTGTTGGGCTGCAGGAGTGAGATGGAGGAATTGCAAGAAAAGAGGCAAGAAGCAGGAGAGTGAGAGAAAAGGAAAGAAGAGACATGCAGCCAGACGCGGGGTTAGGTAGAGAGGATGGGACAGAGAACAGGATGAGAAGGACATAAGGCAAGGCTAGGACAGGCAAGGACAGGCAAGGCAAGGCTAGGCTGCAGGACATGTTTTTGCTTTATAGTTTCTAGCACATTGGTCTTCAGACTAGAAGGAAAGCCATAAGACCGTATGGATTAGGCCCAAGCAAAAACCCCAGCTACTTGAGACACTTAGACTAAGCCTAAAATACCAAGATCTCTCCATAAGGATGGTTTTTATACTGTACTTCCACAATCTGCTGGCAGTACAAAACAATAAGCTGCAGATCTCCTTAGGCTGAGTCATGGTGCTTTGGGGCAGGGACCATGCATATCATGGGAATATTTCACAGTTTCTGCTCTGTTTTCAGTGTATGACACCAAAACACCCACCTGATGACATCCTTTCAAGAGCAAAGGCAGCAATTTGCAGAATTCCGCTTCTTAGGGGAAGTGAGAAATTGCTGAGCTGACACCAAGTCCTGCAGTGTCCCTGTCACCTGCAGAGCCACCGCATCCTCGCCACGGTAGCGGGCATTGTGACAAAGGTTCTATGTCAGCTGGGTGTGGCAGCCAGGCGCCCCCTAGGGGATGGGGAGCCTGTCAGCCCCGGGCCTGTCACTGCCTGGTGTCCCTGCTGCCACCAGCCAGGCCTCTGAAAACTTGCCAAACCATGCCCAGACTTGGGGCCAGTTTGGCCCAAAGTCTCCAAGAGACAAGTCGGGTAGAAAGATATGGGACAGAGGGAGAAAGCGAAGGGAGCAGGAGAAAGGGAAGGAAGAATAAAAAGTAGTGTTGGGCTGCAGGAGTGAGATGGAGGAATTGCAAGAAAAGAGGCAGGAAGCAGGAGAGTGAGAGAAAAGGAAAGAAGAGACATGCAGCCAGACGAGGGGTTAGTGAGAGAGGATGGGACAGAGAAAAGGATGAGAAGGACATAAGGCAAGGCTAGGACAGGCAAGGACAGGCAAGGCAAGGCTAGGCTGCAGGACATGTTTTTGCTTTATAGTTTCTAGCACATTCGTCTTCAGAATAGGAGGAAAGCCATAAGACCGTATGGATTAGGCCCAAGCAAAAACCCCAGCTACTTGAGACACTTAGACTAAGCCTAAAATACCAAGATCTCTCCATAAGGATGGTTTTTATACTGTACTTCCACAATCTGCTGGCAGTACAAAAAAAGAAGCTGCAGATCTCCTTAGGCTGAGTCATGGTGCTTTGGGGCAGGGACCATGCATATCATGGGAATATTTCACAGTTTCTGCTCTGTTTTCAGTGTATGACACCAAAACACCCACCTGATGACATCCTTTCAAGAGCAAAGGCAGCAATTTGCAGAATTCCGCTTCTTAGGGGAAGTGAGAAATTGCTGAGCTGACACCAAGTCCTGCAGTGTCCCTGTCACCTGCAGAGCCACCGCATCCTCGCCACGGTAGCGGGCATTGTGACAAAGGTTCTATGTCAGCTGGGTGTGGCAGCCAGGCGCCCCCTAGGGGATGGGGAGCCTGTCAGCCCCGGGCCTGTCACTGCCTGGTGTCCCTGCTGCCACCAGCCAGGCCTCTGAAAACTTGTCAAACCATGCCCAGACTTGGGGCCAGTTTGGCCCAAAGTCTCCAAGAGACAAGTCGGGAAGAAAGATATGGGACAGAGGGAGAAAGCGAAGGGAGCAGGAGAAAGGGAAGGAAGAATCAAAAGTAGTGTTGGGCTGCAGGAGTGAGATGGAGGAATTGCAAGAAAAGAGGCAGGAAGCAGGAGAGTGAGAGAAAAGGAAAGAAGAGACATGCAGCCAGACGAGGGCTTAGTGAGAGAGGATGGGACAGAGAACAGGATGAGAAGGACATAAGGCAAGGCTAGGACAGGCAAGGACAGGCAAGGCAAGGCTAGGCTGCAGGACATGTTTTTGCTTTATAGTTTCTAGCACATTGGTCTTCAGACTAGGAGGAAAGCCATAAGACCGTATGGATTAGGCCCAAGCAAAAACCCCAGCTACTTGAGACACTTAGACTAAGCCTAAAATACCAAGATCTCTCCATAAGGATGGTTTTTATACTGTACTTCCACAATCTGCTGGCAGTACAAAAAAAGAAGCTGCAGATCTCCTTAGGCTGAGTCATGGTGCTTTGGGGCAGGGACCATGCATATCATGGGAATATTTCACAGTTTCTGCTCTGTTTTCAGTGTATGACACCAAAACGCCCACCTGATGACATCCTTTCAAGAGCAAAGGCAGCAATTTGCAGAATTCTGCTTCTTAGGGGAAGTGAGAAATTGCTGAGCTGACACCAAGTCCTGCAGTGTCCCCGTCACCTGCAGAGCCACCGCATCCTCGCCACGGTAGCGGGCATTGTGACAAAGGTTCTATGTCAGCTGGGTGTGGCAGCCAGGCGCCCCCTAGGGGATGGGGAGCCTGTCAGCCCCGGGCCTGTCACTGCCTGGTGTCCCTGCTGCCACCAGCCAGGCCTCTGAAAACTTGTCAAACCATGCCCAGACTTGGGGCCAGTTTGGCCCAAAGTCTGCAAGAGACAAGTCGGGAAGACAGATATGGGACAGAGGGAGAAAGCGAAGGGAGCAGGAGAAAGGGAAGGAAGAATAAAAAGTAGTGTTGGGCTGCAGGAGTGAGATGGAGGAATTGCAAGAAAAGAGGCAGGAAGCAGGAGAGTGAGAGAAAAGGAAAGAAGAGACATGCAGCCAGACGAGGGGTTAGTGAGAGAGGATGGGACAGAGAACAGGATGAGAAGGACATAAGGCAAGGCTAGGACAGGCAAGGACAGGCAAGGCAAGGTTAGGCTGCAGGACATGTTTTTGCTTTATAGTTTCTAGCACATTCGTCTTCAGACTAGGAGGAAAGCCATAAGACCGTATGGATTAGGCCCAAGCAAAAACCCCAGCTACTTGAGACACTTAGACTAAGCCTAAAATACCAAGATCTCTCCATAAGGATGGTTTTTATACTGTACTTCCACAATCTGCTGGCAGTACAAAAAAATAAGCTGCAGATCTCCTTAGGATGAGTCATGGTGCTTTGGGGCAGGGACCATGCATATCATGGGAATATTTCACAGTTTCTGCTCTGTTTTCAGTGTATGACACCAAAACACCCACCTGATGACATCCTTTCAAGAGCAAAGGCAGCAATTTGCAGAATTCCGCTTCTTAGGGGAAGTGAGAAATTGCTGAGCTGACACCAAGTCCTGCAGTGTCCCTGTCACCTGCAGAGCCACCGCATCCTCGCCACGGTAGCGGGCATTGTGACAAAGGTTCTATGTCAGCTGGGTGTGGCAGCCAGGTGCCCCCTAGGGGATGGGGAGCCTGTCAGCCCCGGGCCTGTCACTGCCTGGTGTCCCTGCTGCCACCAGCCAGGCCTCTGAAAACTTGTCAAACCATGCCCAGACTTGGGGCCAGTTTGGCCCAAAGTCTGCAAGAGACAAGTCGGGAAGAAAGATATGGGACAGAGGGAGAAAGCCAAGGGAGCAGGAGAAAGGGAAGGAAGAATAACAGGTAGTGTTGGGCTGCAGGAGTGAGATGGAGGAATTGCAAGAAAAGAGGCAAGAAGCAGGAGAGTGAGAGAAAAGGAAAGAAGAGACATGCAGCCAGACGCGGGGTTAGGTAGAGAGGATGGGACAGAGAACAGGATGAGAAGGACATAAGGCAAGGCTAGGACAGGCAAGGACAGGCAAGGCAAGGCTAGGCTGCAGGACATGTTTTTGCTTTATAGTTTCTAGCACATTGGTCTTCAGACTAGAAGGAAAGCCATAAGACCGTATGGATTAGGCCCAAGCAAAAACCCCAGCTACTTGAGACACTTAGACTAAGCCTAAAATACCAAGATCTCTCCATAAGGATGGTTTTTATACTGTACTTCCACAATCTGCTGGCAGTACAAAACAATAAGCTGCAGATCTCCTTAGGCTGAGTCATGGTGCTTTGGGGCAGGGACCATGCATATCATGGGAATATTTCACAGTTTCTGCTCTGTTTTCAGTGTATGACACCAAAACACCCACCTGATGACATCCTTTCAAGAGCAAAGGCAGCAATTTGCAGAATTCCGCTTCTTAGGGGAAGTGAGAAATAGCTGAGCTGACACCAAGTCCTGCAGTGTCCCTGTCACCTGCAGAGCCACCGCATCCTCGCCACGGTAGCGGGCATTGTGACAAAGGTTCTATGTCAGCTGGGTGTGGCAGCCAGGCGCCCCCTAGGGGATGGGGAGCCTGTCAGCCCCGGGCCTGTCACTGCCTGGTGTCCCTGCTGCCACCAGCCAGGCCTCTGAAAACTTGTCAAACCATGCCCAGACTTGGGGCCAGTTTGGCCCAAAGTCTGCAAGAGACAAGTCGGGTAGAAAGATATGGGACAGAGGGAGAAAGCAAAGGGAGCAGGAGAAAGGGAAGGAAGAATAAAAAGTAGTGTTGGGCTGCAGGAGTGAGATGGAGGAATTGCAAGAAAAGAGGCAGGAAGCAGGAGAGTGAGAGAAAAGGAAAGAAGAGACATGCAGCCAGACGAGGGGTTAGTGAGAGAGGATGGGACAGAGAAAAGGATGAGAAGGACATAAGGCAAGGCTAGGACAGGCAAGGACAGGCAAGGCAAGGCTAGGCTGCAGGACATGTTTTTGCTTTATAGTTTCTAGCACATTCGTCTTCAGACTAGGAGGAAAGCCATAAGACCGTATGGATTAGGCCCAAGCAAAAACCCCAGCTACTTGAGACACTTAGACTAAGCCTAAAATACCAAGATCTCTCCATAAGGATGGTTTTTATACTGTACTTCCACAATCTGCTGGCAGTACAAAAAAAGAAGCTGCAGATCTCCTTAGGCTGAGTCATGGTGCTTTGGGGCAGGGACCATGCATATCATGGGAATATTTCACAGTTTCTGCTCTGTTTTCAGTGTATGACACCAAAACACCCACCTGATGACATCCTTTCAAGAGCAAAGGCAGCAATTTGCAGAATTCCGCTTCTTAGGGGAAGTGAGAAATTGCTGAGCTGACACCAAGTCCTGCAGTGTCCCTGTCACCTGCAGAGCCACCGCATCCTCGCCACGGTAGCGGGCATTGTGACAAAGGTTCTATGTCAGCTGGGTGTGGCAGCCAGGCGCCCCCTAGGGGATGGGGAGCCTGTCAGCCCCGGGCCTGTCACTGCCTGGTGTCCCTGCTGCCACCAGCCAGGCCTCTGAAAACTTGTCAAACCATGCCCAGACTTGGGGCCAGTTTGGCCCAAAGTCTGCAAGAGACAAGTCGGGAAGAAAGATATGGGACAGAGGGAGAAAGCGAAGGGAGCAGGAGAAAGGGAAGGAAGAATAAAAAGTAGTGTTGGGCTGCAGGAGTGAGATGGAGGAATTGCAAGAAAAGAGGCAGGAAGCAGGAGAGTGAGAGAAAAGGAAAGAAGAGACATGCAGCCAGACGAGGGGTTAGTGAGAGAGGATGGGACAGAGAACAGGATGAGAAGGACATAAGGCAAGGCTAGGACAGGCAAGGACAGGCAAGGCAAGGCTAGGCTGCAGGACATGTTTTTGCTTTATAGTTTCTAGCACATTGGTCTTCAGACTAGGAGGAAAGCCATAAGACCGTATGGATTAGGCCCAAGCAAAAAGCCCAGCTACTTGAGACACTTAGACTAAGCCTAAAATACCAAGATCTCTCCATAAGGATGGTTTTTATACTGTACTTCCACAATCTGCTGGCAGTACAAAAAAAGAAGCTGCAGATCTCCTTAGGCTGAGTCATGGTGCTTTGGGGCAGGGACCATGCATATCATGGGAATATTTCACAGTTTCTGCTCTGTTTTCAGTGTATGACACCAAAACACCCACCTGATGACATCCTTTCAAGAGCAAAGGCAGCAATTTGCAGAATTCTGCTTCTTAGGGGAAGTGAGAAATTGCTGAGCTGACACCAAGTCCTGCAGTGTCCCCGTCACCTGCAGAGCCACCGCATCCTCGCCACGGTAGCGGGCATTGTGACAAAGGTTCTATGTCAGCTGGGTGTGGCAGCCAGGCGCCCCCTAGGGGATGGGGAGCCTGTCAGCCCCGGGCCTGTCACTGCCTGGTGTCCCTGCTGCCACCAGCCAGGCCTCTGAAATCTTGTCAAACCATGCCCAGACTTGGGGCCAGTTTGGCCCAAAGTATGCAAGAGACAAGTCGGGAAGACAGATATGGGACAGAGGGAGAAAGCCAAGGGAGCAGGAGAAAGGGAAGGAAGAATAAAAAGTAGTGTTGGGCTGCAGGAGTGAGATGGAGGAATTGCAAGAAAAGAGGCAGGAAGCAGGAGAGTGAGAGAAAAGGAAAGAAGAGACATGCAGCCAGACGAGGGGTTAGTGAGAGAGGATGGGACAGAGAACAGGATGAGAAGGACATAAGGCAAGGCTAGGACAGGCAAGGACAGGCAAGGCAAGGTTAGGCTGCAGGACATGTTTTTGCTTTATAGTTTCTAGCACATTCGTCTTCAGACTAGGAGGAAAGCCATAAGACCGTATGGATTAGGCCCAAGCAAAAACCCCAGCTACTTGAGACACTTAGACTAAGCCTAAAATACCAAGATCTCTCCATAAGGATGGTTTTTATACTGTACTTCCACAATCTGCTGGCAGTACAAAAAAAGAAGCTGCAGATCTCCTTAGGCTGAGTCATGGTGCTTTGGGGCAGGGACCATGCATATCATGGGAATATTTCACAGTTTCTGCTCTGTTTTCAGTGTATGACACCAAAACACCCACCTGATGACATCCTTTCAAGAGCAAAGGCAGCAATTTGCAGAATTCCGCTTCTTAGGGGAAGTGAGAAATTGCTGAGCTGACACCAAGTCCTGCAGTGTCCCCGTCACCTGCAGAGCCACCGCATCCTCGCCACGGTAGCGGGCATTGTGACAAAGGTTCTATGTCAGCTGGGTGTGGCAGCCAGGCGCCCCCTAGGGGATGGGGAGCCTGTCAGCCCCGGGCCTGTCACTGCCTGGTGTCCCTGCTGCCACCAGCCAGGCCTCTGAAAACTTGTCAAACCATGCCCAGACTTGGGGCCAGTTTGGCCCAAAGTCTGCAAGAGACAAGTCGGGAAGACAGATATGGGACAGAGGGAGAAAGCCAAGGGAGCAGGAGAAAGGGAAGGAAGAATAAAAAGTAGTGTTGGGCTGCAGGAGTGAGATGGAGGAATTGCAAGAAAAGAGGCAGGAAGCAGGAGAGTGAGAGAAAAGGAAAGAAGAGACATGCAGCCAGACGAGGGGTTAGTGAGAGAGGATGGGACAGAGAACAGGATGAGAAGGACATAAGGCAAGGCTAGGACAGGCAAGGACAGGCAAGGCAAGGTTAGGCTGCAGGACATGTTTTTGCTTTATAGTTTCTAGCACATTCGTCTTCAGACTAGGAGGAAAGCCATAAGACCGTATGGATTAGGCCCAAGCAAAAACGCCAGCTACTTGAGACACTTAGACTAAGCCTAAAATACCAAGATCTCTCCATAAGGATGGTTTTTATACTGTACTTCCACAATCTGCTGGCAGTACAAAACAATAAGCTGCAGATCTCCTTAGGCTGAGTCATGGTGCTTTGGGGCAGGGACCATGCATATCATGGGAATATTTCACAGTTTCTGCTCTGTTTTCAGTGTATGACACCAAAACACCCACCTGATGACATCCTTTCAAGAGCAAAGGCAGCAATTTGCAGAATTCCGCTTCTTAGGGGAAGTGAGAAATTGCTGAGCTGACACCAAGTCCTGCAGTGTCCCTGTCACCTGCAGAGCCACCGCATCCTCGCCACGGTAGCGGGCATTGTGACAAAGGTTCTATGTCAGCTGGGTGTGGCAGCCAGGCGCCCCCTAGGGGATGGGGAGCCTGTCAGCCCCGGGCCTGTCACTGCCTGGTGTCCCTGCTGCCACCAGCCAGGCCTCTGAAAACTTGTCAAACCATGCCCAGACTTGGGGCCAGTTTGGCCCAAAGTCTGCAAGAGACAAGTCGGGAAGACAGATATGGGACAGAGGGAGAAAGCGAAGGGAGCAGGAGAAAGGGAAGGAAGAATAAAAAGTAGTGTTGGGCTGCAGGAGTGAGATGGAGGAATTGCAAGAAAAGAGGCAGGAAGCAGGAGAGTGAGAGAAAAGGAAAGAAGAGACATGCAGCCAGACGAGGGGTTAGTGAGAGAGGATGGGACAGAGAACAGGATGAGAAGGACATAAGGCAAGGCTAGGACAGGCAAGGACAGGCAAGGCAAGGCTAGGCTGCAGGACATGTTTTTGCTTTATAGTTTCTAGCACATTCGTCTTCAGACTCGGAGGAAAGCCATAAGACCGTATGGATTAGGCCCAAGCAAAAACCCCAGCTACTTGAGACACTTAGACTAAGCCTAAAATACCAAGATCTCTCCATAAGGATGGTTTTTATACTGTACTTCCACAATCTGCTGGCAGTACAAAAAAATAAGCTGCAGATCTCCTTAGGCTGAGTCATGGTGCTTTGGGGCAGGGACCATGCATATCATGGGAATATTTCACAGTTTCTGCTCTGTTTTCAGTGTATGACACCAAAACACCCACCTGATGACATCCTTTCAAGAGCAAAGGCAGCAATTTGCAGAATTCCGCTTCTTAGGGGAAGTGAGAAATTGCTGAACTGACACCAAGTCCTGCAGTGTCCCTGTCACCTGCAGAGCCACCGCATCCTCGCCACGGTAGCGGGCATTGTGACAAAGGTTCCATGTCAGCTGGGTGTGGCAGCCAGGCGGCCCTAGGGGATGGGGAGCCTGTCAGCCCCGGGCCTGTCACTGCCTGGTGTCCCTGCTGCCACCAGCCAGGCCTCTGAAAACTTGTCAAACCATGCCCAGACTTGGGGCCAGTTTGGCCCAAAGTCTGCAAGAGACAAGTCGGGAAGACAGATATGGGACAGAGGGAGAAAGCCAAGGGAGCAGGAGAAAGGGAAGGAAGAATAAAAAGTAGTGTTGGGCTGCAGGAGTGAGATGGAGGAATTGCAAGAAAAGAGGCAGGAAGCAGGAGAGTGAGAGAAAAGGAAAGAAGAGACATGCAGCCAGACGAGGGGTTAGTGAGAGAGGATGGGACAGAGAACAGGATGAGAAGGACATAAGGCAAGGCTAGGACAGGCAAGGACAGGCAAGGCAAGGTTAGGCTGCAGGACATGGTTTTGCTTTATAGTTTCTAGCACATTCGTCTTCAGACTAGGAGGAAAGCCATAAGACCGTATGGATTAGGCCCAAGCAAAAACCCCAGCTACTTGAGACACTTAGACTAAGCCTAAAATACCAAGATCTCTCCATAAGGATGGTTTTTATACTGTACTTCCACAATCTGCTGGCAGTACAAAACAATAAGCTGCAGATCTCCTTAGGCTGAGTCATGGTGCTTTGGGGCAGGGACCATGCATATCATGGGAATATTTCACAGTTTCTGCTCTGTTTTCAGTGTATGACACCAAAACACCCACCTGATGACATCCTTTCAAGAGCAAAGGCAGCAATTTGCAGAATTCCGCTTCTTAGGGGAAGTGAGAAATTGCTGAGCTGACACCAAGTCCTGCAGTGTCCCTGTCACCTGCAGAGCCACCGCATCCTCGCCACGGTAGCGGGCATTGTGACAAAGGTTCTATGTCAGCTGGGTGTGGCAGCCAGGCGCCCCCTAGGGGATGGGGAGCCTGTCAGCCCCGGGCCTGTCACTGCCTGGTGTCCCTGCTGCCACCAGCCAGGCCTCTGAAAACTTGTCAAACCATGCCCAGACTTGGGGCCAGTTTGGCCCAAAGTCTGCAAGAGACAAGTCGGGAAGAAAGATATGGGACAGAGGGAGAAAGCCAAGGGAGCAGGAGAAAGGGAAGGAAGAATAAAAAGTAGTGTTGGGCTGCAGGAGTGAGATGGAGGAATTGCAAGAAAAGAGGCAGGAAGCAGGAGAGTGAGAGAAAAGGAAAGAAGAGACATGCAGCCAGACGAGGGGTTAGTGAGAGAGGATGGGACAGAGAACAGGATGAGAAGGACATAAGGCAAGGCTAGGACAGGCAAGGACAGGCAAGGCAAGGCTAGGCTGCAGGACATGTTTTTGCTTTATAGTTTCTAGCACATTCGTCTTCAGACTAGGAGGAAAGCCATAAGACCGTATGGATTAGGCCCAAGCAAAAACCCCAGCTACTTGAGACACTTAGACTAAGCCTAAAATACCAAGATCTCTCCATAAGGATGGTTTTTATACTGTACTTCCACAATCTGCTGGCAGTACAAAACAATAAGCTGCAGATCTCCTTAGGCTGAGTCATGGTGCTTTGGGGCAGGGACCATGCATATCATGGGAATATTTCACAGTTTCTGCTCTGTTTTCAGTGTATGACACCAAAACACCCACCTGATGACATCCTTTCAAGAGCAAAGGCAGCAATTTGCAGAATTCCGCTTCTTAGGGGAAGTGAGAAATTGCTGAGCTGACACCAAGTCCTGCAGTGTCCCTGTCACCTGCAGAGCCACCGCATCCTCGCCACGGCAGCGGGCATTGTGACAAAGGTTCTATGTCAGCTGGGTGTGGCAGCCAGGCGGCCCTAGGGGATGGGGAGCCTGTCAGCCCCGGGCCTGTCACTGCCTGGTGTCCCTGCTGCCACCAGCCAGGCCTCTGAAAACTTGTCAAACCATGCCCAGACTTGGGGCCAGTTTGGCCCAAAGTCTGCAAGAGACAAGTCGGGAAGACAGGTATGGGACAGAGGGAGAAAGCCAAGGGAGCAGGAGAAAGGGAAGGAAGAATAAAAAGTAGTGTTGGGCTGCAGGAGTGAGATGGAGGAATTGCAAGAAAAGAGGCAGGAAGCAGGAGAGTGAGAGAAAAGGAAAGAAGAGACATGCAGCCAGACGAGGGGTTAGTGAGAGAGGATGGGACAGAGAACAGGATGAGAAGGACATAAGGCAAGGCTAGGACAGGCAAGGACAGGCAAGGCAAGGCTAGGCTGCAGGACATGTTTTTGCTTTATAGTTTCTAGCACATTGGTCTTCAGACTAGGAGGAAAGCCATAAGACCGTATGGATTAGGCCCAAGCAAAAAGCCCAGCTACTTGAGACACTTAGACTAAGCCTAAAATACCAAGATCTCTCCATAAGGATGGTTTTTATACTGTACTTCCACAATCTGCTGGCAGTACAAAACAATAAGCTGCAGATCTCCTTAGGCTGAGTCATGGTGCTTTGGGGCAGGGACCATGCATATCATGGGAATATTTCACAGTTTCTGCTCTGTTTTCAGTGTATGACACCAAAACACCCACCTGATGACATCCTTTCAAGAGCAAAGGCAGCAATTTGCAGAATTCCGCTTCTTAGGGGAAGTGAGAAATTGCTGAGCTGACACCAAGTCCTGCAGTGTCCCTGTCACCTGCAGAGCCACCGCATCCTCGCCACGGTAGCGGGCATTGTGACAAAGGTTCTATGTCAGCTGGGTGTGGCAGCCAGGCGCCCCCTAGGGGATGGGGAGCCTGTCAGCCCCGGGCCTGTCACTGCCTGGTGTCCCTGCTGCCACCAGCCAGGCCTCTGAAAACTTGTCAAACCATGCCCAGACTTGGGGCCAGTTTGGCCCAAAGTCTGCAAGAGACAAGTCGGGAAGAAAGATATGGGATAGAGGGAGAAAGCGAAGGGAGCAGGAGAAAGGGAAGGAAGAATAAAAAGTAGTGTTGGGCTGCAGGAGTGAGATGGAGGAATTGCAAGAAAAGAGGCAGGAAGCAGGAGAGTGAGAGAAAAGGAAAGAAGAGACATGCAGCCAGACGAGGGGTTAGTGAGAGAGGATGGGACAGAGAACAGGATGAGAAGGACATAAGGCAAGGCTAGGACAGGCAAGGACAGGCAAGGCAAGGCTAGGCTGCAGGACATGTTTTTGCTTTATAGTTTCTAGCACATTGGTCTTCAGACTAGGAGGAAAGCCATAAGACCGTATGGATTAGGCCCAAGCAAAAAGCCCAGCTACTTGATACACTTAGACTAAGCCTAAAATACCAAGATCTCTCCATAAGGATGGTTTTTATACTGTACTTCCACAATCTGCTGGCAGTACAAAACAATAAGCTGCAGATCTCCTTAGGCTGAGTCATGGTGCTTTGGGGCAGGGACCATGCATATCATGGGAATATTTCACAGTTTCTGCTCTGTTTTCAGTGTATGACACCAAAACACCCACCTGATGACATCCTTTCAAGAGCAAAGGCAGCAATTTGCAGAATTCCGCTTCTTAGGGGAAGTGAGAAATTGCTGAGCTGACACCAAGTCCTGCAGTGTCCCCGTCACCTGCAGAGCCACCGCATCCTCGCCACGGTAGCGGGCATTGTGACAAAGGTTCTATGTCAGCTGGGTGTGGCAGCCAGGCGCCCCCTAGGGGATGGGGAGCCTGTCAGCCCCGGGCCTGTCACTGCCTGGTGTCCCTGCTGCCACCAGCCAGGCCTCTGAAAACTTGTCAAACCATGCCCAGACTTGGGGCCAGTTTGGCCCAAAGTCTGCAAGAGACAAGTCGGGAAGAAAGATATGGGACAGAGGGAGAAAGCGAAGGGAGCAGGAGAAAGGGAAGGAAGAATAAAAAGTAGTGTTGGGCTGCAGGACTGAGATGGAGGAATTGCAAGAAAAGAGGCAGGAAGCAGGAGAGTGAGAGAAAAGGAAAGAAGAGACATGCAGCCAGACGAGGGGTTAGTGAGAGAGGATGGGACAGAGAACAGGATGAGAAGGACATAAGGCAAGGCTAGGACAGGCAAGGACAGGCAAGGCAAGGCTAGGCTGCAGGACATGTTTTTGCTTTACAGTTTCTAGCACATTCGTCTTCAGACTCGGAGGAAAGCCATAAGACCGTATGGATTAGGCCCAAGCAAAAACCCCAGCTACTTGAGACACTTAGACTAAGCCTAAAATACCAAGATCTCTCCATAAGGATGGTTTTTATACTGTACTTCCACAATCTGCTGGCAGTACAAAAAAATAAGCTGCAGATCTCCTTAGGCTGAGTCATGGTGCTTTGGGGCAGGGACCATGCATATCATGGGAATATTTCACAGTTTCTGCTCTGTTTTCAGTGTATGACACCAAAACACCCACCTGATGACATCCTTTCAAGAGCAAAGGCAGCAATTTGCAGAATTCCGCTTCTTAGGGGAAGTGAGAAATTGCTGAGCTGACACCAAGTCCTGCAGTGTCCCTGTCACCTGCAGAGCCACCGCATCCTCGCCACGGTAGCGGGCATTGTGACAAAGGTTCTATGTCAGCTGGGTGTGGCAGCCAGGCGGCCCTAGGGGATGGGGAGCCTGTCAGCCCCGGGCCTGTCACTGCCTGGTGTCCCTGCTGCCACCAGCCAGGCCTCTGAAAACTTGTCAAACCATGCCCAGACTTGGGGCCAGTTTGGCCCAAAGTCTGCAAGAGACAAGTCGGGAAGACAGGTATGGGACAGAGGGAGAAAGCCAAGGGAGCAGGAGAAAGGGAAGGAAGAATAAAAAGTAGTGTTGGGCTGCAGGAGTGAGATGGAGGAATTGCAAGAAAAGAGGCAGGAAGCAGGAGAGTGAGAGAAAAGGAAAGAAGAGACATGCAGCCAGACGAGGGGTTAGTGAGAGAGGATGGGACAGAGAACAGGATGAGAAGGACATAAGGCAAGGCTAGGACAGGCAAGGACAGGCAAGGCAAGGCTAGGCTGCAGGACATGTTTTTTCTTTATAGTTTCTAGCACATTCGTCTTCAGACTAGGAGGAAAGCCATAAGACCGTATGGATTAGGCCCAAGCAAAAACCCCAGCTACTTGAGACACTTAGACTAAGCCTAAAATACCAAGATCTCTCCATAAGGATGGTTTTTATACTGTACTTCCACAATCTGCTGGCAGTACAAAAAAATAAGCTGCAGATCTCCTTAGGCTGAGTCATGGTGCTTTGGGGCAGGGACCATGCATATCATGGGAATATTTCACAGTTTCTGCTCTGTTTTCAGTGTATGACACCAAAACACCCACCTGATGACATCCTTTCAAGAGCAAAGGCAGCAATTTGCAGAATTCCGCTTCTTAGGGGAAGTGAGAAATTGCTGAGCTGACACCAAGTCCTGCAGTGTCCCTGTCACCTGCAGAGCCACCGCATCCTCGCCACGGTAGCGGGCATTGTGACAAAGGTTCTATGTCAGCTGGGTGTGGCAGCCAGGCGCCCCCTAGGGGATGGGGAGCCTGTCAGCCCCGGGCCTGTCACTGCCTGGTGTCCCTGCTGCCACCAGCCAGGCCTCTGAAAACTTGTCAAACCATGCCCAGACTTGGGGCCAGTTTGGCCCAAAGTCTGCAAGAGACAAGTCGGGAAGAAAGATATGGGACAGAGGGAGAAAGCGAAGGGAGCAGGAGAAAGGGAAGGAAGAATAAAAAGTAGTGTTGGGCTGCAGGAGTGAGATGGAGGAATTGCAAGAAAAGAGGCAGGAAGCAGGAGAGTGAGAGAAAAGGAAAGAAGAGACATGCAGCCAGACGAGGGGTTAGTGAGAGAGGATGGGACAGAGAACAGGATGAGAAGGACATAAGGCAAGGCTAGGAC
Organism: Columba livia; assembly: GCF_036013475.1. Classification (NCBI taxonomy): domain Eukaryota; kingdom Metazoa; phylum Chordata; class Aves; order Columbiformes; family Columbidae; genus Columba; species Columba livia. The sequence continues at coordinate 2,810,684 of NW_027043008.1, forward strand.
AGGCAAGGACAGGCAAGGCAAGGCTAGGCTGCAGGACATGTTTTTGCTTTATAGTTTCTAGCACATTGGTCTTCAGACTAGGAGGAAAGCCATAAGACCGTATGGATTAGGCCCAAGCAAAAACCCCAGCTACTTGATACACTTAGACTAAGCCTAAAATACCAAGATCTCTCCATAAGGATGGTTTTTATACTGTACTTCCACAATCTGCTGGCAGTACAAAAAAATAAGCTGCAGATCTCCTTAGGCTGAGTCATGGTGCTTTGGGGCAGGGACCATGCATATCATGGGAATATTTCACAGTTTCTGCTCTGTTTTCAGTGTATGACACCAAAACACCCACCTGATGACATCCTTTCAAGAGCAAAGGCAGCAATTTGCAGAATTCCGCTTCTTAGGGGAAGTGAGAAATTGCTGAGCTGACACCAAGTCCTGCAGTGTCCCCGTCACCTGCAGAGCCACCGCATCCTCGCCACGGTAGCGGGCATTGTGACAAAGGTTCTATGTCAGCTGGGTGTGGCAGCCAGGCGCCCCCTAGGGGATGGGGAGCCTGTCAGCCCCGGGCCTGTCACTGCCTGGTATCCCTGCTGCCACCAGCCAGGCCTCTGAAAACTTGTCAAACCATGCCCAGACTTGGGGCCAGTTTGGCCCAAAGTCTGCAAGAGACAAGTCGGGAAGAAAGATATGGGACAGAGGGAGAAAGCGAAGGGAGCAGGAGAAAGGGAAGGAAGAATAAAAAGTAGTGTTGGGCTGCAGGACTGAGATGGAGGAATTGCAAGAAAAGAGGCAGGAAGCAGGAGAGTGAGAGAAAAGGAAAGAAGAGACATGCAGCCAGACGAGGGGTTAGTGAGAGAGGATGGGACAGAGAACAGGATGAGAAGGACATAAGGCAAGGCTAGGACATGCAAGGACAGGCAAGGCAAGGCTAGGCTGCAGGACATGTTTTTGCTTTATAGTTTCTAGCACATTGGTCTTCAGACTAGGAGGAAAGCCATAAGACCGTATGGATTAGGCCCAAGCAAAAATCCCAGCTACTTGAGACACTTAGACTAAGCCTAAAATACCAAGATCTCTCCATAAGGATGGTTTTTATACTGTACTTCCACAATCTGCTGGCAGTACAAAAAAAGAAGCTGCAGATCTCCTTAGGCTGAGTCATGGTGCTTTGGGGCAGGGACCATGCATATCATGGGAATATTTCACAGTTTCTGCTCTGTTTTCAGTGTATGACACCAAAACACCCACCTGATGACATCATTTCAAGAGCAAGGGTAGCAATTTGCACAATTCCGCTTCTTAGGGGAAGTGAGAAATTGCTGAGCTGACACCAAGTCCTGCAGTGTCCCTGTCACCTGCAGAGCCACCGCATCCTCGCCACGGTAGCGGGCATTGTGACAAAGGTTCTATGTCAGCTGGGTGTGGCAGCCAGGCGCCCCCTAGGGGATGGGGAGCCTGTCAGCCCCGGGCCTGTCACTGCCTGGTGTCCCTGCTGCCACCAGCCAGGCCTCTGAAAACTTGTCAAACCATGCCCAGACTTGGGGCCAGTTTGGCCCAAAGTCTGCAAGAGACAAGTCGGGAAGAAAGATATGGGATAGAGGGAGAAAGCGAAGGGAGCAGGAGAAAGGGAAGGAAGAATAAAAAGTAGTGTTGGGCTGCAGGAGTGAGATGGAGGAATTGCAAGAAAAGAGGCAGGAAGCAGGAGAGTGAGAGAAAAGGAAAGAAGAGACATGCAGCCAGACGAGGGGTTAGTGAGAGAGGATGGGACAGAGAACAGGATGAGAAGGACATAAGGCAAGGCTAGGACAGGCAAGGACAGGCAAGGCAAGGCTAGGCTGCAGGACATGTTTTTGCTTTATAGTTTCTAGCACATTGGTCTTCAGACTAGGAGGAAAGCCATAAGACCGTATGGATTAGGCCCAAGCAAAAAGCCCAGCTACTTGATACACTTAGAGTAAGGCTAAAATACCAAGATCTCTCCATAAGGATGGTTTTTATACTGTACTTCCACAATCTGCTGGCAGTACAAATAAATAAGCTGCAGATCTCCTTAGGATGAGTCATGGTGCTTTGGGGCAGGGACCATGCATATCATGGGAATATTTCACAGTTTCTGCTCTGTTTTCAGTGTATGACACCAAAACACCCACCTGATGACATCCTTTCAAGAGCAAAGGCAGCAATTTGCAGAATTCCGCTTCTTAGGGGAAGTGAGAAATTGCTGAGCTGACACCAAGTCCTGCAGTGTCCCCGTCACCTGCAGAGCCACCGCATCCTCGCCACGGTAGCGGGCATTGTGACAAAGGTTCTATGTCAGCTGGGTGTGGCAGCCAGGCGCCCCCTAGGGGATGGGGAGCCTGTCAGCCCCGGGCCTGTCACTGCCTGGTGTCCCTGCTGCCACCAGCCAGGCCTCTGAAAACTTGTCAAACCATGCCCAGACTTGGGGCCAGTTTGGCCCAAAGTCTGCAAGAGACAAGTCGGGAAGAAAGATATGGGACAGAGGGAGAAAGCGAAGGGAGCAGGAGAAAGGGAAGGAAGAATAAAAAGTAGTGTTGGGCTGCAGGACTGAGATGGAGGAATTGCAAGAAAAGAGGCAGGAAGCAGGAGAGTGAGAGAAAAGGAAAGAAGAGACATGCAGCCAGACGAGGGGTTAGTGAGAGAGGATGGGACAGAGAACAGGATGAGAAGGACATAAGGCAAGGCTAGGACAGGCAAGGACAGGCAAGGCAAGGCTAGGCTGCAGGACATGTTTTTGCTTTACAGTTTCTAGCACATTCGTCTTCAGACTCGGAGGAAAGCCATAAGACCGTATGGATTAGGCCCAAGCAAAAACCCCAGCTACTTGAGACACTTAGACTAAGCCTAAAATACCAAGATCTCTCCATAAGGATGGTTTTTATACTGTACTTCCACAATCTGCTGGCAGTACAAAAAAATAAGCTGCAGATCTCCTTAGGCTGAGTCATGGTGCTTTGGGGCAGGGACCATGCATATCATGGGAATATTTCACAGTTTCTGCTCTGTTTTCAGTGTATGACACCAAAACACCCACCTGATGACATCCTTTCAAGAGCAAAGGCAGCAATTTGCAGAATTCCGCTTCTTAGGGGAAGTGAGAAATTGCTGAGCTGACACCAAGTCCTGCAGTGTCCCCGTCACCTGCAGAGCCACCGCATCCTCGCCACGGTAGCGGGCATTGTGACAAAGGTTCTATGTCAGCTGGGTGTGGCAGCCAGGCGCCCCCTAGGGGATGGGGAGCCTGTCAGCCCCGGGCCTGTCACTGCCTGGTGTCCCTGCTGCCACCAGCCAGGCCTCTGAAAACTTGTCAAACCATGCCCAGACTTGGGGCCAGTTTGGCCCAAAGTCTGCAAGAGACAAGTCGGGAAGAAAGATATGGGACAGAGGGAGAAAGCGAAGGGAGCAGGAGAAAGGGAAGGAAGAATAAAAAGTAGTGTTGGGCTGCAGGACTGAGATGGAGGAATTGCAAGAAAAGAGGCAGGAAGCAGGAGAGTGAGAGAAAAGGAAAGAAGAGACATGCAGCCAGACGAGGGGTTAGTGAGAGAGGATGGGACAGAGAACAGGATGAGAAGGACATAAGGCAAGGCTAGGACAGGCAAGGACAGGCAAGGCAAGGCTAGGCTGCAGGACATGTTTTTGCTTTATAGTTTCTAGCACATTCGTCTTCAGACTCGGAGGAAAGCCATAAGACCGTATGGATTAGGCCCAAGCAAAAACCCCAGCTACTTGAAACACTTAGACTAAGCCTAAAATACCAAGATCTCTCCATAAGGATGGTTTTTATACTGTACTTCCACAATCTGCTGGCAGTACAAAACAATAAGCTGCAGATCTCCTTAGGCTGAGTCATGGTGCTTTGGGGCAGGGACCATGCATATCATGGGAATATTTCACAGTTTCTGCTCTGTTTTCAGTGTATGACACCAAAACACCCACCTGATGACATCCTTTCAAGAGCAAAGGCAGCAATTTGCAGAATTCCGCTTCTTAGGGGAAGTGAGAAATTGCTGAGCTGACACCAAGTCCTGCAGTGTCCCCGTCACCTGCAGAGCCACCGCATCCTCGCCACGGTAGCGGGCATTGTGACAAAGGTTCTATGTCAGCTGGGTGTGGCAGCCAGGCGCCCCCTAGGGGATGGGGAGCCTGTCAGCCCCGGGCCTGTCACTGCCTGGTGTCCCTGCTGCCACCAGCCAGGCCTCTGAAAACTTGTCAAACCATGCCCAGACTTGGGGCCAGTTTGGCCCAAAGTCTGCAAGAGACAAGTCGGGAAGAAAGATATGGGACAGAGGGAGAAAGCGAAGGGAGCAGGAGAAAGGGAAGGAAGAATAAAAAGTAGTGTTGGGCTGCAGGAGTGAGATGGAGGAATTGCAAGAAAAGAGGCAGGAAGCAGGAGAGTGAGAGAAAAGGAAAGAAGAGACATGCAGCCAGACGAGGGGTTAGTGAGAGAGGATGGGACAGAGAACAGGATGAGAAGGACATAAGGCAAGGCTAGGACAGGCAAGGACAGGCAAGGCAAGGCTAGGCTGCAGGACATGTTTTTGCTTTATAGTTTCTAGCACATTCGTCTTCAGACTAGGAGGAAAGCCATAAGACCGTATGGATTAGGCCCAAGCAAAAACCCCAGCTACTTGATACACTTAGACTAAGCCTAAAATACCAAGATCTCTCCATAAGGATGGTTTTTATACTGTACTTCCACAATCTGCTGGCAGTACAAAAAAATAAGCTGCAGATCTCCTTAGGCTGAGTCATGGTGCTTTGGGGCAGGGACCATGCATATCATGGGAATATTTCACAGTTTCTGCTCTGTTTTCAGTGTATGACACCAAAACACCCACCTGATGACATCCTTTCAAGAGCAAAGGCAGCAATTTGCAGAATTCCGCTTCTTAGGGGAAGTGAGAAATTGCTGAGCTGACACCAAGTCCTGCAGTGTCCCCGTCACCTGCAGAGCCACCGCATCCTCGCCACGGTAGCGGGCATTGTGACAAAGGTTCTATGTCAGCTGGGTGTGGCAGCCAGGCGCCCCCTAGGGGATGGGGAGCCTGTCAGCCCCGGGCCTGTCACTGCCTGGTATCCCTGCTGCCACCAGCCAGGCCTCTGAAAACTTGTCAAACCATGCCCAGACTTGGGGCCATTTTTGGCCCAAAGTCTGCAAGAGACAAGTCGGGAAGAAAGATATGGGACAGAGGGAGAAAGCGAAGGGAGCAGGAGAAAGGGAAGGAAGAATAAAAAGTAGTGTTGGGCTGCAGGACTGAGATGGAGGAATTGCAAGAAAAGAGGCAGGAAGCAGGAGAGTGAGAGAAAAGGAAAGAAGAGACATGCAGCCAGACGAGGGGTTAGTGAGAGAGGATGGGACAGAGAACAGGATGAGAAGGACATAAGGCAAGGCTAGGACAGGCAAGGACAGGCAAGGCAAGGCTAGGCTGCAGGACATGTTTTTGCTTTATAGTTTCTAGCACATTGGTCTTCAGACTAGGAGGAAAGCCATAAGACCGTATGGATTAGGCCCAAGCAAAAACCCCAGCTACTTGAGACACTTAGACTAAGCCTAAAATACCAAGATCTCTCCATAAGGATGGTTTTTATACTGTACTTCCACAATCTGCTGGCAGTACAAAAAAAGAAGCTGCAGATCTCCTTAGGCTGAGTCATGGTGCTTTGGGGCAGGGACCATGCATATCATGGGAATATTTCACAGTTTCTGCTCTGTTTTCAGTGTATGACACCAAAACACCCACCTGATGACATCATTTCAAGAGCAAGGGTAGCAATTTGCACAATTCCGCTTCTTAGGGGAAGTGAGAAATTGCTGAGCTGACACCAAGTCCTGCAGTGTCCCTGTCACCTGCAGAGCCACCGCATCCTCGCCACGGTAGCGGGCATTGTGACAAAGGTTCTATGTCAGCTGGGTGTGGCAGCCAGGCGCCCCCTAGGGGATGGGGAGCCTGTCAGCCCCGGGCCTGTCACTGCCTGGTGTCCCTGCTGCCACCAGCCAGGCCTCTGAAAACTTGTCAAACCATGCCCAGACTTGGGGCCAGTTTGGCCCAAAGTCTGCAAGAGACAAGTCGGGAAGAAAGATATGGGACAGAGGGAGAAAGCGAAGGGAGCAGGAGAAAGGGAAGGAAGAATAAAAAGTAGTGTTGGGCTGCAGGAGTGAGATGGAGGAATTGCAAGAAAAGAGGAAGGAAGCAGGAGAGTGAGAGAAAAGGAAAGAAGAGACATGCAGCCAGACGAGGGGTTAGTGAGAGAGGATGGGACAGAGAACAGGATGAGAAGGACATAAGGCAAGGCTAGGACAGGCAAGGACAGGCAAGGCAAGGCTAGGCTGCAGGACATGTTTTTGCTTTATAGTTTCTAGCACATTGGTCTTCAGACTAGGAGGAAAGCCATAAGACCGTATGGATTAGGCCCAAGCAAAAACCCCAGCTACTTGAGACACTTAGACTAAGCCTAAAATACCAAGATCTCTCCATAAGGATGGTTTTTATACTGTACTTCCACAATCTGCTGGCAGTACAAAAAAATAAGCTGCAGATCTCCTTAGGCTGAGTCATGGTGCTTTGGGGCAGGGACCATGCATATCATGGGAATATTTCACAGTTTCTGCTCTGTTTTCAGTGTATGACACCAAAACACCCACCTGATGACATCCTTTCAAGAGCAAAGGCAGCAATTTGCAGAATTCCGCTTCTTAGGGGAAGTGAGAAATTGCTGAGCTGACACCAAGTCCTGCAGTGTCCCTGTCACCTGCAGAGCCACCGCATCCTCGCCACGGTAGCGGGCATTGTGACAAAGGTTCTATGTCAGCTGGGTGTGGCAGCCAGGCGCCCCCTAGGGGATGGGGAGCCTGTCAGCCCCGGGCCTGTCACTGCCTGGTGTCCCTGCTGCCACCAGCCAGGCCTCTGAAAACTTGTCAAACCATGCCCAGACTTGGGGCCAGTTTGGCCCAAAGTCTGCAAGAGACAAGTCGGGAAGAAAGATATGGGACAGAGGGAGAAAGCGAAGGGAGCAGGAGAAAGGGAAGGAAGAATAAAAAGTAGTGTTGGGCTGCAGGAGTGAGATGGAGGAATTGCAAGAAAAGAGGCAGGAAGCAGGAGAGTGAGAGAAAAGGAAAGAAGAGACATGCAGCCAGACGAGGGGTTAGTGAGAGAGGATGGGACAGAGAACAGGATGAGAAGGACATAAGACAAGGCTAGGACAGGCAAGGACAGGCAAGGCAAGGCTAGGCTGCAGGACATGTTTTTGCTTTATAGTTTCTAGCACATTCGTCTTCAGACTAGGAGGAAAGCCATAAGACCGTATGGATTAGGCCCAAGCAAAAACCCCAGCTACTTGAGACACTTAGACTAAGCCTAAAATACCAAGATCTCTCCATAAGGATGGTTTTTATACTGTACTTCCACAATCTGCTGGCAGTACAAAACAATAAGCTGCAGATCTCCTTAGGCTGAGTCATGGTGCTTTGGGGCAGGGACCATGCATATCATGGGAATATTTCACAGTTTCTGCTCTGTTTTCAGTGTATGACACCAAAACACCCACCTGATGACATCCTTTCAAGAGCAAAGGCAGCAATTTGCAGAATTCCGCTTCTTAGGGGAAGTGAGAAATTGCTGAGCTGACACCAAGTCCTGCAGTGTCCCTGTCACCTGCAGAGCCACCGCATCCTCGCCACGGTAGCGGGCATTGTGACAAAGGTTCTATGTCAGCTGGGTGTGGCAGCCAGGCGCCCCCTAGGGGATGGGGAGCCTGTCAGCCCCGGGCCTGTCACTGCCTGGTGTCCCTGCTGCCACCAGCCAGGCCTCTGAAAACTTGTCAAACCATGCCCAGACTTGGGGCCAGTTTGGCCCAAAGTCTGCAAGAGACAAGTCGGGAAGAAAGATATGGGACAGAGGGAGAAAGCGAAGGGAGCAGGAGAAAGGGAAGGAAGAATAAAAAGTAGTGTTGGGCTGCAGGAGTGAGATGGAGGAATTGCAAGAAAAGAGGCAGGAAGCAGGAGAGTGAGAGAAAAGGAAAGAAGAGACATGCAGCCAGACGCGGGGTTAGGTAGAGAGGATGGGACAGAGAACAGGATGAGAAGGACATAAGGCAAGGCTAGGACAGGCAAGGACAGGCAAGGCAAGGCTAGGCTGCAGGACATGTTTTTGCTTTATAGTTTCTAGCACATTCGTCTTCAGACTAGGAGGAAAGCCATAAGACCGTATGGATTAGGCCCAAGCAAAAACCCCAGCTACTTGAGACACTTAGACTAAGCCTAAAATACCAAGATCTCTCCATAAGGATGGTTTTTATACTGTACTTCCACAATCTGCTGGCAGTACAAAAAAAGAAGCTGCAGATCTCCTTAGGCTGAGTCATGGTGCTTTGGGGCAGGGACCATGCATATCATGGGAATATTTCACAGTTTCTGCTCTGTTTTCAGTGTATGACACCAAAACACCCACCTGATGACATCATTTCAAGAGCAAGGGTAGCAATTTGCACAATTCCGCTTCTTAGGGGAAGTGAGAAATTGCTGAGCTGACACCAAGTCCTGCAGTGTCCCTGTCACCTGCAGAGCCACCGCATCCTCGCCACGGTAGCGGGCATTGTGACAAAGGTTCTATGTCAGCTGGGTGTGGCAGCCAGGCGCCCCCTAGGGGATGGGGAGCCTGTCAGCCCCGGGCCTGTCACTGCCTGGTGTCCCTGCTGCCACCAGCCAGGCCTCTGAAAACTTGTCAAACCATGCCCAGACTTGGGGCCAGTTTGGCCCAAAGTCTGCAAGAGACAAGTCGGGAAGAAAGATATGGGACAGAGGGAGAAAGCGAAGGGAGCAGGAGAAAGGGAAGGAAGAATAAAAAGTAGTGTTGGGCTGCAGGAGTGAGATGGAGGAATTGCAAGAAAAGAGGAAGGAAGCAGGAGAGTGAGAGAAAAGGAAAGAAGAGACATGCAGCCAGACGAGGGGTTAGTGAGAGAGGATGGGACAGAGAACAGGATGAGAAGGACATAAGGCAAGGCTAGGACAGGCAAGGACAGGCAAGGCAAGGCTAGGCTGCAGGACATGTTTTTGCTTTATAGTTTCTAGCACATTGGTCTTCAGACTAGGAGGAAAGCCATAAGACCGTATGGATTAGGCCCAAGCAAAAACCCCAGCTACTTGAGACACTTAGACTAAGCCTAAAATACCAAGATCTCTCCATAAGGATGGTTTTTATACTGTACTTCCACAATCTGCTGGCAGTACAAAAAAATAAGCTGCAGATCTCCTTAGGCTGAGTCATGGTGCTTTGGGGCAGGGACCATGCATATCATGGGAATATTTCACAGTTTCTGCTCTGTTTTCAGTGTATGACACCAAAACACCCACCTGATGACATCCTTTCAAGAGCAAAGGCAGCAATTTGCAGAATTCCGCTTCTTAGGGGAAGTGAGAAATTGCTGAGCTGACACCAAGTCCTGCAGTGTCCCTGTCACCTGCAGAGCCACCGCATCCTCGCCACGGTAGCGGGCATTGTGACAAAGGTTCTATGTCAGCTGGGTGTGGCAGCCAGGCGCCCCCTAGGGGATGGGGAGCCTGTCAGCCCCGGGCCTGTCACTGCCTGGTGTCCCTGCTGCCACCAGCCAGGCCTCTGAAAACTTGTCAAACCATGCCCAGACTTGGGGCCAGTTTGGCCCAAAGTCTGCAAGAGACAAGTCGGGAAGAAAGATATGGGACAGAGGGAGAAAGCGAAGGGAGCAGGAGAAAGGGAAGGAAGAATAAAAAGTAGTGTTGGGCTGCAGGAGTGAGATGGAGGAATTGCAAGAAAAGAGGCAGGAAGCAGGAGAGTGAGAGAAAAGGAAAGAAGAGACATGCAGCCAGACGAGGGGTTAGTGAGAGAGGATGGGACAGAGAACAGGATGAGAAGGACATAAGACAAGGCTAGGACAGGCAAGGACAGGCAAGGCAAGGCTAGGCTGCAGGACATGTTTTTGCTTTATAGTTTCTAGCACATTCGTCTTCAGACTAGGAGGAAAGCCATAAGACCGTATGGATTAGGCCCAAGCAAAAACCCCAGCTACTTGAGACACTTAGACTAAGCCTAAAATACCAAGATCTCTCCATAAGGATGGTTTTTATACTGTACTTCCACAATCTGCTGGCAGTACAAAACAATAAGCTGCAGATCTCCTTAGGCTGAGTCATGGTGCTTTGGGGCAGGGACCATGCATATCATGGGAATATTTCACAGTTTCTGCTCTGTTTTCAGTGTATGACACCAAAACACCCACCTGATGACATCCTTTCAAGAGCAAAGGCAGCAATTTGCAGAATTCCGCTTCTTAGGGGAAGTGAGAAATTGCTGAGCTGACACCAAGTCCTGCAGTGTCCCTGTCACCTGCAGAGCCACCGCATCCTCGCCACGGTAGCGGGCATTGTGACAAAGGTTCTATGTCAGCTGGGTGTGGCAGCCAGGCGCCCCCTAGGGGATGGGGAGCCTGTCAGCCCCGGGCCTGTCACTGCCTGGTGTCCCTGCTGCCACCAGCCAGGCCTCTGAAAACTTGTCAAACCATGCCCAGACTTGGGGCCAGTTTGGCCCAAAGTCTGCAAGAGACAAGTCGGGAAGAAAGATATGGGACAGAGGGAGAAAGCGAAGGGAGCAGGAGAAAGGGAAGGAAGAATAAAAAGTAGTGTTGGGCTGCAGGAGTGAGATGGAGGAATTGCAAGAAAAGAGGCAGGAAGCAGGAGAGTGAGAGAAAAGGAAAGAAGAGACATGCAGCCAGACGCGGGGTTAGGTAGAGAGGATGGGACAGAGAACAGGATGAGAAGGACATAAGGCAAGGCTAGGACAGGCAAGGACAGGCAAGGCAAGGCTAGGCTGCAGGACATGTTTTTGCTTTATAGTTTCTAGCACATTCGTCTTCAGACTAGGAGGAAAGCCATAAGACCGTATGGATTAGGCCCAAGCAAAAACCCCAGCTACTTGAAACACTTAGACTAAGCCTAAAATACCAAGATCTCTCCATAAGGATGGTTTTTATACTGTACTTCCACAATCTGCTGGCAGTACAAAACAATAAGCTGCAGATCTCCTTAGGCTGAGTCATGGTGCTTTGGGGCAGGGACCATGCATATCATGGGAATATTTCACAGTTTCTGCTCTGTTTTCAGTGTATGACACCAAAACACCCACCTGATGACATCCTTTCAAGAGCAAAGGCAGCAATTTGCAGAATTCCGCTTCTTAGGGGAAGTGAGAAATTGCTGAGCTGACACCAAGTCCTGCAGTGTCCCCGTCACCTGCAGAGCCACCGCATCCTCGCCACGGTAGCGGGCATTGTGACAAAGGTTCTATGTCAGCTGGGTGTGGCAGCCAGGCGCCCCCTAGGGGATGGGGAGCCTGTCAGCCCCGGGCCTGTCACTGCCTGGTGTCCCTGCTGCCACCAGCCAGGCCTCTGAAAACTTGTCAAACCATGCCCAGACTTGGGGCCAGTTTGGCCCAAAGTCTGCAAGAGACAAGTCGGGAAGAAAGATATGGGACAGAGGGAGAAAGCGAAGGGAGCAGGAGAAAGGGAAGGAAGAATAAAAAGTAGTGTTGGGCTGCAGGAGTGAGATGGAGGAATTGCAAGAAAAGAGGCAGGAAGCAGGAGAGTGAGAGAAAAGGAAAGAAGAGACATGCAGCCAGACGAGGGGTTAGTGAGAGAGGATGGGACAGAGAACAGGATGAGAAGGACATAAGGCAAGGCTAGGACAGGCAAGGACAGGCAAGGCAAGGCTAGGCTGCAGGACATGTTTTTGCTTTATAGTTTCTAGCACATTCGTCTTCAGACTAGGAGGAAAGCCATAAGACCGTATGGATTAGGCCCAAGCAAAAACCCCAGCTACTTGATACACTTAGACTAAGCCTAAAATACCAAGATCTCTCCATAAGGATGGTTTTTATACTGTACTTCCACAATCTGCTGGCAGTACAAAAAAATAAGCTGCAGATCTCCTTAGGCTGAGTCATGGTGCTTTGGGGCAGGGACCATGCATATCATGGGAATATTTCACAGTTTCTGCTCTGTTTTCAGTGTATGACACCAAAACACCCACCTGATGACATCCTTTCAAGAGCAAAGGCAGCAATTTGCAGAATTCCGCTTCTTAGGGGAAGTGAGAAATTGCTGAGCTGACACCAAGTCCTGCAGTGTCCCCGTCACCTGCAGAGCCACCGCATCCTCGCCACGGTAGCGGGCATTGTGACAAAGGTTCTATGTCAGCTGGGTGTGGCAGCCAGGCGCCCCCTAGGGGATGGGGAGCCTGTCAGCCCCGGGCCTGTCACTGCCTGGTATCCCTGCTGCCACCAGCCAGGCCTCTGAAAACTTGTCAAACCATGCCCAGACTTGGGGCCATTTTTGGCCCAAAGTCTGCAAGAGACAAGTCGGGAAGAAAGATATGGGACAGAGGGAGAAAGCGAAGGGAGCAGGAGAAAGGGAAGGAAGAATAAAAAGTAGTGTTGGGCTGCAGGACTGAGATGGAGGAATTGCAAGAAAAGAGGCAGGAAGCAGGAGAGTGAGAGAAAAGGAAAGAAGAGACATGCAGCCAGACGAGGGGTTAGTGAGAGAGGATGGGACAGAGAACAGGATGAGAAGGACATAAGGCAAGGCTAGGACAGGCAAGGACAGGCAAGGCAAGGCTAGGCTGCAGGACATGTTTTTGCTTTATAGTTTCTAGCACATTGGTCTTCAGACTAGGAGGAAAGCCATAAGACCGTATGGATTAGGCCCAAGCAAAAACCCCAGCTACTTGAGACACTTAGACTAAGCCTAAAATACCAAGATCTCTCCATAAGGATGGTTTTTATACTGTACTTCCACAATCTGCTGGCAGTACAAAAAAAGAAGCTGCAGATCTCCTTAGGCTGAGTCATGGTGCTTTGGGGCAGGGACCATGCATATCATGGGAATATTTCACAGTTTCTGCTCTGTTTTCAGTGTATGACACCAAAACACCCACCTGATGACATCATTTCAAGAGCAAGGGTAGCAATTTGCACAATTCCGCTTCTTAGGGGAAGTGAGAAATTGCTGAGCTGACACCAAGTCCTGCAGTGTCCCTGTCACCTGCAGAGCCACCGCATCCTCGCCACGGTAGCGGGCATTGTGACAAAGGTTCTATGTCAGCTGGGTGTGGCAGCCAGGCGCCCCCTAGGGGATGGGGAGCCTGTCAGCCCCGGGCCTGTCACTGCCTGGTGTCCCTGCTGCCACCAGCCAGGCCTCTGAAAACTTGTCAAACCATGCCCAGACTTGGGGCCAGTTTGGCCCAAAGTCTGCAAGAGACAAGTCGGGAAGAAAGATATGGGACAGAGGGAGAAAGCGAAGGGAGCAGGAGAAAGGGAAGGAAGAATAAAAAGTAGTGTTGGGCTGCAGGAGTGAGATGGAGGAATTGCAAGAAAAGAGGAAGGAAGCAGGAGAGTGAGAGAAAAGGAAAGAAGAGACATGCAGCCAGACGAGGGGTTAGTGAGAGAGGATGGGACAGAGAACAGGATGAGAAGGACTTAAGGCAAGGCTAGGACAGGCAAGGACAGGCAAGGCAAGGCTAGGCTGCAGGACATGTTTTTGCTTTATAGTTTCTAGCACATTGGTCTTCAGACTAGGAGGAAAGCCATAAGACCGTATGGATTAGGCCCAAGCAAAAACCCCAGCTACTTGAGACACTTAGACTAAGCCTAAAATACCAAGATCTCTCCATAAGGATGGTTTTTATACTGTACTTCCACAATCTGCTGGCAGTACAAAAAAAGAAGCTGCAGATCTCCTTAGGCTGAGTCATGGTGCTTTGGGGCAGGGACCATGCATATCATGGGAATATTTCACAGTTTCTGCTCTGTTTTCAGTGTATGACACCAAAACACCCACCTGATGACATCCTTTCAAGAGCAAAGGCAGCAATTTGCAGAATTACGCTTCTTAGGGGAAGTGAGAAATTGCTGAGCTGACACCAAGTCCTGCAGTGTCCCTGTCACCTGCAGAGCCACCGCATCCTCGCCACGGTAGCGGGCATTGTGACAAAGGTTCTATGTCAGCTGGGTGTGGCAGCCAGGCGCCCCCTAGGGGATGGGGAGCCTGTCAGCCCCGGGCCTGTCACTGCCTGGTGTCCCTGCTGCCACCAGCCAGGCCTCTGAAAACTTGTCAAACCATGCCCAGACTTGGGGCCAGTTTGGCCCAAAGTCTCCAAGAGACAAGTCGGGAAGAAAGATATGGGACAGAGGGAGAAAGCGAAGGGAGCAGGAGAAAGGGAAGGAAGAATAAAAAGTAGTGTTGGGCTGCAGGAGTGAGATGGAGGAATTGCAAGAAAAGAGGCAGGAAGCAGGAGAGTGAGAGAAAAGGAAAGAAGAGACATGCAGCCAGACGAGGGCTTAGTGAGAGAGGATGGGACAGAGAACAGGATGAGAAGGACATAAGGCAAGGCTAGGACAGGCAAGGACAGGCAAGGCAAGGCTAGGCTGCAGGACATGTTTTTGCTTTATAGTTTCTAGCACATTGGTCTTCAGACTAGGAGGAAAGCCATAAGACCGTATGGATTAGGCCCAAGCAAAAACCCCAGCTACTTGAGACACTTAGACTAAGCCTAAAATACCAAGATCTCTCCATAAGGATGGTTTTTATACTGTACTTCCACAATCTGCTGGCAGTACAAAAAAAGAAGCTGCAGATCTCCTTAGGCTGAGTCATGGTGCTTTGGGGCAGGGACCATGCATATCATGGGAATATTTCACAGTTTCTGCTCTGTTTTCAGTGTATGACACCAAAACACCCACCTGATGACATCCTTTCAAGAGCAAAGGCAGCAATTTGCAGAATTACGCTTCTTAGGGGAAGTGAGAAATTGCTGAGCTGACACCAAGTCCTGCAGTGTCCCTGTCACCTGCAGAGCCACCGCATCCTCGCCACGGTAGCGGGCATTGTGACAAAGGTTCTATGTCAGCTGGGTGTGGCAGCCAGGCGCCCCCTAGGGGATGGGGAGCCTGTCAGCCCCGGGCCTGTCACTGCCTGGTGTCCCTGCTGCCACCAGCCAGGCCTCTGAAAACTTGTCAAACCATGCCCAGACTTGGGGCCAGTTTGGCCCAAAGTCTGCAAGAGACAAGTCGGGAAGAAAGATATGGGACAGAGGGAGAAAGCGAAGGGAGCAGGAGAAAGGGAAGGAAGAATAAAAAGTAGTGTTGGGCTGCAGGAGTGAGATGGAGGAATTGCAAGAAAAGAGGCAGGAAGCAGGAGAGTGAGAGAAAAGGAAAGAAGAGACATGCAGCCAGACGAGGGGTTAGTGAGAGAGGATGGGACAGAGAACAGGATGAGAAGGACATAAGGCAAGGCTAGGACAGGCAAGGACAGGCAAGGCAAGGCTAGGCTGCAGGACATGTTTTTGCTTTATAGTTTCTAGCACATTGGTCTTCAGACTAGGAGGAAAGCCATAAGACCGTATGGATTAGGCCCAAGCAAAAACCCCAGCTACTTGATACACTTAGACTAAGCCTAAAATACCAAGATCTCTCCATAAGGATGGTTTTTATACTGTACTTCCACAATCTGCTGGCAGTACAAAAAAATAAGCTGCAGATCTCCTTAGGCTGAGTCATGGTGCTTTGGGGCAGGGACCATGCATATCATGGGAATATTTCACAGTTTCTGCTCTGTTTTCAGTGTATGACACCAAAACACCCACCTGATGACATCCTTTCAAGAGCAAAGGCAGCAATTTGCAGATTTCCGCTTCTTAGGGGAAGTGAGAAATTGCTGAGCTGACACCAAGTCCTGCAGTGTCCCCGTCACCTGCAGAGCCACCGCATCCTCGCCACGGTAGCGGGCATTGTGACAAAGGTTCTATGTCAGCTGGGTGTGGCAGCCAGGCGCCCCCTAGGGGATGGGGAGCCTGTCAGCCCCGGGCCTGTCACTGCCTGGTATCCCTGCTGCCACCAGCCAGGCCTCTGAAAACTTGTCAAACCATGCCCAGACTTGGGGCCAGTTTGGCCCAAAGTCTGCAAGAGACAAGTCGGGAAGAAAGATATGGGACAGAGGGAGAAAGCGAAGGGAGCAGGAGAAAGGGAAGGAAGAATAAAAAGTAGTGTTGGGCTGCAGGACTGAGATGGAGGAATTGCAAGAAAAGAGGCAGGAAGCAGGAGAGTGAGAGAAAAGGAAAGAAGAGACATGCAGCCAGACGAGGGGTTAGTGAGAGAGGATGGGACAGAGAACAGGATGAGAAGGACATAAGGCAAGGCTAGGACAGGCAAGGACAGGCAAGGCAAGGCTAGGCTGCAGGACATGTTTTTGCTTTATAGTTTCTAGCACATTGGTCTTCAGACTAGGAGGAAAGCCATAAGACCGTATGGATTAGGCCCAAGCAAAAATCCCAGCTACTTGAGACACTTAGACTAAGCCTAAAATACCAAGATCTCTCCATAAGGATGGTTTTTATACTGTACTTCCACAATCTGCTGGCAGTACAAAAAAAGAAGCTGCAGATCTCCTTAGGCTGAGTCATGGTGCTTTGGGGCAGGGACCATGCATATCATGGGAATATTTCACAGTTTCTGCTCTGTTTTCAGTGTATGACACCAAAACACCCACCTGATGACATCATTTCAAGAGCAAGGGTAGCAATTTGCACAATTCCGCTTCTTAGGGGAAGTGAGAAATTGCTGAGCTGACACCAAGTCCTGCAGTGTCCCTGTCACCTGCAGAGCCACCGCATCCTCGCCACGGTAGCGGGCATTGTGACAAAGGTTCTATGTCAGCTGGGTGTGGCAGCCAGGCGCCCCCTAGGGGATGGGGAGCCTGTCAGCCCCGGGCCTGTCACTGCCTGGTGTCCCTGCTGCCACCAGCCAGGCCTCTGAAAACTTGTCAAACCATGCCCAGACTTGGGGCCAGTTTGGCCCAAGGTCTGCAAGAGACAAGTCGGGAAGAAAGATATGGGACAGAGGGAGAAAGCGAAGGGAGCAGGAGAAAGGGAAGGAAGAATAAAAAGTAGTGTTGGGCTGCAGGAGTGAGATGGAGGAATTGCAAGAAAAGAGGCAGGAAGCAGGAGAGTGAGAGAAAAGGAAAGAAGAGACATGCAGCCAGACGAGGGGTTAGTGAGAGAGGATGGGACAGAGAACAGGATGAGAAGGACATAAGGCAAGGCTAGGACAGGCAAGGACAGGCAAGGCAAGGCTAGGCTGCAGGACATGTTTTTGCTTTATAGTTTCTAGCACATTGGTCTTCAGACTAGGAGGAAAGCCATAAGACCGTATGGATTAGGCCTAAGCAAAAAGCCCAGCTACTTGATACACTTAGACTAAGCCTAAAATACCAAGATCTCTCCATAAGGATGGTTTTTATACTGTACTTCCACAATCTGCTGGCAGTACAAATAAATAAGCTGCAGATCTCCTTAGGATGAGTCATGGTGCTTTGGGGCAGGGACCATGCATATCATGGGAATATTTCACAGTTTCTGCTCTGTTTTCAGTGTATGACACCAAAACACCCACCTGATGACATCCTTTCAAGAGCAAAGGCAGCAATTTGCAGAATTCCGCTTCTTAGGGGAAGTGAGAAATTGCTGAGCTGACACCAAGTCCTGCAGTGTCCCCGTCACCTGCAGAGCCACCGCATCCTCGCCACGGTAGCGGGCATTGTGACAAAGGTTCTATGTCAGCTGGGTGTGGCAGCCAGGCGCCCCCTAGGGGATGGGGAGCCTGTCAGCCCCGGGCCTGTCACTGCCTGGTGTCCCTGCTGCCACCAGCCAGGCCTCTGAAAACTTGTCAAACCATGCCCAGACTTGGGGCCAGTTTGGCCCAAAGTCTGCAAGAGACAAGTCGGGAAGAAAGATATGGGACAGAGGGAGAAAGCGAAGGGAGCAGGAGAAAGGGAAGGAAGAATAAAAAGTAGTGTTGGGCTGCAGGACTGAGATGGAGGAATTGCAAGAAAAGAGGCAGGAAGCAGGAGAGTGAGAGAAAAGGAAAGAAGAGACATGCAGCCAGACGAGGGGTTAGTGAGAGAGGATGGGACAGAGAACAGGATGAGAAGGACATAAGGCAAGGCTAGGACAGGCAAGGACAGGCAAGGCAAGGCTAGGCTGCAGGACATGTTTTTGCTTTACAGTTTCTAGCACATTCGTCTTCAGACTCGGAGGAAAGCCATAAGACCGTATGGATTAGGCCCAAGCAAAAACCCCAGCTACTTGAGACACTTAGACTAAGCCTAAAATACCAAGATCTCTCCATAAGGATGGTTTTTATACTGTACTTCCACAATCTGCTGGCAGTACAAAAAAATAAGCTGCAGATCTCCTTAGGCTGAGTCATGGTGCTTTGGGGCAGGGACCATGCATATCATGGGAATATTTCACAGTTTCTGCTCTGTTTTCAGTGTATGACACCAAAACACCCACCTGATGACATCCTTTCAAGAGCAAAGGCAGCAATTTGCAGAATTCCGCTTCTTAGGGGAAGTGAGAAATTGCTGAGCTGACACCAAGTCCTGCAGTGTCCCTGTCACCTGCAGAGCCACCGCATCCTCGCCACGGTAGCGGGCATTGTGACAAAGGTTCTATGTCAGCTGGGTGTGGCAGCCAGGCGCCCCCTAGGGGATGGGGAGCCTGTCAGCCCCGGGCCTGTCACTGCCTGGTGTCCCTGCTGCCACCAGCCAGGCCTCTGAAAACTTGTCAAACCATGCCCAGACTTGGGGCCAGTTTGGCCCAAAGTCTGCAAGAGACAAGTCGGGAAGAAAGATATGGGACAGAGGGAGAAAGCGAAGGGAGCAGGAGAAAGGGAAGGAAGAATAAAAAGTAGTGTTGGGCTGCAGGAGTGAGATGGAGGAATTGCAAGAAAAGAGGCAGGAAGCAGGAGAGTGAGAGAAAAGGAAAGAAGAGACATGCAGCCAGACGAGGGGTTAGTGAGAGAGGATGGGACAGAGAACAGGATGAGAAGGACATAAGGCAAGGCTAGGACAGGCAAGGACAGGCAAGGCAAGGCTAGGCTGCAGGACATGTTTTTGCTTTATAGTTTCTAGCACATTCGTCTTCAGACTCGGAGGAAAGCCATAAGACCGTATGGATTAGGCCCAAGCAAAAACCCCAGCTACTTGAAACACTTAGACTAAGCCTAAAATACCAAGATCTCTCCATAAGGATGGTTTTTATACTGTACTTCCACAATCTGCTGGCAGTACAAAACAATAAGCTGCAGATCTCCTTAGGCTGAGTCATGGTGCTTTGGGGCAGGGACCATGCATATCATGGGAATATTTCACAGTTTCTGCTCTGTTTTCAGTGTATGACACCAAAACACCCACCTGATGACATCCTTTCAAGAGCAAAGGCAGCAATTTGCAGAATTCCGCTTCTTAGGGGAAGTGAGAAATTGCTGAGCTGACACCAAGTCCTGCAGTGTCCCCGTCACCTGCAGAGCCACCGCATCCTCGCCACGGTAGCGGGCATTGTGACAAAGGTTCTATGTCAGCTGGGTGTGGCAGCCAGGCGCCCCCTAGGGGATGGGGAGCCTGTCAGCCCCGGGCCTGTCACTGCCTGGTGTCCCTGCTGCCACCAGCCAGGCCTCTGAAAACTTGTCAAACCATGCCCAGACTTGGGGCCAGTTTGGCCCAAAGTCTGCAAGAGACAAGTCGGGAAGAAAGATATGGGACAGAGGGAGAAAGCGAAGGGAGCAGGAGAAAGGGAAGGAAGAATAAAAAGTAGTGTTGGGCTGCAGGAGTGAGATGGAGGAATTGCAAGAAAAGAGGCAGGAAGCAGGAGAGTGAGAGAAAAGGAAAGAAGAGACATGCAGCCAGACGAGGGGTTAGTGAGAGAGGATGGGACAGAGAACAGGATGAGAAGGACATAAGGCAAGGCTAGGACAGGCAAGGACAGGCAAGGCAAGGCTAGGCTGCAGGACATGTTTTTGCTTTATAGTTTCTAGCACATTCGTCTTCAGACTAGGAGGAAAGCCATAAGACCGTATGGATTAGGCCCAAGCAAAAACCCCAGCTACTTGATACACTTAGACTAAGCCTAAAATACCAAGATCTCTCCATAAGGATGGTTTTTATACTGTACTTCCACAATCTGCTGGCAGTACAAAAAAATAAGCTGCAGATCTCCTTAGGCTGAGTCATGGTGCTTTGGGGCAGGGACCATGCATATCATGGGAATATTTCACAGTTTCTGCTCTGTTTTCAGTGTATGACACCAAAACACCCACCTGATGACATCCTTTCAAGAGCAAAGGCAGCAATTTGCAGAATTCCGCTTCTTAGGGGAAGTGAGAAATTGCTGAGCTGACACCAAGTCCTGCAGTGTCCCCGTCACCTGCAGAGCCACCGCATCCTCGCCACGGTAGCGGGCATTGTGACAAAGGTTCTATGTCAGCTGGGTGTGGCAGCCAGGCGCCCCCTAGGGGATGGGGAGCCTGTCAGCCCCGGGCCTGTCACTGCCTGGTATCCCTGCTGCCACCAGCCAGGCCTCTGAAAACTTGTCAAACCATGCCCAGACTTGGGGCCATTTTTGGCCCAAAGTCTGCAAGAGACAAGTCGGGAAGAAAGATATGGGACAGAGGGAGAAAGCGAAGGGAGCAGGAGAAAGGGAAGGAAGAATAAAAAGTAGTGTTGGGCTGCAGGACTGAGATGGAGGAATTGCAAGAAAAGAGGCAGGAAGCAGGAGAGTGAGAGAAAAGGAAAGAAGAGACATGCAGCCAGACGAGGGGTTAGTGAGAGAGGATGGGACAGAGAACAGGATGAGAAGGACATAAGGCAAGGCTAGGACAGGCAAGGACAGGCAAGGCAAGGCTAGGCTGCAGGACATGTTTTTGCTTTATAGTTTCTAGCACATTGGTCTTCAGACTAGGAGGAAAGCCATAAGACCGTATGGATTAGGCCCAAGCAAAAACCCCAGCTACTTGAGACACTTAGACTAAGCCTAAAATACCAAGATCTCTCCATAAGGATGGTTTTTATACTGTACTTCCACAATCTGCTGGCAGTACAAAAAAAGAAGCTGCAGATCTCCTTAGGCTGAGTCATGGTGCTTTGGGGCAGGGACCATGCATATCATGGGAATATTTCACAGTTTCTGCTCTGTTTTCAGTGTATGACACCAAAACACCCACCTGATGACATCATTTCAAGAGCAAGGGTAGCAATTTGCACAATTCCGCTTCTTAGGGGAAGTGAGAAATTGCTGAGCTGACACCAAGTCCTGCAGTGTCCCTGTCACCTGCAGAGCCACCGCATCCTCGCCACGGTAGCGGGCATTGTGACAAAGGTTCTATGTCAGCTGGGTGTGGCAGCCAGGCGCCCCCTAGGGGATGGGGAGCCTGTCAGCCCCGGGCCTGTCACTGCCTGGTGTCCCTGCTGCCACCAGCCAGGCCTCTGAAAACTTGTCAAACCATGCCCAGACTTGGGGCCAGTTTGGCCCAAAGTCTGCAAGAGACAAGTCGGGAAGAAAGATATGGGACAGAGGGAGAAAGCGAAGGGAGCAGGAGAAAGGGAAGGAAGAATAAAAAGTAGTGTTGGGCTGCAGGAGTGAGATGGAGGAATTGCAAGAAAAGAGGCAGGAAGCAGGAGAGTGAGAGAAAAGGAAAGAAGAGACATGCAGCCAGACGAGGGGTTAGTGAGAGAGGATGGGACAGAGAACAGGATGAGAAGGACATAAGGCAAGGCTAGGACAGGCAAGGACAGGCAAGGCAAGGCTAGGCTGCAGGACATGTTTTTGCTTTATAGTTTCTAGCACATTGGTCTTCAGACTAGGAGGAAAGCCATAAGACCGTATGGATTAGGCCCAAGCAAAAACCCCAGCTACTTGAGACACTTAGACTAAGCCTAAAATACCAAGATCTCTCCATAAGGATGGTTTTTATACTGTACTTCCACAATCTGCTGGCAGTACAAAAAAAGAAGCTGCAGATCTCCTTAGGCTGAGTCATGGTGCTTTGGGGCAGGGACCATGCATATCATGGGAATATTTCACAGTTTCTGCTCTGTTTTCAGTGTATGACACCAAAACACCCACCTGATGACATCCTTTCAAGAGCAAAGGCAGCAATTTGCAGAATTCCGCTTCTTAGGGGAAGTGAGAAATTGCTGAGCTGACACCAAGTCCTGCAGTGTCCCTGTCACCTGCAGAGCCACCGCATCCTCGCCACGGTAGCGGGCATTGTGACAAAGGTTCTATGTCAGCTGGGTGTGGCAGCCAGGCGCCCCCTAGGGGATGGGGAGCCTGTCAGCCCCGGGCCTGTCACTGCCTGGTGTCCCTGCTGCCACCAGCCAGGCCTCTGAAAACTTGTCAAACCATGCCCAGACTTGGGGCCAGTTTGGCCCAAAGTCTCCAAGAGACAAGTCGGGAAGAAAGATATGGGACAGAGGGAGAAAGCGAAGGGAGCAGGAGAAAGGGAAGGAAGAATAAAAAGTAGTGTTGGGCTGCAGGAGTGAGATGGAGGAATTGCAAGAAAAGAGGCAGGAAGCAGGAGAGTGAGAGAAAAGGAAAGAAGAGACATGCAGCCAGACGAGGGGTTAGTGAGAGAGGATGGGACAGAGAACAGGATGAGAAGGACATAAGGCAAGGCTAGGACAGGCAAGGACAGGCAAGGCAAGGCTAGGCTGCAGGACATGTTTTTGCTTTATAGTTTCTAGCACATTCGTCTTCAGACTAGGAGGAAAGCCATAAGACCGTATGGATTAGGCCCAAGCAAAAACCCCAGCTACTTGAGACACTTAGACTAAGCCTAAAATACCAAGATCTCTCCATAAGGATGGTTTTTATACTGTACTTCCACAATCTGCTGGCAGTACAAAACAATAAGCTGCAGATCTCCTTAGGCTGAGTCATGGTGCTTTGGGGCAGGGACCATGCATATCATGGGAATATTTCACAGTTTCTGCTCTGTTTTCAGTGTATGACACCAAAACACCCACCTGATGACATCCTTTCAAGAGCAAAGGCAGCAATTTGCAGAATTCCGCTTCTTAGGGGAAGTGAGAAATTGCTGAGCTGACACCAAGTCCTGCAGTGTCCCTGTCACCTGCAGAGCCACCGCATCCTCGCCACGGTAGCGGGCATTGTGACAAAGGTTCTATGTCAGCTGGGTGTGGCAGCCAGGCGCCCCCTAGGGGATGGGGAGCCTGTCAGCCCCGGGCCTGTCACTGCCTGGTGTCCCTGCTGCCACCAGCCAGGCCTCTGAAAACTTGTCAAACCATGCCCAGACTTGGGGCCAGTTTGGCCCAAAGTCTGCAAGAGACAAGTCGGGAAGAAAGATATGGGACAGAGGGAGAAAGCGAAGGGAGCAGGAGAAAGGGAAGGAAGAATAAAAAGTAGTGTTGGGCTGCAGGAGTGAGATGGAGGAATTGCAAGAAAAGAGGCAGGAAGCAGGAGAGTGAGAGAAAAGGAAAGAAGAGACATGCAGCCAGACGAGGGGTTAGTGAGAGAGGATGGGACAGAGAACAGGATGAGAAGGACATAAGGCAAGGCTAGGACAGGCAAGGACAGGCAAGGCAAGGCTAGGCTGCAGGACATGTTTTTGCTTTATAGTTTCTAGCACATTCGTCTTCAGACTCGGAGGAAAGCCATAAGACCGTATGGATTAGGCCCAAGCAAAAACCCCAGCTACTTGAAACACTTAGACTAAGCCTAAAATACCAAGATCTCTCCATAAGGATGGTTTTTATACTGTACTTCCACAATCTGCTGGCAGTACAAAACAATAAGCTGCAGATCTCCTTAGGCTGAGTCATGGTGCTTTGGGGCAGGGACCATGCATATCATGGGAATATTTCACAGTTTCTGCTCTGTTTTCAGTGTATGACACCAAAACACCCACCTGATGACATCCTTTCAAGAGCAAAGGCAGCAATTTGCAGAATTCCGCTTCTTAGGGGAAGTGAGAAATTGCTGAGCTGACACCAAGTCCTGCAGTGTCCCCGTCACCTGCAGAGCCACCGCATCCTCGCCACGGTAGCGGGCATTGTGACAAAGGTTCTATGTCAGCTGGGTGTGGCAGCCAGGCGCCCCCTAGGGGATGGGGAGCCTGTCAGCCCCGGGCCTGTCACTGCCTGGTGTCCCTGCTGCCACCAGCCAGGCCTCTGAAAACTTGTCAAACCATGCCCAGACTTGGGGCCAGTTTGGCCCAAAGTCTGCAAGAGACAAGTCGGGAAGAAAGATATGGGACAGAGGGAGAAAGCGAAGGGAGCAGGAGAAAGGGAAGGAAGAATAAAAAGTAGTGTTGGGCTGCAGGAGTGAGATGGAGGAATTGCAAGAAAAGAGGCAGGAAGCAGGAGAGTGAGAGAAAAGGAAAGAAGAGACATGCAGCCAGACGAGGGGTTAGTGAGAGAGGATGGGACAGAGAACAGGATGAGAAGGACATAAGGCAAGGCTAGGACAGGCAAGGACAGGCAAGGCAAGGCTAGGCTGCAGGACATGTTTTTGCTTTATAGTTTCTAGCACATTGGTCTTCAGACTAGGAGGAAAGCCATAAGACCGTATGGATTAGGCCCAAGCAAAAACCCCAGCTACTTGATACACTTAGACTAAGCCTAAAATACCAAGATCTCTCCATAAGGATGGTTTTTATACTGTACTTCCACAATCTGCTGGCAGTACAAAACAATAAGCTGCAGATCTCCTTAGGCTGAGTCATGGTGCTTTGGGGCAGGGACCATGCATATCATGGGAATATTTCACAGTTTCTGCTCTGTTTTCAGTGTATGACACCAAAACACCCACCTGATGACATCCTTTCAAGAGCAAAGGCAGCAATTTGCAGAATTCCGCTTCTTAGGGGAAGTGAGAAATTGCTGAGCTGACACCAAGTCCTGCAGTGTCCCCGTCACCTGCAGAGCCACCGCATCCTCGCCACGGTAGCGGGCATTGTGACAAAGGTTCTATGTCAGCTGGGTGTGGCAGCCAGGCGCCCCCTAGGGGATGGGGAGCCTGTCAGCCCCGGGCCTGTCACTGCCTGGTATCCCTGCTGCCACCAGCCAGGCCTCTGAAAACTTGTCAAACCATGCCCAGACTTGGGGCCATTTTTGGCCCAAAGTCTGCAAGAGACAAGTCGGGAAGAAAGATATGGGACAGAGGGAGAAAGCGAAGGGAGCAGGAGAAAGGGAAGGAAGAATAAAAAGTAGTGTTGGGCTGCAGGACTGAGATGGAGGAATTGCAAGAAAAGAGGCAGGAAGCAGGAGAGTGAGAGAAAAGGAAAGAAGAGACATGCAGCCAGACGAGGGGTTAGTGAGAGAGGATGGGACAGAGAACAGGATGAGAAGGACATAAGGCAAGGCTAGGACAGGCAAGGACAGGCAAGGCAAGGCTAGGCTGCAGGACATGTTTTTGCTTTATAGTTTCTAGCACATTGGTCTTCAGACTAGGAGGAAAGCCATAAGACCGTATGGATTAGGCCCAAGCAAAAACCCCAGCTACTTGAGACACTTAGACTAAGCCTAAAATACCAAGATCTCTCCATAAGGATGGTTTTTATACTGTACTTCCACAATCTGCTGGCAGTACAAAAAAAGAAGCTGCAGATCTCCTTAGGCTGAGTCATGGTGCTTTGGGGCAGGGACCATGCATATCATGGGAATATTTCACAGTTTCTGCTCTGTTTTCAGTGTATGACACCAAAACACCCACCTGATGACATCATTTCAAGAGCAAGGGTAGCAATTTGCACAATTCCGCTTCTTAGGGGAAGTGAGAAATTGCTGAGCTGACACCAAGTCCTGCAGTGTCCCTGTCACCTGCAGAGCCACCGCATCCTCGCCACGGTAGCGGGCATTGTGACAAAGGTTCTATGTCAGCTGGGTGTGGCAGCCAGGCGCCCCCTAGGGGATGGGGAGCCTGTCAGCCCCGGGCCTGTCACTGCCTGGTGTCCCTGCTGCCACCAGCCAGGCCTCTGAAAACTTGTCAAACCATGCCCAGACTTGGGGCCAGTTTGGCCCAAAGTCTGCAAGAGACAAGTCGGGAAGAAAGATATGGGACAGAGGGAGAAAGCGAAGGGAGCAGGAGAAAGGGAAGGAAGAATAAAAAGTAGTGTTGGGCTGCAGGAGTGAGATGGAGGAATTGCAAGAAAAGAGGAAGGAAGCAGGAGAGTGAGAGAAAAGGAAAGAAGAGACATGCAGCCAGACGAGGGGTTAGTGAGAGAGGATGGGACAGAGAACAGGATGAGAAGGACATAAGGCAAGGCTAGGACAGGCAAGGACAGGCAAGGCAAGGCTAGGCTGCAGGACATGTTTTTGCTTTATAGTTTCTAGCACATTGGTCTTCAGACTAGGAGGAAAGCCATAAGACCGTATGGATTAGGCCCAAGCAAAAACCCCAGCTACTTGAGACACTTAGACTAAGCCTAAAATACCAAGATCTCTCCATAAGGATGGTTTTTATACTGTACTTCCACAATCTGCTGGCAGTACAAAAAAAGAAGCTGCAGATCTCCTTAGGCTGAGTCATGGTGCTTTGGGGCAGGGACCATGCATATCATGGGAATATTTCACAGTTTCTGCTCTGTTTTCAGTGTATGACACCAAAACACCCACCTGATGACATCCTTTCAAGAGCAAAGGCAGCAATTTGCAGAATTACGCTTCTTAGGGGAAGTGAGAAATTGCTGAGCTGACACCAAGTCCTGCAGTGTCCCTGTCACCTGCAGAGCCACCGCATCCTCGCCACGGTAGCGGGCATTGTGACAAAGGTTCTATGTCAGCTGGGTGTGGCAGCCAGGCGCCCCCTAGGGGATGGGGAGCCTGTCAGCCCCGGGCCTGTCACTGCCTGGTGTCCCTGCTGCCACCAGCCAGGCCTCTGAAAACTTGTCAAACCATGCCCAGACTTGGGGCCAGTTTGGCCCAAAGTCTGCAAGAGACAAGTCGGGAAGAAAGATATGGGACAGAGGGAGAAAGCGAAGGGAGCAGGAGAAAGGGAAGGAAGAATAAAAAGTAGTGTTGGGCTGCAGGAGTGAGATGGAGGAATTGCAAGAAAAGAGGCAGGAAGCAGGAGAGTGAGAGAAAAGGAAAGAAGAGACATGCAGCCAGACGAGGGGTTAGTGAGAGAGGATGGGACAGAGAACAGGATGAGAAGGACATAAGGCAAGGCTAGGACAGGCAAGGACAGGCAAGGCAAGGCTAGGCTGCAGGACATGTTTTTGCTTTATAGTTTCTAGCACATTGGTCTTCAGACTAGGAGGAAAGCCATAAGACCGTATGGATTAGGCCCAAGCAAAAACCCCAGCTACTTGAGACACTTAGACTAAGCCTAAAATACCAAGATCTCTCCATAAGGATGGTTTTTATACTGTACTTCCACAATCTGCTGGCAGTACAAAAAAATAAGCTGCAGATCTCCTTAGGCCGAGTCATGGTGCTTTGGGGCAGGGACCATGCATATCATGGGAATATTTCACAGTTTCTGCTCTGTTTTCAGTGTATGACACCAAAACACCCACCTGATGACATCCTTTCAAGAGCAAAGGCAGCAATTTGCAGAATTACGCTTCTTAGGGGAAGTGAGAAATTGCTGAGCTGACACCAAGTCCTGCAGTGTCCCTGTCACCTGCAGAGCCACCGCATCCTCGCCACGGCAGCGGGCATTGTGACAAAGGTTCTATGTCAGCTGGGTGTGGCAGCCAGGTGCCCCCTAGGGGATGGGGAGCCTGTCAGCCCCGGGCCTGTCACTGCCTGGTGTCCCTGCTGCCACCAGCCAGGCCTCTGAAAACTTGTCAAACCATGCCCAGACTTGGGGCCAGTTTGGCCCAAAGTCTCCAAGAGACAAGTCGGGAAGAAAGATATGGGACAGAGGGAGAAAGCGAAGGGAGCAGGAGAAAGGGAAGGAAGAATAAAAAGTAGTGTTGGGCTGCAGGAGTGAGATGGAGGAATTGCAAGAAAAGAGGCAGGAAGCAGGAGAGTGAGAGAAAAGGAAAGAAGAGACATGCAGCCAGACGAGGGGTTAGTGAGAGAGGATGGGACAGAGAACAGGATGAGAAGGACATAAGGCAAGGCTAGGACAGGCAAGGACAGGCAAGGCAAGGCTAGGCTGCAGGACATGTTTTTGCTTTATAGTTTCTAGCACATTGGTCTTCAGACTAGGAGGAAAGCCATAAGACCGTATGGATTAGGCCCAAGCAAAAACCCCAGCTACTTGAGACACTTAGACTAAGCCTAAAATACCAAGATCTCTCCATAAGGATGGTTTTTATACTGTACTTCCACAATCTGCTGGCAGTACAAAAAAATAAGCTGCAGATCTCCTTAGGCCGAGTCATGGTGCTTTGGGGCAGGGACCATGCATATCATGGGAATATTTCACAGTTTCTGCTCTGTTTTCAGTGTATGACACCAAAACACCCACCTGATGACATCCTTTCAAGAGCAAAGGCAGCAATTTGCAGAATTACGCTTCTTAGGGGAAGTGAGAAATTGCTGAGCTGACACCAAGTCCTGCAGTGTCCCTGTCACCTGCAGAGCCACCGCATCCTCGCCACGGCAGCGGGCATTGTGACAAAGGTTCTATGTCAGCTGGGTGTGGCAGCCAGGTGCCCCCTAGGGGATGGGGAGCCTGTCAGCCCCGGGCCTGTCACTGCCTGGTGTCCCTGCTGCCACCAGCCAGGCCTCTGAAAACTTGTCAAACCATGCCCAGACTTGGGGCCAGTTTGGCCCAAAGTCTCCAAGAGACAAGTCGGGAAGAAAGATATGGGACAGAGGGAGAAAGCGAAGGGAGCAGGAGAAAGGGAAGGAAGAATAAAAAGTAGTGTTGGGCTGCAGGAGTGAGATGGAGGAATTGCAAGAAAAGAGGCAGGAAGCAGGAGAGTGAGAGAAAAGGAAAGAAGAGACATGCAGCCAGACGAGGGGTTAGTGAGAGAGGATGGGACAGAGAACAGGATGAGAAGGACATAAGGCAAGGCTAGGACAGGCAAGGACAGGCAAGGCAAGGCTAGGCTGCAGGACATGTTTTTGCTTTATAGTTTCTAGCACATTGGTCTTCAGACTAGGAGGAAAGCCATAAGACCGTATGGATTAGGCCCAAGCAAAAACCCCAGCTACTTGAGACACTTAGACTAAGCCTAAAATACCAAGATCTCTCCATAAGGATGGTTTTTATACTGTACTTCCACAATCTGCTGGCAGTACAAAAAAATAAGCTGCAGATCTCCTTAGGCTGAGTCATGGTGCTTTGGGGCAGGGACCATGCATATCATGGGAATATTTCACAGTTTCTGCTCTGTTTTCAGTGTATGACACCAAAACACCCACCTGATGACATCCTTTCAAGAGCAAAGGCAGCAATTTGCAGAATTCCGCTTCTTAGGGGAAGTGAGAAATTGCTGAGCTGACACCAAGTCCTGCAGTGTCCCTGTCAACTGCAGAGCCACCGCATCCTCGCCACGGTAGCGGGCATTGTGACAAAGGTTCTATGTCAGCTGGGTGTGGCAGCCAGGCGCCCCCTAGGGGATGGGGAGCCTGTCAGCCCCGGGCCTGTCACTGCCTGGTGTCCCTGCTGCCACCAGCCAGGCCTCTGAAAACTTGTCAAACCATGCCCAGACTTGGGGCCAGTTTGGCCCAAAGTCTCCAAGAGACAAGTCGGGAAGAAAGATATGGGACAGAGGGAGAAAGCGAAGGGAGCAGGAGAAAGGGAAGGAAGAATAAAAAGTAGTGTTGGGCTGCAGGAGTGAGATGGAGGAATTGCAAGAAAAGAGGCAGGAAGCAGGAGAGTGAGAGAAAAGGAAAGAAGAGACATGCAGCCAGACGAGGGGTTAGTGAGAGAGGATGGGACAGAGAACAGGATGAGAAGGACATAAGGCAAGGCTAGGACAGGCAAGGACAGGCAAGGCAAGGCTAGGCTGCAGGACATGTTTTTGCTTTATAGTTTCTAGCACATTGGTCTTCAGACTAGGAGGAAAGCCATAAGACCGTATGGATTAGGCCCAAGCAAAAACCCCAGCTACTTGAGACACTTAGACTAAGCCTAAAATACCAAGATCTCTCCATAAGGATGGTTTTTATACTGTACTTCCACAATCTGCTGGCAGTACAAAAAAATAAGCTGCAGATCTCCTTAGGCCGAGTCATGGTGCTTTGGGGCAGGGACCATGCATATCATGGGAATATTTCACAGTTTCTGCTCTGTTTTCAGTGTATGACACCAAAACACCCACCTGATGACATCCTTTCAAGAGCAAAGGCAGCAATTTGCAGAATTACGCTTCTTAGGGGAAGTGAGAAATTGCTGAGCTGACACCAAGTCCTGCAGTGTCCCTGTCACCTGCAGAGCCACCGCATCCTCGCCACGGCAGCGGGCATTGTGACAAAGGTTCTATGTCAGCTGGGTGTGGCAGCCAGGCGCCCCCTAGGGGATGGGGAGCCTGTCAGCCCCGGGCCTGTCACTGCCTGGTGTCCCTGCTGCCACCAGCCAGGCCTCTGAAAACTTGTCAAACCATGCCCAGACTTGGGGCCAGTTTGGCCCAAAGTCTGCAAGAGACAAGTCGGGAAGAAAGATATGGGACAGAGGGAGAAAGCGAAGGGAGCAGGAGAAAGGGAAGGAAGAATAAAAAGTAGTGTTGGGCTGCAGGAGTGAGATGGAGGAATTGCAAGAAAAGAGGCAGGAAGCAGGAGAGTGAGAGAAAAGGAAAGAAGAGACATGCAGCCAGACGAGGGGTTAGTGAGAGAGGATGGGACAGAGAACAGGATGAGAAGGACATAAGGCAAGGCTAGGACAGGCAAGGACAGGCAAGGCAAGGCTAGGCTGCAGGACATGTTTTTGCTTTATAGTTTCTAGCACATTGGTCTTCAGACTAGGAGGAAAGCCATAAGACCGTATGGATTAGGCCCAAGCAAAAACCCCAGCTCCTTGAGACACTTAGACTAAGCCTAAAATACCAAGATCTCTCCATAAGGATGGTTTTTATACTGTACTTCCACAATCTGCTGGCAGTACAAAAAAAGAAGCTGCAGATCTCCTTAGGCTGAGTCATGGTGCTTTGGGGCAGGGACCATGCATATCATGGGAATATTTCACAGTTTCTGCTCTGTTTTCAGTGTATGACACCAAAACACCCACCTGATGACATCCTTTCAAGAGCAAAGGCAGCAATTTGCAGAATTCCGCTTCTTAGGGGAAGTGAGAAATTGCTGAGCTGACACCAAGTCCTGCAGTGTCCCTGTCACCTGCAGAGCCACCGCATCCTCGCCACGGTAGCGGGCATTGTGACAAAGGTTCTATGTCAGCTGGGTGTGGCAGCCAGGCGCCCCCTAGGGGATGGGGAGCCTGTCAGCCCCGGGCCTGTCACTGCCTGGTGTCCCTGCTGCCACCAGCCAGGCCTCTGAAAACTTGTCAAACCATGCCCAGACTTGGGGCCAGTTTGGCCCAAAGTCTGCAAGAGACAAGTCGGGAAGAAAGATATGGGACAGAGGGAGAAAGCGAAGGGAGCAGGAGAAAGGGAAGGAAGAATAAAAAGTAGTGTTGGGCTGCAGGAGTGAGATGGAGGAATTGCAAGAAAAGAGGCAGGAAGCAGGAGAGTGAGAGAAAAGGAAAGAAGAGACATGCAGCCAGACAAGGGGTTAGTGAGAGAGGATGGGACGGAGAACAGGATGAGAAGGACATAAGACAAGGCTAGGACAGGCAAGGACAGGCAAGGCAAGGCTAGGCTGCAGGACATGTTTTTGCTTTATAGTTTCTAGCACATTCGTCTTCAGACTAGGAGGAAAGCCATAAGACCGTATGGATTAGGCCCAAGCAAAAACCCCAGCTACTTGAGACACTTAGACTAAGCCTAAAATACCAAGATCTCTCCATAAGGATGGTTTTTATACTGTACTTCCACAATCTGCTGGCAGTACAGAAAAATAAGCTGCAGATCTCCTTAGGCTGAGTCATGGTGCTTTGGGGCAGGGACCATGCATATCATGGGAATATTTCACAGTTTCTGCTCTGTTTTCAGTGTATGACACCAAAACACCCACCTGATGACATCCTTTCAAGAGCAAAGGCAGCAATTTGCAGAATTCCGCTTCTTAGGGGAAGTGAGAAATTGCTGAGCTGACACCAAGTCCTGCAGTGTCCCTGTCACCTGCAGAGCCACCGCATCCTTGCCACGGCAGCGGGCATTGTGACAAAGGTTCTATGTCAGCTGGGTGTGGCAGCCAGGCGCCCCCTAGGGGATGGGGAGCCTGTCAGCCCCGGGCCTGTCACTGCCTGGTGTCCCTGCTGCCACCAGCCAGGCCTCTGAAAACTTGTCAAACCATGCCCAGACTTGGGGCCAGTTTGGCCCAAGGTCTGCAAGAGACAAGTCGGGAAGACAGATATGGGACAGAGGGAGAAAGCGAAGGGAGCAGGAGAAAGGGAAGGAAGAATAAAAAGTAGTGTTGGGCTGCAGGAGTGAGATGGAGGAATTGCAAGAAAAGAGGCAGGAAGCAGGAGAGTGAGAGAAAAGGAAAGAAGAGTCATGCAGCCAGACGAGGGGTTAGTGAGAGAGGATGGGACAGAGAACAGGATGAGAAGGACATAAGGCAAGGCTAGGACAGGCAAGGACAGGCAAGGCAAGGCTAGGCTGCAGGACATGTTTTTGCTTTATAGTTTCAAGCACATTCGTCTTCAGACTAGGAGGAAAGCCATAAGACCGTATGGATTAGGCCCAAGCAAAAACCCCAGCTACTTGAGACACTTAGACTAAGCCTAAAATACCAAGATCTCTCCATAAGGATGGTTTTTATACTGTACTTCCACAATCTGCTGGCAGTACAAAACAATAAGCTGCAGATCTCCTTAGGCTGAGTCATGGTGCTTTGGGGCAGGGACCATGCATATCATGGGAATATTTCACAGTTTCTGCTCTGTTTTCAGTGTATGACACCAAAACACCCACCTGATGACATCCTTTCAAGAGCAAAGGCAGCAATTTGCAGAATTCCGCTTCTTAGGTGAAGTGAGAAATTGCTGAGCTGACACCAAGTCCTGCAGTGTCCCTGTCACCTGCAGAGCCACCGCATCCTCGCCACGGTAGCGGGCATTGTGACAAAGGTTCTATGTCAGCTGGGTGTGGCAGCCAGGCGCCCCCTAGGGGATGGGGAGCCTGTCAGCCCCGGGCCTGTCACTGCCTGGTGTCCCTGCTGCCACCAGCCAGGCCTCTGAAAACTTGTCAAACCATGCCCAGACTTGGGGCCAGTTTGGCCCAAAGTCTGCAAGAGACAAGTCGGGAAGAAAGATATGGGACAGAGGGAGAAAGCGAAGGGAGCAGGAGAAAGGGAAGGAAGAATAAAAAGTAGTGTTGGGCTGCAGGAGTGAGATGGAGGAATTGCAAGAAAAGAGGCAGGAAGCAGGAGAGTGAGAGAAAAGGAAAGAAGAGACATGCAGCCAGACAAGGGGTTAGTGAGAGAGGATGGGACGGAGAACAGGATGAGAAGGACATAAGACAAGGCTAGGACAGGCAAGGACAGGCAAGGCAAGGCTAGGCTGCAGGACATGTTTTTGCTTTATAGTTTCTAGCACATTCGTCTTCAGACTAGGAGGAAAGCCATAAGACCGTATGGATTAGGCCCAAGCAAAAACCCCAGCTACTTGAGACACTTAGACTAAGCCTAAAATACCAAGATCTCTCCATAAGGATGGTTTTTATACTGTACTTCCACAATCTGCTGGCAGTACAGAAAAATAAGCTGCAGATCTCCTTAGGCTGAGTCATGGTGCTTTGGGGCAGGGACCATGCATATCATGGGAATATTTCACAGTTTCTGCTCTGTTTTCAGTGTATGACACCAAAACACCCACCTGATGACATCCTTTCAAGAGCAAAGGCAGCAATTTGCAGAATTACGCTTCTTAGGGGAAGTGAGAAATTGCTGAGCTGACACCAAGTCCTGCAGTGTCCCTGTCACCTGCAGAGCCACCGCATCCTCGCCACGGCAGCGGGCATTGTGACAAAGGTTCTATGTCAGCTGGGTGTGGCAGCCAGGCGCCCCCTAGGGGATGGGGAGCCTGTCAGCCCCGGGCCTGTCACTGCCTGGTGTCCCTGCTGCCACCAGCCAGGCCTCTGAAAACTTGTCAAACCATGCCCAGACTTGGGGCCAGTTTGGCCCAAAGTCTCCAAGAGACAAGTCGGGAAGAAAGATATGGGACAGAGGGAGAAAGCGAAGGGAGCAGGAGAAAGGGAAGGAAGAATAAAAAGTAGTGTTGGGCTGCAGGAGTGAGATGGAGGAATTGCAAGAAAAGAGGCAGGAAGCAGGAGAGTGAGAGAAAAGGAAAGAAGAGACATGCAGCCAGACAAGGGGTTAGTGAGAGAGGATGGGACAGAGAACAGGATGAGAAGGACATAAGGCAAGGCTAGGACAGGCAAGGACAGGCAAGGCAAGGCTAGGCTGCAGGACATGTTTTTGCTTTATAGTTTCTAGCACATTGGTCTTCAGACTAGGAGGAAAGCCATAAGACCGTATGGATTAGGCCCAAGCAAAAACCCCAGCTACTTGAGACACTTAGACTAAGCCTAAAATACCAAGATCTCTCCATAAGGATGGTTTTTATACTGTACTTCCACAATCTGCTGGCAGTACAAAAAAAGAAGCTGCAGATCTCCTTAGGCTGAGTCATGGTGCTTTGGGGCAGGGACCATGCATATCACGGGAATATTTCACAGTTTCTGCTCTGTTTTCAGTGTATGACACCAAAACACCCACCTGATGACATCCTTTCCAGAGCAAAGGCAGCAATTTGCAGAATTCCGCTTCTTAGGGGAAGTGAGAAATTGCTGAGCTGACACCAAGTCCTGCAGTGTCCCTGTCACCTGCAGAGCCACCGCATCCTCGCCACGGCAGCGGGCATTGTGACAAAGGTTCTATGTCAGCTGGGTGTGGCAGCCAGGCGCCCCCTAGGGGATGGGGAGCCTGTCAGCCCCGGGCCTGTCACTGCCTGGTGTCCCTGCTGCCACCAGCCAGGCCTCTGAAAACTTGTCAAACCATGCCCAGACTTGGGGCCAGTTTGGCCCAAAGTCTGCAAGAGACAAGTCGGGAAGAAAGATATGGGACAGAGGGAGAAAGCGAAGGGAGCAGGAGAAAGGGAAGGAAGAATAAAAAGTAGTGTTGGGCTGCAGGACTGAGATGGAGGAATTGCAAGAAAAGAGGCAGGAAGCAGGAGAGTGAGAGAAAAGGAAAGAAGAGACATGCAGCCAGACGAGGGGTTAGTGAGAGAGGATGGGACAGAGAACAGGATGAGAAGGACATAAGGCAAGGCTAGGACAGGCAAGGACAGGCAAGGCAAGGCTAGGCTGCAGGACATGTTTTTGCTTTATAGTTTCTAGCACATTGGTCTTCAGACTAGGAGGAAAGCCATAAGACCGTATGGATTAGGCCCAAGCAAAAACCCCAGCTACTTGAGACACTTAGACTAAGCCTAAAATACCAAGATCTCTCCATAAGGATGGTTTTTATACTGTATTCCACAATCTGCTGGCAGTACAAAAAAATAAGCTGCAGATCTCCTTAGGCTGAGTCATGGTGCTTTGGGGCAGGGACCATGCATATCATGGGAATATTTCACAGTTTCTGCTCTGTTTTCAGTGTATGACACCAAAACACCCACCTGATGACATCCTTTCAAGGGCAAAGGCAGCAATTTGCAGAATTCCGCTTCTTAGGGGAAGTGAGAAATTGCTGAGCTGACACCAAGTCCTGCAGTGTCCCTGTCACCTGCAGAGCCACCGCATCCTCGCCACGGTAGCGGGCATTCTGACAAAGGTTCTATGTCAGCTGGGTGTGGCAGCCAGGCGCCCCCTAGGGGATGGGGAGCCTGTCAGCCCCGGGCCTGTCACTGCCTGGTGTCCCTGCTGCCACCAGCCAGGCCTCTGAAAACTTGTCAAACCATGCCCAGACTTGGGGCCAGTTTGGCCCAAAGTCTGCAAGAGACAAGTCGGGAAGAAAGATATGGGACAGAGGGAGAAAGCGAAGGGAGCAGGAGAAAGGGAAGGAAGAATAAAAAGTAGTGTTGGGCTGCAGGAGTGAGATGGAGGAATTGCAAGAAAAGAGGCAGGAAGCAGGAGAGTGAGAGAAAAGGAAAGAAGAGACATGCAGCCAGACGAGGGGTTAGTGAGAGAGGATGGGACAGAGAACAGGATGAGAAGGACATAAGACAAGGCTAGGACAGGCAAGGACAGGCAAGGCAAGGCTAGGCTGCAGGACATGTTTTTGCTTTATAGTTTCTAGCACATTCGTCTTCAGACTAGGAGGAAAGCCATAAGACCGTATGGATTAGGCCCAAGCAAAAACCCCAGCTACTTGAGACACTTAGACTAAGCCTAAAATACCAAGATCTCTCCATAAGGATGGTTTTTATACTGTACTTCCACAATCTGCTGGCAGTACAGAAAAATAAGCTGCAGATCTCCTTAGGCTGAGTCATGGTGCTTTGGGGCAGGGACCATGCATATCATGGGAATATTTCACAGTTTCTGCTCTGTTTTCAGTGTATGACACCAAAACACCCACCTGATGACATCCTTTCAAGAGCAAAGGCAGCAATTTGCAGAATTCCGCTTCTTAGGGGAAGTGAGAAATTGCTGAGCTGACACCAAGTCCTGCAGTGTCCCTGTCACCTGCAGAGCCACCGCATCCTTGCCACGGCAGCGGGCATTGTGACAAAGGTTCTATGTCAGCTGGGTGTGGCAGCCAGGCGCCCCCTAGGGGATGGGGAGCCTGTCAGCCCCGGGCCTGTCACTGCCTGGTGTCCCTGCTGCCACCAGCCAGGCCTCTGAAAACTTGTCAAACCATGCCCAGACTTGGGGCCAGTTTGGCCCAAAGTCTGCAAGAGACAAGTCGGGAAGACAGATATGGGACAGAGGGAGAAAGCGAAGGGAGCAGGAGAAAGGGAAGGAAGAATAAAAAGTAGTGTTGGGCTGCAGGAGTGAGATGGAGGAATTGCAAGAAAAGAGGCAGGAAGCAGGAGAGTGAGAGAAAAGGAAAGAAGAGACATGCAGCCAGACGAGGGGTTAGTGAGAGAGGATGGGACAGAGAACAGGATGAGAAGGACATAAGGCAAGGCTAGGACAGGCAAGGACAGGCAAGGCAAGGCTAGGCTGCAGGACATGTTTTTGCTTTATAGTTTCTAGCACATTCGTCTTCAGACTAGGAGGAAAGCCATAAGACCGTATGGATTAGGCCCAAGCAAAAACCCCAGCTACTTGAGACACTTAGACTAAGCCTAAAATACCAAGATCTCTCCATAAGGATGGTTTTTATACTGTACTTCCACAATCTGCTGGCAGTACAAAAAAAGAAGCTGCAGATCTCCTTAGGCTGAGTCATGGTGCTTTGGGGCAGGGACCATGCATATCATGGGAATATTTCACAGTTTCTGCTCTGTTTTCAGTGTATGACACCAAAACACCCACCTGATGACATCCTTTCAAGAGCAAAGGCAGCAATTTGCAGAATTCCGCTTCTTAGGGGAAGTGAGAAATTGCTGAGCTGACACCAAGTCCTGCAGTGTCCCTGTCACCTGCAGAGCCACCGCATCCTCGCCAGGGTAGCGGGCATTGTGACAAAGGTTCTATGTCAGCTGGGTGTGGCAGCCAGGCGCCCCCTAGGGGATGGGGAGCCTGTCAGCCCCGGGCCTGTCACTGCCTGGTGTCCCTGCTGCCACCAGCCAGGCCTCTGAAAACTTGTCAAACCATGCCCAGACTTGGGGCCAGTTTGGCCCAAAGTCTGCAAGAGACAAGTCGGGAAGACAGATATGGGACAGAGGGAGAAAGCGAAGGGAGCAGGAGAAAGGGAAGGAAGAATAAAAAGTAGTGTTGGGCTGCAGGAGTGAGATGGAGGAATTGCAAGAAAAGAGGCAGGAAGCAGGAGAGTGAGAGAAAAGGAAAGAAGAGACATGCAGCCAGACGAGGGGTTAGTGAGAGAGGATGGGACAGAGAACAGGATGAGAAGGACATAAGGCAAGGCTAGGACAGGCAAGGACAGGCAAGGCAAGGCTAGGCTGCAGGACATGTTTTTGCTTTATAGTTTCTAGCACATTCGTCTTCAGACTAGGAGGAAAGCCATAAGACCGTATGGATTAGGCCCAAGCAAAAACCCCAGCTACTTGAGACACTTAGACTAAGCCTAAAATACCAAGATCTCTCCATAAGGATGGTTTTTATACTGTACTTCCACAATCTGCTGGCAGTACAAAAAAAGAAGCTGCAGATCTCCTTAGGCTGAGTCATGGTGCTTTGGGGCAGGGACCATGCATATCATGGGAATATTTCACAGTTTCTGCTCTGTTTTCAGTGTATGACACCAAAACACCCACCTGATGACATCCTTTCCAGAGCAAAGGCAGCAATTTGCAGAATTCCGCTTCTTAGGGGAAGTGAGAAATTGCTGAGCTGACACCAAGTCCTGCAGTGTCCCTGTCACCTGCAGAGCCACCGCATCCTTGCCACGGCAGCGGGCATTGTGACAAAGGTTCTATGTCAGCTGGGTGTGGCAGCCAGGCGCCCCCTAGGGGATGGGGAGCCTGTCAGCCCCGGGCCTGTCACTGCCTGGTGTCCCTGCTGCCACCAGCCAGGCCTCTGAAAACTTGTCAAACCATGCCCAGACTTGGGGCCAGTTTGGCCCAAAGTCTGCAAGAGACAAGTCGGGAAGACAGATATGGGACAGAGGGAGAAAGCGAAGGGAGCAGGAGAAAGGGAAGGAAGAATAAAAAGTAGTGTTGGGCTGCAGGAGTGAGATGGAGGAATTGCAAGAAAAGAGGCAGGAAGCAGGAGAGTGAGAGAAAAGGAAAGAAGAGACATGCAGCCAGACGAGGGCTTAGTGAGAGAGGATGGGACAGAGAACAGGATGAGAAGGATATAAGGCAAGGCTAGGACAGGCAAGGAGAGGCAAGGCAAGGCTAGGCTGCAGGACATGTTTTTGCTTTATAGTTTCTAGCACATTGGTCTTCAGACTAGGAGGAAAGCCATAAGACCGTATGGATTAGGCCCAAGCAAAAACCCCAGCTACTTGAGACACTTAGACTAAGCCTAAAATACCAAGATCTCTCCATAAGGATGGTTTTTATACTGTACTTCCACAATCTGCTGGCAGTACAAAAAAAGAAGCTGCAGATCTCCTTAGGCTGAGTCATGGTGCTTTGGGGCAGGGACCATGCATATCATGGGAATATTTCACAGTTTCTGCTCTGTTTTCAGTGTATGACACCAAAACACCCACCTGATGACATCCTTTCAAGAGCAAAGGCAGCAATTTGCAGAATTCCGCTTCTTAGGGGAAGTGAGAAATTGCTGAGCTGACACCAAGTCCTGCAGTGTCCCTGTCACCTGCAGAGCCACCGCATCCTCGCCACGGCAGCGGGCATTGTGACAAAGGTTCTATGTCAGCTGGGTGTGGCAGCCAGGCGCCCCCTAGGGGATGGGGAGCCTGTCAGCCCCGGGCCTGTCACTGCCTGGTGTCCCTGCTGCCACCAGCCAGGCCTCTGAAAACTTGTCAAACCATGCCCAGACTTGGGGCCAGTTTGGCCCAAAGTCTGCAAGAGACAAGTCGGGAAGACAGATATGGGACAGAGGGAGAAAGCGAAGGGAGCAGGAGAAAGGGAAGGAAGAATAAAAAGTAGTGTTGGGCTGCAGGAGTGAGATGGAGGAATTGCAAGAAAAGAGGCAGGAAGCAGGAGAGTGAGAGAAAAGGAAAGAAGAGACATGCAGCCAGACGAGGGGTTAGTGAGAGAGGATGGGACAGAGAACAGGATGAGAAGGACATAAGGCAAGGCTAGGACAGGCAAGGACAGGCAAGGCAAGGCTAGGCTGCAGGACATTTTTTTGCTTTATAGTTTCTAGCACATTGGTCTTCAGACTAGGAGGAAAGCCATAAGACCGTATGGATTAGGCCCAAGCAAAAACCCCAGCTACTTGAGACACTTAGACTAAGCCTAAAATACCAAGATCTCTCCATAAGGATGGTTTTTATACTGTACTTCCACAATCTGCTGGCAGTACAAAAAAAGAAGCTGCAGATCTCCTTAGGCTGAGTCATGGTGCTTTGGGGCAGGGACCATGCATATCATGGGAATATTTCACAGTTTCTGCTCTGTTTTCAGTGTATGACACCAAAACACCCACCTGATGACATCCTTTCAAGAGCAAAGGCAGCAATTTGCAGAATTCCGCTTCTTAGGGGAAGTGAGAAATTGCTGAGCTGACACCAAGTCCTGCAGTGTCCCTGTCACCTGCAGAGCCACCGCATCCTCGCCACGGTAGCGGGCATTGTGACAAAGGTTCTATGTCAGCTGGGTGTGGCAGCCAGGCGCCCCCTAGGGGATGGGGAGCCTGTCAGCCCCGGGCCTGTCACTGCCTGGTGTCCCTGCTGCCACCAGCCAGGCCTCTGAAAACTTGTCAAACCATGCCCAGACTTGGGGCCAGTTTGGCCCAAAGTCTGCAAGAGACAAGTCGGGAAGAAAGATATGGGACAGAGGGAGAAAGCGAAGGGAGCAGGAGAAAGGGAAGGAAGAATAAAAAGTAGTGTTGGGCTGCAGGAGTGAGATGGAGGAATTGCAAGAAAAGAGGCAGGAAGCAGGAGAGTGAGAGAAAAGGAAAGAAGAGACATGCAGCCAGACGAGGGGTTAGTGAGAGAGGATGGGACAGAGAACAGGATGAGAAGGACATAAGGCAAGGCTAGGACAGGCAAGGACAGGCAAGGCAAGGCTAGGCTGCAGGACATGTTTTTGCTTTATAGTTTCTAGCACATTGGTCTTCAGACTAGGAGGAAAGCCATAAGACCGTATGGATTAGGCCCAAGCAAAAACCCCAGCTACTTGAGACACTTAGACTAAGCCTAAAATACCAAGATCTCTCCATAAGGATGGTTTTTATACTGTACTTCCACAATCTGCTGGCAGTACAAAAAAAGAAGCTGCAGATCTCCTTAGGCTGAGTCATGGTGCTTTGGGGCAGGGACCATGCATATCATGGGAATATTTCACAGTTTCTGCTCTGTTTTCAGTGTATGACACCAAAACACCCACCTGATGACATCCTTTCAAGAGCAAAGGCAGCAATTTGCAGAATTCCGCTTCTTAGGGGAAGTGAGAAATTGCTGAGCTGACACCAAGTCCTGCAGTGTCCCTGTCACCTGCAGAGCCACCGCATCCTCGCCACGGCAGCGGGCATTGTGACAAAGGTTCTATGTCAGCTGGGTGTGGCAGTCAGGCGCCCCCTAGGGGATGGGGAGCCTGTCAGCCCCGGGCCTGTCACTGCCTGGTGTCCCTGCTGCCACCAGCCAGGCCTCTGAAAACTTGTCAAACCATGCCCAGACTTGGGGCCAGTTTGGCCCAAAGTCTGCAAGAGACAAGTCGGGAAGAAAGATATGGGACAGAGGGAGAAAGCGAAGGGAGCAGGAGAAAGGGAAGGAAGAATAAAAAGTAGTGTTGGGCTGCAGGAGTGAGATGGAGGAATTGCAAGAAAAGAGGCAGGAAGCAGGAGAGTGAGAGAAAAGGAAAGAAGAGACATGCAGCCAGACGAGGGGTTAGTGAGAGAGGATGGGACAGAGAACAGGATGAGAAGGACATAAGGCAAGGCTAGGACAGGCAAGGACAGGCAAGGCAAGGCTAGGCTGCAGGACATGTTTTTGCTTTATAGTTTCTAGCACATTGGTCTTCAGACTAGGAGGAAAGCCATAAGACCGTATGGATTAGGCCCAAGCAAAAACCCCAGCTACTTGAGACACTTAGACTAAGCCTAAAATACTAAGATCTCTCCATAAGGATGGTTTTTATACTGTACTTCCACAATCTGCTGGCAGTACAAAAAAATAAGCTGCAGATCTCCTTAGGCTGAGTCATGGTGCTTTGGGGCAGGGACCATGCATATCATGGGAATATTTCACAGTTTCTGCTCTGTTTTCAGTGTATGACACCAAAACACCCACCTGATGACATCCTTTCAAGAGCAAAGGCAGCAATTTGCAGAATTCCGCTTCTTAGGGGAAGTGAGAAATTGCTGAGCTGACACCAAGTCCTGCAGTGTCCCTGTCACCTGCAGAGCCACCGCATCCTCGCCACGGTAGCGGGCATTGTGACAAAGGTTCTATGTCAGCTGGGTGTGGCAGCCAGGCGCCCCCTAGGGGATGGGGAGCCTGTCAGCCCCGGGCCTGTCACTGCCTGGTGTCCCTGCTGCCACCAGCCAGGCCTCTGAAAACTTGTCAAACTATGCGCAGACTTGGGGCCAGTTTGGCCCAAAGTCTGCAAGAGACAAGTCGGGAAGAAAGATATGGGACAGAGGGAGAAAGCGAAGGGAGCAGGAGAAAGGGAAGGAAGAATAAAAAGTAGTGTTGGGCTGCAGGACTGAGATGGAGGAATTGCAAGAAAAGAGGCAGGAAGCAGGAGAGTGAGAGAAAAGGAAAGAAGAGACATGCAGCCAGACGAGGGGTTAGTGAGAGAGGATGGGACAGAGAACAGGATGAGAAGGGAAGAAGGCAAGGCTAGGACAGGCAAGGACAGGCAAGGCAAGGCTAGGCTGCAGGACATGTTTTTGCTTTATAGTTTCTAGCACATTGGTCTTCAGACTAGAAGAAAAGCCATAAGACCGTATGGATTAGGCCCAAGCAAAAACCCCAGCTACTTGAGACACTTAGACTAAGCCTAAAATACCAAGATCTCTCCATAAGGATGGTTTTTATACTGTACTTCCACAATCTGCTGGCAGTACAAAAAAAGAAGCTGCAGATCTCCTTAGGCTGAGTCATGGTGCTTTGGGGCAGGGACCATGCATATCATGGGAATATTTCACAGTTTCTGCTCTGTTTTCAGTGTATGACACCAAAACACCCACCTGATGACATCCTTTCAAGAGCAAAGGCAGCAATTTGCAGAATTCCGCTTCTTAGGGGAAGTGAGAAATTGCTGAGCTGACACCAAGTCCTGCAGTGTCCCTGTCACCTGCAGAGCCACCGCATCCTCGCCACGGCAGCGGGCATTGTGACAAAGGTTCTATGTCAGCTGGGTGTGGCAGCCAGGCGCCCCCTAGGGGATGGGGAGCCTGTCAGCCCCGGGCCTGTCAC
This sequence comes from Columba livia, assembly GCF_036013475.1. Classification (NCBI taxonomy): domain Eukaryota; kingdom Metazoa; phylum Chordata; class Aves; order Columbiformes; family Columbidae; genus Columba; species Columba livia. Next base: position 2,853,653 of record NW_027043008.1, read on the forward strand.
TGCCTGGTGTCCCTGCTGCCACCAGCCAGGCCTCTGAAAACTTGTCAAACCATGCCCAGACTTGGGGCCAGTTTGGCCCAAAGTCTGCAAGAGACAAGTCGGGAAGAAAGATATGGGACAGAGGGAGAAAGCGAAGGGAGCAGGAGAAAGGGAAGGAAGAATAAAAAGTAGTGTTGGGCTGCAGGAGTGAGATGGAGGAATTGCAAGAAAAGAGGCAGGAAGCAGGAGAGTGAGAGAAAAGGAAAGAAGAGACATGCAGCCAGACGAGGGGTTAGTGAGAGAGGATGGGACAGAGAACAGGATGAGAAGGGAAGAAGGCAAGGCTAGGACAGGCAAGGACAGGCAAGGCAAGGCTAGGCTGCAGGACATGTTTTTGCTTTATAGTTTCTAGCACATTGGTCTTCAGACTAGAAGAAAAGCCATAAGACCGTATGGATTAGGCCCAAGCAAAAACCCCAGCTACTTGAGACACTTAGACTAAGCCTAAAATACCAAGATCTCTCCATAAGGATGGTTTTTATACTGTACTTCCACAATCTGCTGGCAGTACAAAAAAATAAGCTGCAGATCTCCTTAGGCTGAGTCATGGTGCTTTGGGGCAGGGACCATGCATATCATGGGAATATTTCACAGTTTCTGCTCTGTTTTCAGTGTATGACACCAAAACACCCACCTGATGACATCCTTTCAAGAGCAAAGGCAGCAATTTGCAGAATTCCGCTTCTTAGGGGAAGTGAGAAATTGCTGAGCTGACACCAAGTCCTGCAGTGTCCCTGTCACCTGCAGAGCCACCGCATCCTCGCCACGGTAGCGGGCATTGTGACAAAGGTTCTATGTCAGCTGGGTGTGGCAGCCAGGCGCCCCCTAGGGGATGGGGAGCCTGTCAGCCCCGGGCCTGTCACTGCCTGGTGTCCCTGCTGCCACCAGCCAGGCCTCTGAAAACTTGTCAAACTATGCGCAGACTTGGGGCCAGTTTGGCCCAAAGTCTGCAAGAGACAAGTCGGGAAGAAAGATATGGGACAGAGGGAGAAAGCGAAGGGAGCAGGAGAAAGGGAAGGAAGAATAAAAAGTAGTGTTGGGCTGCAGGACTGAGATGGAGGAATTGCAAGAAAAGAGGCAGGAAGCAGGAGAGTGAGAGAAAAGGAAAGAAGAGACATGCAGCCAGACGAGGGGTTAGTGAGAGAGGATGGGACAGAGAACAGGATGAGAAGGGAAGAAGGCAAGGCTAGGACAGGCAAGGACAGGCAAGGCAAGGCTAGGCTGCAGGACATGTTTTTGCTTTATAGTTTCTAGCACATTGGTCTTCAGACTAGGAGGAAAGCCATAAGACCGTATGGATTAGGCCCAAGCAAAAACCCCAGCTACTTGAGACACTTAGACTAAGCCTAAAATACTAAGATCTCTCCATAAGGATGGTTTTTATACTGTACTTCCACAATCTGCTGGCAGTACAAAAAAAGAAGCTGCAGATCTCCTTAGGCTGAGTCATGGTGCTTTGGGGCAGGGACCATGCATATCATGGGAATATTTCACAGTTTCTGCTCTGTTTTCAGTGTATGACACCAAAACACCCACCTGATGACATCCTTTCAAGAGCAAAGGCAGCAATTTGCAGAATTCCGCTTCTTAGGGGAAGTGAGAAATTGCTGAGCTGACACCAAGTCCTGCAGTGTCCCTGTCACCTGCAGAGCCACCGCATCCTCGCCACGGCAGCGGGCATTGTGACAAAGGTTCTGTGTCAGCTGGGTGTGGCAGCCAGGCGCCCCCTAGGGGATGGGGAGCCTGTCAGCCCCGGGCCTGTCACTGCCTGGTGTCCCTGCTGCCACCAGCCAGGCCTCTGAAAACTTGTCAAACCATGCCCAGACTTGGGGCCAGTTTGGCCCAAAGTCTGCAAGAGACAAGTCGGGAAGAAAGATATGGGACAGAGGGAGAAAGCGAAGGGAGCAGGAGAAAGGGAAGGAAGAATAAAAAGTAGTGTTGGGCTGCAGGAGTGAGATGGAGGAATTGCAAGAAAAGAGGCAGGAAGCAGGAGAGTGAGAGAAAAGGAAAGAAGAGACATGCAGCCAGACGAGGGGTTAGTGAGAGAGGATGGGACAGAGAACAGGATGAGAAGGGAAGAAGGCAAGGCTAGGACAGGCAAGGACAGGCAAGGCAAGGCTAGGCTGCAGGACATGTTTTTGCTTTATAGTTTCTAGCACATTGGTCTTCAGACTAGAAGAAAAGCCATAAGACCGTATGGATTAGGCCCAAGCAAAAACCCCAGCTACTTGAGACACTTAGACTAAGCCTAAAATACCAAGATCTCTCCATAAGGATGGTTTTTATACTGTACTTCCACAATCTGCTGGCAGTACAAAAAAAGAAGCTGCAGATCTCCTTAGGCTGAGTCATGGTGCTTTGGGGCAGGGACCATGCATATCATGGGAATATTTCACAGTTTCTGCTCTGTTTTCAGTGTATGACACCAAAACACCCACCTGATGACATCCTTTCAAGAGCAAAGGCAGCAATTTGCAGAATTCCGCTTCTTAGGGGAAGTGAGAAATTGCTGAGCTGACACCAAGTCCTGCAGTGTCCCTGTCACCTGCAGAGCCACCGCATCCTCGCCACGGCAGCGGGCATTGTGACAAAGGTTCTATGTCAGCTGGGTGTGGCAGCCAGGCGCCCCCTAGGGGATGGGGAGCCTGTCAGCCCCGGGCCTGTCACTGCCTGGTGTCCCTGCTGCCACCAGCCAGGCCTCTGAAAACTTGTCAAACCATGCCCAGACTTGGGGCCAGTTTGGCCCAAAGTCTGCAAGAGACAAGTCGGGAAGAAAGATATGGGACAGAGGGAGAAAGCGAAGGGAGCAGGAGAAAGGGAAGGAAGAATAAAAAGTAGTGTTGGGCTGCAGGAGTGAGATGGAGGAATTGCAAGAAAAGAGGCAGGAAGCAGGAGAGTGAGAGAAAAGGAAAGAAGAGACATGCAGCCAGACGAGGGGTTAGTGAGAGAGGATGGGACAGAGAACAGGATGAGAAGGGAAGAAGGCAAGGCTAGGACAGGCAAGGACAGGCAAGGCAAGGCTAGGCTGCAGGACATGTTTTTGCTTTATAGTTTCTAGCACATTGGTCTTCAGACTAGAAGAAAAGCCATAAGACCGTATGGATTAGGCCCAAGCAAAAACCCCAGCTACTTGAGACACTTAGACTAAGCCTAAAATACCAAGATCTCTCCATAAGGATGGTTTTTATACTGTACTTCCACAATCTGCTGGCAGTACAAAAAAATAAGCTGCAGATCTCCTTAGGCTGAGTCATGGTGCTTTGGGGCAGGGACCATGCATATCATGGGAATATTTCACAGTTTCTGCTCTGTTTTCAGTGTATGACACCAAAACACCCACCTGATGACATCCTTTCAAGAGCAAAGGCAGCAATTTGCAGAATTCCGCTTCTTAGGGGAAGTGAGAAATTGCTGAGCTGACACCAAGTCCTGCAGTGTCCCTGTCACCTGCAGAGCCACCGCATCCTCGCCACGGTAGCGGGCATTGTGACAAAGGTTCTATGTCAGCTGGGTGTGGCAGCCAGGCGCCCCCTAGGGGATGGGGAGCCTGTCAGCCCCGGGCCTGTCACTGCCTGGTGTCCCTGCTGCCACCAGCCAGGCCTCTGAAAACTTGTCAAACTATGCGCAGACTTGGGGCCAGTTTGGCCCAAAGTCTGCAAGAGACAAGTCGGGAAGAAAGATATGGGACAGAGGGAGAAAGCGAAGGGAGCAGGAGAAAGGGAAGGAAGAATAAAAAGTAGTGTTGGGCTGCAGGACTGAGATGGAGGAATTGCAAGAAAAGAGGCAGGAAGCAGGAGAGTGAGAGAAAAGGAAAGAAGAGACATGCAGCCAGACGAGGGGTTAGTGAGAGAGGATGGGACAGAGAACAGGATGAGAAGGGAAGAAGGCAAGGCTAGGACAGGCAAGGACAGGCAAGGCAAGGCTAGGCTGCAGGACATGTTTTTGCTTTATAGTTTCTAGCACATTGGTCTTCAGACTAGGAGGAAAGCCATAAGACCGTATGGATTAGGCCCAAGCAAAAACCCCAGCTACTTGAGACACTTAGACTAAGCCTAAAATACTAAGATCTCTCCATAAGGATGGTTTTTATACTGTACTTCCACAATCTGCTGGCAGTACAAAAAAAGAAGCTGCAGATCTCCTTAGGCTGAGTCATGGTGCTTTGGGGCAGGGACCATGCATATCATGGGAATATTTCACAGTTTCTGCTCTGTTTTCAGTGTATGACACCAAAACACCCACCTGATGACATCCTTTCAAGAGCAAAGGCAGCAATTTGCAGAATTCCGCTTCTTAGGGGAAGTGAGAAATTGCTGAGCTGACACCAAGTCCTGCAGTGTCCCTGTCACCTGCAGAGCCACCGCATCCTCGCCACGGCAGCGGGCATTGTGACAAAGGTTCTGTGTCAGCTGGGTGTGGCAGCCAGGCGCCCCCTAGGGGATGGGGAGCCTGTCAGCCCCGGGCCTGTCACTGCCTGGTGTCCCTGCTGCCACCAGCCAGGCCTCTGAAAACTTGTCAAACCATGCCCAGACTTGGGGCCAGTTTGGCCCAAAGTCTGCAAGAGACAAGTCGGGAAGAAAGATATGGGACAGAGGGAGAAAGCGAAGGGAGCAGGAGAAAGGGAAGGAAGAATAAAAAGTAGTGTTGGGCTGCAGGAGTGAGATGGAGGAATTGCAAGAAAAGAGGCAGGAAGCAGGAGAGTGAGAGAAAAGGAAAGAAGAGACATGCAGCCAGACGAGGGGTTAGTGAGAGAGGATGGGACAGAGAACAGGATGAGAAGGGAAGAAGGCAAGGCTAGGACAGGCAAGGACAGGCAAGGCAAGGCTAGGCTGCAGGACATGTTTTTGCTTTATAGTTTCTAGCACATTGGTCTTCAGACTAGAAGAAAAGCCATAAGACCGTATGGATTAGGCCCAAGCAAAAACCCCAGCTACTTGAGACACTTAGACTAAGCCTAAAATACCAAGATCTCTCCATAAGGATGGTTTTTATACTGTACTTCCACAATCTGCTGGCAGTACAAAAAAATAAGCTGCAGATCTCCTTAGGCTGAGTCATGGTGCTTTGGGGCAGGGACCATGCATATCATGGGAATATTTCACAGTTTCTGCTCTGTTTTCAGTGTATGACACCAAAACACCCACCTGATGACATCCTTTCAAGAGCAAAGGCAGCAATTTGCAGAATTCCGCTTCTTAGGGGAAGTGAGAAATTGCTGAGCTGACACCAAGTCCTGCAGTGTCCCTGTCACCTGCAGAGCCACCGCATCCTCGCCACGGTAGCGGGCATTGTGACAAAGGTTGTATGTCAGCTGGGTGTGGCAGCCAGGCGCCCCCTAGGGGATGGGGAGCCTGTCAGCCCCGGGCCTGTCACTGCCTGGTGTCCCTGCTGCCACCAGCCAGGCCTCTGAAAACTTGTCAAACCATGCCCAGACTTGGGGCCAGTGTGGCCCAAAGTGTGCAAGAGACAAGTCGGGAAGAAAGATATGGGACAGAGGGAGAAAGCGAAGGGAGCAGGAGAAAGGGAAGGAAGAATAAAAAGTAGTATTGGGCTGCAGGAGTGAGATGGAGGAATTGCAAGAAAAGAGGCAGGAAGCAGGAGAGTGAGAGAAAAGGAAAGAAGAGACATGCAGCCAGACGAGGGGTTAGTGAGAGAGGATGGGACAGAGAACAGGATGAGAAGGGAAGAAGGCAAGTCTAGGTCAGGCAAGGACAGGCAAGGCAAGGCTAGGCTGCAGGACATGTTTTTGCTTTATAGTTTCTAGCACATTGGTCTTCAGACTAGGAGCAAAGCCATAAGACCGTATGGATTAGGCCCAAGCAAAAACCCCAGCTACTTGAGACACTTAGACTAAGCCTAAAATACCAAGATCTCTCCATAAGGATGGTTTTTATACTGTACTTCCACAATCTGCTGGCAGTACAAAAAAATAAGCTGCAGATCTCCTTAGGCTGAGTCATGGTGCTTTGGGGCAGGGACCATGCATATCATGGGAATATTTCACAGTTTCTGCTCTGTTTTCAGTGTATGACACCAAAACACCCACCTGATGACATCCTTTCAAGAGCAAAGGCAGCAATTTGCAGAATTCCGCTTCTTAGGGGAAGTGAGAAATTGCTGAGCTGACACCAAGTCCTGCAGTGTCCCTGTCACCTGCAGAGCCACCGCATCCTCGCCACGGTAGCGGGCATTGTGACAAAGGTTCTATGTCAGCTGGGTGTGGCAGCCAGGCGCCCCCTAGGGGATGGGGAGCCTGTCAGCCCCGGGCCTGTCACTGCCTGGTGTCCCTGCTGCCACCAGCCAGGCCTCTGAAAACTTGTCAAACCATGCCCAGACTTGGGGCCAGTTTGGCCCAAAGTCTCCAAGAGACAAGTCGGGAAGAAAGATATGGGACAGAGGGAGAAAGCGAAGGGAGCAGGAGAAAGGGAAGGAAGAATAAAAAGTAGTGTTGGGCTGCAGGAGTGAGATGGAGGAATTGCAAGAAAAGAGGCAGGAAGCAGGAGAGTGAGAGAAAAGGAAAGAAGAGACATGCAGCCAGACGAGGGGTTAGTGAGAGAGGATGGGACAGAGAACAGGATGAGAAGGACATAAGGCAAGGCTAGGACAGGCAAGGACAGGCAAGGCAAGGCTAGGCTGCAGGACATGTTTTTGCTTTATAGTTTCTAGCACATTGGTCTTCAGACTAGGAGGAAAGCCATAAGACCGTATGGATTAGGCCCAAGCAAAAACCCCAGCTACTTGAGACACTTAGACTAAGCCTAAAATACCAAGATCTCTCCATAAGGATGGTTTTTATACTGTACTTCCACAATCTGCTGGCAGTACAAAAAAAGAAGCTGCAGATCTCCTTAGGCTGAGTCATGGTGCTTTGGGGCAGGGACCATGCATATCATGGGAATATTTCACAGTTTCTGCTCTGTTTTCAGTGTATGACACCAAAACACCCACCTGATGACATCCTTTCAAGAGCAAAGGCAGCAATTTGCAGAATTACGCTTCTTAGGGGAAGTGAGAAATTGCTGAGCTGACACCAAGTCCTGCAGTGTCCCTGTCACCTGCAGAGCCACCGCATCCTCGCCACGGCAGCGGGCATTGTGACAAAGGTTCTATGTCAGCTGGGTGTGGCAGCCAGGCGCCCCCTAGGGGATGGGGAGCCTGTCAGCCCCGGGCCTGTCACTGCCTGGTGTCCCTGCTGCCACCAGCCAGGCCTCTGAAAACTTGTCAAACCATGCCCAGACTTGGGGCCAGTTTGGCCCAAAGTCTGCAAGAGACAAGTCGGGAAGAAAGATATGGGACAGAGGGAGAAAGCGAAGGGAGCAGGAGAAAGGGAAGGAAGAATAAAAAGTAGTGTTGGGCTGCAGGAGTGAGATGGAGGAATTGCAAGAAAAGAGGCAGGAAGCAGGAGAGTGAGAGAAAAGGAAAGAAGAGACATGCAGCCAGACGAGGGGTTAGTGAGAGAGGATGGGACAGAGAACAGGATGAGAAGGGAAGAAGGCAAGGCTAGGACAGGCAAGGACAGGCAAGGCAAGGCTAGGCTGCAGGACATTTTTTTGCTTTATAGTTTCTAGCACATTGGTCTTCAGACTAGGAGGAAAGCCATAAGACCGTATGGATTAGGCCCAAGCAAAAACCCCAGCTACTTGAGACACTTAGACTAAGCCTAAAATACCAAGATCTCTCCATAAGGATGGTTTCTATACTGTACTTCCACAATCTGCTGGCAGTACAAAAAAATAAGCTGCAGATCTCCTTAGGCTGAGTCATGGTGCTTTGGGGCAGGGACCATGCATATCATGGGAATATTTCACAGTTTCTGCTCTGTTTTCAGTGTATGACACCAAAACACCCACCTGATGACATCCTTTCCAGAGCAAAGGCAGCAATTTGCAGAATTCCGCTTCTTAGGGGAAGTGAGAAATTGCTGAGCTGACACCAAGTCCTGCAGTGTCCCTGTCACCTGCAGAGCCACCGCATCCTCGCCACGGCAGCGGGCATTGTGACAAAGGTTCTATGTCAGCTGGGTGTGGCAGCCAGGCGCCCCCTAGGGGATGGGGAGCCTGTCAGCCCCGGGCCTGTCACTGCCTGGTGTCCCTGCTGCCACCAGCCAGGCCTCTGAAAACTTGTCAAACCATGCCCAGACTTGGGGCCAGTTTGGCCCAAAGTCTGCAAGAGACAAGTCGGGAAGAAAGATATGGGACAGAGGGAGAAAGCGAAGGGAGCAGGAGAAAGGGAAGGAAGAATAAAAAGTAGTGTTGGGCTGCAGGAGTGAGATGGAGGAATTGCAAGAAAAGAGGCAGGAAGCAGGAGAGTGAGAGAAAAGTAAAGAAGAGACATGCAGCCAGACGAGAGGTTAGTGAGAGAGGATGGGACAGAGAACAGGATGAGAAGGGAAGAAGGCAAGGCTAGGACAGGCAAGGACAGGCAAGGCAAGGCTAGGCTGCAGGACATTTTTTTGCTTTATAGTTTCTAGCACATTGGTCTTCAGACTAGGAGGAAAGCCATAAGACCGTATGGATTAGGCCCAAGCAAAAACCCCAGCTACTTGAGACACTTAGACTAAGCCTAAAATACCAAGATCTCTCCATAAGGATGGTTTCTATACTGTACTTCCACAATCTGCTGGCAGTACTAAAAAATAAGCTGCAGATCTCCTTAGGCTGAGTCATGGTGCTTTGGGGCAGGGACCATGCATATCATGGGAATATTTCACAGTTTCTGCTCTGTTTTCAGTGTATGACACCAAAACACCCACCTGATGACATCCTTTCCAGAGCAAAGGCAGCAATTTGCAGAATTCCGCTTCTTAGGGGAAGTGAGAAATTGCTGAGCTGACACCAAGTCCTGCAGTGTCCCTGTCACCTGCAGAGCCACCGCATCCTCGCCACGGTAGCGGGCATTGTGACAAAGGTTCTATGTCAGCTGGGTGTGGCAGCCAGGCGCCCCCTAGGGGATGGGGAGCCTGTCAGCCCCGGGCCTGTCACTGCCTGGTGTCCCTGCTGCCACCAGCCAGGCCTCTGAAAACTTGTCAAACCATGCCCAGACTTGGGGCCAGTTTGGCCCAAAGTCTGCAAGAGACAAGTCGGGAAGAAAGATATGGGACAGAGGGAGAAAGCGAAGGGAGCAGGAGAAAGGGAAGGAAGAATACAAAGTAGTGTTGGGCTGCAGGACTGAGACGGAGGAATTGCAAGAAAGGAGGCAGGAAGCAGGAGAGTGAGAGAAAAGGAAAGAAGAGACATGCAGCCAGACGAGGGGTTAGTGAGAGAGGATGGGACAGAGAACAGGATGAGAAGGACATAAGGCAAGGCTGGGACAGGCAAGGACAGGCAAGGCAATGCTAAGCTGCAGGACATGTTTTTGCTTTATAGTTTCTAGCACATTGGTCTTCAGACTAGGAGGAAAGCCATAAGACCGTATGGATTAGGCCCAAGCAAAAACCCCAGCTACTTGAGACACTTAGACTAAGCCTAAAATACCAAGATCTCTCCATAAGGATGGTTTTTATACTGTACTTCCACAATCTGCTGGCAGTACAAAAAAAGAAGCTGCAGATCTCCTTAGGCTGAGTCATGGTGCTTTGGGGCAGGGACCATGCATATCATGGGAATATTTCACAGTTTCTGCTCTGTTTTCAGTGTATGACACCAAAACACCCACCTGATGACATCCTTTCAAGAGCAAAGGCAGCAATTTGCAGAATTCCGCTTCTTAGGGGAAGTGAGAAATTGCTGAGCTGACACCAAGTCCTGCAGTGTCCCTGTCACCTGCAGAGCCACCGCATCCTCGCCACGGCAGCGGGCATTGTGACAAAGGTTCTATGTCAGCTGGGTGTGGCAGCCAGGCGCCCCCTAGGGGATGGGGAGCCTGTCAGCCCCGGGCCTGTCACTGCCTGGTGTCCCTGCTGCCACCAGCCAGGCCTCTGAAAACTTGTCAAACCATGCCCAGACTTGGGGCCAGTTTGGCCCAAAGTCTGCAAGAGACAAGTCGGGAAGAAAGATATGGGACAGAGGGAGAAAGCGAAGGGAGCAGGAGAAAGGGAAGGAAGAATAAAAAGTAGTGTTGGGCTGCAGGAGTGAGATGGAGGAATTGCAAGAAAAGAGGCAGGAAGCAGGAGAGTGAGAGAAAAGGAAAGAAGAGACATGCAGCCAGACGAGGGCTTAGTGAGAGAGGATGGGACAGAGAACAGGATGAGAAGGGAAGAAGGCAAGGCTAGGACAGGCAAGGACAGGCAAGGCAAGGCTAGGCTGCAGGACATTTTTTTGCTTTATAGTTTCTAGCACATTGGTCTTCAGACTAGGAGGAAAGCCATAAGACCGTATGGATTAGGCCCAAGCAAAAACCCCAGCTACTTGAGACACTTAGACTAAGCCTAAAATACCAAGATCTCTCCATAAGGATGGTTTTTATACTGTACTTCCACAATCTGCTGGCAGTACAAAAAAAGAAGCTGCAGATCTCCTTAGGCTGAGTCATGGTGCTTTGGGGCAGGGACCATGCATATCATGGGAATATTTCACAGTTTCTGCTCTGTTTTCAGTGTATGACACCAAAACACCCACCTGATGACATCCTTTCCAGAGCAAAGGCAGCAATTTGCAGAATTCCGCTTCTTAGGGGAAGTGAGAAATTGCTGAGCTGACACCAAGTCCTGCAGTGTCCCCGTCACCTGCAGAGCCACCGCATCCTCGCCACGGTAGCGGGCATTGTGACAAAGGTTCTATGTCAGCTGGGTGTGGCAGCCAGGCGCCCCCTAGGGGATGGGGAGCCTGTCAGCCCCGGGCCTGTCACTGCCTGGTGTCCCTGCTGCCACCAGCCAGGCCTCTGAAAACTTGTCAAACCATGCCCAGACTTGGGGCCAGTTTGGCCCAATGTCTCCATGAGACAAGTCGGGAAGAAAGATATGGGACAGAGGGAGAAAGCGAAGGGAGCAGGAGAAAGGGAAGGAAGAATACAAAGTAGTGTTGGGCTGCAGGACTGAGACGGAGGAATTGCAAGAAAAGAGGCAGGAAGCAGGAGAGTGAGAGAAAAGGAAAGAAGAGACATGCAGCCAGACGAGGGGTTAGTGAGAGAGGATGGGACAGAGAACAGGATGAGAAGGACATAAGGCAAGGCTGGGACAGGCAAGGACAGGCAAGGCAATGCTAAGCTGCAGGACATGTTTTTGCTTTATAGTTTCTAGCACATTCGTCTTCAGACTAGGAGGAAAGCCATAAGACCGTATGGATTAGGCCCAAGCAAAAACCCCAGCTACTTGAGACACTTAGACTAAGCCTAAAATACCAAGATCTCTCCATAAGGATGGTTTTTATACTGTACTTCCACAATCTGCTGGCAGTACAAAAAAATAAGCTGCAGATCTCCTTAGGCTGAGTCATGGTGCTTTGGGGCAGGGACCATGCATATCATGGGAATATTTCACAGTTTCTGCTCTGTTTTCAGTGTATGACACCAAAACACCCACCTGATGACATCCTTTCAAGAGCAAAGGCAGCAATTTGCAGAATTCCGCTTCTTAGGGGAAGTGAGAAATTGCTGAGCTGACACCAAGTCCTGCAGTGTCCCTGTCACCTGCAGAGCCACCGCATCCTCGCCACGGTAGCGGGCATTGTGACAAAGGTTGTATGTCAGCTGGGTGTGGCAGCCAGGCGCCCCCTAGGGGATGGGGAGCCTGTCAGCCCCGGGCCTGTCACTGCCTGGTGTCCCTGCTGCCACCAGCCAGGCCTCTGAAAACTTGTCAAACCATGCCCAGACTTGGGGCCAGTTTGGCCCAATGTCTCCATGAGACAAGTCGGGAAGAAAGATATGGGACAGAGGGAGAAAGCGAAGGGAGCAGGAGAAAGGGAAGGAAGAATAAAAAGTAGTGTTGGGCTGCAGGACTGAGATGGAGGAATTGCAAGAAAAGAGGCAGGAAGCAGGAGAGTGAGAGAAAAGGAAAGAAGAGACATGCAGCCAGACGAGGGGTTAGTGAGAGAGGATGGGACAGAGAACAGGATGAGAAGGACATAAGGCAAGGCTAGGACAGGCAAGGACAGGCAAGGCAAGGCTAGGCTGCAGGACATGTTTTTGCTTTATAGTTTCTAGCACATTCGTCTTCAGACTAGGAGGAAAGCCATAAGACCGTATGGATTAGGCCCAAGCAAAAACCCCAGCTACTTGAGACACTTAGACTAAGCCTAAAATACCAAGATCTCTCCATAAGGATGGTTTTTATACTGTACTTCCACAATCTGCTGGCAGTACAAAAAAAGAAGCTGCAGATCTCCTTAGGCTGAGTCATGGTGCTTTGGGGCAGGGACCATGCATATCATGGGAATATTTCACAGTTTCTGCTCTGTTTTCAGTGTATGACACCAAAACACCCACCTGATGACATCCTTTCCAGAGCAAAGGCAGCAATTTGCAGAATTCCGCTTCTTAGGGGAAGTGAGAAATTGCTGAGCTGACACCAAGTCCTGCAGTGTCCCTGCCACCTGCAGAGCCACCGCATCCTCGCCACGGTAGCGGGCATTGTGACAAAGGTTGTATGTCAGCTGGGTGTGGCAGCCAGGCGCCCCCTAGGGGATGGGGAGCCTGTCAGCCCCGGGCCTGTCACTGCCTGGTGTCCCTGCTGCCACCAGCCAGGCCTCTGAAAACTTGTCAAACCATGCCCAGACTTGGGGCCAGTTTGGCCCAAAGTCTGCAAGAGACAAGTCGGGAAGAAAGATATGGGACAGAGGGAGAAAGCGAAGGGAGCAGGAGAAAGGGAAGGAAGAATAAAAAGTAGTGTTGGGCTGCAGGAGTGAGATGGAGGAATTGCAAGAAAAGAGGCAGGAAGCAGGAGAGTGAGAGAAAAGGAAAGAAGAGACATGCAGCCAGACGAGGGGTTAGTGAGAGAGGATGGGACAGAGAACAGGATGAGAAGGACATAAGGCAAGGCTGGGACAGGCAAGGACAGGCAAGGCAAGGCTAGGCTGCAGGACATGTTTTTGCTTTATAGTTTCTAGCACATTCGTCTTCAGACTAGGAGGAAAGCCATAAGACCGTATGGATTAGGCCCAAGCAAAAACCCCAGCTACTTGAGACACTTAGACTAAGCCTAAAATACCAAGATCTCTCCATAAGGATGGTTTTTATACTGTACTTCCACAATCTGCTGGCAGTACAAAAAAAGAAGCTGCAGATCTCCTTAGGCTGAGTCATGGTGCTTTGGGGCAGGGACCATGCATATCATGGGAATATTTCACAGTTTCTGCTCTGTTTTCAGTGTATGACACCAAAACACCCACCTGATGACATCCTTTCCAGAGCAAAGTCAGCAATTTGCAGAATTCCGCTTCTTAGGGGAAGTGAGAAATTGCTGAGCTGACACCAAGTCCTGCAGTGTCCCTGTCACCTGCAGAGCCACCGCATCCTTGCCACGGTAGCGGGCATTGTGACAAAGGTTCTATGTCAGCTGGGTGTGGCAGCCAGGCGCCCCCTAGGGGATGGGGAGCCTGTCAGCCCCGGGCCTGTCACTGCCTGGTGTCCCTGCTGCCACCAGCCAGGCCTCTAAGAACTTGTCAAACCATGCCCAGACTTGATTCCAGTTTGGCCCAATGTCTCCAAGAGACAAGTCGGGAAGAAAGATATGGGACAGAGGGAGAAAGCGAAGGGAGCAGGAGAAAGGGAAGGAAGAATAAAAAGTAGTGTTGGGCTGCAGGACTGAGATGGAGGAATTGCAAGAAAAGAGGCAGGAAGCAGGAGAGTGAGAGAAAAGGAAAGAAGAGACATGCAGCCAGACAAGGGGTTAGTGAGAGAGGATGGGACAGAGAACAGGATGAGAAGGACATAAGGCAAGGCTAGGACAGGCAAGGACAGGCAAGGCAAGGCTAGGCTGCAGGACATGTTTTTGCTTTATAGTTTCTAGCACATTCGTCTTCAGACTAGGAGGAAAGCCATAAGACCGTATGGATTAGGCCCAAGCAAAAACCCCAGCTACTTGAGACACTTAGACTAAGCCTAAAATACCAAGATCTCTCCATAAGGATGGTTTTTATACTGTACTTCCACAATCTGCTGGCAGTACAAAAAAAGAAGCTGCAGATCTCCTTAGGCTGAGTCATGGTGCTTTGGGGCAGGGACCATGCATATCATGGGAATATTTCACAGTTTCTGCTCTGTTTTCAGTGTATGACACCAAAACACCCACCTGATGACATCCTTTCCAGAGCAAAGGCAGCAATTTGCAGAATTCCGCTTCTTAGGGGAAGTGAGAAATTGCTGAGCTGACACCAAGTCCTGCAGTGTCCCTGTCACCTGCAGAGCCACCGCATCCTCGCCACGGTAGCGGGCATTGTGACAAAGGTTCTATGTCAGCTGGGTGTGGCAGCCAGGCGCCCCCTAGGGGATGGGGAGCCTGTCAGGCCCGGGCATGTCACTGCCTGGTGTCCCTGCTGCCACCAGCCAGGCCTCTGAAAACTTGTCAAACCATGCCCAGACTTGGGGCTAGTTTGGCCCAATGTCTCCAACAGACAAGTCGGGAAGAAAGATATGGGACAGAGGGAGAAAGCGAAGGGAGCAGGAGAAAGGGAAGGAAGAATAAAAAGTAGTGTTGGGCTGCAGGAGTGAGATGGAGGAATTGCAAGAAAAGAGGCAGGAAGCAGGAGAGTGAGAGAAAAGGAAAGAAGAGACATGCAGCCAGACGAGGGGTTAGTGAGAGAGGATGGGACAGAGAACAGGATGAGAAGGGAAGAAGGCAAGGCTAGGACAGGCAAGGACAGGCAAGGCAAGGCTAGGCTGCAGGACATGTTTTTGCTTTATAGTTTCTAGCACATTGGTCTTCAGACTAGGAGGAAAGCCATAAGACCGTATGGATTAGGCCCAAGCAAAAACCCCAGCTACTTGAGACACTTAGACTAAGCCTAAAATACCAAGATCTCTCCATAAGGATGGTTTTTATACTGTACTTCCACAATCTGCTGGCAGTACAAAAAAAGAAGCTGCAGATCTCCTTAGGCTGAGTCATGGTGCTTTGGGGCAGGGACCATGCATATCATGGGAATATTTCACAGTTTCTGCTCTGTTTTCAGTGTATGACACCAAAACACCCACCTGATGACATCCTCTCAAGAGCAAAGTCAGCAATTTGCAGAATTCCGCTTCTTAGGGGAAGTGAGAAATTGCTGAGCTGACACCAAGTCCTGCAGTGTCCCTGTCACCTGCAGAGCCACCGCATCCTCGCCACGGCAGCGGGCATTGTGACAAAGGTTCTATGTCAGCTGGGTGTGGCAGCCAGGCGCCCCCTAGGGGATGGGGAGCCTGTCAGTCCCGGGCCTGTCACTGCCTGGTGTCCCTGCTGCCACCAGCCAGGCCTCTGAAAACTTGTCAAACCATGCCCAGACTTGGGGCCAGTTTGGCCCAATGTCTCCAAGAGACAAGTCGGGAAGAAAGATATGGGACAGAGGGAGAAAGCGAAGGGAGCAGGAGAAAGGGAAGGAAGAATAAAAAGTAGTGTTGGGCTGCAGGACTGAGATGGAGGAATTGCAAGAAAAGAGGCAGGAAGCAGGAGAGTGAGAGAAAAGGAAAGAAGAGACATGCAGCCAGACAAGGGGTTAGTGAGAGAGGATGGGACAGAGAACAGGATGAGAAGGACATAAGGCAAGGCTAGGACAGGCAAGGACAGGCAAGGCAAGGCTAGGCTGCAGGACATGTTTTTGCTTTATAGTTTCTAGCACATTCGTCTTCAGACTAGGAGGAAAGCCATAAGACCGTATGGATTAGGCCCAAGCAAAAACCCCAGCTACTTGAGACACTTAGACTAAGCCTAAAATACCAAGATCTCTCCATAAGGATGGTTTTTATACTGTACTTCCACAATCTGCTGGCAGTACAAAAAAATAAGCTGCAGATCTCCTTAGGCTGAGTCATGGTGCTTTGGGGCAGGGACCATGCATATCATGGGAATATTTCACAGTTTCTGCTCTGTTTTCAGTGTATGACACCAAAACACCCACCTGATGACATCCTTTCCAGAGCAAAAGCAGCAATTTGCAGAATTCCGCTTCTTAGGGGAAGTGAGAAATTGCTGAGCTGACACCAAGTCCTGCAGTGTCCCTGTCACCTGCAGAGGCACCGCATCCTCGCCACGGTAGCAGGCATTGTGACAAAGGTTCTATATCAGCTGGGTGTGGCAGCCAGGCGCCCCCTAGGGGATGGGGAGCCTGTCAGCCCCGAGCCTGTCACTGCCTGGTGTCCCTGCTGCCACCAGCCAGGCCTCTGAAAACTCGTCAAACCATGCCCAGACTTGGGGCCAGTTTGGCCCAAGGTCTGCAAGAGACAAGTCGGGAAGAAAGATAGGGGACAGAGGAAGAAAGCGAAGGGAGCAGGAGAAAGGGAAGGAAGAATAAAAAGTAGTGTTGGGCTGCAGGAGTGAGATGGAGGAATTGCAAGAAAAGAGGCAGGAAGCAGGAGAGTGAGAGAAAAGGAAAGAAGAGACATGCAGCCAATCGAGGGGTTAGTGAGAGAGGATGGGACAGAGAACAGGATGAGAAGGACATAAGGCAAGGCTAGGACAGGCAAGGACAGGCAAGGCAAGGCTAGGCTGCAGGACATGTTTTTGCTTTATAGTTTCTAGCACATTCGTCTTCAGACTAGGAGGAAAGCCATAAGACCGTATGGATTAGGCCCAAGCAAAAACCCCAGCTACTTGAGACACTTAGACTAAGCCTAAAATACCAAGATCTCTCCATAAGGATGGTTTTTATACTGTACTTCCACAATCTGCTGGCAGTACAAAAAAATAAGCTGCAGATCTCCTTAGGCTGAGTCATGGTGCTTTGGGGCAGGGACCATGCATATCATGGGAATGTTTCACAGTTTCTGCTCTGTTTTCAGTGTATGACACCAAAACACCCACCTGATGACATCCTTTCTAGAGCAAAGGCAGCAATTTGCACAATTCCGGATCTTAGGGGAAGTGAGAAATTGCTGAGCTGACACCAAGTCCTGCAGTGTCCCTGTCACCTGCAGAGCCACCGCATCCTCGCCACGGTAGCGGGCATTGTGACAAAGGTTCTATGTCAGCTGGGTGTGGCAGCCAGGCGCCCCCTAGGGGATGGGGAGCCTGTCAGCCCCGGGCCTGTCACTGCCTGGTGTCCCTGCTGCCACCAGCCAGGCCTCTGAAAACTTGTCAAACCATGCCCAGACTTGGGGCCAGTTTGGCCCAAAGTCTGCAAGAGACAAGTCGGGAAGAAAGATAGGGGACAGAGGGAGAAAGCGAAGGGAGCAGGAGAAAGGGAAGGAAGAATAAAAAGTAGTGTTGGGCTGCAGGAGTGAGATGGAGGAATTGCAAGAAAAGAGGCAGGAAGCAGGAGAGTGAGAGAAAAGGAAAGAAGAGACATGCAGCCAGACAAGGGCTTAGTGAGAGAGGATGGGACAGAGAACAGGATGAGAAGGACATAAGGCAAGGCTAGGACAGGCAAGGACAGGCAAGGCAAGGCTAGGCTGCAGGACATGTTTTTGCTTTATAGTTTCTAGCACATTCGTCTTCAGACTAGGAGGAAAGCCATAAGACCGTATGGATTAGGCCCAAGCAAAAACCCCAGCTACTTGAGACACTTAGACTAAGCCTAAAATACCAAGATCTCTCCATAAGGATGGTTTCTATACTGTACTTCCACAATCTGCTGGCAGTACAAAAAAAGAAGCTGCAGATCTCCTTAGGCTGAGTCATGGTGCTTTGGGGCAGGGACCATGCATATCATGGGAATATTTCACAGTTTCTGCTCTGTTTTCAGTGTATGACACCGAAACACGCACCTGACGACATCCTTTCAAGAGCAAAGGCAGCAATTTGCAGAATTCCGCTTCTTAGGGGAAGTGAGAAATTGCTGAGCTGACACCAAGTCCTGCAGTGTCCCTGTCACCTGCAGAGCCACCGCATCCTCGCCACGGTAGCGGTCATTGTGACAAAGGTTCTATGTCAGCTGGGTGTGGCAGCCAATCGCGCCCTAGGGGATGGGGAGCCTGTCAGCCCCGGGCCTGTCACTGCCTGGTGTCCCTGCTGCCACCAGCCAGGCCTCTGAAAACTTGTCAAACCATGCCCAGACTTGGGGCCAGTTTGGCCCAAGGTCTGCAAGAGACAAGTCGGGAAGAAAGATAGGGGACAGAGGGAGAAAGCGAAGGGAGCAGGAGAAAGGGAAGGAAGAATAAAAAGTAGTGTTGGGCTGCAGGAGTGAGATGGAGGAATTGCAAGAAAAGAGGCAGGAAGCAGGAGAGTGAGAGAAAAGGAAAGAAGAGACATGCAGCCAGACAAGGGCTTAGTGAGAGAGGATGGGACAGAGAACAGGATGAGAAGGACATAAGGCAAGGCTAGGACAGGCAAGGACAGGCAAGGCAAGGCTAGGCTGCAGGACATGTTTTTGCTTTATAGTTTCTAGCACATTCGTCTTCAGACTAGGAGGAAAGCCATAAGACCCTATGGATTAGGCCCAAGCAAAAACCCCAGCTACTTGAGACACTTAGACTAAGCCTAAAATACCAAGATCTCTCCATAAGGATGGTTTTTATACTGTACTTCCACAATCTGCTGGCAGTACAAAAAAAGAAGCTGCAGATCTCCTTAGGCTGAGTCATGGTGCTTTGGGGCAGGGACCATGCATATCATGGGAATATTTCACAGTTTCTGCTCTGTTTTCAGTGTATGACACCAAAACACCCACCTGATGACATCCTTTCAAGAGCAAAGGCAGCAATTTGCAGAATTCCGCTTCTTAGGGGATGTGAGAAATTGCTGAGCTGACACCAAGTCCTGCAGTGTCCCTGTCACCTGCAGAGCCACCGCATCCTCGCCACGGTAGCGGGCATTGTGACAAAGGTTCTATATCAGCTGGGTGTGGCAGCCAGGCGCCCCCTAGGGGATGGGGAGCCTGTCAGCCCCGAGCCTGTCACTGCCTGGTGTCCCTGCTGCCACCAGCCAGGCCTCTGAAAACTTGTCAAACCATGCCCAGACTTGGGGCCAGTTTGGCCCAAGGTCTGCAAGAGACAAGTCGGGAAGAAAGATAGGGGACAGAGGGAGAAAGCGAAGGGAGCAGGAGAAAGGGAAGGAAGAATAAAAAGTAGTGTTGGGCTGCAGGAGTGAGATGGAGGAATTGCAAGAAAAGAGGCAGGAAGCAGGAGAGTGAGAGAAAAGGAAAGAAGAGACATGCAGCCAATCGAGGGGTTAGTGAGAGAGGATGGGACAGAGAACAGGATGAGAAGGACATAAGGCAAGGCTAGGACAGGCAAGGACAGGCAAGGCAAGGCTAGGCTGCAGGACATGTTTTTGCTTTATAGTTTCTAGCACATTCGTCTTCAGACTAGGAGGAAAGCCATAAGACCGTATGGATTAGGCCCAAGCAAAAACCCCAGCTACCTGAGACACTTAGACTAAGCCTAAAATACCAAGGTCTCTCCATAAGGATGGTTTTTATACTGTACTTCCACAATATGCTGGCAGTACAAAAAAATAAGCTGCAGATCTCCTTAGGCTGAGTCATGGTGCTTTGGGGCAGGGACCATGCATATCATGGGAATATTTCACAGTTTCTGCTCTGTTTTCAGTGTATGACACCAAAACACCCACCTGATGACATCCTTTCAAGAGCAAAGGCAGCAATTTGCACAATTCCGCTTCTTAGGGGAAGTGAGAAATTGCTGAGCTGACACCAAGTCCTGCAGTGTCCCTTTCACCTGCAGAGCCACCGCATCCTCGCCACGGTAGCGGGCATTGTGACAAAGGTTCTATGTCAGCTGGGTGTGGCAGCCAGGCGCCCCCTAGGGGATGGGGAGCCTGTCAGCCCCGGGCCTGTCACTGCCTGGTGTCCCTGCTGCCACCAGCCAGGCCTCTGAAAACTTGTCAAACCATGCCCAGACTTGGGGCCAGTTTGGCCCAAAGTCTGCAAGAGACAAGTCGGGAAGAAAGATATGGGACAGAGGGAGAAAGCGAAGGGAGCAGGAGAAAGGGAAGGAAGAATAAAAAGTCGTGTTGGGCTGCAGGAGTGAGATGGAGGAATTGCAGGAAAAGAGGCAGGAAGCAGGAGAGTGAGAGAAAAGGAAAGAAGAGACATGCAGCCAGACGAGGGCTTAGTGAGAGAGGATGGGACAGAGAACAGGATGAGAAGGACATAAGGCAAGGCTAGGACAGGCAAGGACAGGCAAGGCAAGGCTAGGCTGCAGGACATGTTTTTGCTTTATAGTTTCTAGCACATTCGTCTTCAGACTAGGAGGAAAGCCATAAGACCGTATGGATCAGGCCCAAGCAAAAACCCCAGCTACTTGAGACACTTAGACTAAGCCTAAAATACCAAGATCTCTCCATAAGGATGGTTTTTATACTGTACTTCCACAATCTGCTGGCAGTACAAAAAAATAAGCTGCAGATCTCCTTAGGCTGAGTCATGGTGCTTTGGGGCAGGGACCATGCATATCATGGGAATGTTTCACAGTTTCTGCTCTGTTTTCAGTGTATGACACCAAAACACCCACCTGATGACATCCTTTCTAGAGCAAAGGCAGCAATTTGCAGAATTCTGCTTCTTAGGGGAAGTGAGAAATTGCTGAGCTGACACCAAGTCCTGCAGTGTCCCTGTCACCTGCAGAGCCACCGCATCCTCGCCACGGTAGCGGGCATTGTGACAAAGGTTCTATGTCAGCTGGGTGTGGCAGCCAGGCGCCCCCTAGGGGATGGGGAGCCTGTCAGCCCCGGGCCTGTCACTGCCTGGTGTCCCTGCTGCCACCAGCCAGGCCTCTGAAAACTTGTCAAACCATGCCCAGACTTGGGGCCAGTTTGGCCCAAGGTCTGCAAGAGACAAGTCGGGAAGAAAGATAGGGGACAGAGGGAGAAAGCGAAGGGAGCAGGAGAAAGGGAAGGAAGAATAAAAAGTAGTGTTGGGCTGCAGGAGTGAGATGGAGGAATTGCAAGAAAAGAGGCAGGAAGCAGGAGAGTGAGAGAAAAGGAAAGAAGAGACATGCAGCCAGACGAGGGGTTAGTGAGAGAGGATGGGACAGAGAACAGGATGAGAAGGACATAAGGCAAGGCTAGGACAGGCAAGGACAGGCAAGGCAAGGCTAGGCTGCAGGACATGTTTTTGCTTTATAGTTTCTAGCACATTCGTCTTCAGACTAGGAGGAAAGCCATAAGACCCTATGGATTAGGCCCAAGCAAAAACCCCAGCTACTTGAGACACTTAGACTAAGCCTAAAATACCAAGATCTCTCCATACGGATGGTTTTTATACTGTACTTCCACAATCTGCTGGCAGTACAAAAAAATAAGCTGCAGATCTCCTTAGGCTGAGTCATGGTGCTTTGGGGCAGGGACCATGCATATCATGGGAATATTTCACAGTTTCTGCTCTGTTTTCAGTGTATGACTCCAAAACACCCACCTGATGACATCCTTTCTAGAGCAAAGGCAGCAATTTGCAGAATTCCGCTTCTTAGGGGAAGTGAGAAATTGCTGAGCTGACACCAAGTCCTGCAGTGTCCCTGTCACCTGCAGAGCCACCGCATCCTCGCCACGGTAGCGGGCATTGTGACAAAGGTTCTATGTCAGCTGGGTGTGGCAGCCAATCGCGCCCTAGGGGATGGGGAGCCTGTCAGCCCCGGGCCTGTCACTGCCTGGTGTCCCTGCTGCCACCAGCCAGGCCTCTGAAAACTTATCAAACCATGCCCAGACTTGGGGCCAGTTTGGCCCAAGGTCTGCAAGAGACAAGTCGGGAAGAAAGATAGGGGACAGAGGGAGAAAGCGAAGGGAGCAGGAGAAAGGGAAGGAAGAATAAAAAGTAGTGTTGGGCTGCAGGACTGAGATGGAGGAATTGCAAGAAAAGAGGCAGGAAGCAGGAGAGTGAGAGAAAAGGAAAGAAGAGACATGCAGCCAGACGAGGGGTTAGTGAGAGAGGATGGGACAGAGAACAGGATGAGAAGGACATAAGGCAAGGCTAGGACAGGCAAGGACAGGCAAGGCAAGGCTAGGCTGCAGGACATGTTTTTGCTTTATAGTTTCTAGCACATTCGTCTTCAGACTAGGAGGAAAGCCATAAGACCGTATGGATTAGGCCCAAGCAAAAACCCCAGCTACCTGAGACACTTAGACTAAGCCTAAAATACCAAGATCTCTCCATAAGGATGGTTTTTATACTGTACTTCCACAATCTGCTGGCAGTACAAAAAAATAAGCTGCAGATCTCCTTAGGCTGAGTCATGGTGCTATGGGGCAGGGACCATGCATATCATGGGAATATTTCACAGTTTCTGCTCTGTTTTCAGTGTATGACACCAAAACACCCACCTGACGACATCCTTTCAAGAGCAAAGGCAGCAATTTGCAGCATTCCGCTTCTTAGGGGAAGTTAGAAATTGCTGAGCTGACACCAAGTCCTGCAGTGTCCCTGTCACATGCAGAGCCACCGCATCCTCGCCACGGTAGCGGGCATTGTGACAAAGGTTCTATGTCAGCTGGGTGTGGCAGCCAGGCGCCCCCTAGGGGATGGGGAGCCTGTCAGCCCCGGGCCTGTCACTGCCTGGTGTCCCTGCTGCCACCAGCCAGGCCTCTGAAAACTTATCAAACCATGCCCAGACTTGGGGCCAGTTTGGCCCAAGGTCTGCAAGAGACAAGTCGGGAAGAAAGATAGGGGACAGAGGGAGAAAGCGAAGGGAGCAGGAGAAAGGGAAGGAAGAATAAAAAGTAGTGTTGGGCTGCAGGAGTGAGATGGAGGAATTGCAAGAAAAGAGGCAGGAAGCAGGAGAGTGAGAGAAAAGGAAAGAAGAGACATGCAGCCAGACGAGGGGTTAGTGAGAGAGGATGGGACAGAGAACAGGATGAGAAGGACATAAGGCAAGGCTAGGACAGGCAAGGACAGGCAAGGCAAGGCTAGGCTGCAGGACATGTTTTTGCTTTATAGTTTCTAGCACATTCGTCTTCAGACTAGGAGGAAAGCCATAAGACCGTATGGATTAGGCCCAAGCAAAAACCCCAGCTACCTGAGACACTTAGACTAAGCCTAAAATACCAAGATCTCTCCATAAGGATGGTTTCTATACTGTACTTCCACAATCTGCTGGCAGTACAAAAAAATAAGCTGCAGATCTCCTTAGGCTGAGTCATGGTGCTATGGGGCAGGGACCATGCATATCATGGGAATATTTCACAGTTTCTGCTCTGTTTTCAGTGTATGACACCAAAACACCCACCTGACGACATCCTTTCAAGAGCAAAGGCAGCAATTTGCAGCATTCCGCTTCTTAGGGGAAGTGAGAAATTGCTGAGCTGACACCAAGTCCTGCAGTGTCCCTGTCACATGCAGAGCCACCGCATCCTCGCCACGGTAGCGGGCATTGTGACAAAGGTTCTATGTCAGCTGGGTGTGGCAGCCAGGCGCCCCCTAGGGGATGGGGAGCCTGTCAGCCCCGGGCCTGTCACTGCCTGGTGTCCCTGCTGCCACCAGCCAGGCCTCTGAAAACTTGTCAAACCATGCCCAGACTTGGGGCCAGTTTGGCCCAAAGTCTGCAAGAGACAAGTCGGGAAGAAAGATAGGGGACAGAGGGAGAAAGCGAAGGGAGCAGGAGAAAGGGAAGGAAGAATAAAAAGTAGTGTTGGGCTGCAGGAGTGAGATGGAGGAATTGCAAGAAAAGAGGCAGGAAGCAGGAGAGTGAGAGAAAAGGAAAGAAGAGACATGCAGCCAGACGAGGGGTTAGTGAGAGAGGATGGGACAGAGAACAGGATGAGAAGGACATAAGGCAAGGCTAGGACAGGCAAGGCAAGGCAAGGCAAGGCTAGGCTGCAGGACATGTTTTTGCTTTATAGTTTCTAGCACATTCGTCTTCAGACTAGGAGGAAAGCCATAAGACCGTATGGATGAGGCCCAAGCAAAAACCCCAGCTACTTGAGACACTTAGACTAAGCCTAAAATACCAAGATCTCTCCATAAGGATGGTTTCTATACTGTACTTCCACAATCTGCTGGCAGTACAAAAAAATAAGCTGCAGATCTCCTTAGGCTGAGTCATGGTGCTATGGGGCAGGGACCATGCATATCATGGGAATATTTCACAGTTTCTGCTCTGTTTTCAGTGTATGACACCAAAACACCCACCTGACAACATCATTTCAAGAGCAAAGGCAGCAATTTGCAGAATTCCGCTTCTTAGGGGAAGTGAGAAATTGCTGAGCTGACACCAAGTCCTGCAGTGTCCCTGTCACCTGCAGAGCCACCGCATCCTCGCCACGGTAGCGGGCATTGTGACAAAGGTTCTATGTCAGCTGGGTGTGGCAGCCAGGCGCCCCCTAGGGGATGGGGAGCCTGTCAGCCCCGGGCCTGTCACTGCCTGGTGTCCCTGCTGCCACCAGCCAGGCCTCTGAAAACTTGTCAAACCATGCCCAGACTTGGGTCCAGTTTGGCCCAAAGTCTGCAAGAGACAAGTCGGGAAGAAAGATAGGGGACAGAGGGAGAAAGCGAAGGGAGCAGGAGAAAGGGAAGGAAGAATAAAAAGTAGTGTTGGGCTGCAGGAGTGAGATGGAGGAATTGCAAGAAAAGAGGCAGGAAGCAGGAGAGTGAGAGAAAAGGAAAGAAGAGACATGCAGCCAGACGAGGGGTTAGTGAGAGAGGATGGGACAGAGAACAGGATGAGAAGGACATAAGGCAAGGCTAGGACAGGCAAGGACAGGCAAGGCAAGGCTAGGCTGCAGGACATGTTTTTGCTTTATAGTTTCTAGCACATTCGTCTTCAGACTAGGAGGAAAGCCATAAGACCGTATGGATGAGGCCCAAGCAAAAACCCCAGCTACTTGAGACACTTAGACTAAGCCTAAAATACCAAGATCTCTCCATAAGGATGGTTTTTATACTGTACTTCCACAATCTGCTGGCAGTACAAAAAAATAAGCTGCAGATCTCCTTAGGCTGAGTCATGGTGCTTTGGGGCAGGGACCATGCATATCATGGGAATATTTCACAGTTTCTGCTCTGTTTTCAGTGTATGACTCCAAAACACCCACCTGATGACATCCTTTCAGGAGCAAAGGCAGCAATTTGCAGAATTCCGCTTCTTAGGGGAAGTGAGAAATTGCTGAGCTGACACCAAGTCCTGCAGTGTCCCTGTCACCTGCAGAGCCACCGCATCCTCGCCACGGTAGCGGGCATTGTGACAAAGGTTCTATGTCAGCTGGGTGTGGCAGCCAATCGCGCCCTAGGGGATGGGGAGCCTGTCAGCCCTGGGCCTGTCACTGCCTGGTGTCCCTGCTGCCACCAGCCAGGCCTCTGAAAACTTGTCAAACCATGCCCAGACTTGGGGCCAGTTTGGCCCAAGGTCTGCAAGAGACAAGTCGGGAAGAAAGATATGGGACAGAGGGAGAAAGCGAAGGGAGCAGGAGAAAGGGAAGGAAGAATAAAAAGTAGTGTTGGGCTGCAGGAGTGAGATGGAGGAATTGCAAGAAAAGAGGCAGGAAGCAGGAGAGTGAGAGAAAAGGAAAGAAGAGACATGCAGCCAGACGAGGGCTTAGTGAGAGAGGATGGGACAGAGAACAGGATGAGAAGGACATAAGGCAAGGCTAGGACAGGCAAGGACAGGCAAGGCAAGACTAGGCTGCAGGACATGTTTTTGCTTTATAGTTCCTAGCACATTCGTCTTCAGACTAGGAGGAAAGCCATAAGACCCTATGGATTAGGCCCAAGCAAAAACCCCAGCTACTTGAGACACTTAGACTAAGCCTAAAATACCAAGGTCTCTCCATAAGGATGGTTTTTATACTGTACTTCCACAATCTGCTGGCAGTACAAAAAAATAAGCTGCAGATCTCCTTAGGCTGAGTCATGGTGCTTTGGGGCAGGGACCATGCATATCATGGGAATATTTCACAGTTTCTGCTCTGTTTTCAGTGTATGACACCAAAACACCCACCTGATGACATCCTTTCTAGAGCAAAGGCAGCAATTTGCAGAATTCTGCTTCTTAGGGGAAGTGAGAAATTGCTGAGCTGACACCAAGTCCTGCAGTGTCCCTGTCACCTGCAGAGCCACCGCATCCTCGCCACGGTAGCGGGCATTGTGACAAAGGTTCTATGTCAGCTGGGTGTGGCAGCCAGGCGCCCCCTAGGGGATGGGGAGCCTGTCAGCCCCGGGCCTGTCACTGCCTGGTGTCCCTGCTGCCACCAGCCAGGCCTCTGAAAACTTGTCAAACCATGCCCAGACTTGGGGCCAGTTTGGCCCAAGGTCTGCAAGAGACAAGTCGGGAAGAAAGATAGGGGACAGAGGGAGAAAGCGAAGGGAGCAGGAGAAAGGGAAGGAAGAATAAAAAGTAGTGTTGGGCTGCAGGAGTGAGATGGAGGAATTGCAAGAAAAGAGGCAGGAAGCAGGAGAGTGAGAGAAAAGGAAAGAAGAGACATGCAGCCAGACGAGGGCTTAGTGAGAGAGGATGGGACAGAGAACAGGATGAGAAGGACATAAGGCAAGGCTAGGACAGGCAAGGACAGGCAAGGCAAGACTAGGCTGCAGGACATGTTTTTGCTTTATAGTTCCTAGCACATTCGTCTTCAGACTAGGAGGAAAGCCATAAGACCCTATGGATTAGGCCCAAGCAAAAACCCCAGCTACTTGAGACACTTAGACTAAGCCTAAAATACCAAGGTCTCTCCATAAGGATGGTTTTTATACTGTACTTCCACAATCTGCTGGCAGTACAAAAAAATAAGCTGCAGATCTCCTTAGGCTGAGTTATGGTTCTTTGGGGCAGGGACCATGCATATCATGGGAATATTTCACAGTTTCTGCTCTGTTTTCAGTGTATGACACCAAAACACCCACCTGACGACATCCTTTCAAGAGCAAAGGCAGCAGTTTGCAGCATTCCGCTTCTTAGGGGAAGTGAGAAATTGCTGAGCTGACACCAAGTCCTGCAGTGTCCCTGTCACCTGCAGAGCCACCGCATCCTCGCCACGGTAGCGGGCATTGTGACAAAGATTCTATGTCAGCTGGGTGTGGCAGCCAGGCGCCCCCTAGGGGATGGGGAGCCTGTCAGCCCCGGGCCTGTCACTGCCTGGTGTCCCTGCTGCCAACAGCCAGGCCTCTGAAACCTTGTCAAACCATGCCCAGACTTGGGGGCAGTTTGGCCCAAAGTCTGCAAGAGACAAGACGGGAAGAAAGATATGGGACAGAGGGAGAAAGCGAAGGGAGCAGGAGAAAGGGAAGGAAGAATAAAAAGTCGTGTTGTTCTGCAGGAGTGAGATGGAGGAATTGCAAGAAAAGAGGCAGGAAGCAGGAGAGTGAGAGAAAAGGAAAGAAGAGACATGCAGCCAGACGAGGGGTTAGTGAGAGAGGATGGGACAGAGAACAGGATGAGAAGGACATAAGGCAAGGCTAGGACAGGCAAGGACAGGCAAGGCAAGGCTAGGCTGCAGGACATGTTTTTGCATTATAGTTTCTAGCACATTCGTCTTCAAACTAGCAGGAAAGCCATAAGACCGTATGGATTAGGCCCAAGCAAAAACCCCAGCTACTTGAGACACTTAGACTAAGCCTAAAATACCAAGATCTCTCCATAAGGATGGTTTTTATACTGTACTTCCACAATCTGCTGGCAGTACAAAAAAATAAGCTGCAGATCTCCTTAGGCTGAGTCATGGTGCTTTGGGACAGGGACCATGCATATCATGGGAATATTTCACAGTTTCTGCTCTGTTTTTAGTGTATGACACCAAAACACCCACCTGATGACATCCTTTCAAGAGCAAAGTCAGCAATTTGCAGAATTCCGCTTCTTAGGGGAAGTGAGAAATTGCTGAGCTGACACCAAGTCCTGCAGTGTCCCTGTCACCTGCAGCGCCACCGCATCCTCGCCACGGTAGCGGGCATTGTGACAAA
This sequence comes from Columba livia, assembly GCF_036013475.1. Lineage (NCBI taxonomy): Eukaryota > Metazoa > Chordata > Aves > Columbiformes > Columbidae > Columba > Columba livia. Next base: position 2,881,540 of record NW_027043008.1, read on the forward strand.
GGTTCTATGTCAGCTGGGTGTGGCAGCCAGGCGCCCCCTAGGGGATGGGGAGCCTGTCAGCCCCGGGCCTGTCACTGCCTGGTGTCCCTGCTGCCAATAGCCAGGCCTCTGAAACCTTGTCAAACCATGCCCAGACTTGGGGGCAGTTTGGCCCAAAGTCTGCAAGAGACAAGACGGGAAGAAAGATATGGGACAGAGGGAGAAAGCGAAGGGAGCAGGAGAAAGGGAAGGAAGAATAAAAAGTCGTGTTGTTCTGCAGGAGTGAGATGGAGGAATTGCAAGAAAAGAGGCAGGAAGCAGGAGAGTGAGAGAAAAGGAAAGAAGAGACATGCAGCCAGACGAGGGCTTAGTGAGAGAGGATGGGACAGAGAACAGGATGAGAAGGACATAAGGCAAGGCTAGGACAGGCAAGGACAGGCAAGGCAAGGCTAGGCTGCAGGACATGTTTTTGCATTATAGTTTCTAGCACATTCGTCTTCAGACTAGGAGGAAAGCCATAAGACCGTATGGATGAGGCCCAAGCAAAAACCCCAGCTACTTGAGACACTTAGACTAAGCCTAAAATACCAAGATCTCTCCATAAGGATGGTTTTTATACTGTACTTCCACAATCTGCTGGCAGTACAAAAAAATAAGCTGCAGATCTCCTTAGGCTGAGTCATGGTGCTTTGGGACAGGGACCATGCATATCATGGGAATATTTCACAGTTTCTGCTCTGTTTTCAGTGTATGACACCAAAACACCCACCTGATGACATCCTTTCAAGAGCAAAGGCAGCAATTTGCAGAATTCCGCTTCTTAGGGGAAGTGAGAAATTGCTGAGCTGACACCAAGTCCTGCAGTGTCCCTGTCACCTGCAGCGCCACCGCATCCTCGCCACGGTAGCGGGCATTGTGACAAAGGTTCTATGTCAGCTGGGTGTGGCAGCCAGGCGCCCCCTAGGGGATGGGGAGCCTGTCAGCCCCGGGCCTGTCACTGCCTGGTGTCCCTGCTGCCAACAGCCAGGCCTCTGAAACCTTGTCAAACCATGCCCAGACTTGGGGCCAGTTTGGCCCAAGGTCTGCAAGAGACAAGTCGGGAAGAAAGATATGGGACAGAGGGAGAAAGCGAAGGGAGCAGGAGAAAGGGAAGGAAGAATAAAAAGTAGTGTTGGGCTGCAGGAGTGAGATGGAGGAATTGCAAGAAAAGAGGCAGGAAGCAGGAGAGTGAGAGAAAAGGAAAGAAGAGACTTGCATCCAGACGCGGGGTTAGTGAGAGAGGATGGGACAGAGAACAGGATGAGAAGGACATAAGGCAAGGCTAGGACAGGCAAGGACAGGCAAGGCAAGGCTAGGCTGCAGGACATGTTTTTGCATTATAGTTTCTAGCACATTCGTCTTCAGACTAGGAGGAAAGCCATAAGACCGTATGGATTAGGCCCAAGCAAAAACCCCAGCTACTTGAGACACTTAGACTAAGCCTAAAATACCAAGATCTCTCCATAAGGATGGTTTTTATACTGTACTTCCACAATCTGCTGGCAGTACAAAAAAATAAGCTGCAGATCTCCTTAGGCTGAGTCATGGTGCTTTGGGGCAGGGACCATGCATATCATGGGAATATTTCACAGTTTCTGCTCTGTTTTCAGTGTATGACACCAAAACACCCACCTGATGACATCCTTTCAAGAGCAAAGGCAGCAATTTGCAGAATTCCGCTTCTTAGGGGAAGTGAGAAATTGCTGAGCTGACACCAAGTCCTGCAGTGTCCCTGTCACCTGCAGAGCCACCGCATCCTCGCCACGGTAGCGGGCATTGTGACAAAGGTTCTATGTCAGCTGGGTGTGGCAGCCAGGCGCCCCCTAGGGGATGGGGAGCCTGTCAGCCCCGGGCCTGTCACTGCCTGGTGTCCCTGCTGCCACCAGCCAGGCCTCTGAAATCTTGTCAAACCATGCCCAGACTTGGGGCCAGTTTGGCCCAAAGTCTCCAAGAAACAAGTCGGGAAGAAAGATATGGGACAGAGGGAGAAAGCGAAGGGAGCAGGAGAAAGGGAAGGAAGAATAAAAAGTAGTGTTGGGCTGCAGGAGTGAGATGGAGGAATTGCAAGAAAAGAGGCAGGAAGCAGGAGAGTGAGAGAAAAGGAAAGAAGAGACATGCAGCCAGACGAGGGGTTAGTGAGAGAGGATGGGACAGAGAACAGGATGAGAAGGACATAAGGCAAGGCTAGGACAGGCAAGGACAGGCAAGGCAAGGCTAGGCTGCAGGACATGTTTTTGCTTTATAGTTTCTAGCACATTCGTCTTCAGACTAGCAGGAAAGCCATAAGACCGTATGGATGAGGCCCAAGCAAAAACCCCAGCTACTTGAGACACTTAGACTAAGCCTAAAATACCAAGATCTCTCCATAAGGATGGTTTTTATACTGTACTTCCACAATCTGCTGGCAGTACAAAAAAATAAGCTGCAGATCTCCTTAGGCTGAGTCATGGTGCTTTGGGGCAGGGACCATGCATATCATGGGAATATTTCACAGTTTCTGCTCTGTTTTCAGTGTATGACACCAAAACACCCACCTGATGACATCTTTTCAAGAGCAAAGGCAGCAATTTGCAGAATTCCGCTTCTTAGTGGAAGTGAGAAATTGCTGAGCTGACACCAAGTCCTGCAGTGTCCCTGTCACCTGCAGAGCCACCGCATCCTCGCCACGGTAGCGGGCATTGTGACAAAGGTTCTATGTCAGCTGGGTGTGGCAGCCAGGCGCCCCCTAGGGGATGGGGAGCCTGTCAGCCCCGGGCCTGACACTGCCTGGTGTCCCTGCTGCCACCAGCCAGGCCTCTGAAACCTTGTCAAACCATGCCCAGACTTGGGGCCACTTTGGCCCAAAGTCTGCAAGAGACAAGTCGGGAAGAAAGATATGGGACAGAGGGAGAAAGCGAAGGGAGCAGGAGAAAGGGAAGGAAGAATAAAAAGTAGTGTTGGGCTGCAGGAGTGAGATGGAGGAATTGCAAGAAAAGAGGCAGGAAGCAGGAGAGTGAGAGAAAAGGAAAGAAGAGACTTGCAGCCAGACGAGGGGTTAGTGAGAGAGGATGGGACAGAGAACAGGATGAGAAGGACATAAGGCAAGGCTAGGACAGGCAAGGACAGGCAAGGCAAGGCTAGGCTGCAGAACATGTTTTTGCTTTATAGTTTCTAGCACATTCGTCTTCAGACTAGGAGGAAAGCCATAAGACCGTATGGATGAGGCCCAAGCAAAAACCCCAGCTACTTGAGACACTTAGACTAAGCCTAAAATACCAAGGTCTCTCCATAAGGATGGTTTTTATACTGTACTTCCACAATCTGCTGGCAGTACAAAAAAATAAGCTGCAGATCCCCTTAGGCTGAGTCATGGTGCTTTGGGGCAGGGACCATGCATATCATGGGAATATTTCACAGTTTCTGCTCTGTTTTCAGTGTATGACACCAAAACACCCACCTGATGACATCCTTTCAGGAGCAAAGGCAGCAATTTGCAGAATTCCGCTTCTTAGGGGAAGTGAGAAATTGCTGAGCTGACACCAAGTCCTGCAGTGTCCCTGTCACCTGCAGAGCCACCGCATCCTCGCCACGGTAGCGGGCATTGTGACAAAGGTTCTATGTCAGCTGGGTGTGGCAGCCAGGCGCCCCCTAGGGGATGGGGAGCCTGTCAGCCCCGGGCCTGTCACTGCCTGGTGTCCCTGCTGCCACCAGCCAGGCCTCTGAAATCTTGTCAAACCATGCCCAGACATGGGGCCAGTTTGGCCCAAAGTCTGCAAGAGACAAGTCGGGAAGAAAGATAGGGGACAGAGGGAGAAAGCGAAGGGAGCAGGAGAAAGGGAAGGAAGAATAAAAAGTAGTGTTGGGCTGCAGGAGTGAGATGGAGGAATTGCAAGAAAAGAGGCAGGAAGCAGGAGAGTGAGAGAAAAGGAAAGAAGAGACATGCAGCCAGACGAGGGGTTAGTGAGAGAGGATGGGACAGAGAACAGGATGAGAAGGACATAAGGCAAGGCTAGGACAGGCAAGGACAGGCAAGGCAAGGCTAGGCTGCAGGACATGTTTTTGCTTTATAGTTTCTAGCACATTCGTCTTCAGACTAGCAGGAAAGCCATAAGACCGTATGGATGAGGCCCAAGCAAAAACCCCAGCTACTTGAGACACTTAGACTAAGCCTAAAATACCAAGATCTCTCCATAAGGATGGTTTTTATACTGTACTTCCACAATCTGCTGGCAGTACAAAAAAATAAGCTGCAGATCTCCTTAGGCTGAGTCATGGTGCTTTGGGGCAGGGACCATGCATATCATGGGAATATTTCACAGTTTCTGCTCTGTTTTCAGTGTATGACACCAAAACACCCACCTGATGACATCCTTTCAAGAGCAAAGGCAGCAATTTGCAGAATTCCGCTTCTTAGGGGAAGTGAGAAATTGCTGAGCTGACACCAAGTCCTGCAGTGTCCCTGTCACCTGCAGAGCCACCGCATCCTCGCCACGGTAGCGGGCATTGTGACAAAGGTTCTATGTCAGCTGGGTGTGGCAGCCAGGCGCCCCCTAGGGGATGGGGAGCCTGTCAGCCCCGGGCCTGTCACTGCCTGGTGTCCCTGCTGCCACCAGACAGGCCTCTGAAAACTTGTCAAACCATGCCCAGACTTGGGGCCAGTTTGGCCCAAAGTCTCCAAGAAACAAGTCGGGAAGAAAGATATGGGACAGAGGGAGAAAGCGAAGGGAGCAGGAGAAAGGGAAGGAAGAATAAAAAGTAGTGTTGGGCTGCAGGAGTGAGATGGAGGAATTGCAAGAAAAGAGGCAGGAAGCAGGAGAGTGAGAGAAAAGGAAAGAAGAGACATGCAGCCAGACGAGGGGTTAGTGAGAGAGGATGGGACAGAGAACAGGATGAGAAGGACATAAGGCAAGGCTAGGACAGGCAAGGACAGGTAAGGCAAGGCTAGGCTGCAGGACATGTTTTTGCTTTATAGTTTCTAGCACATTCGTCTTCAGACTAGGAGGAAAGCCATAAGACCCTATGGATTAGGCCCAAGCAAAAACCCCAGCTACTTGAGACACTTAGACTAAGCCTAAAATACCAAGATCTCTCCATAAGGATGGTTTTTATACTGTACTTCCACAATCTGCTGGCAGTACAAAAAAATAAGCTGCAGATCTCCTTAGGCTGAGTCATGGTGCTTTGGGGCAGGGACCATGCATATCATGGGAATATTTCACAGTTTGTGCTCTGTTTTCAGTGTATGACAGCAAAACACCCACCTGATGACATCCTTTCAAGAGCAAAGGCAGCAATTTGCAGAATTCCGCTTCTTAGGGGAAGTGAGAAATTGCTGAGCTGACACCAAGTCCTGCAGTGTCCCTGTCACCTGCAGAGCCACCGCATCCTCGCCACGGTAGCGGGCATTGTGACAAAGGTTCTATGTCAGCTGGGTGTGGCAGCCAGGCGCCCCCTAGGGGATGGGGAGACTGTCAGCCCCGGGCCTGTCACTGCCTGGTGTCCCTGCTGCCAGCAGCCAGGCCTCTGAAACCTTGTCAAACCATGCCCAGACTTGGGGCCAGTTTGGCCCAAAGTCTCCAAGAGACAAGTCGGGAAGAAAGATATGGGACAGAGGGAGAAAGCGAAGGGAGCAGGAGAAAGGGAAGGAAGAATAAAAAGTAGTGTTGGGCTGCAGGAGTGAGATGGAGGAATTGCAGGAAAAGAGGCAGGAAGCAGGAGAGTGAGAGAAAAGGAAAGAAGAGACATGCAGCCAGACGAGGGCTTAGTGAGAGAGGATGGGACAGAGAACAGGATGAGAAGGACATAAGGCAAGGCTAGGACAGGCAAGGACACGCAAGGCAAGGCTAGGCTGCAGGACATGTTTTTGCTTTATAGTTTCTAGCACATTCGTCTTCAGACTAGGAGGAAAGCCATAAGACCGTATGGATTAGGCCCAAGCAAAAACCCCAGCTACTTGACACACTTAGACTAAGCCTAAAATACCAAGATCTCTCCATAAGGATGGTTTTTATACTGTACTTCCACAATCTGCTGGCAGTACAAAAAAATAAGCTGCAGATCTCCTTAGGCTGAGTCATGGTGCTTTGGGGCAGGGACCATGCATATCATGGGAATATTTCACAGTTTCTGCTCTGTTTTCAGTGTATGACACCAAAACACCCACCTGATGACATCCTTTCAAGAGCAAAGGCAGCAATTTGCAGAATTCCGCTTCTTAGGGGAAGTGAGAAATTGCTGAGCTGACACCAAGTCCTGCAGTGTCCCTGTCACCTGCAGAGCCACCGCATCCTCGCCACGGTAGCGGGCATTGTGACAAAGGTTCTATGTCAGCTGGGTGTGGCAGCCAGGCGCCCCCTAGGGGATGGGGAGCCTGTCAGCCCCGGGCCTGTCACTGCCTGGTGTCCCTGCTGCCACCAGCCAGGCCTCTGAAAACTTGTCAAACCATGCCCAGACTTGGGGCCAGTTTGGCCCAAAGTCTGCAAAAGACAAGTCGGGAAGAAAGATATGGGACAGAGGGAGAAAGCGAAGGGAGCAGGAGAAAGGGAAGGAAGAATAAAAAGTAGTGTTGGGCTGCAGGAGTGAGATGGAGGAATTGCAAGAAAAGAGGCAGGAAGCAGGAGAGTGAGAGAAAAGGAAAGAAGAGACATGCAGCCAGACGAGGGGTTAGTGAGAGAGGATGGGACAGAGAACAGGATGAGAAGGACATAAGGCAAGGCTAGGACAGGCAAGGACAGGCAAGGCAAGGCTAGGCTGCAGGACATGTTTTTGCATTATAGTTTCTAGCACATTCGTCTTCAAACTAGCAGGAAAGCCATAAGACCGTATGGATTAGGCCCAAGCAAAAACCCCAGCTACTTGAGACACTTAGACTAAGCCTAAAATACCAAGATCTCTCCATAAGGATGGTTTTTATACTGTACTTCCACAATCTGCTGGCAGTACAAAAAAATAAGCTGCAGATCTCCTTAGGCTGAGTCATGGTGCTTTGGGGCAGGGACCATGCATATCATGGGAATATTTCACAGTTTGTGCTCTGTTTTCAGTGTATGACACCAAAACACCCACCTGATGACATCCTTTCAGGAGCAAAGGCAGCAATTTGCAGAATTCCGCTTCTTAGGGGAAGTGAGAAATTGCTGAGCTGACACCAAGTCCTGCAGTGTCCCTGTCACCTGCAGAGCCACCGCATCCTCGCCACGGTAGCGGGCATTGTGACAAAGGTTCTATGTCAGCTGGGTGTGGCAGCCAGGCGCCCCCTAGGGGATGGGGAGCCTGTCAGCCCCGGGCCTGTCACTGCCTGCTGGCCCTGCTGCCAGCAGCCAGGCCTCTGAAAACTTGTCAAACCATGCCCAGACTTGGGGCCAGTTTGGCCCAAAGTCTCCAAGAGACAAGTCGGGAAGAAAGATATGGGACAGAGGGAGAAAGCGAAGGGAGCAGGAGAAAGGGAAGGAAGAATAAAAAGTAGTGTTGGGCTGCAGGAGTGAGATGGAGGAATTGCAAGAAAAGAGGCAGGAAGCAGGAGAGTGAGAGAAAAGGAAAGAAGAGACATGCAGCCAGACGAGGGCTTAGTGAGAGAGGATGGGACAGAGAACAGGATGAGAAGGACATAAGGCAAGGCTAGGACAGGCAAGGACAGGCAAGGCAAGGCTAGGCTGCAGGACATGTTTTTGCTTTATAGTTTCTAGCACATTCGTCTTCAGACTAGGAGGAAAGCCATAAGACCGTATGGATGAGGCCCAAGCAAAAACCCCAGCTACTTGAGACACTTAGACTAAGCCTAAAATACCAAGATCTCTCCATAAGGATGGTTTTTATACTGTACTTCCACAATCTGCTGGCAGTACAAAATAATAAGCTGCAGATCTCCTTAGGCTGAGTCATGGTGCTTTGGGGCAGGGACCATGCATATCATGGGAATATTTCACAGTTTCTGCTCTGTTTTCAGTGTATGACACCAAAACACCCACCTGACGACATCCTTTCAGGAGCAAAGGCAGCAATTTGCAGAATTCCGCTTCTTAGGGGAAGTGAGAAATTGCTGAGCTGACACCAAGTCCTGCAGTGTCCCTGTCACCTGCAGAGCCACCGCATCCTCGCCACGGTAGCGGGCATTGTGACAAAGGTTCTATGTCAGCTGGGTGTGGCAGCCAGGCTCCCCCTAGGGGATGGGGAGCCTGTCAGCCCCGGGCCTGTCACTGCCTGCTGGCCCTGCTGCCAGCAGCCAGGCCTCTGAAACCTTGTCAAACCATGCCCAGACTTGGGGCCAGTTTGGCCCAAAGTCTCCAAGAGACAAGTCGGGAAGAAAGATATGGGACAGAGGGAGAAAGCGAAGGGAGCAGGAGAAAGGGAAGGAAGAATAAAAAGTAGTGTTGGGCTGCAGGAGTGAGATGGAGGAATTGCAAGAAAAGAGGCAGGAAGCAGGAGAGTGAGAGAAAAGGAAAGAAGAGACATGCGGCCAGACGAGGGCTTAGTGAGAGAGGATGGGACAGAGAACAGGATGAGAAGGACATAAGGCAAGGCTAGGACAGGCAAGGACAGGCAAGGCAAGGCTAGGCTGCAGGACATGTTTTTGCTTTATAGTTTCTAGCACATTCGTCTTCAGTCTAGGAGGAAAGCCATAAGACCCTATGGATTAGGCCCAAGCAAAAACCCCAGCTACTTGAGACACTTAGACTAAGCCTAAAATACCAAGATCTCTCCATAAGGATGGTTTTTATACTGTACTTCCACAATCTGCTGGCAGTACAAAAAAATAAGCTGCAGATCTCCTTAGGCTGAGTCATGGTGCTTTGGGGCAGGGACCATGCATATCATGGGAATATTTCACAGTTTCTGCTCTGTTTTCAGTGTATGACACCAAAACACCCACCTGATGACATACTTTCAGGAGCAAAGGCAGCAATTTGCAGAATTCCGCTTCTTAGGGGAAGTGAGAAATTGCTGAGCTGACACCAAGTCCTGCAGTGTCCCTGTCACCTGCAGAGCCACCGCATCCTCGCCACGGTAGCGGGCATTGTGACAAAGGTTCTATGTCAGCTGGGTGTGGCAGCCAGGCGCCCCCTAGGGGATGGGGAGCCTGTCAGCCCCGGGCCTGTCACTGCCTGGTGTCCCTGCTGCCACCAGCCAGGCCTCTGAAATCTTGTCAAACCATGCCCAGACATGGGGCCAGTTTGGCCCAAAGTCTGCAAGAGACAAGTCGGGAAGAAAGATAGGGGACAGAGGGAGAAAGCGAAGGGAGCAGGAGAAAGGGAAGGAAGAATAAAAAGTAGTGTTGGGCTGCAGGAGTGAGATGGAGGAATTGCAAGAAAAGAGGCAGGAAGCAGGAGAGTGAGAGAAAAGGAAAGAAGAGACATGCAGCCAGACGAGGGGTTAGTGAGAGAGGATGGGACAGAGAACAGGATGAGAAGGACATAAGGCAAGGCTAGGACAGGCAAGGACAGGCAAGGCAAGGCTAGGCTGCAGGACATGTTTTTGCTTTATAGTTTCTAGCACATTCGTCTTCAGACTAGCAGGAAAGCCATAAGACCGTATGGATGAGGCCCAAGCAAAAACCCCAGCTACTTGAGACACTTAGACTAAGCCTAAAATACCAAGATCTCTCCATAAGGATGGTTTTTATACTGTACTTCCACAATCTGCTGGCAGTACAAAAAAATAAGCTGCAGATCTCCTTAGGCTGAGTCATGGTGCTTTGGGGCAGGGACCATGCATATCATGGGAATATTTCACAGTTTCTGCTCTGTTTTCAGTGTATGACACCAAAACACCCACCTGATGACATCCTTTCAAGAGCAAAGGCAGCAATTTGCAGAATTCCGCTTCTTAGGGGAAGTGAGAAATTGCTGAGCTGACACCAAGTCCTGCAGTGTCCCTGTCACCTGCAGAGCCACCGCATCCTCGCCACGGTAGCGGGCATTGTGACAAAGGTTCTATGTCAGCTGGGTGTGGCAGCCAGGCGCCCCCTAGGGGATGGGGAGCCTGTCAGCCCCGGGCCTGTCACTGCCTGGTGTCCCTGCTGCCACCAGACAGGCCTCTGAAAACTTGTCAAACCATGCCCAGACTTGGGGCCAGTTTGGCCCAAAGTCTCCAAGAAACAAGTCGGGAAGAAAGATATGGGACAGAGGGAGAAAGCGAAGGGAGCAGGAGAAAGGGAAGGAAGAATAAAAAGTAGTGTTGGGCTGCAGGAGTGAGATGGAGGAATTGCAAGAAAAGAGGCAGGAAGCAGGAGAGTGAGAGAAAAGGAAAGAAGAGACATGCAGCCAGACGAGGGGTTAGTGAGAGAGGATGGGACAGAGAACAGGATGAGAAGGACATAAGGCAAGGCTAGGACAGGCAAGGACAGGTAAGGCAAGGCTAGGCTGCAGGACATGTTTTTGCTTTATAGTTTCTAGCACATTCGTCTTCAGACTAGGAGGAAAGCCATAAGACCCTATGGATTAGGCCCAAGCAAAAACCCCAGCTACTTGAGACACTTAGACTAAGCCTAAAATACCAAGATCTCTCCATAAGGATGGTTTTTATACTGTACTTCCACAATCTGCTGGCAGTACAAAAAAATAAGCTGCAGATCTCCTTAGGCTGAGTCATGGTGCTTTGGGGCAGGGACCATGCATATCATGGGAATATTTCACAGTTTGTGCTCTGTTTTCAGTGTATGACAGCAAAACACCCACCTGATGACATCCTTTCAAGAGCAAAGGCAGCAATTTGCAGAATTCCGCTTCTTAGGGGAAGTGAGAAATTGCTGAGCTGACACCAAGTCCTGCAGTGTCCCTGTCACCTGCAGAGCCACCGCATCCTCGCCACGGTAGCGGGCATTGTGACAAAGGTTCTATGTCAGCTGGGTGTGGCAGCCAGGCGCCCCCTAGGGGATGGGGAGCCTGTCAGCCCCGGGCCTGTCACTGCCTGCTGGCCCTGCTGCCAGCAGCCAGGCCTCTGAAACCTTGTCAAACCATGCCCAGACTTGGGGCCAGTTTGGCCCAAAGTCTCCAAGAGACAAGTCGGGAAGAAAGATATGGGACAGAGGGAGAAAGCGAAGGGAGCAGGAGAAAGGGAAGGAAGAATAAAAAGTAGTGTTGGGCTGCAGGAGTGAGATGGAGGAATTGCAGGAAAAGAGGCAGGAAGCAGGAGAGTGAGAGAAAAGGAAAGAAGAGACATGCAGCCAGACGAGGGCTTAGTGAGAGAGGATGGGACAGAGAACAGTATGAGAAGGACATAAGGCAAGGCTAGGACAGGCAAGGACACGCAAGGCAAGGCTAGGCTGCAGGACATGTTTTTGCTTTATAGTTTCTAGCACATTCGTCTTCAGACTAGGAGGAAAGCCATAAGACCGTATGGATTAGGCCCAAGCAAAAACCCCAGCTACTTGACACACTTAGACTAAGCCTAAAATACCAAGATCTCTCCATAAGGATGGTTTTTATACTGTACTTCCACAATCTGCTGGCAGTACAAAAAAATAAGCTGCAGATCTCCTTAGGCTGAGTCATGGTGCTTTGGGGCAGGGACCATGCATATCATGGGAATATTTCACAGTTTCTGCTCTGTTTTCAGTGTATGACACCAAAACACCCACCTGATGACATCCTTTCAAGAGCAAAGGCAGCAATTTGCAGAATTCCGCTTCTTAGGGGAAGTGAGAAATTGCTGAGCTGACACCAAGTCCTGCAGTGTCCCTGTCACCTGCAGAGCCACCGCATCCTCGCCACGGTAGCGGGCATTGTGACAAAGGTTCTATGTCAGCTGGGTGTGGCAGCCAGGCGCCCCCTAGGGGATGGGGAGCCTGTCAGCCCCGGGCCTGTCACTGCCTGCTGGCCCTGCTGCCAGCAGCCAGGCCTCTGAAAACTTGTCAAACCATGCCCAGACTTGGGGCCAGTTTGGCCCAAAGTCTCCAAGAGACAAGTCGGGAAGAAAGATATGGGACAGAGGGAGAAAGCGAAGGGAGCAGGAGAAAGGGAAGGAAGAATAAAAAGTAGTGTTGGGCTGCAGGAGTGAGATGGAGGAATTGCAAGAAAAGAGGCAGGAAGCAGGAGAGTGAGAGAAAAGGAAAGAAGAGACATGCAGCCAGACGAGGGCTTAGTGAGAGAGGATGGGACAGAGAACAGGATGAGAAGGACATAAGGCAAGGCTAGGACAGGCAAGGACAGGCAAGGCAAGGCTAGGCTGCAGGACATGTTTTTGCTTTATAGTTTCTAGCACATTCGTCTTCAGACTAGGAGGAAAGCCATAAGACCGTATGGATTAGGCCCAAGCAAAAACCCCAGCTACTTGAGACACTTAGACTAAGCCTAAAATACCAAGATCTCTCCATAAGGATGGTTTTTATACTGTACTTCCACAATCTGCTGGCAGTACAAAAAAATAAGCTGCAGATCTCCTTAGGCTGAGTCATGGTGCTTTGGGGCAGGGACCATGCATATCATGGGAATATTTCACAGTTTCTGCTCTGTTTTCAGTGTATGACACCAAAACACCCACCTGATGACATCCTTTCAAGAGCAAAGGCAGCAATTTGCAGAATTCCGCTTCTTAGGGGAAGTGAGAAATTGCTGAGCTGACACCAAGTCCTGCAGTGTCCCTGTCACCTGCAGAGCCACCGCATCCTCGCCACGGTAGCGGGCATTGTGACAAAGGTTCTATGTCAGCTGGGTGTGGCAGCCAGGCGCCCCCTAGGGGATGGGGAGCCTGTCAGCCCCGGGCCTGTCACTGCCTGGTGTCCCTGCTGCCACCAGACAGGCCTCTGAAAACTTGTCAAACCATGCCCAGACTTGGGGCCAGTTTGGCCCAAAGTCTCCAAGAAACAAGTCGGGAAGAAAGATATGGGACAGAGGGAGAAAGCGAAGGGAGCAGGAGAAAGGGAAGGAAGAATAAAAAGTAGTGTTGGGCTGCAGGAGTGAGATGGAGGAATTGCAAGAAAAGAGGCAGGAAGCAGGAGAGTGAGAGAAAAGGAAAGAAGAGACATGCAGCCAGACGAGGGGTTAGTGAGAGAGGATGGGACAGAGAACAGGATGAGAAGGACATAAGGCAAGGCTAGGACAGGCAAGGACAGGTAAGGCAAGGCTAGGCTGCAGGACATGTTTTTGCTTTATAGTTTCTAGCACATTCGTCTTCAGACTAGGAGGAAAGCCATAAGACCCTATGGATTAGGCCCAAGCAAAAACCCCAGCTACTTGAGACACTTAGACTAAGCCTAAAATACCAAGATCTCTCCATAAGGATGGTTTTTATACTGTACTTCCACAATCTGCTGGCAGTACAAAAAAATAAGCTGCAGATCTCCTTAGGCTGAGTCATGGTGCTTTGGGGCAGGGACCATGCATATCATGGGAATATTTCACAGTTTGTGCTCTGTTTTCAGTGTATGACAGCAAAACACCCACCTGATGACATCCTTTCAAGAGCAAAGGCAGCAATTTGCAGAATTCCGCTTCTTAGGGGAAGTGAGAAATTGCTGAGCTGACACCAAGTCCTGCAGTGTCCCTGTCACCTGCAGAGCCACCGCATCCTCGCCACGGTAGCGGGCATTGTGACAAAGGTTCTATGTCAGCTGGGTGTGGCAGCCAGGCGCCCCCTAGGGGATGGGGAGCCTGTCAGCCCCGGGCCTGTCACTGCCTGGTGTCCCTGCTGCCAGCAGCCAGGCCTCTGAAATCTTGTCAAACCATGCCCAGACATGGGGCCAGTTTGGCCCAAAGTCTGCAAGAGACAAGTCGGGAAGAAAGATAGGGGACAGAGGGAGAAAGCGAAGGGAGCAGGAGAAAGGGAAGGAAGAATAAAAAGTAGTGTTGGGCTGCAGGAGTGAGATGGAGGAATTGCAAGAAAAGAGGCAGGAAGCAGGAGAGTGAGAGAAAAGGAAAGAAGAGACATGCAGCCAGACGAGGGGTTAGTGAGAGAGGATGGGACAGAGAACAGGATGAGAAGGACATAAGGCAAGGCTAGGACAGGCAAGGACAGGCAAGGCAAGGCTAGGCTGCAGGACATGTTTTTGCTTTATAGTTTCTAGCACATTCGTCTTCAGACTAGCAGGAAAGCCATAAGACCGTATGGATGAGGCCCAAGCAAAAACCCCAGCTACTTGAGACACTTAGACTAAGCCTAAAATACCAAGATCTCTCCATAAGGATGGTTTTTATACTGTACTTCCACAATCTGCTGGCAGTACAAAAAAATAAGCTGCAGATCTCCTTAGGCTGAGTCATGGTGCTTTGGGGCAGGGACCATGCATATCATGGGAATATTTCACAGTTTCTGCTCTGTTTTCAGTGTATGACACCAAAACACCCACCTGATGACATCCTTTCAAGAGCAAAGGCAGCAATTTGCAGAATTCCGCTTCTTAGGGGAAGTGAGAAATTGCTGAGCTGACACCAAGTCCTGCAGTGTCCCTGTCACCTGCAGAGCCACCGCATCCTCGCCACGGTAGCGGGCATTGTGACAAAGGTTCTATGTCAGCTGGGTGTGGCAGCCAGGCGCCCCCTAGGGGATGGGGAGCCTGTCAGCCCCGGGCCTGTCACTGCCTGGTGTCCCTGCTGCCACCAGACAGGCCTCTGAAAACTTGTCAAACCATGCCCAGACTTGGGGCCAGTTTGGCCCAAAGTCTCCAAGAAACAAGTCGGGAAGAAAGATATGGGACAGAGGGAGAAAGCGAAGGGAGCAGGAGAAAGGGAAGGAAGAATAAAAAGTAGTGTTGGGCTGCAGGAGTGAGATGGAGGAATTGCAAGAAAAGAGGCAGGAAGCAGGAGAGTGAGAGAAAAGGAAAGAAGAGACATGCAGCCAGACGAGGGGTTAGTGAGAGAGGATGGGACAGAGAACAGGATGAGAAGGACATAAGGCAAGGCTAGGACAGGCAAGGACAGGTAAGGCAAGGCTAGGCTGCAGGACATGTTTTTGCTTTATAGTTTCTAGCACATTCGTCTTCAGACTAGGAGGAAAGCCATAAGACCCTATGGATTAGGCCCAAGCAAAAACCCCAGCTACTTGAGACACTTAGACTAAGCCTAAAATACCAAGATCTCTCCATAAGGATGGTTTTTATACTGTACTTCCACAATCTGCTGGCAGTACAAAAAAATAAGCTGCAGATCTCCTTAGGCTGAGTCATGGTGCTTTGGGGCAGGGACCATGCATATCATGGGAATATTTCACAGTTTGTGCTCTGTTTTCAGTGTATGACTCCAAAACACCCACCTGATGACATCCTTTCAAGAGCAAAGGCAGCAATTTGCAGAATTCCGCTTCTTAGGGGAAGTGAGAAATTGCTGAGCTGACACCAAGTCCTGCAGTGTCCCTGTCACCTGCAGAGCCACCGCATCCTCGCCACGGTAGCGGGCATTGTGACAAAGGTTCTATGTCAGCTGGGTGTGGCAGCCAGGCGCCCCCTAGGGGATGGGGAGCCTGTCAGCCCCGGGCCTGTCACTGCCTGGTGTCCCTGCTGCCAGCAGCCAGGCCTCTGAAACCTTGTCAAACCATGCCCAGACTTGGGGCCAGTTTGGCCCAAAGTCTCCAAGAGACAAGTCGGGAAGAAAGATATGGGACAGAGGGAGAAAGCGAAGGGAGCAGGAGAAAGGGAAGGAAGAATAAAAAGTAGTGTTGGGCTGCAGGAGTGAGATGGAGGAATTGCAGGAAAAGAGGCAGGAAGCAGGAGAGTGAGAGAAAAGGAAAGAAGAGACATGCAGCCAGACGAGGGCTTAGTGAGAGAGGATGGGACAGAGAACAGTATGAGAAGGACATAAGGCAAGGCTAGGACAGGCAAGGACACGCAAGGCAAGGCTAGGCTGCAGGACATGTTTTTGCTTTATAGTTTCTAGCACATTCGTCTTCAGACTAGGAGGAAAGCCATAAGACCGTATGGATTAGGCCCAAGCAAAAACCCCAGCTACTTGACACACTTAGACTAAGCCTAAAATACCAAGATCTCTCCATAAGGATGGTTTTTATACTGTACTTCCACAATCTGCTGGCAGTACAAAAAAATAAGCTGCAGATCTCCTTAGGCTGAGTCATGGTGCTTTGGGGCAGGGACCATGCATATCATGGGAATATTTCACAGTTTCTGCTCTGTTTTCAGTGTATGACACCAAAACACCCACCTGATGACATCCTTTCAAGAGCAAAGGCAGCAATTTGCAGAATTCCGCTTCTTAGGGGAAGTGAGAAATTGCTGAGCTGACACCAAGTCCTGCAGTGTCCCTGTCACCTGCAGAGCCACCGCATCCTCGCCACGGTAGCGGGCATTGTGACAAAGGTTCTATGTCAGCTGGGTGTGGCAGCCAGGCGCCCCCTAGGGGATGGGGAGCCTGTCAGCCCCGGGCCTGTCACTGCCTGCTGGCCCTGCTGCCAGCAGCCAGGCCTCTGAAAACTTGTCAAACCATGCCCAGACTTGGGGCCAGTTTGGCCCAAAGTCTCCAAGAGACAAGTCGGGAAGAAAGATATGGGACAGAGGGAGAAAGCGAAGGGAGCAGGAGAAAGGGAAGGAAGAATAAAAAGTAGTGTTGGGCTGCAGGAGTGAGATGGAGGAATTGCAAGAAAAGAGGCAGGAAGCAGGAGAGTGAGAGAAAAGGAAAGAAGAGACATGCAGCCAGACGAGGGCTTAGTGAGAGAGGATGGGACAGAGAACAGGATGAGAAGGACATAAGGCAAGGCTAGGACAGGCAAGGACAGGCAAGGCAAGGCTAGGCTGCAGGACATGTTTTTGCTTTATAGTTTCTAGCACATTCGTCTTCAGACTAGGAGGAAAGCCATAAGACCGTATGGATGAGGCCCAAGCAAAAACCCCAGCTACTTGAGACACTTAGACTAAGCCTAAAATACCAAGATCTCTCCATAAGGATGGTTTTTATACTGTACTTCCACAATCTGCTGGCAGTACAAAATAATAAGCTGCAGATCTCCTTAGGCTGAGTCATGGTGCTTTGGGGCAGGGACCATGCATATCATGGGAATATTTCACAGTTTCTGCTCTGTTTTCAGTGTATGACACCAAAACACCCACCTGACGACATCCTTTCAGGAGCAAAGGCAGCAATTTGCAGAATTCCGCTTCTTAGGGGAAGTGAGAAATTGCTGAGCTGACACCAAGTCCTGCAGTGTCCCTGTCACCTGCAGAGCCACCGCATCCTCGCCACGGTAGCGGGCATTGTGACAAAGGTTCTATGTCAGCTGGGTGTGGCAGCCAGGCTCCCCCTAGGGGATGGGGAGCCTGTCAGCCCCGGGCCTGTCACTGCCTGCTGGCCCTGCTGCCAGCAGCCAGGCCTCTGAAACCTTGTCAAACCATGCCCAGACTTGGGGCCAGTTTGGCCCAAAGTCTCCAAGAGACAAGTCGGGAAGAAAGATATGGGACAGAGGGAGAAAGCGAAGGGAGCAGGAGAAAGGGAAGGAAGAATAAAAAGTAGTGTTGGGCTGCAGGAGTGAGATGGAGGAATTGCAAGAAAAGAGGCAGGAAGCAGGAGAGTGAGAGAAAAGGAAAGAAGAGACATGCAGCCAGACGAGGGCTTAGTGAGAGAGGATGGGACAGAGAACAGGATGAGAAGGACATAAGGCAAGGCTAGGACAGGCAAGGACAGGCAAGGCAAGGCTAGGCTGCAGGACATGTTTTTGCTTTATAGTTTCTAGCACATTCGTCTTCAGACTAGGAGGAAAGCCATAAGACCCTATGGATTAGGCCCAAGCAAAAACCCCAGCTACTTGACACACTTAGACTAAGCCTAAAATACCAAGATCTCTCCATAAGGATGGTTTTTATACTGTACTTCCACAATCTGCTGGCAGTACAAAAAAATAAGCTGCAGATCTCCTTAGGCTGAGTCATGGTGCTTTGGGGCAGGGACCATGCATATCATGGGAATATTTCACAGTTTCTGCTCTGTTTTCAGTGTATGACACCAAAACACCCACCTGATGACATCCTTTCAGGAGCAAAGGCAGCAATTTGCAGAATTCCGCTTCTTAGGGGAAGTGAGAAATTGCTGAGCTGACACCAAGTCCTGCAGTGTCCCTGTCACCTGCAGAGCCACCGCATCCTCGCCAGGGTAGCGGGCATTGTGACAAAGGTTCTATGTCAGCTGGGTGTGGCAGCCAGGCGCCCCCTAGGGGATGGGGAGCCTGTCAGCCCCGGGCCTGTCACTGCCTGCTGGCCCTGCTGCCAGCAGCCAGGCCTCTGAAACCTTGTCAAACCATGCCCAGACTTGGGGCCAGTTTGGCCCAAAGTCTCCAAGAGACAAGTCGGGAAGAAAGATATGGGACAGAGGGAGAAAGCGAAGGGAGCAGGAGAAAGGGAAGGAAGAATAAAAAGTAGTGTTGGGCTGCAGGAGTGAGATGGAGGAATTGCAAGAAAAGAGGCAGGAAGCAGGAGAGTGAGAGAAAAGGAAAGAAGAGACATGCGGCCAGACGAGGGCTTAGTGAGAGAGGATGGGACAGAGAACAGGATGAGAAGGACATAAGGCAAGGCTAGGACAGGCAAGGACAGGCAAGGCAAGGCTAGGCTGCAGGACATGTTTTTGCTTTATAGTTTCTAGCACATTCGTCTTCAGACTAGGAGGAAAGCCATAAGACCCTATGGATTAGGCCCAAGCAAAAACCCCAGCTACTTGAGACACTTAGACTAAGCCTAAAATACCAAGATCTCTCCATAAGGATGGTTTTTATACTGTACTTCCACAATCTGCTGGCAGTACAAAAAAATAAGCTGCAGATCTCCTTAGGCTGAGTCATGGTGCTTTGGGGCAGGGACCATGCATATCATGGGAATATTTCACAGTTTCTGCTCTGTTTTCAGTGTATGACACCAAAACACCCACCTGATGACATCCTTTCAGGAGCAAAGGCAGCAATTTGCAGAATTCCGCTTCTTAGGGGAAGTGAGAAATTGCTGAGCTGACACCAAGTCCTGCAGTGTCCCTGTCACCTGCAGAGCCACCGCATCCTCGCCACGGTAGCGGGCATTGTGACAAAGGTTCTATGTCAGCTGGGTGTGGCAGCCAGGCGCCCCCTAGGGGATGGGGAGCCTGTCAGCCCCGGGCCTGTCACTGCCTGCTGGCCCTGCTGCCAGCAGCCAGGCCTCTGAAACCTTGTCAAACCATGCCCAGACTTGGGGCCAGTTTGGCCCAAAGTCTCCAAGAGACAAGTCGGGAAGAAAGATATGGGACAGAGGGAGAAAGCGAAGGGAGCAGGAGAAAGGGAAGGAAGAATAAAAAGTAGTGTTGGGCTGCAGGAGTGAGATGGAGGAATTGCAAGAAAAGAGGCAGGAAGCAGGAGAGTGAGAGAAAAGGAAAGAAGAGACATGCAGCCAGACGAGGGCTTAGTGAGAGAGGATGGGACAGAGAACAGGATGAGAAGGACATAAGGCAAGGCTAGGACAGGCAAGGACAGGCAAGGCAAGGCTAGGCTGCAGGACATGTTTTTGCTTTATAGTTTCTAGCACATTCGTCTTCAGACTAGGAGGAAAGCCATAAGACCCTATGGATTAGGCCCAAGCAAAAACCCCAGCTACTTGAGACACTTAGACTAAGCCTAAAATACCAAGATCTCTCCATAAGGATGGTTTTTATACTGTACTTCCACAATCTGCTGGCAGTACAAAAAAATAAGCTGCAGATCTCCTTAGGCTGAGTCATGGTGCTTTGGGGCAGGGACCATGCATATCATGGGAATATTTCACAGTTTCTGCTCTGTTTTCAGTGTATGACACCAAAACACCCACCTGATGACATCCTTTCAGGAGCAAAGGCAGCAATTTGCAGAATTCCGCTTCTTAGGGGAAGTGAGAAATTGCTGAGCTGACACCAAGTCCTGCAGTGTCCCTGTCACCTGCAGAGCCACCGCATCCTCGCCACGGTAGCGGGCATTGTGACAAAGGTTCTATGTCAGCTGGGTGTGGCAGCCAGGCGCCCCCTAGGGGATGGGGAGCCTGTCAGCCCCGGGCCTGTCACTGCCTGGTGTCCCTGCTGCCACCAGCCAGGCCTCTGAAAACTTGTCAAACCATGCCCAGACTTCGGGCCAGTTTGGCCCAAAGTCTCCAAGAGACAAGTCGGGAAGAAAGATAGGGGACAGAGGGAGAAAGCGAAGGGAGCAGGAGAAAGGGAAGGAAGAATAAAAAGTAGTGTTGGGCTGCAGGAGTGAGATGGAGGAATTGCAAGAAAAGAGGCAGGAAGCAGGAGAGTGAGAGAAAAGGAAAGAAGAGACATGCAGCCAGACGAGGGCTTAGTGAGAGAGGATGGGACAGAGAACAGGATGAGAAGGACATAAGGCAAGGCTAGGACAGGCAAGGACAGGCAAGGCAAGGCTAGGCTGCAGGACATGTTTTTGCTTTATAGTTTCTAGCACATTCGTCTTCAGACTAGGAGGAAAGCCATAAGACCCTATGGATTAGGCCCAAGCAAAAACCCCAGCTACTTGAGACACTTAGACTAAGCCTAAAATACCAAGATCTCTCCATAAGGATGGTTTTTATACTGTACTTCCACAATCTGCTGGCAGTACAAAAAAATAAGCTGCAGATCTCCTTAGGCTGAGTCATGGTGCTTTGGGGCAGGGACCATGCATATCATGGGAATATTTCACAGTTTCTGCTCTGTTTTCAGTGTATGACACCAAAACACCCACCTGATGACATCCTTTCAAGAGCAAAGGCAGCAATTTGCAGAATTCCGCTTCTTAGGGGAAGTGAGAAATTGCTGAGCTGACACCAAGTCCTGCAGTGTCCCTGTCACCTGCAGAGCCACCGCATCCTCGCCACGGTAGCGGGCATTGTGACAAAGGTTCTATGTCAGCTGGGTGTGGCAGCCAGGCGCCCCCTAGGGGATGGGGAGCCTGTCAGCCCCGGGCCTGTCACTGCCTGCTGGCCCTGCTGCCAGCAGCCAGGCCTCTGAAAACTTGTCAAACCATGCCCAGACTTGGGGCCAGTTTGGCCCAAAGTCTCCAAGAGACAAGTCGGGAAGAAAGATAGGGGACAGAGGGAGAAAGCGAAGGGAGCAGGAGAAAGGGAAGGAAGAATAAAAAGTAGTGTTGGGCTGCAGGAGTGAGATGGAGGAATTGCAAGAAAAGAGGCAGGAAGCAGGAGAGTGAGAGAAAAGGAAAGAAGAGACATGCAGCCAGACGAGGGCTTAGTGAGAGAGGATGGGACAGAGAACAGGATGAGAAGGACATAAGGCAAGGCTAGGACAGGCAAGGACAGGCAAGGCAAGGCTAGGCTGCAGGACATGTTTTTGCTTTATAGTTTCTAGCACATTCGTCTTCAGACTAGGAGGAAAGCCATAAGACCGTATGGATTAGGCCCAAGCAAAAACCCCAGCTACTTGAGACACTTAGACTAAGCCTAAAATACCAAGATCTCTCCATAAGGATGGTTTTTATACTGTACTTCCACAATCTGCTGGCAGTACAAAAAAATAAGCTGCAGATCTCTTTAGGCTGAGTCATGGTGCTTTGGGGCAGGGACCATGCATATCATGGGAATATTTCACAGTTTCTGCTCTGTTTTCAGTGTATGACAACAAAACACCCACCTGATGACATCCTTTCAGGAGCAAAGTCAGCAATTTGCAGAATTCCACTTCTTAGGGGAAGTGAGAAATTGCTGAGCTGACACCAAGTCCTGCAGTGTCCCTGTCACCTGCAGAGCCACCGCATCCTCGCCACGGTAGCGGGCATTGTGACAAAGGTTCTATGTCAGCTGGGTGTGGCAGCCAGGCGCCCCCTAGGGGATGGGGAGCCTGTCAGCCCCGGGCCTGTCACTGCCTGCTGGCCCTGCTGCCAGCAGCCAGGCCTCTGAAACCTTGTCAAACCATGCCCAGACTTGGGGCCAGTTTGGCCCAAAGTCTCCAAGAGACAAGTCGGGAAGAAAGATATGGGACAGAGGGAGAAAGCGAAGGGAGCAGGAGAAAGGGAAGGAAGAATAAAAAGTAGTGTTGGGCTGCAGGAGTGAGATGGAGGAATTGCAAGAAAAGAGGCAGGAAGCAGGAGAGTGAGAGAAAAGGAAAGAAGAGACATGCAGCCAGACGAGGGCTTAGTGAGAGAGGATGGGACAGAGAACAGGATGAGAAGGACATAAGGCAAGGCTAGGACAGGCAAGGACAGGCAAGGCAAGGCTAGGCTGCAGGACATGTTTTTGCTTTATAGTTTCTAGCACATTCGTCTTCAGACTAGGAGGAAAGCCATAAGACCCTATGGATTAGGCCCAAGCAAAAACCCCAGCTACTTGAGACACTTAGACTAAGCCTAAAATACCAAGATCTCTCCATAAGGATGGTTTTTATACTGTACTTCCACAATCTGCTGGCAGTACAAAAAAATAAGCTGCAGATCTCCTTAGGCTGAGTCATGGTGCTTTGGGGCAGGGACCATGCATATCATGGGAATATTTCACAGTTTCTGCTCTGTTTTCAGTGTATGACACCAAAACACCCACCTGATGACATCCTTTCAAGAGCAAAGGCAGCAATTTGCAGAATTCCGCTTCTTAGGGGAAGTGAGAAATTGCTGAGCTGACACCAAGTCCTGCAGTGTCCCTGTCACCTGCAGAGCCACCGCATCCTCGCCACGGTAGCGGGCATTGTGACAAAGGTTCTATGTCAGCTGGGTGTGGCAGCCAGGCGCCCCCTAGGGGATGGGGAGCCTGTCAGCCCCGGGCCTGTCACTGCCTGGTGTCCCTGCTGCCAGCAGCCAGGCCTCTGAAAACTTGTCAAACCATGCCCAGACTTGGGGCCAGTTTGGCCCAAAGTCTCCAAGAGACAAGTCGGGAAGAAAGATATGGGACAGAGGGAGAAAGCGAAGGGAGCAGGAGAAAGGGAAGGAAGAATAAAAAGTAGTGTTGGGCTGCAGGAGTGAGATGGAGGAATTGCAAGAAAAGAGGCAGGAAGCAGGAGAGTGAGAGAAAAGGAAAGAAGAGACATGCAGCCAGACGAGGGCTTAGTGAGAGAGGATGGGACAGAGAACAGGATGAGAAGGACATAAGGCAAGGCTAGGACAGGCAAGGACAGGCAAGGCAAGGCTAGGCTGCAGGACATGTTTTTGCTTTATAGTTTCTAGCACATTCGTCTTCAGACTAGGAGGAAAGCCATAAGACCCTATGGATTAGGCCCAAGCAAAAACCCCAGCTACTTGAGACACTTAGACTAAGCCTAAAATACCAAGATCTCTCCATAAGGATGGTTTTTATACTGTACTTCCACAATCTGCTGGCAGTACAAAAAAATAAGCTGCAGATCTCCTTAGGCTGAGTCATGGTGCTTTGGGGCAGGGACCATGCATATCATGGGAATATTTCACAGTTTCTGCTGTTTTCAGTGTATGACACCAAAACACCGACCTGATGACATCCTTTCAGGAGCAAAGGCAGCAATTTGCAGAATTCCGCATCTTAGGGGAAGTGAGAAATTGCTGAGCTGACACCAAGTCCTGCAGTGTCCCTGTCACCTGCAGAGCCACCGCATCCTCGCCACGGTAGCGGGCATTGTGACAAAGGTTCTATGTCAGCTGGGTGTGGCAGCCAGGCGCCCCCTAGGGGATGGGGAGCCTGTCAGCCCCGGGCCTGTCACTGCCTGCTGGCCCTGCTGCCACCAGCCAGGCCTCTGAAAACTTGTCAAACCATGCCCAGACTTGGGGCCAGTTTGGCCCAAAGTCTCCAAGAGACAAGTCGGGAAGAAAGATAGGGGACAGAGGGAGAAAGCGAAGGGAGCAGGAGAAAGGGAAGGAAGAATAAAAAGTAGTGTTGGGCTGCAGGAGTGAGATGGAGGAATTGCAAGAAAAGAGGCAGGAAGCAGGAGAGTGAAAGAAAAGGAAAGAAGAGACATGCAGCCAGACGAGGGCTTAGTGAGAGAGGATGGGACAGAGGACAGGATGAGAAGGACATAAGGCAAGGCTAGGACAGGCAAGGACAGGCAAGGCAAGGCTAGGCTGCAGGACATGTTTTTGCTTTATAGTTTCTAGCACATTCGTCTTCAGACTAGGAGGAAAGCCATAAGACCGTATGGATTAGGCCCAAGCAAAAACCCCAGCTACTTGACACACTTAGACTAAGCCTAAAATACCAAGATCTCTCCATAAGGATGGTTTTTATACTGTACTTCCACAATCTGCTGGCAGTGCAAAAAAATAAGCTGCAGATCTCCTTAGGCTGAGTCATGGTGCTTTGGGGCAGGGACCATGCATATCATGGGAATATTTCACAGTTTCTGCTCTGTTTTCAGTGTATGACACCAAAACACCCACCTGATGACATCCGTTCAGGAGCAAAGGCAGCAATTTGCAGAATTCCGCTTCTTAGGGGAAGTGAGAAATTGCTGAGCTGACACCAAGTCCTGCAGTGTCCCTGTCACCTGCAGAGCCACCGCATCCTCGCCACGGTAGCGGGCATTGTGACAAAGGTTCTATGTCAGCTGGGTGTGGCAGCCAGGCGCCCCCTAGGGGATGGGGAGCCTGTCAGCCCCGGGCCTGTCACTGCCTGCTGGCCCTGCTGCCAGCAGCCAGGCCTCTGAAAACTTGTCAAACCATGCCCAGACTTAGGGCCAGTTTGGCCCAAAGTCTCCAAGAGACAAGTCGGGAAGAAAGATATGGGACAGAGGGAGAAAGCGAAGGGAGCAGGAGAAAGGGAAGGAAGAATAAAAAGTAGTGTTGGGCTGCAGGAGTGAGATGGAGGAATTGCAAGAAAAGAGGCAGGAAGCAGGAGAGTGAGAGAAAAGGAAAGAAGAGACATGCAGCCAGACGAGGGCTTAGTGAGAGAGGATGGGACAGAGAACAGGATGAGAAGGACATAAGGCAAGGCTAGGACAGGCAAGGACAGGCAAGGCAAGGCTAGGCTGCAGGACATGTTTTTGCTTTATAGTTTCTAGCACATTCGTCTTCAGACTAGGAGGAAAGCCATAAGACCCTATGGATTAGGCCCAAGCAAAAACCCCAGCTACTTGACACACTTAGACTAAGCCTAAAATACCAAGATCTCTCCATAAGGATGGTTTTTATACTGTACTTCCACAATCTGCTGGCAGTGCAAAAAAATAAGCTGCAGATCTCCTTAGGCTGAGTCATGGTGCTTTGGGGCAGGGACCATGCATATCATGGGAATATTTCACAGTTTCTGCTCTGTTTTCAGTGTATGACACCAAAACACCCACCTGATGACATCCGTTCAGGAGCAAAGGCAGCAATTTGCAGAATTCCGCTTCTTAGGGGAAGTGAGAAATTGCTGAGCTGACACCAAGTCCTGCAGTGTCCCTGTCACCTGCAGAGCCACCGCATCCTCGCCACGGTAGCGGGCATTGTGACAAAGGTTCTATGTCAGCTGGGTGTGGCAGCCAGGCGCCCCCTAGGGGATGGGGAGCCTGTCAGCCCCGGGCCTGTCACTGCCTGCTGGCCCTGCTGCCAGCAGCCAGGCCTCTGAAAACTTGTCAAACCATGCCCAGACTTCGGGCCAGTTTGGCCCAAAGTCTGCAAGAGACATGTCGGGAAGAAAGATATGGGACAGAGGGAGAAAGCGAAGGGAGCAGGAGAAAGGGAAGGAAGAATAAAAAGTAGTGTTGGGCTGCAGGAGTGAGATGGAGGAATTGCAAGAAAAGAGGCAGGAAGCAGGAGAGTGAGAGAAAAGGAAAGAAGAGACATGCAGCCAGACGAGGGCTTAGTGAGAGAGGATGGGACAGAGAACAGGATGAGAAGGACATAAGGCAAGGCTAGGACAGGCAAGGACAGCCAAGGCAAGGCTAGGCTGCAGGACATGTTTTTGCTTTATAGTTTCTAGCACATTCGTCTTCAGACTAGGAGGAAAGCCATAAGACCCTATGGATTAGGCCCAAGCAAAAACCCCAGCTACTTGAGACACTTAGACTAAGCCTAAAATACCAAGATCTCTCCATAAGGATGGTTTTTATACTGTACTTCCACAATCTGCTGGCAGTACAAAAAAATAAGCTGCAGATCTCCTTAGGCTGAGTCATGGTGCTTTGGGGCAGGGACCATGCATATCATGGGAATATTTCACAGTTTCTGCTCTGTTTTCAGTGTATGACACCAAAACACCCACCTGACGACATCCTTTCAGGAGTAAAGGCAGCAATTTGCAGAATTCCGCTTCTTAGGGGAAGTGAGAAATTGCTGAGCTGACACCAAGTCCTGCAGTGTCCCTGTCACCTGCAGAGCCACCGCATCCTCGCCACGGTAGCGGGCATTGTGACAAAGGTTCTATGTCAGCTGGGTGTGGCAGCCAGGCGCCCCCTAGGGGATGGGGAGCCTGTCAGCCCCGGGCCTGTCACTGCCTGCTGGCCCTGCTGCCACCAGCCAGGCCTCTGAAAACTTGTCAAACCATGCCCAGACTTGGGGCCAGTTTGGCCCAAAGTCTGCAAGAGACAAGTCGGGAAGAAAGATATGGGACAGAGGGAGAAAGCGAAGGGAGCAGGAGAAAGGGAAGGAAGAATAAAAAGTAGTGTTGGGCTGCAGGAGTGAGATGGAGGAATTGCAAGAAAAGAGGCAGGAAGCAGGAGAGTGAGAGAAAAGGAAAGAAGAGACATGCAGCCAGACGAGGGCTTAGTGAGAGAGGATGGGACAGAGAACAGGATGAGAAGGACATAAGGCAAGGCTAGGACAGGCAAGGACAGGCAAGGCAAGGCTAGGCTGCAGGACATGTTTTTGCTTTATAGTTTCTAGCACATTCGTCTTCAGACTAGGAGGAAAGCCATAAGACCCTATGGATTAGGCCCAAGCAAAAACCCCAGCTACTTGAGACACTTAGACTAAGCCTAAAATACCAAGATCTCTCCATAAGGATGGTTTTTATACTGTACTTCCACAATCTGCTGGCAGTACAAAAAAATAAGCTGCAGATCTCCTTAGGCTGAGTCATGGTGCTTTGGGGCAGGGACCATGCATATCATGGGAATATTTCACAGTTTCTGCTGTTTTCAGTGTATGACACCAAAACACCCACCTGATGACATCCTTTCAGGAGCAAAGGCAGCAATTTGCAGAATTCCGCTTCTTAGGGGAAGTGAGAAGTTGCTGAGCTGACACCAAGTCCTGCAGTGTCCCTGTCACCTGCAGAGCCACCGCATCCTCGCCACGGTAGCTGGCATTGTGACAAAGGTTCTATGTCAGCTGGGTGTGGCAGCCAGGCGCCCCCTAGGGGATGGGGAGCCTGTCAGCCCCGGGCCTGTCACTGCCTGCTGGCCCTGCTGCCAGCAGCCAGGCCTCTGAAAACTTGTCAAACCATGCCCAGACTTGGGGCCAGTTTGGCCCAAAGTCTCCAAGAGACAAGTCGGGAAGAAAGATAGGGGACAGAGGGAGAAAGCGAAGGGAGCAGGAGAAAGGGAAGGAAGAATAAAAAGTAGTGTTGGGCTGCAGGAGTGAGATGGAGGAATTGCAAGAAAAGAGGCAGGAAGCAGGAGAGTGAGAGAAAAGGAAAGAAGAGACATGCAGCCAGACGAGGGCTTAGTGAGAGAGGATGGGACAGAGAACAGGATGAGAAGGACATAAGGCAAGGCTAGGACAGGCAAGGACAGGCAAGGCAAGGCTAGGCTGCAGGACATGTTTTTGCTTTATAGTTTCTAGCACATTCGTCTTCAGACTAGGAGGAAAGCCATAAGACCCTATGGATTAGGCCCAAGCAAAAACCCCAGCTACTTGAGACACTTAGACTAAGCCTAAAATACCAAGATCTCTCCATAAGGATGGTTTTTATACTGTACTTCCACAATCTACTGGCAGTACAAAAAAATAAGCTGCAGATCTCCTTAGGCTGAGTCATGGTGCTTTGGGGCAGGGACCATGCATATCATGGGAATATTTCACAGTTTCTGCTCTGTTTTCAGTGTATGACACCAAAACACCCACCTGATGACATCCTTTCAAGAGCAAAGGCAGCAATTTGCAGAATTCCACTTCTTAGGGGAAGTGAGAAATTGCTGAGCTGACACCAAGTCCTGCAGTGTCCCTGTCACCTGCAGAGCCACCGCATCCTCGCCACGGTAGCGGGCATTGTGACAAAGGTTCTATGTCAGCTGGGTGTGGCAGCCAGGCGCCCCCTAGGGGATGGGGAGCCTGTCAGCCCCGGGCCTGTCACTGCCTGGTGTCCCTGCTGCCAGCAGCCAGGCCTCTGAAAACTTGTCAAACCATGCCCAGACTTGGGGCCAGTTTGGCCCAAAGTCTCCAAGAGACAAGTCGGGAAGAAAGATAGGGGACAGAGGGAGAAAGAGAAGGGAGCAGGAGAAAGGGAAGGAAGAATAAAAAGTAGTGTTGGGCTGCAGGAGTGAGATGGAGGAATTGCAAGAAAAGAGGCAGGAAGCAGGAGAGTGAGAGAAAAGGAAAGAAGAGACATGCAGCCAGACGAGGGCTTAGTGAGAGAGGATGGGACAGAGAACAGGATGAGAAGGACATAAGGCAAGGCTAGGACAGGCAAGGACAGGCAAGGCAAGGCTAGGCTGCAGGACATGATTTTGCTTTATAGTTTCTAGCACATTCGTCTTCAGACTAGGAGGAAAGCCATAAGACCGTATGGATTAGGCCCAAGCAAAAACCCCAGCTACTTGAGACACTTAGACTAAGCCTAAAATACCAAGATCTCTCCATAAGGATGGTTTTTATACTGTACTTCCACAATCTGCTGGCAGTACAAAAAAATAAGCTGCAGATCTCCTTAGGCTGAGTCATGGTGCTTTGGGGCAGGGACCATGCATATCATGGGAATATTTCACAGTTTCTGCTGTTTTCAGTGTATGACACCAAAACACCCACCTGATGACATCCTTTCAGGAGCAAAGGCAGCAATTTGCAGAATTCCGCTTCTTAGGGGAAGTGAGAAATTGCTGAGCTGACACCAAGTCCTGCAGTGTCCCTGTCACCTGCAGAGCCACCGCATCCTCGCCACGGTAGCGGGCATTGTGACAAAGGTTCTATGTCAGCTGGGTGTGGCAGCCAGGCGCCCCCTAGGGGATGGGGAGCCTGTCAGCCCCGGGCCTGTCACTGCCTGCTGGCCCTGCTGCCACCAGCCAGGCCTCTGAAAACTTGTCAAACCATGCCCAGACTTGGGGCCAGTTTGGCCCAAAGTCTGCAAGAGACAAGTCGGGAAGAAAGATATGGGACAGAGGGAGAAAGCGAAGGGAGCAGGAGAAAGGGAAGGAAGAATAAAAAGTAGTGTTGGGCTGCAGGAGTGAGATGGAGGAATTGCAAGAAAAGAGGCAGGAAGCAGGAGAGTGAGAGAAAAGGAAAGAAGAGACATGCAGCCAGACGAGGGGTTAGTGAGAGAGGATGGGACAGAGAACAGGATGAGAAGGAAAGAAGGCAAGGCTAGGACAGGCAAGGACAGGCAAGGCAAGGCTAGGCTGCAGGACATGTTTTTGCTTTATAGTTTCTAGCACATTCGTCTTCAGACTAGGAGGAAAGCCATAAGACCCTATGGATTAGGCCCAAGCAAAAACCCCAGCTACTTGACACACTTAGACTAAGAATAAAATACCAAGGTCTCTCCATAAGGATGGTTTTTATACTGTACTTCCACAATCTGCTGGCAGTACAAAAAAATAAGCTGCAGATCTCCTTAGGCTGAGTCATGGTGCTTTGGGGCAGGGACCATGCATATCATGGGAATATTTCACAGTTTCTGCTCTGTTTTCAGTGTATGACACCAAAACACCCACCTGATGACATCCTTTCAAGAGCAAAGGCAGCAATTTGCAGAATTCCACTTCTTAGGGGAAGTGAGAAATTGCTGAGCTGACACCAAGTCCTGCAGTGTCCCTGTCACCTGCAGAGCCACCGCATCCTCGCCACGGTAGCGGGCATTGTGACAAAGGTTCTATGTCAGCTGGGTGTGGCAGCCAGGCGCCCCCTAGGGGATGGGGAGCCTGTCAGCCCCGGGCCTGTCACTGCCTGGTGTCCCTGCTGCCACCAGCCAGGCCTCTGAAAACTTGTCAAACCATGCCCAGACTTGGGGCCAGTTTGGCCCAAAGTCTGCAAGAGACAAGTCGGGAAGAAAGATAGGGGACAGAGGGAGAAAGCGAAGGGAGCAGGAGAAAGGGAAGGAAGAATAAAAAGTAGTGTTGGGCTGCAGGAGTGAGATGGAGGAATTGCAAGAAAAGAGGCAGGAAGCAGGAGAGTGAGAGAAAAGGAAAGAAGAGACATGCAGCCAGACGAGGGCTTAGTGAGAGAGGATGGGACAGAGAACAGGATGAGAAGGACATAAGGCAAGGCTAGGACAGGCAAGGACAGGCAAGGCAAGGCTAGGCTGCAGGACATGTTTTTGCTTTATAGTTTCTAGCACATTCGTCTTCAGACGAGGAGGAAAGCCATAAGACCCTATGGATTAGGCCCAAGCAAAAACCCCAGCTACTTGAGACACTTAGACTAAGCCTCAAATACCAAGATCTCTCCATAAGGATGGTTTTTATACTGTACTTCCACAATCTGCTGGCAGTACAAAAAAATAAGCTGCAGATCTCCTTAGGCTGAGTCATGGTGCTTTGGGGCAGGGACCATGCATATCATGGGAATATTTCACAGTTTCTGCTCTGTTTTCAGTGTATGACAACAAAACACCCACCTGATGACATCCTTTCAGGAGCTAAGGCAGCAATTTGCAGAATTCCGCTTCTTAGGGGAAGTGAGAAATTGCTGAGCTGACACCAAGTCCTGCAGTGTCCCTGTCACCTGCAGAGCCACCGCATCCTCGCCACGGTAGCGGGCATTGTGACAAAGGTTCTATGTCAGCTGGGTGTGGCAGCCAGGCGCCCCCTAGGGGATGGGGAGCCTGTCAGCCCCGGGCCTGTCACTGCCTGGTGTCCCTGCTGCCAGCAGCCAGGCCTCTGAAAACTTGTCAAACCATGCCCAGACTTGGGGCCAGTTTGGCCCAAAGTCTCCAAGAGACAAGTCGGGAAGAAAGATAGGGGACAGAGGGAGAAAGCGAAGGGAGCAGGAGAAAGGGAAGGAAGAATAAAAAGTAGTGTTGGGCTGCAGGAGTGAGATGGAGGAATTGCAAGAAAAGAGGCAGGAAGCAGGAGAGTGAGAGAAAAGGAAAGAAGAGACATGCAGCCAGACGAGGGCTTAGTGAGAGAGGATGGGACAGAGAACAGGATGAGAAGGACATAAGGCAAGGCTAGGACAGGCAAGGACAGGCAAGGCAAGGCTAGGCTGCAGGACATGTTTTTGCTTTATAGTTTCTAGCACATTCGTCTTCAGACTAGGAGGAAAGCCATAAGACCGTATGGATGAGGCCCAAGCAAAAACCCCAGCTACTTGAGACACTTAGACTAAGCCTAAAATACCAAGATCTCTCCATAAGGATGGTTTTTATACTGTACTTCCACAATCTGCTGGCAGTACAAAAAAATAAGCTGCAGATCTCCTTAGGCTGAGTCATGGTGCTTTGGGGCAGGGACCATGCATATCATGGGAATATTTCACAGTTTCTGCTCTGTTTTCAGTGTATGACACCAAAACACCCACCTGATGACATCCTTTCAGGAGCAAAGGCAGCAATTTGCAGAATTCCGCTTCTTAGGGGAAGTGAGAAATTGCTGAGCTGACACCAAGTCCTGCAGTGTCCCTGTCACCTGCAGAGCCACCGCATCCTCGCCACGGTAGCGGGCATTGTGACAAAGGTTCTATGTCAGCTGGGTGTGGCAGCCAGGCGCCCCCTAGGGGATGGGGAGCCTGTCAGCCCCGGGCCTGTCACTGCCTGGTGTCCCTGCTGCCACCAGCCAGGCCTCTGAAAACTTGTCAAACCATGCCCAGACTTGGGGCCAGTTTGGCCCAAAGTCTGCAAGAGACAAGTCGGGAAGAAAGATATGGGACAGAGGGAGAAAGCGAAGGGAGCAGGAGAAAGGGAAGGAAGAATAAAAAGTAGTGTTGGGCTGCAGGAGTGAGATGGAGGAATTGCAAGAAAAGAGGCAGGAAGCAGGAGAGTGAGAGAAAAGGAAAGAAGAGACATGCAGCCAGACGAGGGCTTAGTGAGAGAGGATGGGACAGAGAACAGGATGAGAAGGACATAAGGCAAGGCTAGGACAGGCAAGGACAGGCAAGGCAAGGCTAGGCTGCAGGACATGTTTTTGCTTTATAGTTTCTAGCACATTCGTCTTCAGACTAGGAGGAAAGCCATAAGACCCTATGGATTAGGCCCAAGCAAAAACCCCAGCTACTTGAGACACTTAGACTAAGCCTAAAATACCAAGATCTCTCCATAAGGATGGTTTTTATACTGTACTTCCACAATCTGCTGGCAGTACAAAAAAATAAGCTGCAGATCTCCTTAGGCTGAGTCATGGTGCTTTGGGGCAGGGACCATGCATATCATGGGAATATTTCACAGTTTCTGCTGTTTTCAGTGTATGACACCAAAACACCCACCTGATGACATCCTTTCAGGAGCAAAGGCAGCAATTTGCAGAATTCCGCTTCTTAGGGGAAGTGAGAAGTTGCTGAGCTGACACCAAGTCCTGCAGTGTCCCTGTCACCTGCAGAGCCACCGCATCCTCGCCACGGTAGCTGGCATTGTGACAAAGGTTCTATGTCAGCTGGGTGTGGCAGCCAGGCGCCCCCTAGGGGATGGGGAGCCTGTCAGCCCCGGGCCTGTCACTGCCTGCTGGCCCTGCTGCCAGCAGCCAGGCCTCTGAAAACTTGTCAAACCATGCCCAGACTTGGGGCCAGTTTGGCCCAAAGTCTCCAAGAGACAAGTCGGGAAGAAAGATAGGGGACAGAGGGAGAAAGCGAAGGGAGCAGGAGAAAGGGAAGGAAGAATAAAAAGTAGTGTTGGGCTGCAGGAGTGAGATGGAGGAATTGCAAGAAAAGAGGCAGGAAGCAGGAGAGTGAGAGAAAAGGAAAGAAGAGACATGCAGCCAGACGAGGGCTTAGTGAGAGAGGATGGGACAGAGAACAGGATGAGAAGGACATAAGGCAAGGCTAGGACAGGCAAGGACAGGCAAGGCAAGGCTAGGCTGCAGGACATGTTTTTGCTTTATAGTTTCTAGCACATTCGTCTTCAGACTAGGAGGAAAGCCATAAGACCCTATGGATTAGGCCCAAGCAAAAACCCCAGCTACTTGAGACACTTAGACTAAGCCTAAAATACCAAGATCTCTCCATAAGGATGGTTTTTATACTGTACTTCCACAATCTACTGGCAGTACAAAAAAATAAGCTGCAGATCTCCTTAGGCTGAGTCATGGTGCTTTGGGGCAGGGACCATGCATATCATGGGAATATTTCACAGTTTCTGCTCTGTTTTCAGTGTATGACACCAAAACACCCACCTGATGACATCCTTTCAAGAGCAAAGGCAGCAATTTGCAGAATTCCACTTCTTAGGGGAAGTGAGAAATTGCTGAGCTGACACCAAGTCCTGCAGTGTCCCTGTCACCTGCAGAGCCACCGCATCCTCGCCACGGTAGCGGGCATTGTGACAAAGGTTCTATGTCAGCTGGGTGTGGCAGCCAGGCGCCCCCTAGGGGATGGGGAGCCTGTCAGCCCCGGGCCTGTCACTGCCTGGTGTCCCTGCTGCCAGCAGCCAGGCCTCTGAAAACTTGTCAAACCATGCCCAGACTTGGGGCCAGTTTGGCCCAAAGTCTCCAAGAGACAAGTCGGGAAGAAAGATAGGGGACAGAGGGAGAAAGAGAAGGGAGCAGGAGAAAGGGAAGGAAGAATAAAAAGTAGTGTTGGGCTGCAGGAGTGAGATGGAGGAATTGCAAGAAAAGAGGCAGGAAGCAGGAGAGTGAGAGAAAAGGAAAGAAGAGACATGCAGCCAGACGAGGGCTTAGTGAGAGAGGATGGGACAGAGAACAGGATGAGAAGGACATAAGGCAAGGCTAGGACAGGCAAGGACAGGCAAGGCAAGGCTAGGCTGCAGGACATGATTTTGCTTTATAGTTTCTAGCACATTCGTCTTCAGACTAGGAGGAAAGCCATAAGACCGTATGGATTAGGCCCAAGCAAAAACCCCAGCTACTTGAGACACTTAGACTAAGCCTAAAATACCAAGATCTCTCCATAAGGATGGTTTTTATACTGTACTTCCACAATCTGCTGGCAGTACAAAAAAATAAGCTGCAGATCTCCTTAGGCTGAGTCATGGTGCTTTGGGGCAGGGACCATGCATATCATGGGAATATTTCACAGTTTCTGCTGTTTTCAGTGTATGACACCAAAACACCCACCTGATGACATCCTTTCAGGAGCAAAGGCAGCAATTTGCAGAATTCCGCTTCTTAGGGGAAGTGAGAAATTGCTGAGCTGACACCAAGTCCTGCAGTGTCCCTGTCACCTGCAGAGCCACCGCATCCTCGCCACGGTAGCGGGCATTGTGACAAAGGTTCTATGTCAGCTGGGTGTGGCAGCCAGGCGCCCCCTAGGGGATGGGGAGCCTGTCAGCCCCGGGCCTGTCACTGCCTGCTGGCCCTGCTGCCACCAGCCAGGCCTCTGAAAACTTGTCAAACCATGCCCAGACTTGGGGCCAGTTTGGCCCAAAGTCTGCAAGAGACAAGTCGGGAAGAAAGATATGGGACAGAGGGAGAAAGCGAAGGGAGCAGGAGAAAGGGAAGGAAGAATAAAAAGTAGTGTTGGGCTGCAGGAGTGAGATGGAGGAATTGCAAGAAAAGAGGCAGGAAGCAGGAGAGTGAGAGAAAAGGAAAGAAGAGACATGCAGCCAGACGAGGGGTTAGTGAGAGAGGATGGGACAGAGAACAGGATGAGAAGGAAAGAAGGCAAGGCTAGGACAGGCAAGGACAGGCAAGGCAAGGCTAGGCTGCAGGACATGTTTTTGCTTTATAGTTTCTAGCACATTCGTCTTCAGACTAGGAGGAAAGCCATAAGACCCTATGGATTAGGCCCAAGCAAAAACCCCAGCTACTTGACACACTTAGACTAAGAATAAAATACCAAGGTCTCTCCATAAGGATGGTTTTTATACTGTACTTCCACAATCTGCTGGCAGTACAAAAAAATAAGCTGCAGATCTCCTTAGGCTGAGTCATGGTGCTTTGGGGCAGGGACCATGCATATCATGGGAATATTTCACAGTTTCTGCTCTGTTTTCAGTGTATGACACCAAAACACCCACCTGATGACATCCTTTCAAGAGCAAAGGCAGCAATTTGCAGAATTCCACTTCTTAGGGGAAGTGAGAAATTGCTGAGCTGACACCAAGTCCTGCAGTGTCCCTGTCACCTGCAGAGCCACCGCATCCTCGCCACGGTAGCGGGCATTGTGACAAAGGTTCTATGTCAGCTGGGTGTGGCAGCCAGGCGCCCCCTAGGGGATGGGGAGCCTGTCAGCCCCGGGCCTGTCACTGCCTGGTGTCCCTGCTGCCACCAGCCAGGCCTCTGAAAACTTGTCAAACCATGCCCAGACTTGGGGCCAGTTTGGCCCAAAGTCTGCAAGAGACAAGTCGGGAAGAAAGATAGGGGACAGAGGGAGAAAGCGAAGGGAGCAGGAGAAAGGGAAGGAAGAATAAAAAGTAGTGTTGGGCTGCAGGAGTGAGATGGAGGAATTGCAAGAAAAGAGGCAGGAAGCAGGAGAGTGAGAGAAAAGGAAAGAAGAGACATGCAGCCAGACGAGGGCTTAGTGAGAGAGGATGGGACAGAGAACAGGATGAGAAGGACATAAGGCAAGGCTAGGACAGGCAAGGACAGGCAAGGCAAGGCTAGGCTGCAGGACATGTTTTTGCTTTATAGTTTCTAGCACATTCGTCTTCAGACGAGGAGGAAAGCCATAAGACCCTATGGATTAGGCCCAAGCAAAAACCCCAGCTACTTGAGACACTTAGACTAAGCCTCAAATACCAAGATCTCTCCATAAGGATGGTTTTTATACTGTACTTCCACAATCTGCTGGCAGTACAAAAAAATAAGCTGCAGATCTCCTTAGGCTGAGTCATGGTGCTTTGGGGCAGGGACCATGCATATCATGGGAATATTTCACAGTTTCTGCTCTGTTTTCAGTGTATGACAACAAAACACCCACCTGATGACATCCTTTCAGGAGCTAAGGCAGCAATTTGCAGAATTCCGCTTCTTAGGGGAAGTGAGAAATTGCTGAGCTGACACCAAGTCCTGCAGTGTCCCTGTCACCTGCAGAGCCACCGCATCCTCGCCACGGTAGCGGGCATTGTGACAAAGGTTCTATGTCAGCTGGGTGTGGCAGCCAGGCGCCCCCTAGGGGATGGGGAGCCTGTCAGCCCCGGGCCTGTCACTGCCTGGTGTCCCTGCTGCCAGCAGCCAGGCCTCTGAAAACTTGTCAAACCATGCCCAGACTTGGGGCCAGTTTGGCCCAAAGTCTCCAAGAGACAAGTCGGGAAGAAAGATAGGGGACAGAGGGAGAAAGCGAAGGGAGCAGGAGAAAGGGAAGGAAGAATAAAAAGTAGTGTTGGGCTGCAGGAGTGAGATGGAGGAATTGCAAGAAAAGAGGCAGGAAGCAGGAGAGTGAGAGAAAAGGAAAGAAGAGACATGCAGCCAGACGAGGGCTTAGTGAGAGAGGATGGGACAGAGAACAGGATGAGAAGGACATAAGGCAAGGCTAGGACAGGCAAGGACAGGCAAGGCAAGGCTAGGCTGCAGGACATGTTTTTGCTTTATAGTTTCTAGCACATTCGTCTTCAGACTAGGAGGAAAGCCATAAGACCGTATGGATGAGGCCCAAGCAAAAACCCCAGCTACTTGAGACACTTAGACTAAGCCTAAAATACCAAGATCTCTCCATAAGGATGGTTTTTATACTGTACTTCCACAATCTGCTGGCAGTACAAAAAAATAAGCTGCAGATCTCCTTAGGCTGAGTCATGGTGCTTTGGGGCAGGGACCATGCATATCATGGGAATATTTCACAGTTTCTGCTCTGTTTTCAGTGTATGACACCAAAACACCCACCTGATGACATCCTTTCAGGAGCAAAGGCAGCAATTTGCAGAATTCCGCTTCTTAGGGGAAGTGAGAAATTGCTGAGCTGACACCAAGTCCTGCAGTGTCCCTGTCACCTGCAGAGCCACCGCATCCTCGCCACGGTAGCGGGCATTGTGACAAAGGTTCTATGTCAGCTGGGTGTGGCAGCCAGGCGCCCCCTAGGGGATGGGGAGCCTGTCAGCCCCGGGCCTGTCACTGCCTGGTGTCCCTGCTGCCACCAGCCAGGCCTCTGAAAACTTGTCAAACCATGCCCAGACTTGGGGCCAGTTTGGCCCAAAGTCTGCAAGAGACAAGTCGGGAAGAAAGATATGGGACAGAGGGAGAAAGCGAAGGGAGCAGGAGAAAGGGAAGGAAGAATAAAAAGTAGTGTTGGGCTGCAGGAGTGAGATGGAGGAATTGCAAGAAAAGAGGCAGGAAGCAGGAGAGTGAGAGAAAAGGAAAGAAGAGACATGCAGCCAGACGAGGGCTTAGTGAGAGAGGATGGGACAGAGAACAGGATGAGAAGGACATAAGGCAAGGCTAGGACAGGCAAGGACAGGCAAGGCAAGGCTAGGCTGCAGGACATGTTTTTGCTTTATAGTTTCTAGCACATTCGTCTTCAGACTAGGAGGAAAGCCATAAGACCCTATGGATTAGGCCCAAGCAAAAACCCCAGCTACTTGAGACACTTAGACTAAGCCTAAAATACCAAGATCTCTCCATAAGGATGGTTTTTATACTGTACTTCCACAATCTGCTGGCAGTACAAAAAAATAAGCTGCAGATCTCCTTAGGCTGAGTCATGGTGCTTTGGGGCAGGGACCATGCATATCATGGGAATATTTCACAGTTTCTGCTGTTTTCAGTGTATGACACCAAAACACCCACCTGATGACATCCTTTCAGGAGCAAAGGCAGCAATTTGCAGAATTCCGCTTCTTAGGGGAAGTGAGAAATTGCTGAGCTGACACCAAGTCTTGCAGTGTCCCTGTCACCTGCAGAGCCACCGCATCCTCGCCACGGTAGCGGGCATTGTGACAAAGGTTCTATGTCAGCTGGGTGTGGCAGCCAGGCGCCCCCTAGGGGATGGGGAGCCTGTCAGCCCCGGGCCTGTCACTGCCTGCTGGCCCTGCTGCCAGCAGCCAGGCCTCTGAAAACTTGTCAAACCATGCCCAGACTTGGGGCCAGTTTGGCCCAAAGTCTCCAAGAGACAAGTCGGGAAGAAAGATAGGGGACAGAGGGAGAAAGCGAAGGGAGCAGGAGAAAGGGAAGGAAGAATAAAAAGTAGTGTTGGGCTGCAGGAGTGAGATGGAGGAATTGCAAGAAAAGAGGCAGGAAGCAGGAGAGTGAGAGAAAAGGAAAGAAGAGACATGCAGCCAGACGAGGGCTTAGTGAGAGAGGATGGGACAGAGAACAGGATGAGAAGGACATAAGGCAAGGCTAGGACAGGCAAGGACAGCCAAGGCAAGGCTAGGCTGCAGGACATGTTTTTGCTTTATAGTTTCTAGCACATTCGTCTTCAGACTAGGAGGAAAGCCATAAGACCCTATGGATTAGGCCCAAGCAAAAACCCCAGCTACTTGACACACTTAGACTAAGCCTAAAATACCAAGATCTCTCCATAAGGATGGTTTTTATACTGTACTTCCACAATCTGCTGGCAGTGCAAAAAAATAAGCTGCAGATCTCCTTAGGCTGAGTCATGGTGCTTTGGGGCAGGGACCATGCATATCATGGGAATATTTCACAGTTTCTGCTCTGTTTTCAGTGTATGACACCAAAACACCCACCTGATGACATCCGTTCAGGAGCAAAGGCAGCAATTTGCAGAATTCCGCTTCTTAGGGGAAGTGAGAAATTGCTGAGCTGACACCAAGTCCTGCAGTGTCCCTGTCACCTGCAGAGCCACCGCATCCTCGCCACGGTAGCGGGCATTGTGACAAAGGTTCTATGTCAGCTGGGTGTGGCAGCCAGGCGCCCCCTAGGGGATGGGGAGCCTGTCAGCCCCGGGCCTGTCACTGCCTGCTGGCCCTGCTGCCAGCAGCCAGGCCTCTGAAAACTTGTCAAACCATGCCCAGACTTCGGGCCAATTTGGCCCAAAGTCTCCAAGAGACAAGTCGGGAAGAAAGATATGGGACAGAGGGAGAAAGCGAAGGGAGCAGGAGAAAGGGAAGGAAGAATAAAAAGTAGTGTTGGGCTGCAGGAGTGAGATGGAGGAATTGCAAGAAAAGAGGCAGGAAGCAGGAGAGTGAGAGAAAAGGAAAGAAGAGACATGCAGCCAGACGAGGGCTTAGTGAGAGAGGATGGGACAGAGAACAGGATGAGAAGGACATAAGGCAAGGCTAGGACAGGCAAGGACAGGCAAGGCAAGGCTAGG
This sequence comes from Columba livia, assembly GCF_036013475.1. Lineage (NCBI taxonomy): Eukaryota > Metazoa > Chordata > Aves > Columbiformes > Columbidae > Columba > Columba livia. Next base: position 2,920,747 of record NW_027043008.1, read on the forward strand.
CTGCAGGACATGTTTTTGCTTTATAGTTTCTAGCACATTCGTCTTCAGACTAGGAGGAAAGCCATAAGACCGTATGGATTAGGCCCAAGCAAAAACCCCAGCTACTTGAGACACTTAGACTAAGCCTAAAATACCAAGATCTCTCCATAAGGATGGTTTTTATACTGTACTTCCACAATCTGCTGGCAGTACAAAAAAATAAGCTGCAGATCTCCTTAGGCTGAGTCATGGTGCTTTGGGGCAGGGACCATGCATATCATGGGAATATTTCACAGTTTCTGTTGTTTTCAGTGTATGACAGCAAAACACCCACCTGATGACATCCTTTCAGGAGCAAAGGCAGCAATTTGCAGAATTCCGCTTCTTAGGGGAAGTGAGAAATTGCTGAGCTGACACCAAGTCCTGCAGTGTCCCTGTCACCTGCAGAGCCACCGCATCCTCGCCACGGTAGCGGGCATTGTGACAAAGGTTCTATGTCAGCTGGGTGTGGCAGCCAGGCGCCCCCTAGGGGATGGGGAGCCTGTCAGCCCCGGGCCTGTCACTGCCTGCTGGCCCTGCTGCCACCAGCCAGGCCTCTGAAAACTTGTCAAACCATGCCCAGACTTGGGGCCAGTTTGGCCCAAAGTCTCCAAGAGACAAGTCGGGAAGAAAGATAGGGGACAGAGGGAGAAAGCGAAGGGAGCAGGAGAAAGGGAAGGAAGAATAAAAAGTAGTGTTGGGCTGCAGGAGTGAGATGGAGGAATTGCAAGAAAAGAGGCAGGAAGCAGGAGAGTGAGAGAAAAGGAAAGAAGAGACATGCAGCCAGACGAGGGCTTAGTGAGAGAGGATGGGACAGAGAACAGGATGAGAAGGAAAGAAGGCAAGGCTAGGACAGGCAAGGACAGGCAAGGCAAGGCTAGGCTGCAGGACATGTTTTTGCTTTATAGTTTCTAGCACATTCGTCTTCAGACTAGGAGGAAAGCCATAAGACCCAATGGATTAGGCCCAAGCAAAAACCCCAGCTACTTGACACACTTAGACTAAGCCTAAAATACCAAGGTCTCTCCATAAGGATGGTTTTTATACTGTACTTCCACAATCTGCTGGCAGTACAAAAAAATAAGCTGCAGATCTCCTTAGGCTGAGTCATGGTGCTTTGGGGCAGGGACCATGCATATCATGGGAATATTTCACAGTTTCTGCTCTGTTTTCAGTGTATGACACCAAAACACCCACCTGATGACATCCTTTCAAGAGCAAAGGCAGCAATTTGCAGAATTCCACTTCTTAGGGGAAGTGAGAAATTGCTGAGCTGACACCAAGTCCTGCAGTGTCCCTGTCACCTGCAGAGCCACCGCATCCTCGCCACGGTAGCGGGCATTGTGACAAAGGTTCTATGTCAGCTGGGTGTGGCAGCCAGGCGCCCCCTAGGGGATGGGGAGCCTGTCAGCCCCGGGCCTGTCACTGCCTGGTGTCCCTGCTGCCACCAGCCAGGCCTCTGAAAACTTGTCAAACCATGCCCAGACTTGGGGCCAGTTTGGCCCAAAGTCTGCAAGAGACAAGTCGGGAAGAAAGATAGGGGACAGAGGGAGAAAGCGAAGGGAGCAGGAGAAAGGGAAGGAAGAATAAAAAGTAGTGTTGGGCTGCAGGAGTGAGATGGAGGAATTGCAAGAAAAGAGGCAGGAAGCAGGAGAGTGAGAGAAAAGGAAAGAAGAGACATGCAGCCAGACGAGGGCTTAGTGAGAGAGGATGGGACAGAGAACAGGATGAGAAGGACATAAGGCAAGGCTAGGACAGGCAAGGACAGGCAAGGCAAGGCTAGGCTGCAGGACATGTTTTTGCTTTATAGTTTCTAGCACATTCGTCTTCAGACGAGGAGGAAAGCCATAAGACCCTATGGATTAGGCCCAAGCAAAAACCCCAGCTACTTGAGACACTTAGACTAAGCCTCAAATACCAAGATCTCTCCATAAGGATGGTTTTTATACTGTACTTCCACAATCTGCTGGCAGTACAAAAAAATAAGCTGCAGATCTCCTTAGGCTGAGTCATGGTGCTTTGGGGCAGGGACCATGCATATCATGGGAATATTTCACAGTTTCTGCTCTGTTTTCAGTGTATGACAACAAAACACCCACCTGATGACATCCTTTCAGGAGCTAAGGCAGCAATTTGCAGAATTCCGCTTCTTAGGGGAAGTGAGAAATTGCTGAGCTGACACCAAGTCCTGCAGTGTCCCTGTCACCTGCAGAGCCACCGCATCCTCGCCACGGTAGCGGGCATTGTGACAAAGGTTCTATGTCAGCTGGGTGTGGCAGCCAGGCGCCCCCTAGGGGATGGGGAGCCTGTCAGCCCCGGGCCTGTCACTGCCTGGTGGCCCTGCTGCCAGCAGCCAGGCCTCTGAAAACTTGTCAAACCATGCCCAGACTTGGGGCCAGTTTGGCCCAAAGTCTGCAAGAGACAAGTCGGGAAGAAAGATAGGGGACAGAGGGAGAAATCGAAGGGAGCAGGAGAAAGGGAAGGAAGAATAAAAAGTAGTGTTGGGCTGCAGGAGTGAGATGGAGGAATTGCAAGAAAAGAGGCAGGAAGCAGGAGAGTGAGAGAAAAGGAAAGAAGAGACATGCAGCCAGACGAGGGCTTAGTGAGAGAGGATGGGACAGAGAACAGGATGAGAAGGACATAAGGCAAGGCTAGGACAGGCAAGGACAGGCAAGGCAAGGCTAGGCTGCAGGACATGTTTTTGCTTTATAGTTTCTAGCACATTCGTCTTCAGACGAGGAGGAAAGCCATAAGACCCTATGGATTAGGCCCAAGCAAAAACCCCAGCTACTTGAGACACTTAGACTAAGCCTCAAATACCAAGATCTCTCCATAAGGATGGTTTTTATACTGTACTTCCACAATCTGCTGGCAGTACAAAAAAATAAGCTGCAGATCTCCTTAGGCTGAGTCATGGTGCTTTGGGGCAGGGACCATGCATATCATGGGAATATTTCACAGTTTCTGCTCTGTTTTCAGTGTATGACAACAAAACACCCACCTGATGACATCCTTTCAGGAGCTAAGGCAGCAATTTGCAGAATTCCGCTTCTTAGGGGAAGTGAGAAATTGCTGAGCTGACACCAAGTCCTGCAGTGTCCCTGTCACCTGCAGAGCCACCGCATCCTCGCCACGGTAGCGGGCATTGTGACAAAGGTTCTATGTCAGCTGGGTGTGTCAGCCAGGCGCCCCCTAGGGGATGGGGAGCCTGTCAGCCCCGGGCCTGTCACTGCCTGGTGGCCCTGCTGCCAGCAGCCAGGCCTCTGAAAACTTGTCAAACCATGCCCAGACTTGGGGCCAGTTTGGCCCAAAGTCTGCAAGAGACAAGTCGGGAAGAAAGATAGGGGACAGAGGGAGAAATCGAAGGGAGCAGGAGAAAGGGAAGGAAGAATAAAAAGTAGTGTTGGGCTGCAGGAGTGAGATGGAGGAATTGCAAGAAAAGAGGCAGGAAGCAGGAGAGTGAGAGAAAAGGAAAGAAGAGACATGCAGCCAGACGAGGGCTTAGTGAGAGAGGATGGGACAGAGAACAGGATGAGAAGGACATAAGGCAAGGCTAGGACAGGCAAGGACAGGCAAGGCAAGGCTAGGCTGCAGGACATGTTTTTGCTTTATAGTTTCTAGCACATTCGTCTTCAGACTAGGAGGAAAGCCATAAGACCCTATGGATTAGGCCCAAGCAAAAACCCCAGCTACTTGACACACTTAGACTAAGCCTAAAATACCAAGATCTCTCCATAAGGATGGTTTTTATACTGTACTTCCACAATCTGCTGGCAGTGCAAAAAAATAAGCTGCAGATCTCCTTAGGCTGAGTCATGGTGCTTTGGGGCAGGGACCATGCATATCATGGGAATATTTCACAGTTTCTGCTCTGTTTTCAGTGTATGACACCAAAACACCCACCTGATGACATCCGTTCAGGAGCAAAGGCAGCAATTTGCAGAATTCCGCTTCTTAGGGGAAGTGAGAAATTGCTGAGCTGACACCAAGTCCTGCAGTGTCCCTGTCACCTGCAGAGCCACCGCATCCTCGCCACGGTAGCGGGCATTGTGACAAAGGTTCTATGTCAGCTGGGTGTGGCAGCCAGGCGCCCCCTAGGGGATGGGGAGCCTGTCAGCCCCGGGCCTGTCACTGCCTGCTGGCCCTGCTGCCAGCAGCCAGGCCTCTGAAAACTTGTCAAACCATGCCCAGACTTGGGGCCAATTTGGCCCAAAGTCTCCAAGAGACAAGTCGGGAAGAAAGATATGGGACAGAGGGAGAAAGCGAAGGGAGCAGGAGAAAGGGAAGGAAGATTAAAAAGTAGTGTTGGGCTGCAGGAGTGAGATGGAGGAATTGCAAGAAAAGAGGCAGGAAGCAGGAGAGTGAGAGAAAAGGAAAGAAGAGACATGCAGCCAGACGAGGGCTTAGTGAGAGAGGATGGGACAGAGAACAGGATGAGAAGGACATAAGGCAAGGCTAGGACAGGCAAGGACAGGCAAGGCAAGGCTAGGCTGCAGGACATGTTTTTGCTTTATAGTTTCTAGCACATTCGTCTTCAGACTAGGAGGAAAGCCATAAGACCCTATGGATTAGGCCCAAGCAAAAACCCCAGCTACTTGAGACACTTAGACTAAGCCTAAAATACCAAGATCTCTCCATAAGGATGGTTTTTATACTGTACTTCCACAATCTGCTGGCAGTACAAAAAAATAAGCTGCAGATCTCCTTAGGCTGAGTCATGGTGCTTTGGGGCAGGGACCATGCATATCATGGGAATATTTCACAGTTTCTGCTGTTTTCAGTGTATGACACCAAAACACCCACCTGATGACATCCTTTCAGGAGCAAAGGCAGCAATTTGCAGAATTCCGCTTCTTAGGGGAAGTGAGAAATTGCTGAGCTGACACCAAGTCTTGCAGTGTCCCTGTCACCTGCAGAGCCACCGCATCCTCGCCACGGTAGCGGGCATTGTGACAAAGGTTCTATGTCAGCTGGGTGTGGCAGCCAGGCGCCCCCTAGGGGATGGGGAGCCTGTCAGCCCCGGGCCTGTCACTGCCTGCTGGCCCTGCTGCCAGCAGCCAGGCCTCTGAAAACTTGTCAAACCATGCCCAGACTTGGGGCCAGTTTGGCCCAAAGTCTCCAAGAGACAAGTCGGGAAGAAAGATAGGGGACAGAGGGAGAAAGCGAAGGGAGCAGGAGAAAGGGAAGGAAGAATAAAAAGTAGTGTTGGGCTGCAGGAGTGAGATGGAGGAATTGCAAGAAAAGAGGCAGGAAGCAGGAGAGTGAGAGAAAAGGAAAGAAGAGACATGCAGCCAGACGAGGGCTTAGTGAGAGAGGATGGGACAGAGAACAGGATGAGAAGGACATAAGGCAAGGCTAGGACAGGCAAGGACAGGCAAGGCAAGGCTAGGCTGCAGGACATGTTTTTGCTTTATAGTTTCTAGCACATTCGTCTTCAGACTAGGAGGAAAGCCATAAGACCCTATGGATTAGGCCCAAGCAAAAACCCCAGCTACTTGACACACTTAGACTAAGCCTAAAATACCAAGATCTCTCCATAAGGATGGTTTTTATACTGTACTTCCACAATCTGCTGGCAGTGCAAAAAAATAAGCTGCAGATCTCCTTAGGCTGAGTCATGGTGCTTTGGGGCAGGGACCATGCATATCATGGGAATATTTCACAGTTTCTGCTCTGTTTTCAGTGTATGACACCAAAACACCCACCTGATGACATCCGTTCAGGAGCAAAGGCAGCAATTTGCAGAATTCCGCTTCTTAGGGGAAGTGAGAAATTGCTGAGCTGACACCAAGTCCTGCAGTGTCCCTGTCACCTGCAGAGCCACCGCATCCTCGCCACGGTAGCGGGCATTGTGACAAAGGTTCTATGTCAGCTGGGTGTGGCAGCCAGGCGCCCCCTAGGGGATGGGGAGCCTGTCAGCCCCGGGCCTGTCACTGCCTGCTGGCCCTGCTGCCAGCAGCCAGGCCTCTGAAAACTTGTCAAACCATGCCCAGACTTCGGGCCAATTTGGCCCAAAGTCTCCAAGAGACAAGTCGGGAAGAAAGATATGGGACAGAGGGAGAAAGCGAAGGGAGCAGGAGAAAGGGAAGGAAGAATAAAAAGTAGTGTTGGGCTGCAGGAGTGAGATGGAGGAATTGCAAGAAAAGAGGCAGGAAGCAGGAGAGTGAGAGAAAAGGAAAGAAGAGACATGCAGCCAGACGAGGGCTTAGTGAGAGAGGATGGGACAGAGAACAGGATGAGAAGGACATAAGGCAAGGCTAGGACAGGCAAGGACAGGCAAGGCAAGGCTAGGCTGCAGGACATGTTTTTGCTTTATAGTTTCTAGCACATTCGTCTTCAGACTAGGAGGAAAGCCATAAGACCGTATGGATTAGGCCCAAGCAAAAACCCCAGCTACTTGAGACACTTAGACTAAGCCTAAAATACCAAGATCTCTCCATAAGGATGGTTTTTATACTGTACTTCCACAATCTGCTGGCAGTACAAAAAAATAAGCTGCAGATCTCCTTAGGCTGAGTCATGGTGCTTTGGGGCAGGGACCATGCATATCATGGGAATATTTCACAGTTTCTGTTGTTTTCAGTGTATGACAGCAAAACACCCACCTGATGACATCCTTTCAGGAGCAAAGGCAGCAATTTGCAGAATTCCGCTTCTTAGGGGAAGTGAGAAATTGCTGAGCTGACACCAAGTCCTGCAGTGTCCCTGTCACCTGCAGAGCCACCGCATCCTCGCCACGGTAGCGGGCATTGTGACAAAGGTTCTATGTCAGCTGGGTGTGGCAGCCAGGCGCCCCCTAGGGGATGGGGAGCCTGTCAGCCCCGGGCCTGTCACTGCCTGGTGTCCCTGCTGCCACCAGCCAGGCCTCTGAAAACTTGTCAAACCATGCCCAGACTTGGGGCCAGTTTGGCCCAAAGTCTCCAAGAGACAAGTCGGGAAGAAAGATAGGGGACAGAGGGAGAAAGCGAAGGGAGCAGGAGAAAGGGAAGGAAGAATAAAAAGTAGTGTTGGGCTGCAGGAGTGAGATGGAGGAATTGCAAGAAAAGAGGCAGGAAGCAGGAGAGTGAGAGAAAAGGAAAGAAGAGACATGCAGCCAGACGAGGGCTTAGTGAGAGAGGATGGGACAGAGAACAGGATGAGAAGGAAAGAAGGCAAGGCTAGGACAGGCAAGGACAGGCAAGGCAAGGCTAGGCTGCAGGACATGTTTTTGCTTTATAGTTTCTAGCACATTCGTCTTCAGACTAGGAGGAAAGCCATAAGACCCAATGGATTAGGCCCAAGCAAAAACCCCAGCTACTTGACACACTTAGACTAAGCCTAAAATACCAAGGTCACTCCATAAGGATGGTTTTTATACTGTACTTCCACAATCTGCTGGCAGTGCAAAAAAATAAGCTGCAGATCTCCTTAGGCTGAGTCATGGTGCTTTGGGGCAGGGACCATGCATATCATGGGAATATTTCACAGTTTCTGCTCTGTTTTCAGTGTATGACACCAAAACACCCACCTGATGACATCCTTTCAAGAGCAAAGGCAGCAATTTGCAGAATTCCACTTCTTAGGGGAAGTGAGAAATTGCTGAGCTGACACCAAGTCCTGCAGTGTCCCTGTCACCTGCAGAGCCACCGCATCCTCGCCACGGTAGCGGGCATTGTGACAAAGGTTCTATGTCAGCTGGGTGTGGCAGCCAGGCGCCCCCTAGGGGATGGGGAGCCTGTCAGCCCCGGGCCTGTCACTGCCTGGTGTCCCTGCTGCCACCAGCCAGGCCTCTGAAAACTTGTCAAACCATGCCCAGACTTGGGGCCAGTTTGGCCCAAAGTCTGCAAGAGACAAGTCGGGAAGAAAGATAGGGGACAGAGGGAGAAAGCGAAGGGAGCAGGAGAAAGGGAAGGAAGAATAAAAAGTAGTGTTGGGCTGCAGGAGTGAGATGGAGGAATTGCAAGAAAAGAGGCAGGAAGCAGGAGAGTGAGAGAAAAGGAAAGAAGAGACATGCAGCCAGACGAGGGCTTAGTGAGAGAGGATGGGACAGAGAACAGGATGAGAAGGACATAAGGCAAGGCTAGGACAGGCAAGGACAGGCAAGGCAAGGCTAGGCTGCAGGACATGTTTTTGCTTTATAGTTTCTAGCACATTCGTCTTCAGACGAGGAGGAAAGCCATAAGACCCTATGGATTAGGCCCAAGCAAAAACCCCAGCTACTTGAGACACTTAGACTAAGCCTCAAATACCAAGATCTCTCCATAAGGATGGTTTTTATACTGTACTTCCACAATCTGCTGGCAGTACAAAAAAATAAGCTGCAGATCTCCTTAGGCTGAGTCATGGTGCTTTGGGGCAGGGACCATGCATATCATGGGAATATTTCACAGTTTCTGCTCTGTTTTCAGTGTATGACAACAAAACACCCACCTGATGACATCCTTTCAGGAGCTAAGGCAGCAATTTGCAGAATTCCGCTTCTTAGGGGAAGTGAGAAATTGCTGAGCTGACACCAAGTCCTGCAGTGTCCCTGTCACCTGCAGAGCCACCGCATCCTCGCCACGGTAGCGGGCATTGTGACAAAGGTTCTATGTCAGCTGGGTGTGTCAGCCAGGCGCCCCCTAGGGGATGGGGAGCCTGTCAGCCCCGGGCCTGTCACTGCCTGGTGGCCCTGCTGCCAGCAGCCAGGCCTCTGAAAACTTGTCAAACCATGCCCAGACTTGGGGCCAGTTTGGCCCAAAGTCTGCAAGAGACAAGTCGGGAAGAAAGATAGGGGACAGAGGGAGAAAGCGAAGGGAGCAGGAGAAAGGGAAGGAAGAATAAAAAGTAGTGTTGGGCTGCAGGAGTGAGATGGAGGAATTGCAAGAAAAGAGGCAGGAAGCAGGAGAGTGAGAGAAAAGGAAAGAAGAGACATGCAGCCAGACGAGGGCTTAGTGAGAGAGGATGGGACAGAGAACAGGATGAGAAGGACATAAGGCAAGGCTAGGACAGGCAAGGACAGGCAAGGCAAGGCTAGGCTGCAGGACATGTTTTTGCTTTATAGTTTCTAGCACATTCGTCTTCAGACGAGGAGGAAAGCCATAAGACCCTATGGATTAGGCCCAAGCAAAAACCCCAGCTACTTGAGACACTTAGACTAAGCCTCAAATACCAAGATCTCTCCATAAGGATGGTTTTTATACTGTACTTCCACAATCTGCTGGCAGTACAAAAAAATAAGCTGCAGATCTCCTTAGGCTGAGTCATGGTGCTTTGGGGCAGGGACCATGCATATCATGGGAATATTTCACAGTTTCTGCTCTGTTTTCAGTGTATGACAACAAAACACCCACCTGATGACATCCTTTCAGGAGCTAAGGCAGCAATTTGCAGAATTCCGCTTCTTAGGGGAAGTGAGAAATTGCTGAGCTGACACCAAGTCCTGCAGTGTCCCTGTCACCTGCAGAGCCACCGCATCCTCGCCACGGTAGCGGGCATTGTGACAAAGGTTCTATGTCAGCTGGGTGTGTCAGCCAGGCGCCCCCTAGGGGATGGGGAGCCTGTCAGCCCCGGGCCTGTCACTGCCTGGTGGCCCTGCTGCCAGCAGCCAGGCCTCTGAAAACTTGTCAAACCATGCCCAGACTTGGGGCCAGTTTGGCCCAAAGTCTGCAAGAGACAAGTCGGGAAGAAAGATAGGGGACAGAGGGAGAAATCGAAGGGAGCAGGAGAAAGGGAAGGAAGAATAAAAAGTAGTGTTGGGCTGCAGGAGTGAGATGGAGGAATTGCAAGAAAAGAGGCAGGAAGCAGGAGAGTGAGAGAAAAGGAAAGAAGAGACATGCAGCCAGACGAGGGCTTAGTGAGAGAGGATGGGACAGAGAACAGGATGAGAAGGACATAAGGCAAGGCTAGGACAGGCAAGGACAGGCAAGGCAAGGCTAGGCTGCAGGACATGTTTTTGCTTTATAGTTTCTAGCACATTCGTCTTCAGACTAGGAGGAAAGCCATAAGACCCTATGGATTAGGCCCAAGCAAAAACCCCAGCTACTTGACACACTTAGACTAAGCCTAAAATACCAAGATCTCTCCATAAGGATGGTTTTTATACTGTACTTCCACAATCTGCTGGCAGTGCAAAAAAATAAGCTGCAGATCTCCTTAGGCTGAGTCATGGTGCTTTGGGGCAGGGACCATGCATATCATGGGAATATTTCACAGTTTCTGCTCTGTTTTCAGTGTATGACACCAAAACACCCACCTGATGACATCCGTTCAGGAGCAAAGGCAGCAATTTGCAGAATTCCGCTTCTTAGGGGAAGTGAGAAATTGCTGAGCTGACACCAAGTCCTGCAGTGTCCCTGTCACCTGCAGAGCCACCGCATCCTCGCCACGGTAGCGGGCATTGTGACAAAGGTTCTATGTCAGCTGGGTGTGGCAGCCAGGCGCCCCCTAGGGGATGGGGAGCCTGTCAGCCCCGGGCCTGTCACTGCCTGCTGGCCCTGCTGCCAGCAGCCAGGCCTCTGAAAACTTGTCAAACCATGCCCAGACTTCGGGCCAATTTGGCCCAAAGTCTCCAAGAGACAAGTCGGGAAGAAAGATATGGGACAGAGGGAGAAAGCGAAGGGAGCAGGAGAAAGGGAAGGAAGAATAAAAAGTAGTGTTGGGCTGCAGGAGTGAGATGGAGGAATTGCAAGAAAAGAGGCAGGAAGCAGGAGAGTGAGAGAAAAGGAAAGAAGAGACATGCAGCCAGACGAGGGCTTAGTGAGAGAGGATGGGACAGAGAACAGGATGAGAAGGACATAAGGCAAGGCTAGGACAGGCAAGGACAGGCAAGGCAAGGCTAGGCTGCAGGACATGTTTTTGCTTTATAGTTTCTAGCACATTCGTCTTCAGACTAGGAGGAAAGCCATAAGACCCTATGGATTAGGCCCAAGCAAAAACCCCAGCTACTTGAGACACTTAGACTAAGCCTAAAATACCAAGATCTCTCCATAAGGATGGTTTTTATACTGTACTTCCACAATCTACTGGCAGTACAAAAAAATAAGCTGCAGATCTCCTTAGGCTGAGTCATGGTGCTTTGGGGCAGGGACCATGCATATCATGGGAATATTTCACAGTTTCTGCTCTGTTTTCAGTGTATGACACCAAAACACCCACCTGATGACATCCTTTCAAGAGCAAAGGCAGCAATTTGCAGAATTCCACTTCTTAGGGGAAGTGAGAAATTGCTGAGCTGACACCAAGTCCTGCAGTGTCCCTGTCACCTGCAGAGCCACCGCATCCTCGCCACGGTAGCGGGCATTGTGACAAAGGTTCTATGTCAGCTGGGTGTGTCAGCCAGGCGCCCCCTAGGGGATGGGGAGCCTGTCAGCCCCGGGCCTGTCACTGCCTGGTGTCCCTGCTGCCAGCAGCCAGGCCTCTGAAAACTTGTCAAACCATGCCCAGACTTGGGGCCAGTTTGGCCCAAAGTCTGCAAGAGACAAGTCGGGAAGAAAGATAGGGGACAGAGGGAGAAAGCGAAGGGAGCAGGAGAAAGGGAAGGAAGAATAAAAAGTAGTGTTGGGCTGCAGGAGTGAGATGGAGGAATTGCAAGAAAAGAGGCAGGAAGCAGGAGAGTGAGAGAAAAGGAAAGAAGAGACATGCAGCCAGACGAGGGCTTAGTGAGAGAGGATGGGACAGAGAACAGGATGAGAAGGACATAAGGCAAGGCTAGGACAGGCAAGGACAGGCAAGGCAAGGCTAGGCTGCAGGACATGTTTTTGCTTTATAGTTTCTAGCACATTCGTCTTCAGACTAGGAGGAAAGCCATAAGACCGTATGGATTAGGCCCAAGCAAAAACCCCAGCTACTTGAGACACTTAGACTAAGCCTAAAATACCAAGATCTCTCCATAAGGATGGTTTTTATACTGTACTTCCACAATCTGCTGGCAGTACAAAAAAATAAGCTGCAGATCTCCTTAGGCTGAGTCATGGTGCTTTGGGGCAGGGACCATGCATATCATGGGAATATTTCACAGTTTCTGCTGTTTTCAGTGTATGACAGCAAAACACCCACCTGATGACATCCTTTCAGGAGCAAAGGCAGCAATTTGCAGAATTCCGCTTCTTAGGGGAAGTGAGAAATTGCTGAGCTGACACCAAGTCCTGCAGTGTCCCTGTCACCTGCAGAGCCACCGCATCCTCGCCACGGTAGCGGGCATTGTGACAAAGGTTCTATGTCAGCTGGGTGTGGCAGCCAGGCGCCCCCTAGGGGATGGGGAGCCTGTCAGCCCCGGGCCTGTCACTGCCTGCTGGCCCTGCTGCCACCAGCCAGGCCTCTGAAAACTTGTCAAACCATGCCCAGACTTGGGGCCAGTTTGGCCCAAAGTCTCCAAGAGACAAGTCGGGAAGAAAGATAGGGGACAGAGGGAGAAAGCGAAGGGAGCAGGAGAAAGGGAAGGAAGAATAAAAAGTAGTGTTGGGCTGCAGGAGTGAGATGGAGGAATTGCAAGAAAAGAGGCAGGAAGCAGGAGAGTGAGAGAAAAGGAAAGAAGAGACATGCAGCCAGACGAGGGCTTAGTGAGAGAGGATGGGACAGAGAACAGGATGAGAAGGACATAAGGCAAGGCTAGGACAGGCAAGGACAGGCAAGGCAAGGCTAGGCTGCAGGACATGTTTTTGCTTTATAGTTTCTAGCACATTCGTCTTCAGACGAGGAGGAAAGCCATAAGACCCAATGGATTAGGCCCAAGCAAAAACCCCAGCTACTTGACACACTTAGACTAAGCCTAAAATACCAAGGTCTCTCCATAAGGATGGTTTTTATACTGTACTTCCACAATCTGCTGGCAGTACAAAAAAATAAGCTGCAGATCTCCTTAGGCTGAGTCATGGTGCTTTGGGGCAGGGACCATGCATATCATGGGAATATTTCACAGTTTCTGCTCTGTTTTCAGTGTATGACACCAAAACACCCACCTGATGACATCCGTTCAGGAGCAAAGGCAGCAATTTGCAGAATTCCGCTTCTTAGGGGAAGTGAGAAATTGCTGAGCTGACACCAAGTCCTGCAGTGTCCCTGTCACCTGCAGAGCCACCGCATCCTCGCCACGGTAGCGGGCATTGTGACAAAGGTTCTATGTCAGCTGGGTGTGGCAGCCAGGCGCCCCCTAGGGGATGGGGAGCCTGTCAGCCCCGGGCCTGTCACTGCCTGCTGGCCCTGCTGCCAGCAGCCAGGCCTCTGAAAACTTGTCAAACCATGCCCAGACTTCGGGCCAATTTGGCCCAAAGTCTCCAAGAGACAAGTCGGGAAGAAAGATATGGGACAGAGGGAGAAAGCGAAGGGAGCAGGAGAAAGGGAAGGAAGAATAAAAAGTAGTGTTGGGCTGCAGGAGTGAGATGGAGGAATTGCAAGAAAAGAGGCAGGAAGCAGGAGAGTGAGAGAAAAGGAAAGAAGAGACATGCAGCCAGACGAGGGCTTAGTGAGAGAGGATGGGACAGAGAACAGGATGAGAAGGACATAAGGCAAGGCTAGGACAGGCAAGGACAGGCAAGGCAAGGCTAGGCTGCAGGACATGTTTTTGCTTTATAGTTTCTAGCACATTCGTCTTCAGACTAGGAGGAAAGCCATAAGACCGTATGGATTAGGCCCAAGCAAAAACCCCAGCTACTTGAGACACTTAGACTAAGCCTAAAATACCAAGATCTCTCCATAAGGATGGTTTTTATACTGTACTTCCACAATCTGCTGGCAGTACAAAAAAATAAGCTGCAGATCTCCTTAGGCTGAGTCATGGTGCTTTGGGGCAGGGACCATGCATATCATGGGAATATTTCACAGTTTCTGTTGTTTTCAGTGTATGACAGCAAAACACCCACCTGATGACATCCTTTCAGGAGCAAAGGCAGCAATTTGCAGAATTCCGCTTCTTAGGGGAAGTGAGAAATTGCTGAGCTGACACCAAGTCCTGCAGTGTCCCTGTCACCTGCAGAGCCACCGCATCCTCGCCACGGTAGCGGGCATTGTGACAAAGGTTCTATGTCAGCTGGGTGTGGCAGCCAGGCGCCCCCTAGGGGATGGGGAGCCTGTCAGCCCCGGGCCTGTCACTGCCTGCTGGCCCTGCTGCCACCAGCCAGGCCTCTGAAAACTTGTCAAACCATGCCCAGACTTGGGGCCAGTTTGGCCCAAAGTCTCCAAGAGACAAGTCGGGAAGAAAGATAGGGGACAGAGGGAGAAAGCGAAGGGAGCAGGAGAAAGGGAAGGAAGAATAAAAAGTAGTGTTGGGCTGCAGGAGTGAGATGGAGGAATTGCAAGAAAAGAGGCAGGAAGCAGGAGAGTGAGAGAAAAGGAAAGAAGAGACATGCAGCCAGACGAGGGCTTAGTGAGAGAGGATGGGACAGAGAACAGGATGAGAAGGAAAGAAGGCAAGGCTAGGACAGGCAAGGACAGGCAAGGCAAGGCTAGGCTGCAGGACATGTTTTTGCTTTATAGTTTCTAGCACATTCGTCTTCAGACTAGGAGGAAAGCCATAAGACCCAATGGATTAGGCCCAAGCAAAAACCCCAGCTACTTGACACACTTAGACTAAGCCTAAAATACCAAGGTCTCTCCATAAGGATGGTTTTTATACTGTACTTCCACAATCTGCTGGCAGTGCAAAAAAATAAGCTGCAGATCTCCTTAGGCTGAGTCATGGTGCTTTGGGGCAGGGACCATGCATATCATGGGAATATTTCACAGTTTCTGCTCTGTTTTCAGTGTATGACACCAAAACACCCACCTGATGACATCCTTTCAAGAGCAAAGGCAGCAATTTGCAGAATTCCACTTCTTAGGGGAAGTGAGAAATTGCTGAGCTGACACCAAGTCCTGCAGTGTCCCTGTCACCTGCAGAGCCACCGCATCCTCGCCACGGTAGCGGGCATTGTGACAAAGGTTCTATGTCAGCTGGGTGTGGCAGCCAGGCGCCCCCTAGGGGATGGGGAGCCTGTCAGCCCCGGGCCTGTCACTGCCTGGTGTCCCTGCTGCCACCAGCCAGGCCTCTGAAAACTTGTCAAACCATGCCCAGACTTGGGGCCAGTTTGGCCCAAAGTCTGCAAGAGACAAGTCGGGAAGAAAGATAGGGGACAGAGGGAGAAAGCGAAGGGAGCAGGAGAAAGGGAAGGAAGAATAAAAAGTAGTGTTGGGCTGCAGGAGTGAGATGGAGGAATTGCAAGAAAAGAGGCAGGAAGCAGGAGAGTGAGAGAAAAGGAAAGAAGAGACATGCAGCCAGACGAGGGCTTAGTGAGAGAGGATGGGACAGAGAACAGGATGAGAAGGACATAAGGCAAGGCTAGGACAGGCAAGGACAGGCAAGGCAAGGCTAGGCTGCAGGACATGTTTTTGCTTTATAGTTTCTAGCACATTCGTCTTCAGACGAGGAGGAAAGCCATAAGACCCTATGGATTAGGCCCAAGCAAAAACCCCAGCTACTTGAGACACTTAGACTAAGCCTCAAATACCAAGATCTCTCCATAAGGATGGTTTTTATACTGTACTTCCACAATCTGCTGGCAGTACAAAAAAATAAGCTGCAGATCTCCTTAGGCTGAGTCATGGTGCTTTGGGGCAGGGACCATGCATATCATGGGAATATTTCACAGTTTCTGCTCTGTTTTCAGTGTATGACAACAAAACACCCACCTGATGACATCCTTTCAGGAGCTAAGGCAGCAATTTGCAGAATTCCGCTTCTTAGGGGAAGTGAGAAATTGCTGAGCTGACACCAAGTCCTGCAGTGTCCCTGTCACCTGCAGAGCCACCGCATCCTCGCCACGGTAGCGGGCATTGTGACAAAGGTTCTATGTCAGCTGGGTGTGTCAGCCAGGCGCCCCCTAGGGGATGGGGAGCCTGTCAGCCCCGGGCCTGTCACTGCCTGGTGGCCCTGCTGCCAGCAGCCAGGCCTCTGAAAACTTGTCAAACCATGCCCAGACTTGGGGCCAGTTTGGCCCAAAGTCTGCAAGAGACAAGTCGGGAAGAAAGATAGGGGACAGAGGGAGAAAGCGAAGGGAGCAGGAGAAAGGGAAGGAAGAATAAAAAGTAGTGTTGGGCTGCAGGAGTGAGATGGAGGAATTGCAAGAAAAGAGGCAGGAAGCAGGAGAGTGAGAGAAAAGGAAAGAAGAGACATGCAGCCAGACGAGGGCTTAGTGAGAGAGGATGGGACAGAGAACAGGATGAGAAGGACATAAGGCAAGGCTAGGACAGGCAAGGACAGGCAAGGCAAGGCTAGGCTGCAGGACATGTTTTTGCTTTATAGTTTCTAGCACATTCGTCTTCAGACGAGGAGGAAAGCCGTAAGACCCTATGGATTAGGCCCAAGCAAAAACCCCAGCTACTTGAGACACTTAGACTAAGCCTCAAATACCAAGATCTCTCCATAAGGATGGTTTTTATACTGTACTTCCACAATCTGCTGGCAGTACAAAAAAATAAGCTGCAGATCTCCTTAGGCTGAGTCATGGTGCTTTGGGGCAGGGACCATGCATATCATGGGAATATTTCACAGTTTCTGCTCTGTTTTCAGTGTATGACAACAAAACACCCACCTGATGACATCCTTTCAGGAGCTAAGGCAGCAATTTGCAGAATTCCGCTTCTTAGGGGAAGTGAGAAATTGCTGAGCTGACACCAAGTCCTGCAGTGTCCCTGTCACCTGCAGAGCCACCGCATCCTCGCCACGGTAGCGGGCATTGTGACAAAGGTTCTATGTCAGCTGGGTGTGTCAGCCAGGCGCCCCCTAGGGGATGGGGAGCCTGTCAGCCCCGGGCCTGTCACTGCCTGGTGGCCCTGCTGCCAGCAGCCAGGCCTCTGAAAACTTGTCAAACCATGCCCAGACTTGGGGCCAGTTTGGCCCAAAGTCTGCAAGAGACAAGTCGGGAAGAAAGATAGGGGACAGAGGGAGAAATCGAAGGGAGCAGGAGAAAGGGAAGGAAGAATAAAAAGTAGTGTTGGGCTGCAGGAGTGAGATGGAGGAATTGCAAGAAAAGAGGCAGGAAGCAGGAGAGTGAGAGAAAAGGAAAGAAGAGACATGCAGCCAGACGAGGGCTTAGTGAGAGAGGATGGGACAGAGAACAGGATGAGAAGGACATAAGGCAAGGCTAGGACAGGCAAGGACAGGCAAGGCAAGGCTAGGCTGCAGGACATGTTTTTGCTTTATAGTTTCTAGCACATTCGTCTTCAGACTAGGAGGAAAGCCATAAGACCCTATGGATTAGGCCCAAGCAAAAACCCCAGCTACTTGACACACTTAGACTAAGCCTAAAATACCAAGATCTCTCCATAAGGATGGTTTTTATACTGTACTTCCACAATCTGCTGGCAGTGCAAAAAAATAAGCTGCAGATCTCCTTAGGCTGAGTCATGGTGCTTTGGGGCAGGGACCATGCATATCATGGGAATATTTCACAGTTTCTGCTCTGTTTTCAGTGTATGACACCAAAACACCCACCTGATGACATCCGTTCAGGAGCAAAGGCAGCAATTTGCAGAATTCCGCTTCTTAGGGGAAGTGAGAAATTGCTGAGCTGACACCAAGTCCTGCAGTGTCCCTGTCACCTGCAGAGCCACCGCATCCTCGCCACGGTAGCGGGCATTGTGACAAAGGTTCTATGTCAGCTGGGTGTGGCAGCCAGGCGCCCCCTAGGGGATGGGGAGCCTGTCAGCCCCGGGCCT
Source organism: Columba livia (assembly GCF_036013475.1). Classification (NCBI taxonomy): domain Eukaryota; kingdom Metazoa; phylum Chordata; class Aves; order Columbiformes; family Columbidae; genus Columba; species Columba livia. The sequence continues at coordinate 2,938,414 of NW_027043008.1, forward strand.
GTCACTGCCTGCTGGCCCTGCTGCCAGCAGCCAGGCCTCTGAAAACTTGTCAAACCATGCCCAGACTTCGGGCCAATTTGGCCCAAAGTCTCCAAGAGACAAGTCGGGAAGAAAGATATGGGACAGAGGGAGAAAGCGAAGGGAGCAGGAGAAAGGGAAGGAAGAATAAAAAGTAGTGTTGGGCTGCAGGAGTGAGATGGAGGAATTGCAAGAAAAGAGGCAGGAAGCAGGAGAGTGAGAGAAAAGGAAAGAAGAGACATGCAGCCAGACGAGGGCTTAGTGAGAGAGGATGGGACAGAGAACAGGATGAGAAGGACATAAGGCAAGGCTAGGACAGGCAAGGACAGGCAAGGCAAGGCTAGGCTGCAGGACATGTTTTTGCTTTATAGTTTCTAGCACATTCGTCTTCAGACTAGGAGGAAAGCCATAAGACCCTATGGATTAGGCCCAAGCAAAAACCCCAGCTACTTGAGACACTTAGACTAAGCCTAAAATACCAAGATCTCTCCATAAGGATGGTTTTTATACTGTACTTCCACAATCTACTGGCAGTACAAAAAAATAAGCTGCAGATCTCCTTAGGCTGAGTCATGGTGCTTTGGGGCAGGGACCATGCATATCATGGGAATATTTCACAGTTTCTGCTCTGTTTTCAGTGTATGACACCAAAACACCCACCTGATGACATCCTTTCAAGAGCAAAGGCAGCAATTTGCAGAATTCCACTTCTTAGGGGAAGTGAGAAATTGCTGAGCTGACACCAAGTCCTGCAGTGTCCCTGTCACCTGCAGAGCCACCGCATCCTCGCCACGGTAGCGGGCATTGTGACAAAGGTTCTATGTCAGCTGGGTGTGTCAGCCAGGCGCCCCCTAGGGGATGGGGAGCCTGTCAGCCCCGGGCCTGTCACTGCCTGGTGTCCCTGCTGCCAGCAGCCAGGCCTCTGAAAACTTGTCAAACCATGCCCAGACTTGGGGCCAGTTTGGCCCAAAGTCTGCAAGAGACAAGTCGGGAAGAAAGATAGGGGACAGAGGGAGAAAGCGAAGGGAGCAGGAGAAAGGGAAGGAAGAATAAAAAGTAGTGTTGGGCTGCAGGAGTGAGATGGAGGAATTGCAAGAAAAGAGGCAGGAAGCAGGAGAGTGAGAGAAAAGGAAAGAAGAGACATGCAGCCAGACGAGGGCTTAGTGAGAGAGGATGGGACAGAGAACAGGATGAGAAGGACATAAGGCAAGGCTAGGACAGGCAAGGACAGGCAAGGCAAGGCTAGGCTGCAGGACATGTTTTTGCTTTATAGTTTCTAGCACATTCGTCTTCAGACTAGGAGGAAAGCCATAAGACCGTATGGATTAGGCCCAAGCAAAAACCCCAGCTACTTGAGACACTTAGACTAAGCCTAAAATACCAAGATCTCTCCATAAGGATGGTTTTTATACTGTACTTCCACAATCTGCTGGCAGTACAAAAAAATAAGCTGCAGATCTCCTTAGGCTGAGTCATGGTGCTTTGGGGCAGGGACCATGCATATCATGGGAATATTTCACAGTTTCTGCTGTTTTCAGTGTATGACAGCAAAACACCCACCTGATGACATCCTTTCAGGAGCAAAGGCAGCAATTTGCAGAATTCCGCTTCTTAGGGGAAGTGAGAAATTGCTGAGCTGACACCAAGTCCTGCAGTGTCCCTGTCACCTGCAGAGCCACCGCATCCTCGCCACGGTAGCGGGCATTGTGACAAAGGTTCTATGTCAGCTGGGTGTGGCAGCCAGGCGCCCCCTAGGGGATGGGGAGCCTGTCAGCCCCGGGCCTGTCACTGCCTGCTGGCCCTGCTGCCACCAGCCAGGCCTCTGAAAACTTGTCAAACCATGCCCAGACTTGGGGCCAGTTTGGCCCAAAGTCTCCAAGAGACAAGTCGGGAAGAAAGATAGGGGACAGAGGGAGAAAGCGAAGGGAGCAGGAGAAAGGGAAGGAAGAATAAAAAGTAGTGTTGGGCTGCAGGAGTGAGATGGAGGAATTGCAAGAAAAGAGGCAGGAAGCAGGAGAGTGAGAGAAAAGGAAAGAAGAGACATGCAGCCAGACGAGGGCTTAGTGAGAGAGGATGGGACAGAGAACAGGATGAGAAGGAAAGAAGGCAAGGCTAGGACAGGCAAGGACAGGCAAGGCAAGGCTAGGCTGCAGGACATGTTTTTGCTTTATAGTTTCTAGCACATTCGTCTTCAGACTAGGAGGAAAGCCATAAGACCCAATGGATTAGGCCCAAGCAAAAACCCCAGCTACTTGACACACTTAGACTAAGCCTAAAATACCAAGGTCTCTCCATAAGGATGGTTTTTATACTGTACTTCCACAATCTGCTGGCAGTACAAAAAAATAAGCTGCAGATCTCCTTAGGCTGAGTCATGGTGCTTTGGGGCAGGGACCATGCATATCATGGGAATATTTCACAGTTTCTGCTCTGTTTTCAGTGTATGACACCAAAACACCCACCTGATGACATCCTTTCAAGAGCAAAGGCAGCAATTTGCAGAATTCCACTTCTTAGGGGAAGTGAGAAATTGCTGAGCTGACACCAAGTCCTGCAGTGTCCCTGTCACCTGCAGAGCCACCGCATCCTCGCCACGGTAGCGGGCATTGTGACAAAGGTTCTATGTCAGCTGGGTGTGGCAGCCAGGCGCCCCCTAGGGGATGGGGAGCCTGTCAGCCCCGGGCCTGTCACTGCCTGGTGTCCCTGCTGCCACCAGCCAGGCCTCTGAAAACTTGTCAAACCATGCCCAGACTTGGGGCCAGTTTGGCCCAAAGTCTCCAAGAGACAAGTCGGGAAGAAAGATAGGGGACAGAGGGAGAAAGCGAAGGGAGCAGGAGAAAGGGAAGGAAGAATAAAAAGTAGTGTTGGGCTGCAGGAGTGAGATGGAGGAATTGCAAGAAAAGAGGCAGGAAGCAGGAGAGTGAGAGAAAAGGAAAGAAGAGACATGCAGCCAGACGAGGGCTTAGTGAGAGAGGATGGGACAGAGAACAGGATGAGAAGGACATAAGGCAAGGCTAGGACAGGCAAGGACAGGCAAGGCAAGGCTAGGCTGCAGGACATGTTTTTGCTTTATAGTTTCTAGCACATTCGTCTTCAGACGAGGAGGAAAGCCATAAGACCCTATGGATTAGGCCCAAGCAAAAACCCCAGCTACTTGAGACACTTAGACTAAGCCTCAAATACCAAGATCTCTCCATAAGGATGGTTTTTATACTGTACTTCCACAATCTGCTGGCAGTACAAAAAAATAAGCTGCAGATCTCCTTAGGCTGAGTCATGGTGCTTTGGGGCAGGGACCATGCATATCATGGGAATATTTCACAGTTTCTGCTCTGTTTTCAGTGTATGACAACAAAACACCCACCTGATGACATCCTTTCAGGAGCTAAGGCAGCAATTTGCAGAATTCCGCTTCTTAGGGGAAGTGAGAAATTGCTGAGCTGACACCAAGTCCTGCAGTGTCCCTGTCACCTGCAGAGCCACCGCATCCTCGCCACGGTAGCGGGCATTGTGACAAAGGTTCTATGTCAGCTGGGTGTGTCAGCCAGGCGCCCCCTAGGGGATGGGGAGCCTGTCAGCCCCGGGCCTGTCACTGCCTGGTGGCCCTGCTGCCAGCAGCCAGGCCTCTGAAAACTTGTCAAACCATGCCCAGACTTGGGGCCAGTTTGGCCCAAAGTCTGCAAGAGACAAGTCGGGAAGAAAGATAGGGGACAGAGGGAGAAATCGAAGGGAGCAGGAGAAAGGGAAGGAAGAATAAAAAGTAGTGTTGGGCTGCAGGAGTGAGATGGAGGAATTGCAAGAAAAGAGGCAGGAAGCAGGAGAGTGAGAGAAAAGGAAAGAAGAGACATGCAGCCAGACGAGGGCTTAGTGAGAGAGGATGGGACAGAGAACAGGATGAGAAGGACATAAGGCAAGGCTAGGACAGGCAAGGACAGGCAAGGCAAGGCTAGGCTGCAGGACATGTTTTTGCTTTATAGTTTCTAGCACATTCGTCTTCAGACGAGGAGGAAAGCCATAAGACCCTATGGATTAGGCCCAAGCAAAAACCCCAGCTACTTGAGACACTTAGACTAAGCCTCAAATACCAAGATCTCTCCATAAGGATGGTTTTTATACTGTACTTCCACAATCTGCTGGCAGTACAAAAAAATAAGCTGCAGATCTCCTTAGGCTGAGTCATGGTGCTTTGGGGCAGGGACCATGCATATCATGGGAATATTTCACAGTTTCTGCTCTGTTTTCAGTGTATGACAACAAAACACCCACCTGATGACATCCTTTCAGGAGCTAAGGCAGCAATTTGCAGAATTCCGCTTCTTAGGGGAAGTGAGAAATTGCTGAGCTGACACCAAGTCCTGCAGTGTCCCTGTCACCTGCAGAGCCACCGCATCCTCGCCACGGTAGCGGGCATTGTGACAAAGGTTCTATGTCAGCTGGGTGTGTCAGCCAGGCGCCCCCTAGGGGATGGGGAGCCTGTCAGCCCCGGGCCTGTCACTGCCTGGTGTCCCTGCTGCCACCAGCCAGGCCTCTGAAAACTTGTCAAACCATGCCCAGACTTGGGGCCAGTTTGGCCCAAAGTCTGCAAGAGACAAGTCGGGAAGAAAGATAGGGGACAGAGGGAGAAATCGAAGGGAGCAGGAGAAAGGGAAGGAAGAATAAAAAGTAGTGTTGGGCTGCAGGAGTGAGATGGAGGAATTGCAAGAAAAGAGGCAGGAAGCAGGAGAGTGAGAGAAAAGGAAAGAAGAGACATGCAGCCAGACGAAGGCTTAGTGAGAGAGGATGGGACAGAGTACAGGATGAGAAGGACATAAGGCAAGGCTAGTACAGGCAAGGACAGGCAAGGCAAGGCTAGGCTGCAGGACATGTTTTTGCTTTATAGTTTCTAGCACATTCGTCTTCAGACTAGGAGGAAAGCCATAAGACCGTATGGATGAGGCCCAAGCAAAAACCCCAGCTACTTGACACACTTAGACTAAGCCTAAAATACCAAGGTCTCTCCATAAGGATGGTTTTTATACTGTACTTCCACAATCTGCTGGCAGTACAAAAAAATAAGCTGCAGATCTCCTTAGGCTGAGTCATGGTGCTTTGGGGCAGGGACCATGCATATCATGGGAATATTTCACAGTTTCTGCTCTGTTTTCAGTGTATGACACCAAAACACCCACCTGATGACATCCTTTCAGGAGCAAAGGCAGCAATTTGCAGAATTCCGCTTCTTAGGGGAAGTGAGAAATTGCTGAGCTGACACCAAGTCCTGCAGTGTCCCTGTCACCTGCAGAGCCACCGCATCCTCGCCACGGTAGCGGGCATTGTGACAAAGGTTCTATGTCAGCTGGGTGTGGCAGCCAGGCGCCCCCTAGGGGATGGGGAGCCTGTCAGCCCCGGGCCTCTCACTGCCTGCTGGCCCTGCTGCCAGCAGCCAGGCCTCTGAAAACTTGTCAAACCATGCCCAGACTTGGGGCCAGTTTGGCCCAAAGTCTCCAAGAGACAAGTCGGGAAGAAAGATATGGGACAGAGGGAGAAAGCGAAGGGAGCAGGAGAAAGGGAAGGAAGAATAAAAAGTAGTGTTGGGCTGCAGGAGTGAGATGGAGGAATTGCAAGAAAAGAGGCAGGAAGCAGGAGAGTGAGAGAAAAGGAAAGAAGAGACATGCAGCCAGACGAGGGCTTAGTGAGAGAGGATGGGACAGAGAACAGGATGAGAAGGAAAGAAGGCAAGGCTAGGACAGGCAAGGACAGGCAAGGCAAGGCTAGGCTGCAGGACATGTTTTTGCTTTATAGTTTCTAGCACATTCGTCTTCAGACTAGGAGGAAAGCCATAAGACCGTATGGATGAGGCCCAAGCAAAAACCCCAGCTACTTGAGACACTTAGACTAAGCCTAAAAAACCAAGATCCCTCCATAAGGATGGTTTTTATACTGTACTTCCACAATCTGCTGGCAGTACAAAAAATAAGCTGCAGATCTCCTTAGGCTGAGTCATGGTGCTTTGGGGCAGGGACCATGCATATCATGGGAATATTTCACAGTTTCTGCTCTGTTTTCAGTGTATGACACCAAAACACCCACCTGATGACATCCTTTCAAGAGCAAAGGCAGCAATTTGCAGAATTCCACTTCTTAGGGAAAGTGAGAAATTGCTGAGCTGACACCAAGTCCTGCAGTGTCCCTGTCACCTGCAGAGCCACCGCATCCTCGCCACGGTAGCGGGCATTGTGACAAAGGTTCTATGTCAGCTGGGTGTGGCAGCCAGGCGCCCCCTAGGGGATGGGGAGCCTGTCAGCCCCGGGCCTGTCACTGCCTGCTGGCCCTGCTGCCACCAGCCAGGCCTCTGAAAACTTGTCAAACCATGCCCAGACTTGGGGCCAGTTTGGCCCAAAGTCTGCAAGAGACAAGTCGGGAAGAAAGATAGGGGACAGAGGGAGAAAGCGAAGGGAGCAGGAGAAAGGGAAGGAAGAATAAAAAGTAGTGTTGGGCTGCAGGAGTGAGATGGAGGAATTGCAAGAAAAGAGGCAGGAAGCAGGAGAGTGAGAGAAAAGGAAAGAAGAGACATGCAGCCAGACGAGGGCTTAGTGAGAGAGGATGGGACAGAGAACAGGATGAGAAGGACATAAGGCAAGGCCAGGACAGGCAAGGACAGGCAAGGCAAGGCTAGGCTGCAGGACATGTTTTTGCTTTATAGTTTCTAGCACATTCGTCTTCAGACTAGGAGGAAAGCCATAAGACCCTATGGATTAGGCCCAAGCAAAAACCCCAGCTACTTGAGACACTTAGACTAAGCCTAAAATACCAAGATCTCTCCATAAGGATGGTTTTTATACTGTACTTCCACAATCTGCTGGCAGTACAAAAAAATAAGATGCAGATCTCCTTAGGCTGAGTCATGGTGCTTTGGGGCAGGGACCATGCATATCATGGGAATATTTCACAGTTTCTGCTCTGTTTTCAGTGTATGACACCAAAACACCCACCTGATGACATCCTTTCAGGAGCTAAGGCAGCAATTTGCAGAATTCCGCTTCTTAGGGGAAGTGAGAAATTGCTGAGCTGACACCAAGTCCTGCAGTGTCCCTGTCACCTGCAGAGCCACCGCATCCTCGCCACGGTAGCGGGCATTGTGACAAAGGTTCTATGTCAGCTGGGTGTGGCAGCCAGGCGCCCCCTAGGGGATGGGGAGCCTGTCAGCCCCGGGCCTGTCACTGCCTGGTGTCCCTGCTGCCACCAGCCAGGCCTCTGAAAACTTGTCAAACCATGCCCAGACTTGGGGCCAGTTTGGCCCAAAGTCTGCAAGAGACAAGTCGGGAAGAAAGATATGGGACAGAGGGAGAAAGCGAAGGGAGCAGGAGAAAGGGAAGGAAGAATAAAAAGTAGTGTTGGGCTGCAGGAGTGAGATGGAGGAATTGCAAGAAAAGAGGCAGGAAGCAGGAGAGTGAGAGAAAAGGAAAGAAGAGACATGCAGCCAGACGAGGGCTTAGTGAGAGAGGATGGGACAGAGAACAGGATGAGAAGGACATGAGGCAAGGCTAGGACAGGCAAGGACAGGCAAGGCAAGGCTAGGCTGCAGGACATGTTTTTGCTTTATAGTTTCTAGCACATTCGTCTTCAGACTAGGAGGAAAGCCATAAGACCGTATGGATTAGGCCCAAGCAAAAACCCCAGCTACTTGAGACACTTAGACTAAGCCTAAAATACCAAGATCTCTCCATAAGGATGGTTTTTATACTGTACTTCCACAATCTGCTGGCAGTACAAAAAAATAAGCTGCAGATCTCCTTAGGCTGAGTCATGGTGCTTTGGGGCAGGGACCATGCATATCATGGGAATATTTCACAGTTTCTGCTCTGTTTTCAGTGTATGACACCAAAACACCCACCTGATGACATCCTTTCAAGAGCAAAGGCAGCAATTTGCAGAATTCCACTTCTTAGGGGAAGTGAGAAATTGCTGAGCTGACACCAAGTCCTGCAGTGTCCCTGTCACCTGCAGAGCCACCGCATCCTCGCCACGGTAGCGGGCATTGTGACAAAGGTTCTATGTCAGCTGGGTGTGGCAGCCAGGCGCCCCCTAGGGGATGGGGAGCCTGTCAGCCCCGGGCCTGTCACTGCCTGCTGGCCCTGCTGCCAGCAGCCAGGCCTCTGAAAACTTGTCAAACCATGCCCAGACTTGGGGCCAGTTTGGCCCAAAGTCTGCAAGAGACAAGTCGGGAAGAAAGATAGGGGACAGAGGGAGAAAGCGAAGGGAGCAGGAGAAAGGGAAGGAAGAATAAAAAGTAGTGTTGGGCTGCAGGAGTGAGATGGAGGAATTGCAAGAAAAGAGGCAGGAAGCAGGAGAGTGAGAGAAAAGGAAAGAAGAGACATGCAGCCAGACGAGGGCTTAGTGAGAGAGGATGGGACAGAGAACAGGATGAGAAGGACATAAGGCAAGGCTAGGACAGGCAAGGACAGGCAAGGCAAGGCTAGGCTGCAGGACATGTTTTTGCTTTATAGTTTCTAGCACATTCGTCTTCAGACTAGGAGGAAAGCCATAAGACCGTATGGATTAGGCCCAAGCAAAAACCCCAGCTACTTGAGACACTTAGACTAAGCCTAAAATACCAAGATCTCTCCATAAGGATGGTTTTTATACTGTACTTCCACAATCTGCTGGCAGTACAAAAAAATAAGCTGCAGATCTCCTTAGGCTGAGTCATGGTGCTTTGGGGCAGGGACCATGCATATCATGGGAATATTTCACAGTTTCTGCTCTGTTTTCAGTGTATGACAACAAAACACCCACCTGATGACATCCTTTCAGGAGCTAAGGCAGCAATTTGCAGAATTCCGCTTCTTAGGGGAAGTGAGAAATTGCTGAGCTGACACCAAGTCCTGCAGTGTCCCTGTCACCTGCAGAGCCACCGCATCCTCGCCACGGTAGCGGGCATTGTGACAAAGGTTCTATGTCAGCTGGGTGTGGCAGCCAGGCGCCCCCTAGGGGATGGGGAGCCTGTCAGCCCCGGGCCTGTCACTGCCTGGTGTCCCTGCTGCCACCAGCCAGGCCTCTGAAAACTTGTCAAACCATGCCCAGACTTGGGGCCAGTTTGGCCCAAAGTCTGCAAGAGACAAGTCGGGAAGAAAGATATGGGACAGAGGGAGAAAGCGAAGGGAGCAGGAGAAAGGGAAGGAAGAATAAAAAGTAGTGTTGGGCTGCAGGAGTGAGATGGAGGAATTGCAAGAAAAGAGGCAGGAAGCAGGAGAGTGAGAGAAAAGGAAAGAAGAGACATGCAGCCAGACGAGGGCTTAGTGAGAGAGGATGGGACAGAGAACAGGATGAGAAGGACATAAGGCAAGGCTAGGACAGGCAAGGACAGGCAAGGCAAGGCTAGGCTGCAGGACATGTTTTTGCTTTATAGTTTCTAGCACATTCGTCTTCAGACTAGGAGGAAAGCCATAAGACCGTATGGATTAGGCCCAAGCAAAAACCCCAGCTACTTGAGACACTTAGACTAAGCCTAAAATACCAAGATCTCTCCATAAGGATGGTTTTTATACTGTACTTCCACAATCTGCTGGCAGTACAAAAAAATAAGCTGCAGATCTCCTTAGGCTGAGTCATGGTGCTTTGGGGCAGGGACCATGCATATCATGGGAATATTTCACAGTTTCTGCTCTGTTTTCAGTGTATGACACCAAAACACCCACCTGATGACATCCTTTCAGGAGCAAAGGCAGCAATTTGCAGAATTCCGCTTCTTAGGGGAAGTGAGAAATTGCTGAGCTGACACCAAGTCCTGCAGTGTCCCTGTCACCTGCAGAGCCACCGCATCCTCGCCACGGTAGCGGGCATTGTGACAAAGGTTCTATGTCAGCTGGGTGTGGCAGCCAGGCGCCCCCTAGGGGATGGGGAGCCTGTCAGCCCCGGGCCTGTCACTGCCTGCTGGCCCTGCTGCCAGCAGCCAGGCCTCTGAAAACTTGTCAAACCATGCCCAGACTTGGGGCCAGTTTGGCCCAAAGTCTCCAAGAGACAAGTCGGGAAGAAAGATATGGGACAGAGGGAGAAATCGAAGGGAGCAGGAGAAAGGGAAGGAAGAATAAAAAGTAGTGTTGGGCTGCAGGAGTGAGATGGAGGAATTGCAAGAAAAGAGGCAGGAAGCAGGAGAGTGAGAGAAAAGGAAAGAAGAGACATGCAGCCAGACGAGGGCTTAGTGAGAGAGGATGGGACAGAGAACAGGATGAGAAGGACATAAGGCAAGGCTAGGACAGGCAAGGACAGGCAAGGCAAGGCTAGGCTGCAGGACATGTTTTTGCTTTATAGTTTCTAGCACATTCGTCTTCAGACTAGGAGGAAAGCCATAAGACCCTATGGATTAGGCCCAAGCAAAAACCCCAGCTACTTGAGACACTTAGACTAAGCCTAAAATACCAAGGTCTCTCCATAAGGATGGTTTTTATACTGTACTTCCACAATCTGCTGGCAGTACAAAAAAAGAAGCTGCAGATCTCCTTAGGCTGAGTCATGGTGCTTTGGGGCAGGGACCATGCATATCATGGGAATATTTCACAGTTTCTGCTCTGTTTTCAGTGTATGACACCAAAACACCCACCTGATGACATCCTTTCAGGAGCAAAGGCAGCAATTTGCAGAATTCCGCTTCTTAGGGGAAGTGAGAAATTGCTGAGCTGACACCAAGTCCTGCAGTGTCCCTGTCACCTTCAGAGCCACCGCATCCTCGCCAGGGTAGCGGGCATTGTGACAAAGGTTCTATGTCAGCTGGGTGTGGCAGCCAGGCGCCCCCTAGGGGATGGGGAGCCTGTCAGCCTTGGGCCTGTCACTGCCTGGTGTCCCTGCTGCCACCAGCCAGGCCTCTGTAAACTTGTCAAACCATGCCCAGACTTGGGGCCAGTTTGGCCCAAAGTCTGCAAGAGACAAGTCGGGAAGAAAGATAGGGGACAGAGGGAGAAAGCGAAGGGAGCAGGAGAAAGGGAAGGAAGAATAAAAAGTAGTGTTGGGCTGCAGGAGTGAGATGGAGGAATTGCAAGAAAAGAGGCAGGAAGCAGGAGAGTGAGAGAAAAGGAAAGAAGAGACATGCAGCCAGACGAGGGCTTAGTGAGAGAGGATGGGACAGAGAACAGGATGAGAAGGACATAAGGCAAGGCTAGGACAGGCAAGGACAGGCAAGGCAAGGCTAGGCTGCAGGACATGTTTTTGCTTTATAGTTTCTAGCACATTCGTCTTCAGACTAGGAGGAAAGCCATAAGACCCTATGGATTAGGCCCAAGCAAAAACCCCAGCTACTTGAGACACTTAGACTAAGCCTAAAATACCAAGGTCTCTCCATAAGGATGGTTTTTATACTGTACTTCCACAATCTGCTGGCAGTACAAAAAAATAAGCTGCAGATCTCCTTAGGCTGAGTCATGGTGCTTTGGGGCAGGGACCATGCATATCATGGGAATATTTCACAGTTTCTGCTCTGTTTTCAGTGTATGACACCAAAACACCCACCTGATGACATCCTTTCAGGAGCAAAGGCAGCAATTTGCAGAATTCCGCTTCTTAGGGGAAGTGAGAAATTGCTGAGCTGACACCAAGTCCTGCAGTGTCCCTGTCACCTTCAGAGCCACCGCATCCTCGCCAGGGTAGCGGGCATTGTGACAAAGGTTCTATGTCAGCTGGGTGTGGCAGCCAGGCGCCCCCTAGGGGATGGGGAGCCTGTCAGCCTTGGGCCTGTCACTGCCTGGTGTCCCTGCTGCCACCAGCCAGGCCTCTGTAAACTTGTCAAACCATGCCCAGACTTGGGGCCAGTTTGGCCCAAAGTCTGCAAGAGACAAGTCGGGAAGAAAGATAGGGGACAGAGGGAGAAAGCGAAGGGAGCAGGAGAAAGGGAAGGAAGAATAAAAAGTAGTGTTGGGCTGCAGGAGTGAGATGGAGGAATTGCAAGAAAAGAGGCAGGAAGCAGGAGAGTGAGAGAAAAGGAAAGAAGAGACATGCAGCCAGACGAGGGCTTAGTGAGAGAGGATGGGACAGAGAACAGGATGAGAAGGACATAAGGCAAGGCTAGGACAGGCAAGGACAGGCAAGGCAAGGCTAGGCTGCAGGACATGTTTTTGCTTTATAGTTTCTAGCACATTCGTCTTCGGACGAGGAGGAAAGCCATAAGACCCTATGGATTAGGCCCAAGCAAAAACCCCAGCTACTTGAGACACTTAGACTAAGCCTCAAATACCAAGATCTCTCCATAAGGATGGTTTTTATACTGTACTTCCACAATCTGCTGGCAGTACAAAAAAATAAGCTGCAGATCTCCTTAGGCTGAGTCATGGTGCTTTGGGGCAGGGACCATGCATATCATGGGAATATTTCACAGTTTCTGCTCTGTTTTCAGTGTATGACACCAAAACACCCACCTGATGACATCCTTTCAAGAGCAAAGGCAGCAATTTGCAGAATTCCGCTTCTTAGGGGAAGTGAGAAATTGCTGAGCTGACACCAAGTCCTGCAGTGTCCCTGTCACCTGCAGAGCCACCGCATCCTCGCCACGGTAGCGGGCATTGTGACAAAGGTTCTATGTCAGCTGGGTGTGGCAGCCAGGCGCCCCCTAGGGGATGGGGGGTCTGTCAGCCCCGGGCCTGTCACTGCCTGCTGGCCCTGCTGCCACCAGCCAGGCCTCTGAAAACTTGTCAAACCATGCCCAGACTTGGGGCCAGTTTGGCCCAAAGTCTGCAAGAGACAAGTCGGGAAGAAAGATATGGCACAGAGGGAGAAAGCGAAGGGAGCAGGAGAAAGGGAAGGAAGAATAAAAAGTAGTGTTGGGCTGCAGGAGTGAGATGGAGGAATTGCAAGAAAAGAGGCAGGAAGCAGGAGAGTGAGAGAAAAGGAAAGAAGAGACATGCAGCCAGACGAGGGCTTAGTGAGAGAGGATGGGACAGAGAACAGGATGAGAAGGACATAAGGCAAGGCTAGGACAGGCAAGGACAGGCAAGGCAAGGCTAGGCTGCAGGACATGTTTTTGCTTTATAGTTTCTAGCACGTTCGTCTTCAGACTAGGAGGAAAGCCATAAGACCCTATGGATTAGGACCAAGCAAAAACCCCAGCTACTTGAGACACTTAGACTAAGCCTAAAATACCAAGATCTCTCCATAAGGATGGTTTTTATACTGTACTTCCACAATCTGCTGGCAGTACAGAAAAATAAGCTGCAGATCACCTTAGGCTGAGTCATAGTGCTTTGGGGCAAGGACCATGCATATCATGGGAATATTTCACAGTTTCTGCTCTGTTTTCAGTGTATGACACCAAAACACCCACCTGATGACATCCTTTCAAGAGCAAAGGCAGCAATTTGCTGAATTCCGCTTCTTAGGGGAAGTGAGAAATTGCTGAGCTGACACCAAGTCCTGCAGTGTCCCTGTCACCTGCAGAGCCACCGCATCCTTGCCACGGTAGCGGGCATTGTGACAAAGGTTCTATGTCAGCTGGGTGTGGCAGCCAGGCGTCCCATAGGGGATGGGGAGCCTGTCAGCCCCGGGCCTGTCACTACCTGCTGGCCCTGCTGCCAGCAGCCAGGCCTCTGAAAACTTGTCAAACCATGCCCAGACTTGGGGCCAGTTTGGCCCAAAGTCTGCAAGAGACACGTCTGGAAGAAAGATATGGGACAGAGGGAGAAAGCGAAGGGAGCAGGAGAAAGGGAAGGAAGAATAAAAAGTAGTGTTGGGCTGCAGGAGTGAGATGGAGAAATTGCAAGAAAAGAGGCAGGAAGCAGGAGAGTGAGAGAAAAGGAAAGAAGAGACATGCAGCCAGACGAGGGCTTAGTGAGAGAGGATGGGACAGAGAACAGGATGAGAAGGACATAAGGCAAGGCTAGGACAGGCAAGGACAGGCAAGGCAAGGCTAGGCTGCAGGACATGTTTTTGCTTTATAGCTTCTAGCACATTCGTCTTCAGACTAGGAGGAAAGCCATAAGACCCTATGGATTAGGACCAAGCAAAAACCCCAGCTACTTGAGACACTTAGACTAAGCCTAAAATACCAAGGTCTCTCCATAAGGATGGTTTTTATACTGTACTTCCACAATCTGCTGGCAGTACAAAAAAATAAGCTGCAGATCACCTTAGGCTGAGTCACAGTGCTTTGGGGCGAGGACCATGCATATCACGGGAATATTTCACAGTTTCTGCTCTGTTTTCAGTGTATGACACCAAAACACCCACCTGATGACATCCTTTCAAGAGCAAAGGCAGCAATTTGCAGAATTCCGCTTCTTAGGGGAAGTGAGAAATTGCTGAGCTGACACCAAGTCCTGCAGTGTCCCTGTCACCTGCAGAGCCACCGCATCCTTGCCACGGTAGCGGGCATTGTGACAAAGGTTCTATGTCAGCTGGGTGTGGCAGCCAGGCGCCCCCTAGGGGATGGGGAGCCTGTCAGCCCCGGGCCTGTCACTACCTGCTGGCCCTGCTGCCAGCAGCCAGGCCTCTGAAAACTTGTCAAACCATGCCCAGACTTGGGGCCAGTTTGGCCCAAGGTCTGCAAGAGACAAGTCGGGAAGAAAGATATGGGACAGAGGGAGAAAGCGAAGGGAGCAGGAGAAAGGGAAGGAAGAATAAAAAGTAGTGTTGGGCTGCAGGAGTGAGATGGAGAAATTGCAAGAAAAGAGGCAGGAAGCAGGAGAGTGAGAGAAAAGGAAAGAAGAGACATGCAGCCAGACGAGGGCTTAGTGAGAGAGGATGGGACAGAGAACAGGATGAGAAGGACATAAGGCAAGGCTAGGACAGGCAAGGACAGGCAAGGCAAGGCTAGGCTGCAGGACATGTTTTTGCTTTATAGCTTCTAGCACATTCGTCTTCAGACTAGGAGGAAAGCCATAAGACCCTATGGATTAGGACCAAGCAAAAACCCCAGCTACTTGAGACACTTAGACTAAGCCTAAAATACCAAGGTCTCTCCATAAGGATGGTTTTTATACTGTACTTCCACAATCTGCTGGCAGTACAAAAAAATAAGCTGCAGATCACCTTAGGCTGAGTCACAGTGCTTTGGGGCGAGGACCATGCATATCACGGGAATATTTCACAGTTTCTGCTCTGTTTTCAGTGTATGACACCAAAACACCCACCTGATGACATCCTTTCAAGAGCAAAGGCAGCAATTGGCAGAATTCCGCTTCTTAGGGGAAGTGAGAAATTGCTGAGCTGACACCAAGTCCTGCAGTGTCCCTGTCACCTGCAGAGCCACCGCATCCTCGCCACGGTAGCGGGCATTGTGACAAAGGTTCTATGTCAGCTGGGTGTGGCAGCCAGGCGCCCCCTAGGGGATGGGGAGCCTGTCAGCCCCGGGCCTGTCACTGCCTGCTGGCCCTGCTGCCAGCAGCCAGGCCTCTGAAATCTTGTCAAACCATGCCCAGACTTGGGGCCAGTTTGGCCCAAGGTCTGCAAGAGACAAGTCGGGAAGAAAGATATGGGACAGAGGGAGAAAGCGAAGGGAGCAGGAGAAAGGGAAGGAAGAATAAAAAGTAGTGTTGGGCTGCAGGAGTGAGATGGAGGAATTGCAAGAAAAGAGGCAGGAAGCAGGAGAGTGAGAGAAAAGGAAAGAAGAGACATGCAGCCAGACGAGGGCTTAGTGAGAGAGGATGGGACAGAGAACAGGATGAGAAGGACATAAGGCAAGGCTAGGACAGGCAAGGACAGGCAAGGAAAGGCTAGGCTGCAGGACATGTTTTTGCTTTATAGTTTCTAGCACATTCGTCTTCAGACTAGCAGGAAAGCCATAAGACCGTATGGATTAGGCCCAAGCAAAAACCCCAGCTACTTGAGACACTTAAACTAGGCCTAAAATACCAAGATCTCTCCATAAGGATGGTTTTTATACTGTACTTCCACAATCTGCTGGCAGTACAAAAAAATAAGCTGCAGATCTCCTTAGGCTGAGTCATGGTGCTTTGGGACAGGGACCATGCATATCATGGGAATGTTTCACAGTTTCTGCTCTGTTTTCAGTGTATGACACCAAAACACCCACCTGATGACATCCTTTCAAGAGCAAAGGCAGCAATTTGCAGAATTCCGCTTCTTAGGGGAAGTGAGAAATTGCTGAGCTGACATCAAGTCCTGCAGTGTCCCTGTCACCTGCAGAGCCACCGCATCCTTGCCACGGTAGCGGGCATTGTGACAAAGGTTCTATGTCAGCTGGGTGTGGCAGCCAGGCGCCCCCTAGGGGATGGGGAGCCTGTCAGCCCCGGGCCTGTCACTGCCTGCTGTCCCTGCTGCCACCAGCCAGGCCTCTAAAAACTTGTCAAACCATGCCCAGACTTGGGGCCAGTTTGGCCCAAAGTCTGCAAGAGACAAGTCGGGAAGAAAGATATGGGACAGAGGGAGAAAGCGAAGGGAGCAGGAGAAAGGGAAGGAAGAATCAAAAGTAGTGTTGGGCTGCAGGAGTGAGATGGAGGAATTACAAGAAAAGAGGCAGGAAGCAGGAGAGTGAGAGAAAAGGAAAGAAGAGACATGCAGCCAGACGAGGGCTTAGTGAGAGAGGATGGGACAGAGAACAGGATGAGAAGGACATAAGGCAAGGCTAGGACAGGCAAGGACAGGCAAGGCAAGGCTAGGCTGCAGGACATGTTTTTGCTTTATAGTTTCTAGCACATTCGTCTTCAGACCAGGAGGAAAGCCATAAAACCGTGTGGATTAGGCCCAAGCAAAAACCCGAGCTACTTGAGACACTTAGACTAAGCCTAAAATACCAAGATCTCTCCATAAGGATTGTTTTTATACTGTACTTCCACAATCTGCTGGCAGTACAAAAAAATAAGCTGCAGATCTCCTTAGGCTGAGTCATGGTGCTTTGGGGCAGGGATCATGCATATCATGGGAATATTTCACAGTTTCTGCTCTGTTTTCAGTGTATGACACCAAAACACCCACCTGATGACATCCTTTCAAGAGCAAAGGCAGCAATTTGCAGAATTCCGCTTCTTAGGGGAAGTGAGAAATTGCTGAGCTGACACCAAGTCCTGCAGTGTCCCTGTCACCTGCAGAGCCACCGCATCCTCGCCAGGGTAGCGGGCATTGTGACAAAGGTTCTATGTCAGCTGGGTGTGGCAGCCAGGCGCCCCCTAGGGGATGGGGAGCCTGTCAGCCCCGGGCCTGTCACTGCCTGGTGTCCCTGCTGCCACCAGCCAGGCCTCTGAAAACTTGTCAAACCATGACCAGACTTGGGGCCAGTTTGGCCCAAAGTCTGCAAGAGACAAGTCGGGAAGAAAGATAGGGGACAGAGGGAGAAAGCGAAGGGAGCAGGAGAAAGGGAAGGAAGAATAAAAAGTAGTGTTGGGCTGCAGGAGTGAGATGGAGGAATTGCAAGAAAAGAGGCAGGAAGCAGGAGAGTGAGAGAAAAGGAAAGAAGAGACATGCAGCCAGACGAGGGGTTAGTGAGAGAGGATGGGACAGAGAACAGGATGAGAAGGACATAAGGCAAGGCTAGGACAGGCAAGGACAGGCAAGGCAAGGCTAGGCTGCAGGACATGTTTTTGCTTTATAGTTTCTAGCACATTCGTCTTCAGACTAGGAGGAAAGCCATAAGACCCTATGGATTAGGCCCAAGCAAAAACCCCAGCTACTTGAGACACTTAGACTAAGCCTAAAATACCAAGATCTCTCCATAAGGATGGTTTTTATACTGTACTTCCACAATCTGCTGGCAGTACAGAAAAATAAGCTGCAGATCACCTTAGGCTGAGTCATAGTGCTTTGGGGCAAGGACCATGCATATCATGGGAATATTTCACAGTTTCTGCTCTGTTTTCAGTGTATGACACCAAAACACCCACCTGATGACATCCTTTCAAGAGCAAAGGCAGCAATTTGCAGAATTCCGCTTCTTAGGGGAAGTGAGAAATTGCTGAGCTGACACCAAGTCCTGCAGTGTCCCTGTCACCTGCAGAGCCACCGCATCCTCGCCACGGTAGCGGGCATTGTGACAAAGGTTCTATGTCAGCTGGGTGTGGCAGCCAGGCGCCACCTAGGCGATGGGGAGCCTGTCAGCCCCGGGCCTGTCACTACCTGCTGGCCCTGCTGCCAGCAGCCAGGCCTCTGAAAACTTGTCAAACCATGCCCAGACTTGGGGCCAGTTTGGCCCAAAGTCTGCAAGAGACACGTCGGGAAGAAAGATATGGGACAGAGGGAGAAAGCGAAGGGAGCAGGAGAAAGGGAAGGAAGAATAAAAAGTAGTGTTGGGCTGCAGGAGTGAGATGGAGAAATTGCAAGAAAAGAGGCAGGAAGCAGGAGAGTGAGAGAAAAGGAAAGAAGAGACATGCAGCCAGACGAGGGCTTAGTGAGAGAGGATGGGACAGAGAACAGGATGAGAAGGAAAGAAGGCAAGGCTAGGACAGGCAAGGACAGGCAAGGCAAGGCTAGGCTGCAGGACATGTTTTTGCTTTATAGCTTCTAGCACATTCGTCTTCAGACTAGGAGGAAAGCCATAAGACCCTATGGATTAGGCCCAAGCAAAAACCCCAGCTACTTGAGACACTTAGACTAAGCCTAAAATACCAAGGTCTCTCCATAAGGATGGTTTTTATACTGTACTTCCACAATCTGCTGGCAGTACAAAAAAATAAGCTGCAGATCACCTTAGGCTGAGTCACAGTGCTTTGGGGCGAGGACCATGCATATCACGGGAATATTTCACAGTTTGTGCTCTGTTTTCAGTGTATGACACCAAAACACCCACCTGATGACATCCTTTCAAGAGCAAAGGCAGCAATTTGCAGAATTCCGCTTCTTAGGGGAAGTGAGAAATTGCTGAGCTGACACCAAGTCCTGCAGTGTCCCTGTCACCTGCAGAGCCACCGCATCCTCGCCACGGTAGCGGGCATTGTGACAAAGGTTCTATGTCAGCTGGGTGTGGCAGCCAGGCGCCCCCTAGGGGATGGGGAGCCTGTCAGCCCCGGGCCTGTCACTGCCTGGTGTCCCTGCTGCCACCAGCCAGGCCTCTGAAAACTTGTCAAACCATGCCCAGACTTGGGGCCAGTTTGGCCCAAAGTCTGCAAGAGACAAGTCGGGAAGAAAGATAGGGGACAGAGGGAGAAAGCGAAGGGAGCAGGAGAAAGGGAAGGAAGAATAAAAAGTAGTGTTGGGCTGCAGGAGTGAGATGGAGGAATTGCAAGAAAAGAGGCAGGAAGCAGGAGAGTGAGAGAAAAGGAAAGAAGAGACATGCAGCCAGACGAGGGCTTAGTGAGAGAGGATGGGACAGAGAACAGGATGAGAAGGAAAGAAGGCAAGGCTAGGACAGGCAAGGACAGGCAAGGCAAGGCTAGGCTGCAGGACATGTTTTTGCTTTATAGTTTCTAGCACATTTGTCTTCAGACTAGCAGGAAAGCCATAAGACCGTATGGATTAGGCCCAAGCAAAAACCCCAGCTACTTGAGACACTTAGACTAAGCCTAAAATACCAAGAACTCTCCATAAGGATGGTTTTTATACTGTACTTCCACAATCTGCTGGCAGTACAAAAAAATAAGCTGCAGATCTCCTTAGGCTGAGTCATGGTGCTTTGGGGCAGGGACCATGCATATCATGGGAATATTTCACAGTTTGTGCTCTGTTTTCAGTGTATGACACCAAAACACCCACCTGATGACATCCTTTCAAGAGCAAAGGCAGCAATTTGCAGAATTCCGCTTCTTAGGGGAAGTGAGAAATTGCTGAGCTGACACCAAGTCCTGCAGTGTCCCTGTCACCTGCAGAGCCACCGCATCCTCGCCAGGGTAGCGGGCATTGTGACAAAGGTTCTATGTCAGCTGGGTGTGGCAGCCAGGCGCCCCCTAGGGGATGGGGAGCCTGTCAGCCCCGGGCCTGTCACTGCCTGGTGTCCCTGCTGCCACCAGCCAGGCCTCTGAAAACTTGTCAAACCATGCCCAGACTTGGGGCCAGTTTGGCCCAAAGTCTGCAAGAGACAAGTCGGGAAGAAAGATAGGGGACAGAGGGAGAAAGCGAAGGGAGCAGGAGAAAGGGAAGGAAGAATAAAAAGTAGTGTTGGGCTGCAGGAGTGAGATGGAGGAATTGCAAGAAAAGAGGCAGGAAGCAGGAGAGTGAGAGAAAAGGAAAGAAGAGACGTGCAGCTAGACGAGGGCTTAGTGAGAGAGGATGGGACAGAGAACAGGATGAGAAGGACATAAGGCAAGGCTAGGACAGGCAAGGACAGGCAAGGCAAGGCTAGGCTGCAGGACATGTTTTTGCTTTATAGTTTCTAGCACATTCGTCTTCAGACTAGGAGGAAAGCCATAAGACCGTATGGATTAGGCCCAAGCAAAAACCCCAGCTACTTGAGACACTTAGACTAAGCCTAAAATACCAAGATCTCTCCATAAGGATGGTTTTTATACTGTACTTCCACAATCTGCTGGCAGTACAAAAAAATAAGCTGCAGATCTCCTTAGGCTGAGTCATGGTGCTTTGGGGCAGGGACCATGCATATCATGGGAATATTTCACAGTTTGTGCTCTGTTTTCAGTGTATGACAGCAAAACACCCACCTGATGACATCCTTTCAAGAGCAAAGGCAGCAATTTGCAGAATTCCGCTTCTTAGGGGAAGTGAGAAATTGCTGAGCTGACACCAAGTCCTGCAGTGTCCCTGTCACCTGCAGAGCCACCGCATCCTCGCCAGGGTAGCGGGCATTGTGACAAAGGTTCTATGTCAGCTGGGTGTGGCAGCCAGGCGCCCCCTAGGGGATGGGGAGCCTGTCAGCCCCGGGCCTGTCACTGCCTGGTGTCCCTGCTGCCACCAGCCAGGCCTCTGAAAACTTGTCAAACCATGCCCAGACTTGGGGCCAGTTTGGCCCAAAGTCTCCAAGAGACAAGTCGGGAAGAAAGATAGGGGACAGAGGGAGAAAGCGAAGGGAGCAGGAGAAAGGGAAGGAAGAATAAAAAGTAGTGTTGGGCTGCAGGAGTGAGATGGAGGAATTGCAAGAAAAGAGGCAGGAAGCAGGAGAGTGAGAGAAAAGGAAAGAAGAGACATGCAGCCAGACGAGGGCTTAGTGAGAGAGGATGGGACAGCGAACAGGATGAGAAGGACATAAGGCAAGGCTAGGACAGGCAAGGACAGGCAAGGCAAGGCTAGGCTGCAGGACATGTTTTTGCTTTATAGTTTCTAGCACATTCGTCTTCAGACTAGGAGGAAAGCCATAAGACCGTATGGATTAGGCCCAAGCAAAAACCCCAGCTACTTGAGACACTTAGACTAAGCCTAAAATACCAAGATCTCTCCATAAGGATGGTTTTTATACTGTACTTCCACAATCTGCTGGCAGTACAAAAAAATAAGCTGCAGATCTCCTTAGGCTGAGTCATGGTGCTTTGGGGCAGGGACCATGCATATCATGGGAATATTTCACAGTTTGTGCTCTGTTTTCAGTGTATGACACCAAAACACCCACCTGATGACATCCTTTCAAGAGCAAAGGCAGCAATTTGCAGAATTCCGCTTCTTAGGGGAAGTGAGAAATTGCTGAGCTGACACCAAGTCCTGCAGTGTCCCTGTCACCTGCAGAGCCACCGCATCCTCGCCAGGGTAGCGGGCATTGTGACAAAGGTTCTATGTCAGCTGGGTGTGGCAGCCAGGCGCCCCCTAGGGGATGGGGAGCCTGTCAGCCCCGGGCCTGTCACTGCCTGGTGTCCCTGCTGCCACCAGCCAGGCCTCTGAAAACTTGTCAAACCATGCCCAGACTTGGGGCCAGTTTGGCCCAAAGTCTGCAAGAGACAAGTCGGGAAGAAAGATAGGGGACAGAGGGAGAAAGCGAAGGGAGCAGGAGAAAGGGAAGGAAGAATAAAAAGTAGTGTTGGGCTGCAGGAGTGAGATGGAGGAATTGCAAGAAAAGAGGCAGGAAGCAGGAGAGTGAGAGAAAAGGAAAGAAGAGACGTGCAGCCAGACGAGGGCTTAGTGAGAGAGGATGGGACAGAGAACAGGATGAGAAGGACATAAGGCAAGGCTAGGACAGGCAAGGACAGGCAAGGCAAGGCTAGGCTGCAGGACATGTTTTTGCTTTATAGTTTCTAGCACATTCGTCTTCAGACTAGGAGGAAAGCCATAAGACCGTATGGATTAGGCCCAAGCAAAAACCCCAGCTACTTGAGACACTTAGACTAAGCCTAAAATACCAAGATCTCTCCATAAGGATGGTTTTTATACTGTACTTCCACAATCTGCTGGCAGTACAAAAAAATAAGCTGCAGATCTCCTTAGGCTGAGTCATGGTGCTTTGGGGCAGGGACCATGCATATCATGGGAATATTTCACAGTTTCTGCTCTGTTTTCAGTGTATGACAGCAAAACACCCACCTGATGACATCCTTTCAAGAGCAAAGGCAGCAATTTGCAGAATTCCACTTCTTAGGGGAAGTGAGAAATTGCTGAGCTGACACCAAGTCCTGCAGTGTCCCTGTCACCTGCAGAGCCACCGCATCCTCGCCAGGGTAGCGGGCATTGTGACAAAGGTTCTATGTCAGCTGGGTGTGGCAGCCAGGCGCCCCCTAGGGGATGGGGAGCCTGTCAGCCCCGGGCCTGTCACTGCCTGGTGTCCCTGCTGCCACCAGCCAGGCCTCTGAAAACTTGTCAAACCATGCCCAGACTTGGGGCCAGTTTGGCCCAAAGTCTGCAAGAGACAAGTCGGGAAGAAAGATAGGGGACAGAGGGAGAAAGCGAAGGGAGCAGGAGAAAGGGAAGGAAGAATAAAAAGTAGTGTTGGGCTGCAGGAGTGAGATGGAGGAATTGCAAGAAAAGAGGCAGGAAGCAGGAGAGTGAGAGAAAAGGAAAGAAGAGACATGCAGCCAGACGAGGGCTTAGTGAGAGAGGATGGGACAGCGAACAGGATGAGAAGGACATAAGGCAAGGCTAGGACAGGCAAGGACAGGCAAGGCAAGGCTAGGCTGCAGGACATGTTTTTGCTTTATAGTTTCTAGCACATTCGTCTTCAGACTAGGAGGAAAGCCATAAGACCGTATGGATTAGGCCCAAGCAAAAACCCCAGCTACTTGAGACACTTAGACTAAGCCTAAAATACCAAGATCTCTCCATAAGGATGGTTTTTATACTGTACTTCCACAATCTGCTGGCAGTACTAAAAAAATAAGCTGCAGATCTCCTTAGGCTGAGTCATGGTGCTTTGGGGCAGGGACCATGCATATCATGGGAATATTTCACAGTTTGTGCTCTGTTTTCAGTGTATGACACCAAAACACCCACCTGATGACATCCTTTCAAGAGCAAAGGCAGCAATTTGCAGAATTCCGCTTCTTAGGGGAAGTGAGAAATTGCTGAGCTGACACCAAGTCCTGCAGTGTCCCTGTCACCTGCAGAGCCACCGCATCCTCGCCACGGTAGCGGGCATTGTGACAAAGGTTCTATGTCAGCTGGGTGTGGCAGCCAGGCGCCCCCTAGGGGATGGGGAGCCTGTCAGCCCCGGGCCTGTCACTGCCTGGTGTCCCTGCTGCCACCAGCCAGGCCTCTGAAAACTTGTCAAACCATGCCCAGACTTGGGGCCAGTTTGGCCCAAAGTCTGCAAGAGACAAGTCGGGAAGAAAGATAGGGGACAGAGGGAGAAAGCGAAGGGAGCAGGAGAAAGGGAAGGAAGAATAAAAAGTAGTGTTGGGCTGCAGGAGTGAGATGGAGGAATTGCAAGAAAAGAGGCAGGAAGCAGGAGAGTGAGAGAAAAGGAAAGAAGAGACATGCAGCCAGACGAGGGCTTAGTGAGAGAGGATGGGACAGCGAACAGGATGAGAAGGACATAAGGCAAGGCTAGGACAGGCAAGGACAGGCAAGGCAAGGCTAGGCTGCAGGACATGTTTTTGCTTTATAGTTTCTAGCACATTCGTCTTCAGACTAGGAGGAAAGCCATAAGACCGTATGGATTAGGCCCAAGCAAAAACCCCAGCTACTTGAGACACTTAGACTAAGCCTAAAATACCAAGATCTCTCCATAAGGATGGTTTTTATACTGTACTTCCACAATCTGCTGGCAGTACAAAAAAATAAGCTGCAGATCTCCTTAGGCTGAGTCATGGTGCTTTGGGGCAGGGACCATGCATATCATGGGAATATTTCACAGTTTCTGCTCTGTTTTCAGTGTATGACAGCAAAACACCCACCTGATGACATCCTTTCAAGAGCAAAGGCAGCAATTTGCAGAATTCCGCTTCTTAGGGGAAGTGAGAAATTGCTGAGCTGACACCAAGTCCTGCAGTGTCCCTGTCACCTGCAGAGCCACCGCATCCTCGCCAGGGTAGCGGGCATTGTGACAAAGGTTCTATGTCAGCTGGGTGTGGCAGCCAGGCGCCCCCTAGGGGATGGGGAGCCTGTCAGCCCCGGGCCTGTCACTGCCTGGTGTCCCTGCTGCCACCAGCCAGGCCTCTGAAAACTTGTCAAACCATGCCCAGACTTGGGGCCAGTTTGGCCCAAAGTCTGCAAGAGACAAGTCGGGAAGAAAGATAGGGGACAGAGGGAGAAAGCGAAGGGAGCAGGAGAAAGGGAAGGAAGAATAAAAAGTAGTGTTGGGCTGCAGGAGTGAGATGGAGGAATTGCAAGAAAAGAGGCAGGAAGCAGGAGAGTGAGAGAAAAGGAAAGAAGAGACATGCAGCCAGACGAGGGCTTAGTGAGAGAGGATGGGACAGAGAACAGGATGAGAAGGAAAGAAGGCAAGGCTAGGACAGGCAAGGACAGGCAAGGCAAGGCTAGGCTGCAGGACATGTTTTTGCTTTATAGTTTCTAGCACATTCGTCTTCAGACTAGGAGTAAAGCCATAAGACCGTATGGATTAGGCCCAAGCAAAAACCCCAGCTACTTGAGACACTTAGACTAAGCCTAAAATACCAAGATCTCTCCATAAGGATGGTTTTTATACTGTACTTCCACAATCTGCTGGCAGTACAAAAAAATAAGCTGCAGATCTCCTTAGGCTGAGTCATGGTGCTTTGGGGCAGGGACCATGCATATCATGGGAATATTTCACAGTTTGTGCTCTGTTTTCAGTGTATGACACCAAAACACCCACCTGATGACATCCTTTCAAGAGCAAAGGCAGCAATTTGCAGAATTCCGCTTCTTAGGGGAAGTGAGAAATTGCTGAGCTGACACCAAGTCCTGCAGTGTCCCTGTCACCTGCAGAGCCACCGCATCCTCGCCACGGTAGCGGGCATTGTGACAAAGGTTCTATGTCAGCTGGGTGTGGCAGCCAGGCGCCCCCTAGGGGATGGGGAGCCTGTCAGCCCCGGGCCTGTCACTGCCTGGTGTCCCTGCTGCCACCAGCCAGGCCTCTGAAAACTTGTCAAACCATGACCAGACTTGGGGCCAGTTTGGCCCAAAGTCTGCAAGAGACAAGTCGGGAAGAAAGATAGGGGACAGAGGGAGAAAGCGAAGGGAGCAGGAGAAAGGGAAGGAAGAATAAAAAGTAGTGTTGGGCTGCAGGAGTGAGATGGAGGAATTGCAAGAAAAGAGGCAGGAAGCAGGAGAGTGAGAGAAAAGGAAAGAAGAGACATGCAGCCAGACGAGGGCTTAGTGAGAGAGGATGGGACAGAGAACAGGATGAGAAGGAAAGAAGGCAAGGCTAGGACAGGCAAGGACAGGCAAGGCAAGGCTAGGCTGCAGGACATGTTTTTGCTTTATAGTTTCTAGCACATTTGTCTTCAGACTAGCAGGAAAGCCATAAGACCGTATGGATTAGGCCCAAGCAAAAACCCCAGCTACTTGAGACACTTAGACTAAGCCTAAAATACCAAGATCTCTCCATAAGGATGGTTTTTATACTGTACTTCCACAATCTGCTGGCAGTACAAAAAAATAAGCTGCAGATCTCCTTAGGCTGAGTCATGGTGCTTTGGGGCAGGGACCATGCATATCATGGGAATATTTCACAGTTTGTGCTCTGTTTTCAGTGTATGACAGCAAAACACCCACCTGATGACATCCTTTCAAGAGCAAAGGCAGCAATTTGCAGAATTCCGCTTCTTAGGGGAAGTGAGAAATTGCTGAGCTGACACCAAGTCCTGCAGTGTCCCTGTCACCTGCAGAGCCACCACATCCTCGCCAGGGTAGCGGGCATTGTGACAAAGGTTCTATGTCAGCTGGGTGTGGCAGCCAGGCGCCCCCTAGGGGATGGGGAGCCTGTCAGCTCCGGGCCTGTCACTGCCTGGTGTCCCTGCTGCCACCAGCCAGGCCTCTGAAAACTTGTCAAACCATGCCCAGACTTGGGGCCAGTTTGGCCCAAAGTCTCCAAGAGACAAGTCGGGAAGAAAGATAGGGGACAGAGGGAGAAAGCGAAGGGAGCAGGAGAAAGGGAAGGAAGAATAAAAAGTAGTGTTGGGCTGCAGGAGTGAGATGGAGGAATTGCAAGAAAAGAGGCAGGAAGCAGGAGAGTGAGAGAAAAGGAAAGAAGAGACGTGCAGCCAGACGAGGGCTTAGTGAGAGAGGATGGGACAGAGAACAGGATGAGAAGGACATAAGGCAAGGCTAGGACAGGCAAGGACAGGCAAGGCAAGGCTAGGCTGCAGGACATGTTTTTGCTTTATAGTTTCTAGCACATTCGTCTTCAGACTAGGAGGAAAGCCATAAGACCGTATGGATTAGGCCCAAGCAAAAACCCCAGCTACTTGAGACACTTAGACTAAGCCTAAAATACCAAGATCTCTCCATAAGGATGGTTTTTATACTGTACTTCCACAATCTGCTGGCAGTACAAAAAAATAAGCTGCAGATCTCCTTAGGCTGAGTCATGGTGCTTTGGGGCAGGGACCATGCATATCATGGGAATATTTCAAAGTTTCTGCTCTGTTTTCAGTGTATGACACCAAAACACCCACCTGATGACATCCTTTCAAGAGCAAAGGCAGCAATTTGCAGAATTCCACTTCTTAGGGGAAGTGAGAAATTGCTGAGCTGACACCAAGTCCTGCAGTGTCCCTGTCACCTGCAGAGCCACCGCATCCTCGCCAGGGTAGCGGGCATTGTGACAAAGGTTCTATGTCAGCTGGGTGTGGCAGCCAGGCGCCCCCTAGGGGATGGGGAGCCTGTCAGCCCCGGGCCTGTCACTGCCTGGTGTCCCTGCTGCCACCAGCCAGGCCTCTGAAAACTTGTCAAACCATGCCCAGACTTGGGGCCAGTTTGGCCCAAAGTCTGCAAGAGACAAGTCGGGAAGAAAGATAGGGGACAGAGGGAGAAAGCGAAGGGAGCAGGAGAAAGGGAAGGAAGAATAAAAAGTAGTGTTGGGCTGCAGGAGTGAGATGGAGGAATTGCAAGAAAAGAGGCAGGAAGCAGGAGAGTGAGAGAAAAGGAAAGAAGAGACATGCAGCCAGACGAGGGCTTAGTGAGAGAGGATGGGACAGCGAACAGGATGAGAAGGACATAAGGCAAGGCTAGGACAGGCAAGGACAGGCAAGGCAAGGCTAGGCTGCAGGACATGTTTTTGCTTTATAGTTTCTAGCACATTCGTCTTCAGACTAGGAGGAAAGCCATAAGACCATATGGATTAGGCCCAAGCAAAAACCCCAGCTACTTGAGACACTTAGACTAAGCCTAAAATACCAAGATCTCTCCATAAGGATGGTTTTTATACTGTACTTCCACAATCTGCTGGCAGTACAAAAAAATAAGCTGCAGATCTCCTTAGGCTGAGTCATGGTGCTTTGGGGCAGGGACCATGCATATCATGGAAATATTTCACAGTTTGTGCTCTGTTTTCAGTGTATGACACCAAAACACCCACCTGATGACATCCTTTCAAGAGCAAAGGCAGCAATTTGCAGAATTCCACTTCTTAGGGGAAGTGAGAAATTGCTGAGCTGACATCAAGTCCTGCAGTGTCCCTGTCACCTGCAGAGCCACCGCATCCTCGCCACGGTAGCGGGCATTGTGACAAAGGTTCTATGTCAGCTGGGTGTGGCAGCCAGGCGCCCCCTAGGGGATGGGGAGCCTGTCAGCCCCGGGCCTGTCACTGCCTGGTGTCCCTGCTGCCACCAGCCAGGCCTCTGAAAACTTGTCAAACCATGCCCAGACTTGGGGCCAGTTTGGCCCAAAGTCTGCAAGAGACAAGTCGGGAAGAAAGATAGGGGACAGAGGGAGAAAGCGAAGGGAGCAGGAGAAAGGGAAGGAAGAGTAAAAAGTAGTGTTGGGCTGCAGGAGTGAGATGGAGGAATTGCAAGAAAAGAGGCAGGAAGCAGGAGAGTGAGAGAAAAGGAAAGAAGAGACATGCAGCCAGACGAGGGCTTAGTGAGAGAGGATGGGACAGCGAACAGGATGAGAAGGACATAAGGCAAGGCTAGGACAGGCAAGGACAGGCAAGGCAAGGCTAGGCTGCAGGACATGTTTTTGCTTTATAGTTTCTAGCACATTCGTCTTCAGACTAGGAGGAAAGCCATAAGACCCTATGGATTAGGCCCAAGCAAAAGCCCCAGCTACTTGACACACTTAGACTAAGCCTAAAATACCAAGATCTCTCCCTAAGGATGGTTTTTATACTGTACTTCCACAATCTGCTGGCAGTACTAAAAAAATAAGCTGCAGATCTCCTTAGGCTGAGTCATGGTGCTTTGGGGCAGGGACCATGCATATCATGGGAATATTTCACAGTTTCTGCTCTGTTTTCAGTGTATGACACCAAAACACCCACCTGATGACATCCTTTCAAGAGCAAAGGCAGCCATTTGCAGAATTCTGCTTCTTAGGGGAAGTGAGAAATTGCTGAGCTGACACCAAGTCCTGCAGCGTCCCTGTCACCTGCAGAGCCACCGCATCCTCGCCACGGTAGCGGGCATTGTGATAAAGGTTCTATGTCAGCTAGGTGTGGCAACCAGGCGCCCCCCCGGGGATGGGGAGCCTGTCAGCCCCGGGCCTGTCACTGCCTGGTGTCCCTGCTGCCAGCAGCCAGGCCTCTGAAAACTTGTCAAACTATGCCCAGACTTGGGGCCAGTTTGGCCCAAAGTCTCCAAGAGACAAGTCGGGAAGAAAGATATGGGACAGAGGGAGAAAGCGAAGGGAGCAGGAGAAAGGGAAGGAAGAATAAAAAGTAGTGTTGGGCTGCAGGAGTGAGATGGAGGAATTGCAAGAAAAGAGGCAGGAAGCAGGAGAGTGAGAGAAAAGGAAAGAAGAGACATGCAGCCAGACGAGGGCTTAGTGAGAGAGGATGGGACAGAGAACAGGATGAGAAGGAAAGAAGGCAAGGCTAGGACAGGCAAGGACAGGCAAGGCAAGGCTAGGCTGCAGGACTTGTTTTTGCTTTATAGTTTCTAGCACATTCGTCTTCAGACTAGGAGTAAAGCCATAAGACCGTATGGATTAGGCCCAAGCAAAAACCCCAGCTACTTGAGACACTTAGACTAAGCCTAAAATACCAAGATCTCTCCATAAGGATGGTTTTCATACTGCACTTCCACAATCTGTTGGCAGTACAAAAAAATAAGCTGCAGATCTCCTTAGGCTGAGTCATGGTGCTTTGGGGCAGGGACCATGCATATCATGGGAATATTTCACAGTTTCTGCTCTGTTTTCAGTGTATGACACCAAAACACCCACCTGATGACATCCTTTCAAGAGCAAAGGCAGCCATTTGCAGAATTACGCTTCTTAGGGGAAGTGAGAAATTGCTGAGCTGACACCAAGTCCTGCAGTGTCCCTGTCACCTGCAGAGCCACCGCATCCTCGCCACGGTAGCGGGCATTGTGACAAAGGTTCTATGTCAGCTAGGTGTGGCAGCCAGGCGCCCCCTAGGGGATGGGGAGCCTGTCAGCCCCGGGCCTGTCACTACCTGGTGTCCCTGCTGCCAGCAGCCAGGCCTCTGAAAACTTGTCAAACCATGCCCAGACTTGGGGCCAGTTTGGCCCAAAGTCTGCAAGAGACAAGTCGGGAAGAAAGATAGGGGACAGAGGGAGAAAGCGAAGGGAGCAGGAGAAAGGGAAGGAAGAATAAAAAGTAGTGTTGGGCTGCAGGAGTGAGATGGAGGAATTGCAAGAAAAGAGGCAGGAAGCAGGAGAGTGAGAGAAAAGGAAAGAAGAGACATGCAGCCAGACGTGGGGTTAGTGAGAGAGGATGGGACAGAGAACAGGATGAGAAGGACATAAGGCAAGGCTAGGACAGGCAAGGACAGGCAAGGCAAGGCTAGGCTGCAGGACATGTTTTTGCTTTATAGCTTCTAGCACATTCGTCTTCAGACTAGGAGGAAAGCCATAAGACCCTATGGATTAGGCCCAAGCAAAAACCCCAGCTACTTGAGACACTTAGACTAAGCCTAAAATACCAAGGTCTCTCCATAAGGATGGTTTTTATACTGTACTTCCACAATCTGCTGGCAGTACAAAAAAATAAGCTGCAGATCACCTTAGGCTGAGTCATAGTGCTTTGGGCCAAGGACCATGCATATCATGGGAATATTTCACAGTTTCTGCTCTGTTTTCAGTGTATGACACCAAAACACCCACCTGATGACATCCTTTCAAGAGCAAAGGCAGCAATTTGCAGAATTCCGCTTCTTAGGGGAAGTGAGAAATTGCTGAGCTGACACCAAGTCCTGCAGTGTCCCTGTCACCCGCAGAGCCACCGCATCCTCTCCACGGTAGCGGGCATTGTGACAAAGGTTCTATGTCAGCTGGGTGTGGCAGCTAGGCGCCCCCTAGGGGATAGGGAGCCTGTCAGCCCCGGGCCTGTCACTGCCTGGTGTCCCTGCTGCCACCAGCCAGGCCTCTGAAAACTTTTCAAACTATGCCCAGACTTGGGGCCAGTTTGGCCCAAAGTCTGCAAGAGACAAGTCGGGAAGAAAGATATGGCACAGAGGGAGAAAGCGAAGGGAGCAGGAGAAAGGGAAGGAAGAATAAAAAGTAGTGTTGGGCTGCAGGAGTGAGATGGAGGAATTGCAAGAAAAGAGGCAGGAAGCAGGAGAGTGAGAGAAAAGGAAAGAAGAGACGTGCAACCAGACGAGGGCTTAGTGAGAGAGGATGGGACAGAGAACAGGATGAGAAGGACATAAGGCAAGGCTAGGACAGGCAAGGACAGGCAAGGCAAGGCTAGGCTGCAGGACATGTTTTTGCTTTATAGTTTCTAGCACGTTCGTCTTCAGACTAGGAGGAAAGCCATAAGACCCTATGGATTAGGCCCAAGCAAAAACCCCAGCTACTTGAGACACTTAGACTAAGCCTAAAATACCAAGATCTCTCCATAAGGATGGTTTTTATACTGTACTTCCACAATCTGCTGGCAGTACAGAAAAATAAGCTGCAGATCACCTTAGGCTGAGTCATAGTGCTATGGGGCAAAAACCATGCATATCATGGGAATATTTCACAGTTTCTGCTCTGTTTTCAGTGTATGACACCAAAACACCCAGCTGATGACATCCTTTCAAGAGCAAAGACAGCAATTTGCAGAATTCCGCTTCTTAGGGGAAGTGAGAAATTGCTGAGCTGACACCAAGTCCTGCAGTGTCCCTGTCACCTGCAGAGCCACCGCATCCTTGCCACGGTAGCGGGCATTGTGACAAAGGTTCTATGTCAGCTGGGTGTGGCAGCCAGGCGCCCCCTAGGGGATGGGGAGCCTGTCAGCCCCGGGCCTGTCACTACCTGCTGGCCCTGCTGCCAGCAGCCAGGCCTCTGAAAACTTGTCAAACCATGCCCAGACTTGGGGCCAGTTTGGCCCAAAGTCTGCAAGAGACACGTCGGGAAGAAAGATATGGGACAGAGGGAGAAAGCGAAGGGAGCAGGAGAAAGGGAAGGAAGAATAAAAAGTAGTGTTGGGCTGCAGGAGTGAGATGGAGAAATTGCAAGAAAAGAGGCAGGAAGCAGGAGAGTGAGAGAAAAGGAAAGAAGAGACATGCAGCCAGACGAGGGCTTAGTGAGAGAGGATGGGACAGAGAACAGGATGAGAAGGAAAGAAGGCAAGGCTAGGACAGGCAAGGACAGGCAAGGCAAGGATAGGCTGCAGGACATGTTTTTGCTTTATAGCTTCTAGCACATTCGTGTTCAGACTAGGAGGAAAGCCATAAGACCCTATGGATTAGGCCCAAGCAAAAACCCCAGCTACTTGAGACACTTAGACTAAGCCTAAAATACCAAGGTCTCTCCATAAGGATGGTTTTTATACTGTACTTCCACAATCTGCTGGCAGTACAAAAAAATAAGCTGCAGATCACCTTAGGCTGAGTCACAGTGCTTTGTGGCAAGGACCATGCATATCATGGGAATATTTCACAGTTTCTGCTCTGTTTTCAGTTTATGACACCAAAACACCCACCTGATGACATCCTTTCAAGAGCAAAGGCAGCAATTTGCAGAATTCCGCTTCTTAGGGGAAGTGAGAAATTGCTGAGCTGACACCAAGTCCTGCAGTGTCCCTGTCACCTGCAGAGCCACCGCATCCTTGCCACGGTAGCGGGCATTGTGACAAAGGTTCTATGTCAGCTGGGTGTTGCAGCCAGGCGCCCCCTAGGGGATGGGGAGCCTGTCAGCCCCGGGCCTGTCACTACCTGCTGGCCCTGCTGCCAGCAGCCAGGCCTCTGAAAACTTGTCAAACCATGCCCAGACTTGGGGCCAGTTTGGCCCAAAGTCTGCAAGAGACAAGTCGGGAAGAAAGATATGGGACAGAGGGAGAAAGCGAAGGGAGCAGGAGAAAGGGAAGGAAGAATAAAAAGTAGTGTTGGGCTGCAGGAGTGAGATGGAGAAATTGCAAGAAAAGAGGCAGGAAGCAGGAGAGTGAGAGAAAAGGAAAGAAGAGACATGCAGCCAGACGAGGGGTTAGTGAGAGAGGATGGGACAGAGAACAGGATGAGAAGGACATAAGGCAAGGCTAGGACAGGCAAGGACAGGCAAGGCAAGGCTAGGCTGCAGGACATGTTTTTGCTTTATAGCTTCTAGCACATTCGTCTTCAGACTAGGAGGAAAGCCATAAGACCCTATGGATTAGGCCCAAGCAAAAACCCCAGCTACTTGAGACACTTAGACTAAGCCTAAAATACCAAGGTCTCTCCATAAGGATGGTTTTTATACTGTACTTCCACAATCTGCTGGCAGTACAAAAAAATAAGCTGCAGATCACCTTAGGCTGAGTCACAGTGCTTTGGGGCGAGGACCATGCATATCACGGGAATATTTCACAGTTTCTGCTCTGTTTTCAGTGTATGACACCAAAACACCCACCTGATGACATCCTTTCAAGAGCAAAGGCAGCAATTTGCAGAATTCCGCTTCTTAGGGGAAGTGAGAAATTGCTGAGCTGACACCAAGTCCTGCAGTGTCCCTGTCACCTGCAGAGCCACCGCATCCTCGCCACGGTAGCGGGCATTGTGACAAAGGTTCTATGTCAGCTGGGTGTGGCAGCCAGGCGTCCCCTAGGCGATAGGGAGCCTGTCAGCCCCGGGCCTGTCACTGCCTGCTGTCCCTGCTGCCACCAGCCAGGCCTCTGAAAACTTGTCAAACCATGCCCAGACTTGGGGCCAGTTTGGCCCAAAGTCTGCAAGAGACAAGTCGGGAAGAAAGATATGGGACAGAGGGAGAAAGCGAAGGGAGCAGGAGAAAGGGAAGGAAGAATAAAAAGTAGTGTTGGGCTGCAGGAGTGAGATGGAGGAATTGCAAGAAAAGAGGCAGGAAGCAGGAGAGTGAGAGAAAAGGAAAGAAGAGACATGCAGCCAGACGAGGGCTTAGTGAGAGAGGATGGGACAGAGAACAGGATGAGAAGGAAAGAAGGCAAGGCTAGTACAGGCAAGGACAGGCAAGGCAAGGCTAGGCTGCAGGACATGTTTTTGCTTTATAGTTTCTAGCACATTCGTCTTCAGACTACGAGGAAAGCCATAAGACCCTATGGATTAGGCCCAAGCAAAAACCCCAGCTACTTGAGACACTTAGACTAAGCCTAAAATACCAAGATCTCTCCATAAGGATGGTTTTTATACTGTACTTCCACAATCTGCTGGCAGTACAAAAAAATAAGCTGCAGATCTCCTTAGGCTGAGTCATAGTGCTTTGGGGCAAGGACCATGCATATCATGGGAATATTTCACAGTTTCTGCTCTGTTTTCAGTGTATGAGACCAAAACACCCACCTGATGACATCCTTTCAAGAGCAAAGGCAGCAATTTGCAGAATTCCGCTTCTTAGGGGAAGTGAGAAATTGCTGAGCTGACACCAAGTCCTGCAGTGTCCCTGTCACCTGCAGAGCTCCGCATCCTTGCCACGGTAGCGGGCATTGTGACAAAGGTTCTATGTCAGCTGGGTGTGGCAGCCAGGCGCCCCCTAGGGGATGGGGAGCCTGTCAGACCCGGGCCTGTCACTACCTGCTGGCCCTGCTGCCAGCAGCCAGGCCTCTGAAAACTTGTCAAACCATGCCCAGACTTGGGGCCAGTTTGGCCCAAAGTCTGCAAGAGACAAGTCGGGAAGAAAGATAGGGGACAGAGGGAGAAAGCGAAGGGAGCAGGAGAAAGGGAAGGAAGAATAAAAAGTAGTGTTGGGCTGCAGGAGTGAGATGGAGGAATTGCAAGAAAAGAAGCAGGAAGCAGGAGAGTGAGAGAAAAGGAAAGAAGAGACATGCAGCCAGACGAGGGCTTAGTGAGAGAGGATGGGACAGAGAACAGGATGAGAAGGACATAAGGCAAGGCTAGGACAGGCAAGGACAGGCAAGGCAAGGCTAGGCTGCAGGACATGTTTTTGCTTTATAGTTTCTAGCACATTCGTCTTCAGACCAGGAGGAAAGCCATAAAACCGTATGGATTAGGCCCAAGCAAAAACCCCAGCTACTTGAGACACTTAGACTAAGCCTAAAATACCAAGATCTCTCCATAAGGATTGTTTTTATACTGTACTTCCACAATCTGCTGGCAGTACAAAAAAATAAGCTGCAGATCTCCTTAGGCTGAGTCATGGTGCTTTGGGGCAGGGATCATGCATATCATGGGAATATTTCACAGTTTCTGCTCTGTTTTCAGTGTATGACACCAAAACACCCACCTGATGACATCCTTTCAAGAGCAAAGGCAGCAATTTGCAGAATTCCGCTTCTTAGGGGAAGTGAGAAATTGCTGAGCTGACACCAAGTCCTGCAGTGTCCCTGTCACCTGCAGAGCCACCGCATCCTCGCCAGGGTAGCGGGCATTGTGACAAAGGTTCTATGTCAGCTGGGTGTGGCAGCCAGGCGCCCCCTAGGGGATGGGGAGCCTGTCAGCCCCGGGCCTGTCACTGCCTGGTGTCCCTGCTGCCACCAGCCAGGCCTCTGAAAACTTGTCAAACCATGCCCAGACTTGGGGCCAGTTTGGCCCAAAGTCTGCAAGAGACAAGTCGGGAAGAAAGATATGGGACAGAGGGAGAAAGCGAAGGGAGCAGGAGAAAGGGAAGGAAGAATAAAAAGTAGTGTTGGGCTGCAGGAGTGAGATGGAGGAATTGCAAGAAAAGAGGCAGGAAGCAGGAGAGTGAGAGAAAAGGAAAGAAGAGACATGCAGCCAGACGAGGGCTTAGTGAGAGAGGATGGGACAGAGAACAGGATGAGAAGGACATAAGGCAAGGCTAGGACAGGCAAGGACAGGCAAGGCAAGGCTAGGCTGCAGGACATGTTTTTGCTTTATAGTTTCTAGCACATTCGTCTTCAGACTAGGAGGAAAGCCATAAGACCGTATGGATTAGGCCCAAGCAAAAACCCCAGCTACTTGAGACACTTAGACTAAGCCTAAAATACCAAGATCTCTCCATAAGGATGGTTTTTATACTGTACTTCCACAATCTGCTGGCAGTACAAAAAAATAAGCTGCAGATCTCCTTAGGCTGAGTCATGGTGCTTTGGGGCAGGGACCATGCATATCATGGGAATATTTCACAGTTTGTGCTCTGTTTTCAGTGTATGACACCAAAACACCCACCTGATGACATCCTTTCAAGAGCAAAGGCAGCAATTTGCAGAATTCCGCTTCTTAGGGGAAGTGAGAAATTGCTGAGCTGACACCAAGTCCTGCAGTGTCCCTGTCACCTGCAGAGCCACCGCATCCTCGCCAGGGTAGCGGGCATTGTGACAAAGGTTCTATGTCAGCTGGGTGTGGCAGCCAGGCGCCCCCTAGGGGATGGGGAGCCTGTCAGCCCCGGGCCTGTCACTGCCTGGTGTCCCTGCTGCCACCAGCCAGGCCTCTGAAAACTTGTCAAACCATGCCCAGACTTGGGGCCAGTTTGGCCCAAAGTCTGCAAGAGACAAGTCGGGAAGAAAGATATGGGACAGAGGGAGAAAGCGAAGGGAGCAGGAGAAAGGGAAGGAAGAATAAAAAGTAGTGTTGGGCTGCAGGAGTGAGATGGAGGAATTGCAAGAAAAGAGGCAGGAAGCAGGAGAGTGAGAGAAAAGGAAAGAAGAGACATGCAGCCAGACGAGGGCTTAGTGAGAGAGGATGGGACAGAGAACAGGATGAGAAGGACATAAGGCAAGGCTAGGACAGGCAAGGACAGGCAAGGCAAGGCTAGGCTGCAGGACATGTTTTTGCTTTATAGTTTCTAGCACATTCGTCTTCAGACCAGGAGGAAAGCCATAAAACCGTATGGATTAGGCCCAAGCAAAAACCCCAGCTACTTGAGACACTTAGACTAAGCCTAAAATACCAAGATCTCTCCATAAGGATTGTTTTTATACTGTACTTCCACAATCTGCTGGCAGTACAAAAAAATAAGCTGCAGATCTCCTTAGGCTGAGTCATGGTGCTTTGGGGCAGGGATCATGCATATCATGGGAATATTTCACAGTTTCTGCTCTGTTTTCAGTGTATGACACCAAAACACCCACCTGATGACATCCTTTCAAGAGCAAAGGCAGCAATTTGCAGAATTCCGCTTCTTAGGGGAAGTGAGAAATTGCTGAGCTGACACCAAGTCCTGCAGTTTCCCTGTCACCTGCAGAGCCACCGCATCCTCGCCAGGGTAGCGGGCATTGTGACAAAGGTTCTATGTCAGCTGGGTGTGGCAGCCATGCGCCCCCTAGGGGATGGGGAGCCTGTCAGCCCCGGGCCTGTCACTGCCTGGTGTCCCTGCTGCCACCAGCCAGGCCTCTAAAAACTTGTCAAACCATGCCCAGACTTGGGGCCAGTTTGGCCCAAAGTCTCCAAGAGACAAGTCGGGAAGAAAGATATGGGACAGAGAGAGAAAGCGAAGGGAGCAGGAGAAAGGGAAGGAAGAATAAAAAGTAGTGTTGGGCTGCAGGAGTGAGATGGAGGAATTGCAAGAAAAGAGGCAGGAAGCAGGAGAGTGAGAGAAAAGGAAAGAAGAGACATGCAGCCAGACGAGGGCTTAGTGAGAGAGGATGGGACAGAGAACAGGATGAGAAGGACATAAGGCAAGGCTAGGACAGGCAAGGACAGGCAAGGCAAGGCTAGGCTGCAGGACATGTTTTTGCTTTATAGTTTCTAGCACATTCGTCTTCAGACTAGCAGGAAAGCCATAAGACCGTATGGATTAGGCCCAAGCAAAAACCCCAGCTACTTGAGACACTTAGACTAAGCCTAAAATACCAAGATCTCTCCATAAGGATGGTTTTTATACTGTACTTCCACAATCTGCTGGCAGTACAAAAAAATAAGCTGCAGATCTCCTTAGGCTGAGTCATGGTGCTTTGGGGCAGGGACCATGCATATCATGGGAATATTTCACAGTTTGTGCTCTGTTTTCAGTGTATGACACCAAAACACCCACCTGATGACATCCTTTCAAGAGCAAAGGCAGCAATTTGCAGAATTCCGCTTCTTAGGGGAAGTGAGAAATTGCTGAGCTGACACCAAGTCCTGCAGTGTCCCTGTCACCTGCAGAGCCACCGCATCCTCGCCACGGTAGCGGGCATTGTGACAAAGGTTCTATGTCAGCTGGGTGTGGCAGCCAGGCGCCCCCTAGGGGATGGGGAACCTGTCAGCCCCGGGCCTGTCACTGCCTGCTGTCCCTGCTGCCACCAGCCAGGCCTCTGAAAACTTGTCAAACCATGCCCAGACTTGGGGCCAGTTTGGCCCAAAGTCTGCAAGAGACAAGTCGGGAAGAAAGATAGGGGACAGAGGGAGAAAGCGAAGGGAGCAGGAGAAAGGGAAGGAAGAATAAAAAGTAGTGTTGGGCTGCAGGAGTGAGATGGAGGAATTGCAAGAAAAGAGGCAGGAAGCAGGAGAGTGAGAGAAAAGGAAAGAAGAGACATGCAGCCAGACGAGGGCTTAGTGAGAGAGGATGGGACAGCGAAGAGGATGAGAAGGACATAAGGCAAGGCTAGGACAGGCAAGGACAGGCAAGGCAAGGCTAGGCTGCAGGACATGTTTTTGCTTTATAGTTTCTAGCACATTCGTCTTCAGACTAGGAGGAAAGCCATAAGACCGTATGGATTAGGCCCAAGCAAAAACCCCAGCTACTTGAGACACTTAGACTAAGCCTAAAATACCAAGATCTCTCCATAAGGATGGTTTTTATACTGTACTTCCACAATCTGCTGGCAGTACAAAAAAATAAGCTGCAGATCTCCTTAGGCTGAGTCATGGTGCTTTGGGGCAGGGACCATGCATATCATGGGAATATTTCACAGTTTCTGCTCTGTTTTCAGTGTATGACACCAAAACACCCACCTGATGACATCCTTTCAAGAGCAAAGGCAGCAATTTGCAGAATTCCGCTTCTTAGGGGAAGTGAGAAATTGCTGAGCTGACACCAAGTCCTGCAGTGTCCCTGTCACCTGCAGAGCCACCGCATCCTCGCCAGGGTAGCGGGCATTGTGACAAAGGTTCTATGTCAGCTGGGTGTGGCAGCCAGGCGCCCCCTAGGGGATGGGGAGCCTGTCAGACCCGGGCCTGTCACTGCCTGGTGTCCCTGCTGCCACCAGCCAGGCCTCTGAAAACTTGTCAAACCATGCCCAGACTTGGGGCCAGTTTGGCCCAAAGTCTGCAAGAGACAAGTCGGGAAGAAAGATAGGGGACAGAGGGAGAAAGCGAAGGGAGCAGGAGAAAGGGAAGGAAGAGTAAAAAGTAGTGTTGGGCTGCAGGAGTGAGATGGAGGAATTGCAAGAAAAGAGGCAGGAAGCAGGAGAGTGAGAGAAAAGGAAAGAAGAGACATGCAGCCAGACGAGGGCTTAGTGAGAGAGGATGGGACAGCGAACAGGATGAGAAGGACATAAGGCAAGGCTAGGACAGGCAAGGACAGGCAAGGCAAGGCTAGGCTGCAGGACATGTTTTTGCTTTATACTTTCTAGCACATTCGTCTTCAGACTAGGAGGAAAGCCATAAGACCCTATGGATTAGGCCCAAGCAAAAGCCCCAGCTACTTGAGACACTTAGACTAGGCCTAAAATACCAAGATCTCTCCCTAAGGATGGTTTTTATACTGTACTTCCACAATCTGCTGGCAGTACAAAAAAATAAGCTGCAGATCTCCTTAGGCTGAGTCATGGTGCTTTGGGGCAGGGACCATGCATATCATGGGAATATTTCACAGTTTCTGCTCTGTTTTCAGTGTATGACACCAAAACACCCAGCTGATGACATCCTTTCAAGAGCAAAGACAGCAATTTGCAGAATTCCGCTTCTTAGGGGAAGTGAGAAATTGCTGAGCTGACACCAAGTCCTGCAGTGTCCCTGTCGCCTGCAGAGCCACCGCATCCTCGCCACGGTAGCGGGCATTGTGACAAAGGTTCTATGTCAGCTAGGTGTGGCAGCTAGGCGCCCCCTAGGCGATGGGGAGCCTGTCAGCCCCGGGCCTGTCACTGCCTGGTGTCCCTGCTGCCAGCAGCCAGGCCTCTGAAAACTTGTCAAACAATGCCCAGACTTGGGGCCAGTTTGGCCCAAAGTCTCCAAGAGACAAGTCGGGAAGAGAGATAGGGGTCAGAGGGAGAAAGCGAAGGGAGCAGGAGAAAGGGAAGGAAGAATAAAAAGTAGTGTTGGGCTGCAGGAGTGAGATGGAGGAATTGCAAGAAAAGAGGCAGGAAGCAGGAGAGTGAGAGAAAAGGAAAGAAGAGACGTGCAGCCAGACGAGGGCTTAGTGAGAGAGGATGGGACAGAGAACAGGATGAGAAGGACATAAGGCAAGGCTAGGACAGGCAAGGACAGGCAAGGCAAGGCTAGGCTGCAGGACATGTTTTTGCTTTATAGTTTCTAGCACATTCGTCTTCAGACTAGGAGGAAAGCCATAAGACCGTATGGATTAGGCCCAAGCAATAACCCCAGCTACTTGAGACACTTAGACTAAGCCTAAAATACCAAGATCTCTCCATAAGGATGGTTTTTATACTGTACTTCCACAATCTGCTGGCAGTACAAAAAAATAAGCTGCAGATCTCCTTAGGCTGAGTCATGGTGCTTTGGGGCAGGGACCATGCATATCATGGGAATATTTCACAGTTTCTGCTCTGTTTTCAGTGTATGACAGCAAAACACCCACCTGATGACATCCTTTCAAGAGCAAAGGCAGCAATTTGCAGAATTCCACTTCTTAGGGGAAGTGAGAAATTGCTGAGCTGACACCAAGTCCTGCAGTGTCCCTGTCACCTGCAGAGCCACCGCATCCTCGCCAGGGTAGCGGGCATTGTGACAAAGGTTCTATGTCAGCTGGGTGTGGCAGCCAGGCGCCCCCTAGGGGATGAGGAGCCTGTCAGCCCCGGGCCTGTCACTGCCTGGTGTCCCTGCTGCCACCAGCCAGGCCTCTGAAAACTTGTCAAACCATGACCAGACTTGGGGCCAGTTTGGCCCAAAGTCTGCAAGAGACAAGTCGGGAAGAAAGATAGGGGACAGAGGGAGAAAGCGAAGGGAGCAGGAGTAAGGGAAGGAAGAATAAAAAGTAGTGTTGGGCTGCAGGAGTGAGATGGAGGAATTGCAAGAAAAGAGGCAGGAAGCAGGAGAGTGAGAGAAAAGGAAAGAAGAGACATGCAGCCAGACGAGGGCTTAGTGAGAGAGGATGGGACAGCGAAGAGGATGAGAAGGACATAAGGCAAGGCTAGGACAGGCAAGGACAGGCAAGGCAAGGCTAGGCTGCAGGACATGTTTTTGCTTTATAGTTTCTAGCACATTCGTCTTCAGACTAGGAGGAAAGCCATAAGACCGTATGGATTAGGCCCAAGCAAAAACCCCAGCTACTTGAGACACTTAGACTAAGCCTAAAATACCAAGATCTCTCCATAAGGATGGTTTTTATACTGTACTTCCACAATCTGCTGGCAGTACAAAAAAATAAGCTGCAGATCTCCTTAGGCTGAGTCATGGTGCTTTGGGGCGAGGACCATGCATATCATGGGAATATTTCACAGTTTCTGCTCTGTTTTCAGTGTATGACACCAAAACACCCACCTGATGACATCCTTTCAAGAGCAAAGGCAGCAATTTGCAGAATTCCGCTTCTTAGGGGAAGTGAGAAATTGCTGAGCTGACATCAAGTCCTGCAGTGTCCCTGTCACCTGCAGAGCCACCGCATCCTCGCCAGGGTAGCGGGCATTGTGACAAAGGTTCTATGTCAGCTGGGTGTGGCAGCCAGGCGCCCCCTAGGGGATGGGGAGCCTGTCAGACCCGGGCCTGTCACTGCCTGGTGTCCCTGCTGCCACCAGCCAGGCCTCTGAAAACTTGTCAAACCATGCCCAGACTTGGGGCCAGTTTGGCCCAAAGTCTGCAAGAGACAAGTCGGGAAGAAAGATAGGGGACAGAGGGAGAAAGCGAAGGGAGCAGGAGAAAGGGAAGGAAGAGTAAAAAGTAGTGTTGGGCTGCAGGAGTGAGATGGAGGAATTGCAAGAAAAGAGGCAGGAAGCAGGAGAGTGAGAGAAAAGGAAAGAAGAGACATGCAGCCAGACGAGGGCTTAGTGAGAGAGGATGGGACAGCGAACAGGATGAGAAGGACATAAGGCAAGGCTAGGACAGGCAAGGACAGGCAAGGCAAGGCTAGGCTGCAGGACATGTTTTTGCTTTATAGTTTCTAGCACATTCGTCTTCAGACTAGGAGGAAAGCCATAAGACCCTATGGATTAGGCCCAAGCAAAAGCCCCAGCTACTTGAGACACTTAGACTAGGCCTAAAATACCAAGATCTCTCCCTAAGGATGGTTTTTATACTGTACTTCCACAATCTGCTGGCAGTACAAAAAAATAAGCTGCAGATCTCCTTAGGCTGAGTCATGGTGCTTTGGGGCAGGGACCATGCATATCATGGGAATATTTCACAGTTTCTGCTCTGTTTTCAGTGTATGACACCAAAACACCCAGCTGATGACATCCTTTCAAGAGCAAAGACAGCAATTTGCAGAATTCCGCTTCTTAGGGGAAGTGAGAAATTGCTGAGCTGACACCAAGTCCTGCAGTGTCCCTGTCGCCTGCAGAGCCACCGCATCCTCGCCACGGTAGCGGGCATTGTGACAAAGGTTCTATGTCAGCTAGGTGTGGCAGCTAGGCGCCCCCTAGGCGATGGGGAGCCTGTCAGCCCCGGGCCTGTCACTGCCTGGTGTCCCTGCTGCCAGCAGCCAGGCCTCTGAAAACTTGTCAAACAATGCCCAGACTTGGGGCCAGTTTGGCCCAAAGTCTCCAAGAGACAAGTCGGGAAGAGAGATAGGGGTCAGAGGGAGAAAGCGAAGGGAGCAGGAGAAAGGGAAGGAAGAATAAAAAGTAGTGTTGGGCTGCAGGAGTGAGATGGAGGAATTGCAAGAAAAAGGCAGGAAGCAGGAGAGTGAGAGAAAAGGAAAGAAGAGACATGCAGCCAGACGAGGGCTTAGTGAGAGAGGATGGGACAGAGAACAGGATGAGAAGGAAAGAAGGCAAGGCTAGGACAAGCAAGGACAGGCAAGGCAAGGCTAGGCTGCAGGACATGTTTTTGCTTTATAGTTTCTAGCACATTCGTCTTCAGACGAGGAGGAAAGCCATAAGACCGTATGGATTAGGCCCAAGCAAAAACCCCAGCTACTTGAGACACTTAGACTAAGCCTAAAATACCAAGATCTCTCCATAAGGATGGTTTTTATACTGTACTTCCACAATCTGCTGGCAGTACAAAAAAATAAGCTGCAGATCTCCTTAGGCTGAGTCATGGTGCTTTGGGGCAGGGACCATGCATATCATGGGAATATTTCACAGTTTGTGCTCTGTTTTCAGTGTATGACACCAAAACACCAACCTGATGACATCCTTTCAAGAGCAAAGGCAGCCATTTGCAGAATTCCGCTTCTTAGGGGAAGTGAGAAATTGCTGAGCTGACACCAAGTCCTGCAGTGTCCCTATCACCTGCCGAGCCACCGCATCCTCGCCACGGTAGCGGGCATTGTGACAAAGGTTCTATGTCAGCTAGGTGTGGCAGCCAGGCGCCCCCCCGGGGATGGGGAGCCTGTCAGCCCCGGGCCTGTCACTGCCTGGTGTCCCTGCTGCCACCAGCCAGGCCTCTGAAAACTTGTCAAACCATGCCGAGACTTGGGGCCAGTTTGGCCCAAAGTCTGCAAGAGACAAGTCGGGAAGAAAGATATGGGACAGAGGGAGAAAGCGAAGGGAGCAGGAGAAAGGGAAGGAAGAATAAAAAGTAGTGTTGGGCTGCAGGAGTGAGATGGAGGAATTGCAAGAAAAAGGCAGGAAGCAGGAGAGTGAGAGAAAAGGAAAGAAGAGACATGCAGCAAGACGAGGGCTTAGTGAGAGAGGATGGGACAGAGAACAGGATGAGAAGGACATAAGGCAAGGCTAGGACAGGCAAGGACAGGCAAGGCAAGGCTAGG
The DNA here is from genome assembly GCF_036013475.1 of Columba livia. Lineage (NCBI taxonomy): Eukaryota > Metazoa > Chordata > Aves > Columbiformes > Columbidae > Columba > Columba livia. The sequence goes on from NW_027043008.1 coordinate 2,982,069, forward strand.
CTGCAGGACATGTTTTTGCTTTATAGTTTCTAGCACATTCGTCTTCAGACTAGGAGGAAAGCCATAAGACCGTATGGATTAGGCCCAAGCAAAAACCCCAGCTACTTGAGACACTTAGACTAAGCCTAAAATACCAAGATCTCTCCATAAGGATGGTTTTCATACTGCACTTCCACAATCTGCTGGCAGTACAAAAAAATAAGCTGCAGATCTCCTTAGACTGAGTCATGGTGCTTTGGGGCAGGGACCAAGCATATCATGGGAATATTTCACAGTTTGTGCTCTGTTTTCAGTGTATGACAGCAAAACACCCACCTGATGACATCCTTTCAAGAGCAAAGGCAGCAATTTGCAGAATTCCGCTTCTTAGGGGAAGTGAGAAATTGCTGAGCTGACACCAAGTCCTGCAGTGTCCCTGTCACCTGCAGAGCCACCGCATCCTCGCCACGGTAGCGGGCATTGTGACAAAGGTTCTATGTCAGCTGGGTGTGGCAGTCAGGCGCCCCCTAGGGGATGGGGAGCCTGTCAGCCCCGGGCCTGTCACTGCCTGGTGTCCCTGCTGCCACCAGCCAGGCCTCTGAAAACTTGTCAAACCATGCCCAGACTTGGGGCCAGTTTGGCCCAAAGTCTGCAAGAGACAAGTCGGGAAGAAAGATAGGGGACAGAGGGAGAAAGCGAAGGGAGCAGGAGAAAGGGAAGGAAGAATAAAAAGTAGTGTTGGGCTGCAGGAGTGAGATGGAGGAATTGCAAGAAAAGAGGCAGGAAGCAGGAGAGTGAGAGAAAAGGAAAGAAGAGACGTGCAGCCAGACGAGGGCTTAGTGAGAGAGGATGGGACAGAGAACAGGATGAGAAGGACATAAGGCAAGGCTAGGACAGGCAAGGACAGGCAAGGCAAGGCTAGGCTGCAGGACATGTTTTTGCTTTATAGTTTCTAGCACATTCGTCTTCAGACTAGGAGGAAAGCCATAAGACCGTATGGATTAGGCCCAAGCAATAACCCCAGCTACTTGAGACACTTAGACTAAGCCTAAAATACCAAGATCTCTCCATAAGGATGGTTTTTATACTGTACTTCCACAATCTGCTGGCAGTACAAAAAAATAAGCTGCAGATCTCCTTAGGCTGAGTCATGGTGCTTTGGGGCAGGGACCATGCATATCATGGGAATATTTCACAGTTTCTGCTCTGTTTTCAGTGTATGACAGCAAAACACCCACCTGATGACATCCTTTCAAGAGCAAAGGCAGCAATTTGCAGAATTCCACTTCTTAGGGGAAGTGAGAAATTGCTGAGCTGACACCAAGTCCTGCAGTGTCCCTGTCACCTGCAGAGCCACCGCATCCTCGCCAGGGTAGCGGGCATTGTGACAAAGGTTCTATGTCAGCTGGGTGTGGCAGCCAGGCGCCCCCTAGGGGATGAGGAGCCTGTCAGCCCCGGGCCTGTCACTGCCTGGTGTCCCTGCTGCCACCAGCCAGGCCTCTGAAAACTTGTCAAACCATGACCAGACTTGGGGCCAGTTTGGCCCAAAGTCTGCAAGAGACAAGTCGGGAAGAAAGATAGGGGACAGAGGGAGAAAGCGAAGGGAGCAGGAGTAAGGGAAGGAAGAATAAAAAGTAGTGTTGGGCTGCAGGAGTGAGATGGAGGAATTGCAAGAAAAGAGGCAGGAAGCAGGAGAGTGAGAGAAAAGGAAAGAAGAGACATGCAGCCAGACGAGGGCTTAGTGAGAGAGGATGGGACAGCGAAGAGGATGAGAAGGACATAAGGCAAGGCTAGGACAGGCAAGGACAGGCAAGGCAAGGCTAGGCTGCAGGACATGTTTTTGCTTTATAGTTTCTAGCACATTCGTCTTCAGACTAGGAGGAAAGCCATAAGACCGTATGGATTAGGCCCAAGCAAAAACCCCAGCTACTTGAGACACTTAGACTAAGCCTAAAATACCAAGATCTCTCCATAAGGATGGTTTTTATACTGTACTTCCACAATCTGCTGGCAGTACAAAAAAATAAGCTGCAGATCTCCTTAGGCTGAGTCATGGTGCTTTGGGGCAGGGACCATGCATATCATGGGAATATTTCACAGTTTCTGCTCTGTTTTCAGTGTATGACACCAAAACACCCACCTGATGACATCCTTTCAAGAGCAAAGGCAGCAATTTGCAGAATTCCGCTTCTTAGGGGAAGTGAGAAATTGCTGAGCTGACATCAAGTCCTGCAGTGTCCCTGTCACCTGCAGAGCCACCGCATCCTCGCCACGGTAGCGGGCATTGTGACAAAGGTTCTATGTCAGCTGGGTGTGGCAGCCAGGCGCCCCCTAGGGGATGGGGAGCCTGTCAGACCCGGGCCTGTCACTGCCTGGTGTCCCTGCTGCCACCAGCCAGGCCTCTGAAAACTTGTCAAACCATGCCCAGACTTGGGGCCAGTTTGGCCCAAAGTCTGCAAGAGACAAGTCGGGAAGAAAGATAGGGGACAGAGGGAGAAAGCGAAGGGAGCAGGAGAAAGGGAAGGAAGAGTAAAAAGTAGTGTTGGGCTGCAGGAGTGAGATGGAGGAATTGCAAGAAAAGAGGCAGGAAGCAGGAGAGTGAGAGAAAAGGAAAGAAGAGACATGCAGCCAGACGAGGGCTTAGTGAGAGAGGATGGGACAGCGAACAGGATGAGAAGGACATAAGGCAAGGCTAGGACAGGCAAGGACAGGCAAGGCAAGGCTAGGCTGCAGGACATGTTTTTGCTTTATAGTTTCTAGCACATTCGTCTTCAGACTAGGAGGAAAGCCATAAGACCCTATGGATTAGGCCCAAGCAAAAGCCCCAGCTACTTGAGACACTTAGACTAAGCCTAAAATACCAAGATCTCTCCCTAAGGATGGTTTTTATACTGTACTTCCACAATCTGCTGGCAGTACAAAAAAATAAGCTGCAGATCTCCTTAGGCTGAGTCATGGTGCTTTGGGGCAGGGACCATGCATATCATGGGAATATTTCACAGTTTCTGCTCTGTTTTCAGTGTATGACACCAAAACACCCAGCTGATGACATCCTTTCAAGAGCAAAGACAGCAATTTGCAGAATTCCGCTTCTTAGGGGAAGTGAGAAATTGCTGAGCTGACACCAAGTCCTGCAGTGTCCCTGTCGCCTGCAGAGCCACCGCATCCTCGCCACGGTAGCGGGCATTGTGACAAAGGTTCTATGTCAGCTAGGTGTGGCAGCCAGGCGCCCCCTAGGCGATGGGGAGCCTGTCAGCCCCGGGCCTGTCACTGCCTGGTGTCCCTGCTGCCAGCAGCCAGGCCTCTGAAAACTTGTCAAACAATGCCCAGACTTGGGGCCAGTTTGGCCCAAAGTCTCCAAGAGACAAGTCGGGAAGAGAGATAGGGGTCAGAGGGAGAAAGCGAAGGGAGCAGGAGAAAGGGAAGGAAGAATAAAAAGTAGTGTTGGGCTGCAGGAGTGAGATGGAGGAATTGCAAGAAAAAGGCAGGAAGCAGGAGAGTGAGAGAAAAGGAAAGAAGAGACATGCAGCCAGACGAGGGCTTAGTGAGAGAGGATGGGACAGAGAACAGGATGAGAAGGAAAGAAGGCAAGGCTAGGACAAGCAAGGACAGGCAAGGCAAGGCTAGGCTGCAGGACATGTTTTTGCTTTATAGTTTCTAGCACATTCGTCTTCAGACTAGGAGGAAAGCCATAAGACCGTATGGATTAGGCCCAAGGAAAAACCCCAGCTACTTGAGACACTTAGACTAAGCCTAAAATACCAAGATCTCTCCATAAGGATGGTTTTTATACTGTACTTCCACAATCTGCTGGCAGTACAAAAAAATAAGCTGCAGATCTCCTTAGGCTGAGTCATGGTGCTTTGGGGCAGGGACCATGCATATCATGGGAATATTTCACAGTTTGTGCTCTGTTTTCAGTGTATGACACCAAAACACCAACCTGATGACATCCTTTCAAGAGCAAAGGCAGCCATTTGCAGAATTCCGCTTCTTAGGGGAAGTGAGAAATTGCTGAGCTGACACCAAGTCCTGCAGTGTCCCTATCACCTGCCGAGCCACCGCATCCTCGCCACGGTAGCGGGCATTGTGACAAAGGTTCTATGTCAGCTAGGTGTGGCAGCCAGGCGCCCCCCCGGGGATGGGGAGCCTGTCAGCCCCGGGCCTGTCACTGCCTGGTGTCCCTGCTGCCACCAGCCAGGCCTCTGAAAACTTGTCAAACCATGCCGAGACTTGGGGCCAGTTTGGCCCAAAGTCTGCAAGAGACAAGTCGGGAAGAAAGATATGGGACAGAGGGAGAAAGCGAAGGGAGCAGGAGAAAGGGAAGGAAGAATAAAAAGTAGTGTTGGGCTGCAGGAGTGAGATGGAGGAATTGCAAGAAAAAGGCAGGAAGCAGGAGAGTGAGAGAAAAGGAAAGAAGAGACATGCAGCAAGACGAGGGCTTAGTGAGAGAGGATGGGACAGAGAACAGGATGAGAAGGACATAAGGCAAGGCTAGGACAGGCAAGGACAGGCAAGGCAAGGCTAGGCTGCAGGACATGTTTTTGCTTTATAGTTTCTAGCACATTCGTCTTCAGACTAGGAGGAAAGCCATAAGACCGTATGGATTAGGCCCAAGCAAAAACCCCAGCTACTTGAGACACTTAGACTAAGCCTAAAATACCAAGATCTCTCCATAAGGATGGTTTTCATACTGCACTTCCACAATCTGCTGGCAGTACAAAAAAATAAGCTGCAGATCTCCTTAGACTGAGTCATGGTGCTTTGGGGCAGGGACCAAGCATATCATGGGAATATTTCACAGTTTGTGCTCTCTTTTCAATGTATGACACCAAAACACCCACCTGATGACATCCTTTCAAGAGCAAAGGCAGCAATTTGCAGAATTCCGCTTCTTAGGGGAAGTGAGAAATTGCTGAGCTGACATCAAGTCCTGCAGTGTCCCTGTCACCTGCAGAGCCACCGCATCCTCGCCACGGTAGCGGGCATTGTGACAAAGGTTCTATGTCAGCTAGGTGTGGCAGCCAGGCGCCCCCTAGGGGATGGGGAGCCTGTCAGCCCCGGGCCTGTCACTGCCTGGTGTCCCTGCTGCCAGCAGCCAGGCCTCTGAAAACTTGTCAAACCATGCCCAGACTTGGGGCCAGTTTGGCCCAAATTCTCCAAGAGAGAAGTGGGGAAGAAAGATAGGGGACAGACGGAGAAAGCGAAGGGAGCAGATGAAAGGGAAGGAAGAATAAAAAGTAGTGTTGGGCTGCAGGAGTGAGATGGAGGAATTGCAAGAAAAGAGGCAGGAAGCAGGAGAGTGAGAGAAAAGGAAAGAAGAGACATGCAGCCAGACGAGGGCTTAGTGAGAGAGGATGGGACAGAGAACAGGATGAGAAGGAAAGAAGGCAAGGCTAGGACAGGCAAGGACAGGCAAGGCAAGGCTAGGCTGCAGGACATGTTTTCGCTTTAAAGTTTTGTAGCACATTCGTCTTCAGACTAGGAGGAAAGCCATAAGACCGTATGGATTAGGCCCAAGCAAAAACCCCAGCTACTTGAGACACTTAGACTAAGCCTAAAATACCAAGATCTCTCCATAAGGATGGCTTTCATACTGTACTTCCACAATCTGCTGGCAGTACAAAAAAATAAGCTGCAGATCTCCTTAGGCTGAGTCATGGTGCTTTGGGGCAGGGACCATGCATATCATGGGAATATTTCACAGTTTCTGCTCTGTTTTCAGTGTATGACACCAAAACACCCACCTGATGACATCCTTTCAAGAGCAAAGGCAGCAATTTGCAGAATTCCGCTTCTTAGGGGAAGTGAGAAATTGCTGAGCTGACATCAAGTCCTGCAGTGTCCCTGTCACCTGCAGAGCCACCGCATCCTCGCCACGGTAGCGGGCATTGTGACAAAGGTTCTATGTCAGCGAGGTGTGGCAGCCAGGCGCCCCCTAGGGGATGGGGAGCCTGTCAGCCCCGGGCCTGTCACTGCCTGCTGGCCCTGCTGCCACCAGCCAGGCCTCTGTAAACTTGTCAAACCATGCCCAGACTTGGGGCCAGTTTGGCCCAAAGTCTGCAAGAGACAAGTCGGGAAGAAAGATAGGGGACAGAGGGAGAAAGCGAAGGGAGCAGGAGAAAGGGAAGGAAGAGTAAAAAGTAGTGTTGGGCTGCAGAAATGAGATGGAGGAATTGCAAGAAAAGAGGCAGGAAGCAGGAGAGTGAGAGAAAAGGAAAGAAGAGACATGCAGCCAGACGAGGGCTTAGTGAGAGAGGATGGGACAGAGAACAGGATGAGAAGGACATAAGGCAAGGCTAGGACAGGCAAGGACAGGCAAGGCAAGGCTAGGCTGCAGGACATGTTTTTGCTTTATAGTTTCTAGCACATTCGTCTTCAGACTAGGAGGAAAGCCATAAGACCCTATGGATTAGGCCCAAGCAAAAACCCCAGCTACTTGAGACACTTAGACTAAGCCTAAAATACCAAGATCTCTCCATAAGGATGGTTTTCATACTGCACTTCCACAATCTGCTGGCAGTACAAAAAAATAAGCTGCAGATCTCCTTAGACTGAGTCATGGTGCTTTGGGGCAGGGACCATGCATATCATGGGAATATTTCACAGTTTGTGCTCTGTTTTCAGTGTATGACACCAAAACACCCACCTGATGACATCCTTTCAAGAGCAAAGGCAGCAATTTGCAGAATTCCGCTTCTTAGGGGAAGTGAGAAATTGCTGAGCTCACATCAAGTCCTGCAGTGTCCCTGTCACCTGCAGAGCCACCGCATCCTCGCCACGGTAGCGGGCATTGTGACAAAGGTTCTATGTCAGCTAGGTGTGGCAGCCAGGCGCCCCCTAGGGGATAGGGAGCTTGTCAGCCCCAGGCCTGTCACTGCCTGGTGTCCCTGCTGCCACCAGCCAGGCCCCTGAAAACTTGTCAAACCATGCCCAGACTTGGGGCCAGTTTGGCCCAAAGTCTGCAAGAGACAAGTCGGGAAGAAAGATATGGGACAGAGGGAGAAAGCGAAGGGAGCAGGAGAAAGGGAAGGAAGAATAAAAAGTAGTGTTGGGCTGCAGGAGTGAGATGGAGGAATTGCAAGAAAAGAGGCAGGAAGCAGGAGAGTGAGAGAAAAGGAAAGAAGAGACATGCAGCCAGACGAGGGCTTAGTGAGAGAGGATGGGACAGAGAACAGGATGAGAAGGAAAGAAGGCAAGGCTAGGACAGGCAAGGACAGGCAAGGCAAGGCTAGGCTGCAGGACATGTTTTTGCTTTATAGTTTCTAGCACATTCGTCTTCAGACTAGGAGGAAAGCCATAAGACCGTATGGATTAGGCCCAAGCAAAAACCCCAGCTACTTGAGACACTTAGACTAAGCCTAAAATATGAAGATCTCTCCATGAGGATGGTTTTTATACTGTACTTCCACAATCTGCTGGCAGTACAAAAAAATAAGCTGCAGATCTCCTTAGGCTGAGTCATGGTGCTTTGGGGCAGGGACCATGCATATCATGGGAATATTTCACAGTTTCTGCTCTGTTTTCAGTGTATGACACCAAAACACCCACCTGATGACATCCTTTCAAGAGCAAAGACAGCAATTTGCAGAATTCCGCTTCTTAGGGGAAGTGAGAAATTGCTGAGCTGACATCAAGTCATGCAGTGTCCCTGTCGCCTGCAGAACCACCGCATCCTCGCCACGGTAGCGGGCATTGTGACAAAGGTTCTATGTCAGCTAGGTGTGGCAGCCAGGCGCCCCCTAGGGGATGGGGAGCCTGTCAGCCCCGGGCCTGTCACTGCCTGGTGTCCCTGCTGCCAGCAGCCAGGCCTCTGAAAACTTGTCAAACCATGCCCAGACTTGGGGCCAGTTTGGCCCAAAGTCTGCAAGAGACAAGTCGGGAAGAAAGATAGGGGACAGAGGGAGAAAGCGAAGGGAGCAGGAGAAAGGGAAGGAAGAGTAAAAAGTAGTGTTGGGCTGCAGAAATGAGATGGAGGAATTGCAAGAAAAGAGGCAGGAAGCAGGAGAGTGAGAGAAAAGGAAAGAAGAGACATGCAGCCAGACGAGGGCTTAGTGAGAGAGGATGGGACAGAGAACAGGATGAGAAGGAAAGAAGGCAAGGCTAGGACAGGCAAGGACAGGCAAGGCAAGGCTAGGCTGCAGGACATGTTTTTGCTTTATAGTTTCTAGCACATTCGTCTTCAGACGAGGAGGAAAGCCATAAGACCGTATGGATTAGGCCCAAGCAAAAACCCCAGCTACTTGAGACACTTAGACTAAGCCTAAAATACCAAGATCTCTCCATAAGGATGGTTTTTATACTGTACTTCCACAATCTGCTGGCAGTACCAAAAAATAAGTTGCAGATCTCCTTAGGCTGAGTCATGGTGCTTTGGGGCAGGGACCATGCATATCATGGGAATATTTCACAGTTTGTGCTCTGTTTTCAGTGTATGACACCAAAACACCCACCTGATGACATCCTTTCAAGAGCAAAGGCAGCAATTTGCAGAATTCCGCTTCTTAGGGGAAGTGAGAAATTGCTGAGCTGACACCAAGTCCTGCAGTGTCCCTGTCACCTGCAGAGCCACCGGATCCTCGCCACGGTAGCGGGCATTGTGACAAAGGTTCTATGTCAGCTAGGTGTGGCAGCCAGGCGCCCCCCCGGGGATGGGGAGCCTGTCAGCCCCGGGCCTGTCACTGCCTGGTGTCCCTGCTGCCAGCAGCCAGGCCTCTGAAAACTTGTCAAATATGCCCAGACTTGGGGCCAGTTTGGCCCAAAGTCTCCAAGAGACAAGTCGGGAAGAAAGATATGGGACAGAGGGAGAAAGCGAAGGGAGCAGGAGAAAGGGAAGGAAGAATAAAAAGTAGTGTTGGGCTGCAGGAGTGAGATGGAGGAATTGCAAGAAAAGAGGCAGGAAGCAGGAGAGTGAGAGTAAAGGAAAGAAGAGACATGCAGCCAGACGAGGGCTTAGTGAGAGAGGATGGGACAGAGAACAGGATGAAAAGGAAATAAGGCAAGGCAAGGACAGGCAAGGACAGGCAAGGCAAGGCTAGGCTGCAGGACATGTTTTTGCTTTATAGTTTCTACCACATTCGTCTTCAGATGAGGAGGAAAGCCATAAGACCGTATGGATTAGGCCCAAGCAAAAACCCCAGCTACTTGAGACACTTAGACTAGGCCTAAAATACCAAGATCTCTCCATAAGGATGGTTTTTATACTGTACTTCCACAATCTGCTGGCAGTACAAAAAAATAAGCTGCAGATCTCCTTAGGCTGAGTCATGGTGCTATGGGGCAGGGACCATGCATATCAGGGGAATATTTCACAGTTTCTGCTCTGTTTTCAGTGTATGACACCGAAACACCCACCTGACGACATCCTTTCAAGAGCAAAGGCAGCAATTTGCAGAATTCCGCTTCTTAGGGGAAGTGAGAAATTGCTGAGCTGACACCAAGTCCTGCAGTGTCCCTATCACCTGCCGAGCCACCGCATCCTCGCCACGGTAGCGGGCATTGTGACAAAGGTTCTATGTCAGCTAGGTGTGGCAGCCAGGCGCCCCCTAGGGGATGGGGAGCTTGTCAGCCCCGGGCCTGTCACTGCCTGGTGTCCCTGCTGCCACCAGCCAGGCTTCTGAAAACTTGTCAAACCATGCCCAGACTTGGGGCCAGTTTGGCCAAAAGTCTCCAAGAGACAAGTCAGGAAGAAAGATAGGGGTCAGAGGGAGAAAGCGAAGGGAGCAGGAGAAAGGGAAGGAAGAATAAAAAGTAGTGTTGGGCTGCAGGAGTGAGATGGAGGAATTGCAAGAAAAGAGGCAGGAAGCAGGAGAGTGAGAGAAAAGGAAAGAAGAGACATGCAGCCAGACGAGGGCTTAGTGAGAGAGGATGGGACAGAGAACAGGATGAGAAGGAAAGAAGGCAAGGCTAGGACAGGCAAGGACAGGCAAGGCAAGGCTAGGCTGCAGGACATGTTTTTGCTTTATAGTTTCTAGCACATTCGTCTTCAGACTAGGAGGAAAGCCATAAGACCGTATGGATTAGGCCCAAGCAAAAACCCCAGCTACTTGAGACAATTAGACTAAGCCTAAAATACCAAGATCTCTCCATAAGGATGGTTTTCATACTGCACTTCCACAATCTGCTGGCAGTACAAAAAAATAAGCTGCAGATCTCCTTAGGCTGAGTCATGGTGCTTTGGGGCAGGGACCATGCATATCATGGGAATATTTCACAGTTTCTGCTCTGTTTTCAGTGTATGACACCAAAACACCCACCTGATGACATCCTTTCAAGAGCAAAGGCAGCCATTTGCAGAATTCCGCTTCTTAGGGGAAGTGAGAAATTGCTGAGCTGACACCAAGTCCTGCAGCGTCCCTGTCACCTGCAGAGCCACCGCATCCTCGCCACGGTAGCGGGCATTGTGACAAAGGTTCTATGTCAGCTAGGTGTGGCAGCCAGGCGCCCCCTAGGGGATGGGGAGCCTGTCAGCCCCGGGCCTGTCACTACCTGGTGTCCCTGCTGCCAGCAGCCAGGCCTCTGAAAACTTGTCAAACCATGCCCAGACTTGGGGCCAGTTTGGCCCAAATTCTCCAAGAGAGAAGTCGGGAAGAAAGATAGGGGACAGACGGAGAAAGCGAAGGGAGCAGGAGAAAGGGAAGGAAGAATAAAAAGTAGTGTTGGGCTGCAGGAGTGAGATGGAGGAATTGCAAGAAAAGAGGCAGGAAGCAGGAGAGTGAGAGAAAAGGAAAGAAGAGACATGCAGCCAGACGAGGGCTTAGTGAGAGAGGATGGGACAGAGAACAGGATGAGAAGGAAAGAAGGCAAGGCTAGGACAGGCAAGGACAGGCAAGGCAAGGCTAGGCTGCAGGACATGTTTTTGCTTTAAAGTTTTGTAGCACATTCGTCTTCAGACTAGGAGGAAAGCCATAAGACCGTATGGATTAGGCCCAAGCAAAAACCCCAGCTACTTGAGACACTTAGACTAAGCCTAAAATACCAAGATCTCTCCATAAGGATGGCTTTCATACTGTACTTCCACAATCTGCTGGCAGTACAAAAAAATAAGCTGCAGATCTCCTTAGGCTGAGTCATGGTGCTTTGGGGCAGGGACCATGCATATCATGGGAATATTTCACAGTTTCTGCTCTGTTTTCAGTGTATGACACCAAAACACCCACCTGATGACATCCTTTCAAGAGCAAAGGCAGCAATTTGCAGAATTCCGCTTCTTAGGGGAAGTGAGAAATTGCTGAGCTGACACCAAGTCCTGCAGTGTCCCTGTCACCTGCAGAGCCACCGCATCCTCGCCACGGTAGCGGGCATTGTGACAAAGGTTCTATGTCAGCGAGGTGTGGCAGCCAGGCGCCCCCTAGGGGATGGGGAGCCTGTCAGCCCCGGGCCTGTCACTGCCTGCTGGCCCTGCTGCCACCAGCCAGGCCTCTGTAAACTTGTCAAACCATGCCCAGACTTGGGGCCAGTTTGGCCCAAAGTCTGCAAGAGACAAGTCGGGAAGAAAGATAGGGGACAGAGGGAGAAAGCGAAGGGAGCAGGAGAGAGGGAAGGAAGAATAAAAAGTAGTGTTGGGCTGCAGGAGTGAGATGGAGGAATTGCAAGAAAAGAGGCAGGAAGCAGGAGAGTGAGAGAAAAGGAAAGAAGAGACATGCAGCCAGACGAGGGCTTAGTGAGAGAGGATGGGACAGAGAACAGGATGAGAAGGAAAGAAGGCAAGGCTAGGACAGGCAAGGACAGGCAAGGCAAGGCTAGGCTGCAGGACATGTTTTTGCTTTATAGTTTCTAGCACATTCGTCTTCAGACTAGGAGGAAAGCCATAAGACCGTATGGATTAGGCCCAAGCAAAAACCCCAGCTACTTGAGACACTTAGACTAAGCCTAAAATACCAAGATCTCTCCATAAGGATGGTTTTCATACTGCACTTCCACAATCTGCTGGCAGTACAAAAAAATAAGCTGCAGATCTCCTTAGGCTGAGTCATGGTGCTTTGGGGCAGGGACCATGCATATCATGGGAATATTTCACAGTTTCTGCTCTGTTTTCAGTGTATGACACCAAAACACCCACCTGATGACATCCTTTCAAGAGCAAAGGCAGCAATTTGCAGAATTCCGCTTCTTAGGGGAAGTGAGAAATTGCTGAGCTGACACCAAGTCCTGCAGTGTCCCTGTCACCTGCAGAGCCACCGCATCCTCGCCACGGTAGCGGGCATTGTGACAAAGGTTCTATGTCAGCTAGGTGTGGCAGCCAGGCGCCCCCCCGGGGATGGGGAGCCTGTCAGCCCCGGGCCTGTCACTGCCTGGTGTCCCTGCTGCCAGCAGCCAGGCCTCTGAAAACTTGTCAAATATGCCCAGACTTGGGGCCAGTTTGGCCCAAAGTCTCCAAGAGACAAGTCGGGAAGAAAGATATGGGACAGAGGGAGAAAGCGAAGGGAGCAGGAGAAAGGGAAGGAAGAATAAAAAGTAGTGTTGGGCTGCAGGAGTGAGATGGAGGAATTGCAAGAAAAGAGGCAGGAAGCAGGAGAGTGAGAGTAAAGGAAAGAAGAGACATGCAGCCAGACGAGGGCTTAGTGAGAGAGGATGGGACAGAGAACAGGATGAAAAGGAAATAAGGCAAGGCAAGGACAGGCAAGGACAGGCAAGGCAAGGCTAGGCTGCAGGACATGTTTTTGCTTTATAGTTTCTAGCACATTCGTCTTCAGATGAGGAGGAAAGCCATAAGACCGTATGGATTAGGCCCAAGCAAAAACCCCAGCTACTTGAGACACTTAGACTAGGCCTAAAATACCAAGATCTCTCCATAAGGATGGTTTTTATACTGTACTTCCACAATCTGCTGGCAGTACAAAAAAATAAGCTGCAGATCTCCTTAGGCTGAGTCATGGTGCTATGGGGCAGGGACCATGCATATCAGGGGAATATTTCACAGTTTCTGCTCTGTTTTCAGTGTATGACACCGAAACACCCACCTGACGACATCCTTTCAAGAGCAAAGGCAGCAATTTGCAGAATTCCGCTTCTTAGGGGAAGTGAGAAATTGCTGAGCTGACACCAAGTCCTGCAGTGTCCCTATCACCTGCCGAGCCACCGCATCCTCGCCACGGTAGCGGGCATTGTGACAAAGGTTCTATGTCAGCTAGGTGTGGCAGCCAGGCGCCCCCTAGGGGATGGGGAGCTTGTCAGCCCCGGGCCTGTCACTGCCTGGTGTCCCTGCTGCCACCAGCCAGGCTTCTGAAAACTTGTCAAACCATGCCCAGACTTGGGGCCAGTTTGGCCAAAAGTCTCCAAGAGACAAGTCAGGAAGAAAGATAGGGGTCAGAGGGAGAAAGCGAAGGGAGCAGGAGAAAGGGAAGGAAGAATAAAAAGTAGTGTTGGGCTGCAGGAGTGAGATGGAGGAATTGCAAGAAAAGAGGCAGGAAGCAGGAGAGTGAGAGAAAAGGAAAGAAGAGACATGCAGCCAGACGAGGGCTTAGTGAGAGAGGATGGGACAGAGAACAGGATGAGAAGGAAAGAAGGCAAGGCTAGGACAGGCAAGGACAGGCAAGGCAAGGCTAGGCTGCAGGACATGTTTTTGCTTTATAGTTTCTAGCACATTCGTCTTCAGACTAGGAGGAAAGCCATAAGACCGTATGGATTAGGCCCAAGCAAAAACCCCAGCTACTTGAGACAATTAGACTAAGCCTAAAATACCAAGATCTCTCCATAAGGATGGTTTTCATACTGCACTTCCACAATCTGCTGGCAGTACAAAAAAATAAGCTGCAGATCTCCTTAGGCTGAGTCATGGTGCTTTGGGGCAGGGACCATGCATATCATGGGAATATTTCACAGTTTCTGCTCTGTTTTCAGTGTATGACACCAAAACACCCACCTGATGACATCCTTTCAAGAGCAAAGGCAGCCATTTGCAGAATTCCGCTTCTTAGGGGAAGTGAGAAATTGCTGAGCTGACACCAAGTCCTGCAGCGTCCCTGTCACCTGCAGAGCCACCGCATCCTCGCCACGGTAGCGGGCATTGTGACAAAGGTTCTATGTCAGCTAGGTGTGGCAGCCAGGCGCCCCCTAGGGGATGGGGAGCCTGTCAGCCCTGGGCCTGTCACTGCCTGGTGTCCCTGCTGCCAGCAGCCAGGCCTCTGAAAACTTGTCAAACTATGCCCAGACTTGGGGCCAGTTTGGCCCAAAGTCTCCAAGAGACAAGTCGGGAAGAAAGATATGGGACAGAGGGAGAAAGCGAAGGGAGCAGGAGAAAGGGAAGGAAGAATAAAAAGTAGTGTTGGGCTGCAGGAGTGAGATGGAGGAATTGCAAGAAAAGAGGCAGGAAGCAGGAGAGTGAGAGTAAAGGAAAGAAGAGACATGCAGCCAGACGAGGGCTTAGTGAGAGAGGATGGGACAGAGAACAGGATGAAAAGGAAATAAGGCAAGGCAAGGACAGGCAAGGACAGGCAAGGCAAGGCTAGGCTGCAGGACATGTTTTTGCTTTATAGTTTCTAGCACATTCGTCTTCAGACTAGGAGGAAAGCCATAAGACCGTATGGATTAGGCCCAAGCAAAAACCCCAGCTACTTGAGACACTTAGACTAAGCCTAAAATACCAAATTCTCTCCATAAGGATGGTTTTTATACTGTACTTCCACAATCTGCTGGCAGTACAAAAAAATAAGCTGCAGATCTCCTTAGGCTGAGTCATGGTGCTTTGGGGCAGGGACCATGCATATCATGGGAATATTTCACAGTTTCTGCTCTGTTTTCAGTGTATGACACCAAAACACCCACCTGATGACATCCTTTCAAGAGCAAAGGCAGCCATTTGCAGAATTCCGCTTCTTAGGGGAAGTGAGAAATTGCTGAGCTGACACCAAGTCCTGCAGCGTCCCTGTCACCTGCAGAGCCACCGCATCCTCGCCACGGTAGCGGGCATTGTGACAAAGGTTCTATGTCAGCTAGGTGTGGCAGCCAGGCGCCCCCTAGGGGATGGGGAGCCTGTCAGCCCCGGGCCTGTCACTACCTGGTGTCCCTGCTGCCAGCAGCCAGGCCTCTGAAAACTTGTCAAACCATGCCCAGACTTGGGGCCAGTTTTCCCCAAATTCTCCAAGAGAGAAGTCGGGAAGAAAGATATGGGACAGAGGGAGAAAGCGAAGGGAGCAGGAGAAAGGGAAGGAAGAATAAAAAGTAGTGTTGGGCTGCAGGAGTGAGATGGAGGAATTGCAAGAAAAGAGGCAGGAAGCAGGAGAGTGAGAGTAAAGGAAAGAAGAGACATGCAGCCAGACGAGGGCTTAGTGAGAGAGGATGGGACAGAGAACAGGATGAAAAGGAAATAAGGCAAGGCAAGGACAGGCAAGGACAGGCAAGGCAAGGCTAGGCTGCAGGACATGTTTTTGCTTTATAGTTTCTAGCACATTCGTCTTCAGACTAGGAGGAAAGCCATAAGACCGTATGGATTAGGCCCAAGCAAAAACCCCAGCTACTTGAGACACTTAGACTAGGCCTAAAATACCAAATTCTCTCCATAAGGATGGTTTTTATACTGTACTTCCACAATCTGCTGGCAGTACAAAAAAATAAGCTGCAGATCTCCTTAGGCTGAGTCATGGTGCTTTGGGGCAGGGACCATGCATATCATGGGAATATTTCACAGTTTCTGCTCTGTTTGCAGTGTATGACACCAAAACACCCACCTGATGACATCCTTTCAAGAGCAAAGGCAGCCATTTGCAGAATTCCGCTTCTTAGGGGAAGTGAGAAATTGCTGAGCTGACACCAAGTCCTGCAGCGTCCCTGTCACCTGCAGAGCCACCGCATCCTCGCCACGGTAGCGGGCATTGTGACAAAGGTTCTATGTCAGCTAGGTGTGGCAGCCAGGCGCCCCCTAGGGGATGGGGAGCCTGTCAGCCCCGGGCCTGTCACTACCTGGTGTCCCTGCTGCCAGCAGCCAGGCCTCTGAAAACTTGTCAAACCATGCACAGACTTGGGGCCAGTTTTCCCCAAATTCTCCAAGAGAGAAGTCGGGAAGAAAGATAGGGGACAGACGGAGAAAGCGAAGGGAGCAGGAGAAAGGGAAGGAAGAATAAAAAGTAGTGTTGGGCTGCAGGAGTGAGATGGAGGAATTGCAAGAAAAGAGGCAGGAAGCAGGAGAGTGAGAGAAAAGGAAAGAAGAGACATGCAGCCAGACGAGGGCTTAGTGAGAGAGGATGGGACAGAGAACAGGATGAGAAGGAAAGAAGGCAAGGCTAGGACAGGCAAGGACAGGCAAGGCAAGGCTAGGCTGCAGGACATGTTTTTGCTTTAAAGTTTTGTAGCACATTCGTCTTCAGACTAGGAGGAAAGCCATAAGACCGTATGGATTAGGCCCAAGCAAAAACCCCAGCTACTTGAGACACTTAGACTGAGCCTAAAATACCAAGATCTCTCCATAAGGATGGCTTTCATAATGTACTTCCACAATCTGCTGGCAGTACAAAAAAATAAGCTGCAGATCTCCTTAGGCTGAGTCATGGTGCTTTGGGGCAGGGACCATGCATATCATGGGAATATTTCACAGTTTCTGCTCTGTTTTCAGTGTATGACACCAAAACACCCACCTGATGACATCCTTTCAAGAGCAAAGGCAGCAATTTGCAGAATTCCGCTTCTTAGGGGAAGTGAGAAATTGCTGAGCTGACATCAAGTCCTGCAGTGTCCCTGTCACCTGCAGAGCCACCGCATCCTCGCCACGGTAGCGGGCATTGTGACAAAGGTTCTATGTCAGCGAGGTGTGGCAGCCAGGCGCCCCCTAGGGGATGGGGAGCCTGTCAGCCCCGGGCCTGTCACTGCCTGCTGGCCCTGCTGCCACCAGCCAGGCCTCTGTAAACTTGTCAAACCATGCCCAGACTTGGGGCCAGTTTGGCCCAAAGTCTGCAAGAGACAAGTCGGGAAGAAAGATAGGGGACAGAGGGAGAAAGCGAAGGGAGCAGGAGAGAGGGAAGGAAGAATAAAAAGTAGTGTTGGGCTGCAGGAGTGAGATGGAGGAATTGCAAGAAAAGAGGCAGGAAGCAGGAGAGTGAGAGAAAAGGAAAGAAGAGACATGCAGCCAGACGAGGGCTTAGTGAGAGAGGATGGGACAGAGAACAGGATGAGAAGGAAAGAAGGCAAGGCTAGGACAGGCAAGGACAGGCAAGGCAAGGCTAGGCTGCAGGACATGTTTTTGCTTTATAGTTTCTAGCACATTCGTCTTCAGACTAGGAGGAAAGCCATAAGACCGTATGGATTAGGCCCAAGCAAAAACCCCAGCTACTTGAGACACTTAGACTAAGCCTAAAATACCAAGATCTCTCCATAAGGATGGTTTTCATACTGCACTTCCACAATCTGCTGGCAGTACAAAAAAATAAGCTGCAGATCTCCTTAGGCTGAGTCATGGTGCTTTGGGGCAGGGACCATGCATATCATGGGAATATTTCACAGTTTCTGCTCTGTTTTCAGTGTATGACACCAAAACACCCACCTGATGACATCCTTTCAAGAGCAAAGGCAGCAATTTGCAGAATTCCGCTTCTTAGGGGAAGTGAGAAATTGCTGAGCTGACATCAAGTCCTGCAGTGTCCCTGTCACCTGCAGAGCCACCGCATCCTCGCCACGGTAGCGGGCATTGTGATAGAGGTTCTATGTCAGCTAAGTGTGGCAGCCAGGCGCCCCCCCGGGGATGGGGAGCCTGTCAGCCCTGGGCCTGTCACTGCCTGGTGTCCCTGCTGCCAGCAGCCAGGCCTCTGAAAACTTGTCAAACTATGCCCAGACTTGGGGCCAGTTTGGCCCAAAGTCTCCAAGAGACAAGTCGGGAAGAAAGATATGGGACAGAGGGAGAAAGCGAAGGGAGCAGGAGAAAGGGAAGGAAGAATAAAAAGTAGTGTTGGGCTGCAGGAGTGAGATGGAGGAATTGCAAGAAAAGAGGCAGGAAGCAGGAGAGTGAGAGTAAAGGAAGGAAGAGACATGCAGCCATACGAGGGCTTAGTGAGAGAGGATGGGACAGAGAACAGGATGAAAAGGAAATAAGGCAAGGCAAGGACAGGCAAGGACAGGCAAAGCAAGGCTAGGCTGCAGGACATGTTTTTGCTTTATAGTTTCTAGCACATTCGTCTTCAGACTAGGAGGAAAGCCATAAGACCGTATGGATTAGGCCCAAGCAAAAACCCCAGCTACTTGAGACACTTAGACTAGGCCTAAAATACCAAGATCTCTCCATAAGGATGGTTTTTATACTGTACTTCCACAATCTGCTGGCAGTACAAAAAAATAAGCTGCAGATCTCCTTAGGCTGAGTCATGGTGCTTTGGGGCAGGGACCATGCATATCATGGGAATATTTCACAGTTTCTGCTCT
The DNA here is from genome assembly GCF_036013475.1 of Columba livia. Lineage (NCBI taxonomy): Eukaryota > Metazoa > Chordata > Aves > Columbiformes > Columbidae > Columba > Columba livia. Next base: position 3,000,393 of record NW_027043008.1, read on the forward strand.
GTTTTCAGTGTATGACACCAAAACACCCACCTGATGACATCCTTTCAAGAGCAAAGGCAGCAATTTGCAGAATTCCGCTTCTTAGGGGAAGTGAGAAATTGCTGAGCTGACATCAAGTCCTGCAGTGTCCCTGTCACCTGCAGAGCCACCGCATCCTCGCCACGGTAGCGGGCATTGTGATAGAGGTTCTATGTCAGCTAAGTGTGGCAGCCAGGCGCCCCCCCGGGGATGGGGAGCCTGTCAGCCCTGGGCCTGTCACTGCCTGGTGTCCCTGCTGCCAGCAGCCAGGCCTCTGAAAACTTGTCAAACTATGCCCAGACTTGGGGCCAGTTTGGCCCAAAGTCTCCAAGAGACAAGTCGGGAAGAAAGATATGGGACAGAGGGAGAAAGCGAAGGGAGCAGGAGAAAGGGAAGGAAGAATAAAAAGTAGTGTTGGGCTGCAGGAGTGAGATGGAGGAATTGCAAGAAAAGAGGCAGGAAGCAGGAGAGTGAGAGTAAAGGAAGGAAGAGACATGCAGCCATACGAGGGCTTAGTGAGAGAGGATGGGACAGAGAACAGGATGAAAAGGAAATAAGGCAAGGCAAGGACAGGCAAGGACAGGCAAAGCAAGGCTAGGCTGCAGGACATGTTTTTGCTTTATAGTTTCTAGCACATTCGTCTTCAGACTAGGAGGAAAGCCATAAGACCGTATGGATTAGGCCCAAGCAAAAACCCCAGCTACTTGAGACACTTAGACTAGGCCTAAAATACCAAGATCTCTCCATAAGGATGGTTTTTATACTGTACTTCCACAATCTGCTGGCAGTACAAAAAAATAAGCTGCAGATCTCCTTAGGCTGAGTCATGGTGCTTTGGGGCAGGGACCATGCATATCATGGGAATATATCACAGTTTCTGCTCTGTTCTCAGTGTATGACACCAAAACACCCACCTGATGACATCCTTTCAAGAGCAAAGGCAGCAATTTGCAGAATTCCGCTTCTTAGGGGAAGTGAGAAATTGCTGAGCTGACACCAAATCCTGCAGCGTCCCTTTCACCTGCAGAGCCACCGCATCCTCGCCACGGTAGCGGGCATTGTGACAAAGGTTCTATGTCAGCTAGGTGTGGCAGCCAGGCGCCCCCTAGGGGATGGGGAGCCTGTCAGCCCCGGGCCTGTCACTGCCTGGTGTCCCTGCTGCCACCAGCCAGGCCTCTGAAAACTTGTCAAACCATGCCCAGACTTGGGGCCAGTTTGGCCCAAATTCTCCAAGAGACAAGTCGGGAAGAAAGATAGGGGACAGACGGAGAAAGCGAAGGGAGCAGGAGAAAGGGAAGGAAGAATAAAAAGTAGTGTTGGGCTGCAGGAGTGAGATGGAGGAATTGCAAGAAAAGAGGCAGGAAGCAGGAGAGTGAGAGAAAAGGAAAGAAGAGACATGCAGCCAGACGAGGGCTTAGTGAGAGAGGATGCCACAGAGAACAGGATGAGAAGGACAGAAGGCAAGGCTAGGACAGGCAAGGACAGGCAAGGCAAGGCTAGGCTGCAGGACATGTTTTTGCTTTAAAGTTTTGTAGCACATTCGTCTTCAGACTAGGAGGAAAGCCATAAGACCGTATGGATTAGGCCCAAGCAAAAACCCCAGCTACTTGAGACACTTAGACTAAGCCTAAAATACCAAGATCTCTCCATAAGGATGGTTTTCATACTGTACTTCCACAATCTGCTGGCAGTACAAAAAAATAAGCTGCAGATCTCCTTAGGCTGAGTCATGGTGCTTTGGGGCAGGGACCATGCATATCATGGGAATATTTCACAGTTTCTGCTCTGTTTTCAGTGTATGACACCAAAACACCCACCTGATGACATCCATTCAAGAGCAAAGGCAGCAATTTGCAGAATTCCGCTTCTTAGGGGAAGTGAGAAATTGCTGAGCTGACACCAAGTCCTGCAGTGTCCCTGTCACCTGCAGAGCCACGGCATCCTCGCCACGGTAGCGGGCATTGTGACAAAGGTTCTATGTCAGCTAGGTGTGGCAGCCAGGCGCCCCCTAGGGGATGGGGAGCCTGTCAGCCCCGGGCCTGTCACTGCCTGCTGGCCCTGCTGCCACCAGCCAGGCCCCTGAAAACTTGTCAAACCATGCCCAGACTTGGGGCCAGTTTGGCCCAAAGTCTTCAAGAGACAAGTCGGGAAGAAAGATAGGGGACAGAGGGAGAAAGCGAAGGGAGCAGGAGAGAGGGAAGGAAGAATAAAAAGTAGTGTTGGGCTGCAGGAGTGAGATGGAGGAATTGCAAGAAAAGAGGCAGGAAGCAGGAGAGTGAGAGAAAAGGAAAGAAGAGACATGCAGCCAGACGAGGGCTTAGTGAGAGAGGATGGGACAGAGAACAGGATGAGAAGGAAATAAGGCAAGGCTAGGACAGGCAAGGACAGGCAAGGCAAGGCTAGGCTGCAGGACATGTTTTTGCTTTATAGTTTCTAGCACATTCGTCTTCAGACTAGGAGGAAAGCCATAAGACCGTATGGATTAGGCCCAAGCAAAAACCCCAGCTACTTGAGACACTTAGACTAAGCCTAAAATACCAAGATCTCTCCATAAGGATGGTTTTTATACTGTACTTCCACAATCTGCTGGCAGTACAAAAAAATAAGCTGCAGATCTCCTTAGGCTGAGTCATGGTGCTTTGGGGCAGGGACCATGCATATCATGGGAATATTTCACAGTTTGTGCTCTGTTTTCAGTGTATGACACCAAAACACCCACCTGATGACATCCTTTCAAGAGCAAAGGCGGCAATTTGCAGAATTCCGCTTCTTAGGGGAAGTGAGAAATTGCTGAGCTGACACCAAGTCCTGCAGTGTCCCTGTCACCTGCAGAGCCACCGCATCCTCGCCACGGTAGCGGGCATTGTGACAAAGGTTCTATGTCAGCTAGGTGTGGCAGCCAGGCGCCCCCTAAGATATGGGGAGCTTGTCAGCCCCGGGCCTGTCACTGCCTGGTGTCCCTGCTGCCACCAGCCAGGCCCCTGAAAACTTGTCAAACCATGCCCAGACTTGGGGCCAGTTTGGCCCAAAGTCTGCAAGAGACAAGTCGGGAAGAAAGATATGGGACAAAGGGAGAAAGCGAAGGGAGGAGGAGAACGGGAAGGAAGAATAAAAAGTAGTGTTGGGCTGCAGGAGTGAGATGGAGGAATTGCAAGAAAAGAGGCAGGAAGCAGGAGAGTGAGAGAAAAGGAAAGAAGAGACATGCAGCCAGACGAGGGCTTAGTGAGAGAGGATGGGACAGAGAACAGGATGAAAAGGAAATAAGGCAAGGCTAGGACAGGCAAGGACAGGCAAGGCAAGGCTAGGCTGCAGGACATGTTTTTGCTTTATAGTTTCTAGCACATTCGTCTTCAGACTAGGAGGAAAGCCATAAAAACATATGGATTAGGACCAAGCAAAAACCCCAGCTACTTGACACACTTAGACTAAGCCTAAAATACCAAGATCTCTCCATAAGGATGGTTTTTATACTGTACATCCACAAGCTGCTGGCAGTACAAAAATATAAGCTGCAGATCTCCTTAGGCTGAGTCATGGTGCTTTGGGGCAGGGACCATGCATATCATGGGAATATTTCACAGTTTCTGCTCTGTTCTCAGTGTATGACACCAAAACACCCACCTGATGACATCCTTTCAAGAGCAAAGGCAGCAATTTGCAGAATTCCGCTTCTTAGGGGAAGTGAGAAATTGCTGAGCTGACACCAAGTCCTGCAGTGTCCCTATCACCTGCCGAGCCACCGCATCCTCGCCACGGTAGCGGGCATTGTGACAAAGGTTCTATGTCAGCTAGGTGTGGCAGCCAGGAGCCCCCTAGGGGATGGGGAGCTTGTCAGCCCCGGGCCTGTCACTGCCTGGTGTCCCTGCTGCCACCATCCAGGCCCCTGAAAACTTGTCAAACCATGCCCAGACTTGGGGCCAGTTTGGCCCAAAGTCTCCAAGAGACAATTCGGGAAGAAAGATATGGGACAGAGGGAGAAAGCGAAAGGAGCAGGAGAACGGGAAGGAAGAATAAAAAGTAGTGTTGGGCTGCAGGAGTGAGATGGAGGAATTGCAAGAAAAGAGGCAGGAAGCAGGAGAGTGAGAGAAAAGGAAAGAAGAGACATGCAGCCAGACGAGGGGTTAGTGAGAGAGGATGGGACAGAGAACAGGATGAGAAGGAAAGAAGGCAAGGCTAGGACAGGCAAGGACAGGCAAGGCAAGGCTAGGCTGCAGGACATGTTTTTGCTTTATAGTTTCTAGCACATTCGTCTTCAGACTAGGAGGAAAGCCATAAGACCGTATGGATTAGGCCCAAGCAAAAACCCCAGCTACTTGAGACACTTAGACTGAGCCTAAAATACCAAGATCTCTCCATAAGGATGGCTTTTATACTGTACTTCCACAATTTGCTGGCAGTACCAAAAAATAAGCTGCAGATCTCCTTAGGCTGAGTCATGGTGCTTTGGGGCAGGGACCATGCATATCATGGGAATATTTCACAGTTTCTGCTCTGTTTTCAGTGTATGACACCAAAACACCCACCTGATGACATCCTTTCAAGAGCAAAGGCCGCAATTTGCAGAATTCCGCTTCTTAGGGGAAGTGAGAAATTGCTGAGCTGACACCAAGTCCTGCAGTGTCCCTGTCACCTGCAGAGCCACCGCATCCTCGCCACGGTAGCGGGCATTGTGACAAAGGTTCTATGTCAGCTGGGTGTGGCAGCCAGGCGCCCCCTAGGGGATGGGGAGCCTGTCAGCCCCGGGCCTGTCACTGCCTGGTGTCCCTGCTGCCACCAGCCAGGCCTCTGAAAACTTGTCAAACCATACCCAGACTTGGGGCCATTTTGGCCCAAAGTCTCCAAGAGACAAGTCGGGAAGAAAGATATGGGACAGAGGGAGAAAGCGAAGGGAGCAGGAGAAAGGGAAGGAAGAATAAAAAGTAGTGTTGGGCTGCAGGAGTGAGATGGAGGAATTGCAAGAAAAGAGGCAGGAAGCAGGAGAGTGAGAGAAAAGGAAAGAAGAGACATGCAGCCAGACGAGGGCTTAGTGAGAGAGGATGGGACAGAGAACAGGATGAGAAGGACCTAAGGCAAGGCTAGGACAGGCAAGGACAGGCAAGGACAGGCAAGGCAAGGCTAGGCTGCAGGACATGTTTTTGCTTTATACTTTCTAGCACATTCGTCTTCAGACTAGGAGGAAAGCCATAAGACCGTATGGATTAGGCCCAAGCAAAAACCCCAGCTACTCTAGACACTTAGACTAATCCTAAAATAACAAGATCTCTCCATAAGGATGGTTTTCATACTGTACTTCCACAATCTGCTGGCAGTAGAAAAAAATAATCTGCAGATCTCCTTAGGCTGAGTCATGGTGCTTTGGGGCAGGGACCATGCATATCATGGGAATATTTCACAGTTTCTGCTCTGTTTTCAGTGTATGACACCAAAACACCCACCTGATGACATCCTTTCAAGAGCAAAGGCAGCAATTTGCAGAATTCCGCTTCTAAGGGGAAGCGAGAAATTGCTGAGCTGACACCAAGTCCTGCAGTGTCCCTGTCACCTGCAGAGTCACCGCATCCTCGCCACGGTAGCGGGCATTGTGACAAAGGTTCTATGTCAGCTGGGTGTGGCAGCAAGGCGCCCCCTAGGGGATGGGGAGCCTGTCAGCCCCGGGCCTGTCACTGCCTGGTGTCCCTGCTGCCACCAGCCAGGCCCCTGAAAACTTGTCAAACCATGCCCAGACTTGGGGCCAGTTTGGCCCAAAGTCTCCAAGAGACAAGTCGGGAAGAAAGATATGGGACAGAGGGAGAAAGCGAAGGGAGCAGGAGAACGGGAAGGAAGAATAAAAAGTAGTGTTGGGCTGCAGGAGTGAGATGGAGGAATTGCAAGAAAAGAGGCAGGAAGCAGGAGAGTGAGAGAAAAGGAAAGAAGAGACATGCAGCCAGAAGAGGGCTTAGTGAGAGAGGATGGGACAGAGAACAGGATGAGAAGGACATAAGGCAAGGCTAGGACAGGCAAGGACAGGCAAGGACAGGCAAGGCAAGGCTAGGCTGCAGGACATGTTTTTGCTTTATACTTTCTAGCACATTCGTCTTCAGACTAGGAGGAAAGCCATAAGACCGTATGGATTAGGCCCAAGCAAAAACCCCAGCTACTTGAGACACTTAGACTAAGCCTAAAATACGAAGATCTCTCCATAAGGATGGTTTTCATACTGTACTTCCACAATCTGCTGGCAGTACAAAAAAATAAGCTGCAGATCTCCTTAGGCTGAGTCATGGTGCTTTGGGGCAGGGACCATGCATATCATGGGAATATTTCACAGTTTCTGCTCTGTTTTCAGTGTATGACACCAAAACACCCACCTGATGACATCCTTTCAAGAGCAAAGGCAGCAATTTGCAGAATTCCGCTTCTTAGGGGAAGTGAGAAATTGCTGAGATGACACCAAGTCCTGCAGTGTCCCTGTCACCTGCAGAGCCACCGCATCCTCGCCAGGGTAGCGGGCATTGTGACAAAGGTTCTATGTCAGCTGGGTGTGGCAGCCAGGCGCCCCCTAGGGGATGGGGAGCCTGTCAGCCCCGGGCCTGTCACTGCCTGGTGTCCCTGCTGCCACCAGCCAGGCCTCTGAAAACTTGACAAACCATGCCCAGACTTGGGGCCAGTTTGGCCCAAAGTCTCCAAGAGACAAGTCGGGAAGAAAGATAGGGGACAGAGGGAGAAAGCGAAGGGAGCAGGAGAAAGGGAAGGAAGAATAAAAAGTAGTGTTGGGCTGCAGGAGTGAGATGGAGGAATTGCAAGAAAAGAGGCAGGAAGCAGGAGAGTGAGAGAAAAGGAAAGAAGAGACATGCAGCCAGACGAGGGCTTAGTGAGAGAGGATGGGACAGAGAACAGGATGAGAAGGAAAGAAGGCAAGGCTAGGACAGGCAAGGACAGGCAAGGCAAGGCTAGGCTGCAGGACATGTTTTTGCTTTATAGTTTCTAGCACATTCGTCTTCAGACTAGGAGGAAAGCCATAAGACCGTATGGATTAGGCCCAAGCAAAAACCCCAGCTACTTGAGACACTTAGACTAAGCCTAAAATACGAAGATCTCTCCATAAGGATGGTTTTCATACTGTACTTCCACAATCTGCTGGCAGTACAAAAAAATAAGCTGCAGATCTCCTTAGGCTGAGTCATGGTGCTTTGGGGCAGGGACCATGCATATCATGGGAATATTTCACAGTTTCTGCTCTGTTTGCAGTGTATGACACCAAAACACCCACCTGATGACATCCTTTCAAGAGCAAAGGCAGCAATTTGCACAATTCCGCTTCTTAGGGGAAGTGAGAAATTGCTGAGCTGACACCAAGTCCTGCAGTGTCCCTGTCACCTGCAGAGCCACCGCATCCTCGCCACGGTAGCGGGCATTGTGACAAAGGTTCTATGTCAGCTGGGTGTGGCAGCCAGGCGCCCCCTAGGGGATGGGGAGCCTGTCAGCCCCGGGCCTGTCACTGCCTGCTGGCCCTGCTGCCACCAGCCAGGCCCCTGAAAACTTGTCAAACCATGCCCAGACATGGGGCCAGTTTGGCCCAATGTCTCCAAGAGACAAGTCGGGAAGAAAGATATGGGACAGAGGGAGAAAGCGAAGGGAGCAGGAGAACGGGAAGGAAGAATAAAAAGTAGTGTTGGGCTGCAGGAGTGAGATGGAGGAATTGCAAGAAAAGAGGCAGGAAGCAGGAGAGTGAGAGAAAAGGAAAGAAGAGACATGCAGCCAGACGAGGGGTTAGTGAGAGAGGATGGGACAGAGAACAGGATGAGAAGGAAAGAAGGCAAGGCTAGGACAGGCAAGGACAGGCAAGGCAAGGCTAGGCTGCAGGACATGTTTTTGCTTTATAGTTTCTAGCACATTCGTCTTCAGACTAGGAGGAAAGCCATAAGACCGTATGGATTAGGCCCAAGCAAAAACCCCAGCTACTTGAGACACTTAGACTGAGCCTAAAATACCAAGATCTCTCCATAAGGATGGCTTTTATACTGTACTTCCACAATTTGCTGGCAGTACCAAAAAATAAGCTGCAGATCTCCATAGGCTGAGTCATGGTGTTTTGGGGCAGGGACCATGCATATCATGGGAATATTTCACAGTTTCTGCTCTGTTTTCAGTGTATGACACCAAAACACCCACCTGATGACATCCTTTCAAGAGCAAAGGCAGCAATTTGCAGAATTCCGCTTCTTAGGGGAAGTGAGAAATTGCTGAGCTGACACCAAGTCCTGCAGTGTCCCTGTCACCTGCAGAGCCACCGCATCCTCGCCACGGTAGCGGGCATTGTGACAAAGGTTCTATGTCAGCTGGGTGTGGCAGCCAGGCGCCCCCTAGGGGATGGGGAGCCTGTCAGCCCCGGGCCTGTCACTGCCTGGTGTCCCTGCTGCCACCAGCCAGGCCTCTGAAAACTTGTCAAACCATGCCCAGACTTGGGGCCAGTTTGGCCCAAAGTCTCCAAGAGACAAGTCGGGAAGAAAGATAGGGGACAGAGGGAGAAAGCGAAGGGAGCAGGAGAAAGGGAAGGAAGAATAAAAAGTAGTGTTGGGCTGCAGGAGTGAGATGGAGGAATTGCAAGAAAAGAGGCAGGAAGCAGGAGAGTGAGAGAAAAGGAAAGAAGAGACATGCAGCCAGACGAGGGCTTAGTGAGAGAGGATGGGACAGAGAACAGGATGAAAAGGAAATAAGGCAAGGCTAGGACAAGCAAGGACAGGCAAGGCAAGGGTAGGCTGCAGGACATGTTTTTGCTTTATAGTTTCTAGCACATTCGTCTTCAGACTAGGAGGAAAGCCATAAGACCGTATGGATTAGGCCCAAGCAAAAACCCCAGCTACTTGAGACACGTAGACTAGGTCTAAAATACCAAGATCTCTCCATAAGGATGGTTTTTATACTGTACTTCCACAATCTGCTGGCAGTACAAAAAAATAAGCTGCAGATCTCCTTAGGCTGAGTCATGGTGCTTTGGGGCAGGGACCATGCATATCATGGGAATATTTCACAGTTTCTGCTCTGTTTTCAGTGTATGACACCAAAACACCCACCTGATGACATCCTTTCAAGAGCAAAGGCAGCAATTTGCAGAATTCCGCTTCTTAGGGGAAGCGAGAAATTGCTGAGCTGACACCAAGTCCTGCAGTGTCCCTGTCACCTGCAGAGTCACCGCATCCTAGCCACGGTAGAGGGCATTGTGACAAAGGTTCTATGTCAGCTGGGTGTGGCAGCCAGGCGCCCCCTAGGGGATGGGGAGCCTGTCAGCCCCGGGCCTGTCACTGCCTGGTGTCCCTGCTGCCACCAGCCAGGCCCCTGAAAACTTGTCAAACCATGCCCAAACTTGGGGCCAGTTTGGCCCAAAGTCTCCAAGAGACAAGTCGGGAAGAAAGATAGGGGACAGAGGGAGAAAGCGAAGGGAGCTGGAGAAAGGGAAGGAAGAATAAAAAGTAGTGTTGGGCTGCAGGAGTGAGATGGAGGAATTGCAAGAAAAGAGGCAGGAAGCAGGAGAGTGAGAGAAAAGGAAAGAAGAGACATGCAGCCAGACGAGGGCTTAGTGAGAGAGGATGGGACAGAGAACAGGATGAGAAGGAAAGAAGGCAAGGCTAGGACAGGCAAGGACAGGCAAGGCAAGGCTAGGCTGCAGGACATGTTTTTCCTTTATAGTTTCTAGCACATTCATCTTCAGACTAGGAGGAAAGCCATAAGACCGTATGGATTAGGCCCAAGCAAAAACTCCAGCTACTTGAGACACTTAGACTAGGTCTTAAAATACCAAGATCTCTCCATAAGGATGGTTTTTATACTGTACTTCCACAATCTGCTGGCAGTACAAAAAAATAAGCTGCAGATCTCCTTAGGCTGAGTCATGGTGCTTTGGGGCAGGGACCATGCATATCATGGGAATATTTCACAGTTTCTGCTCTGTTTTCAGTGTATGACACCAAAACACCCACCTGATGACATCCTTTCAAGAGCAAAGGCAGCAATTTGCAGAATTCCGCTTCTTAGGGGAAGTGAGAAATTGCTGAGCTGACACCAAGTCCTGCAGTGTCCCTGTCACCTGCAGAGCCACCGCATCCTCGCCACGGTAGCGGGCATTGTGACAAAGGTTCTATGTCAGCTGGGTGTGGCAGCCAGGCGCCCCCTAGGGGATGGGGAGCCTGTCAGCCCCGGGCCTGTCACTGCCTGGTGTCCCTGCTGCCACCAGCCAGGCCCCTGAAAACTTGTCAAACCATGCCCAAACTTGGGGCCAGTTTGGCCCAAAGTCTCCAAGAGACAAGTCGGGAAGAAAGATAGGGGACAGAGGGAGAAAGCGAAGGGAGCAGGAGAAAGGGAAGGAAGAATAAAAAGTAGTGTTGGGCTGCAGGAGTGAGATGGAGGAATTGCAAGAAAAGAGGCAGGAAGCAGGAGAGTAAGAGAAAAGGAAAGAAGAGACATGCAGCCAGACGAGGGCTTAGTGAGAGAGGATGGGACAGAGAACAGGATGAAAAGGAAATAAGGCAAGGCTAGGACAAGCAAGGACAGGCAAGGCAAGGCTAGGCTGCAGGACATGTTTTTGCTTTATAGTTTCTAGCACATTCGTCTTCAGACTAGGAGGAAAGCCATAAGACCGTATGGATTAGGCCCAAGCAAAAACCCCAGCTACTTGAGACACTTAGACTAGGCCTAAAATACCAAGATCTCTCCATAAGGATGGTTTTTATACTGTACTTCCACAATCTGCTGGCAGTACAAGAAAATAATCTGCAGATCTCCTTAGGCTGAGTCATGGTGCTTTGGGGCAGGGACCATGCATATCATGGGAATATTTCACAGTTTCTGCTCTGTTTGCAGTGTATGACACCAAAACACCCACCTGATGACATCCTTTCAAGAGCAAAGGCAGCAATTTGCAGCATTCCGCTTCTTAGGGGAAGTGAGAAATTGCTGAGCTGACACCAAGTCCTGCAGTGTCCCTGTCACCTGCAGAGCCACCGCATCCTCGCCACGGTAGCGGGCATTGTGACAAAGGTTCTATGTCAGCTGGGTGTGGCAGCCAGGCGCCCCCTAGGGGATGGGGAGCCTGTCAGCCCCGGGCCTGTCACTGCCTGCTGGCCCTGCTGCCAGCAGCCAGGCCTCTGAAAACTTGTCAAACCATGCCCAGACTTGGGGCCAGTTTGGCCCAAAGTCTCCAAGAGAGAAGTCGGGAAGAAAGATAGGGGACAGAGGGAGAAAGCGAAGTGAGCTGGAGAAAGGGAAGGAAGAATAAAAAGTAGTGTTGGGCTGCAGGAGTGAGATGGAGGAATTGCAAGAAAAGAGGCAGGAAGCAGGAGAGTGAGAGAAAAGGAAAGAAGAGACATGCAGCCAGACGAGGGCTTAGTGAGAGAGGATGGGACAGAGAACAGGATGAGAAGGAAATAAGGCAAGGCTAGGACAAGCAAGGACAGGCAAGGCAAGGCTAGGCTGCAGGACATGTTTTTGCTTTACAGTTTCTAGCACATTCGTCTTCAGACTAGGAGGAAAGCCATAAGACCGTATGGATTAGGCCCAAGCAAAAACCCCAGCTACTTGAGACACTTAGACTAAGCCTAAAATATGAAGATCTCTCCATGAGGATGGTTTTTATACTGTACTTCCACAATCTGCTGGCAGTACAAAAAAATAAGCTGCAGATCTCCTTAGGCTGAGTCATGGTGCTTTGGGGCAGGGACCATGCATATCATGGGAATATTTCACAGTTTGTGCTCTTTTTTCAGTGTATGACACCAAAACACCCACCTGATGACATCCTTTCAAGAGCAAAGGCAGCAATTTGCAGAATTCCGCTTCTTAGGGGAAGTGAGAAATTGCTGAGCTGACACCAAGTCCTGCAGTGTCCCTGTCACCTGCAGAGCCACCGCATCCTCGCCACGGTAGCGGGCATTGTGACAAAGGTTCTATGTCAGCTGGGTGTGGCAGCCAGGCGCCCCCTAGGGGATGGGGAACCTGTCAGCCCCGGGCCTGTCACTGCCTGGTGTCCCTGCTGCCACCAGCCAGGCCTCTGAAAACTTGTCAAACCATGCCCAGACTTGGGGCCAGTTTGGCCCAAAGTCTCCAAGAGAAAAGTCGGGAAGAAAGATAGGGGACAGAGGGAGAAAGCGAAGTGAGCTGGAGAAAGGGAAGGAAGAATAAAAAGTAGTGTTGGGCTGCAGGAGTGAGATGGAGGAATTGCAAGAAAAGAGGCAGGAAGCAGGAGAGTGAGAGAAAAGGAAAGAAGAGACATGCAGCCAGACGAGGGCTTAGTGAGAGAGGATGGGACAGAGAACAGGATGAAAAGGAAATAAGGCAAGGCTAGGACAGGCAAGGACAGGCAAGGCAAGGCTAGGCTGCAGGACATGTTTTTGCTTTATAGTTTCTAGCACATTCGTCTTCAGACTAGGAGGAAAGCCATAAGACCGTATGGATTAGGCCCAAGCAAAAACCCCAGCTACTTGAGACACTTAGACTAAGCCTAAAATACCAAGATCTCTCCATAAGGATGGTTTTTATACTGTACTTCCACAATCTGCTGGCAGTACAAAAAAATAAGCTGCAGATCTCCTTAGGCTGAGTCATGGTGCTTTGGGGCAGGGACCATGCATATCATGGGAATATTTCACAGTTTCTGCTCTGTTTTCAGTGTATGACACCAAAACACCCACCTGATGACATCCTTTCAAGAGCAAAGGCAGCAATTTGCAGAATTCCGCTTCTTAGGGGAAGTGAGAAATTGCTGAGCTGACACCAAGTCCTGCAGTGTCCCTGTCACCTGCAGAGCCACCGCATCCTCGCCACGGTAGCGGGCATTGTGACAAAGGTTCTATGTCAGCTGGGTGTGGCAGCCAGGCGCCCCCTAGGGGATGGGGAGCCTGTCAGCCCCGGGCCTGTCACTGCCTGGTGTCCCTGCTGCCACCAGCCAGGCCTCTGAAAACTTGACAAACCATGCCCAGACTTGGGGCCAGTTTGGCCCAAAGTCTGCAAGAGACAAGTCGGGAAGAAAGATAGGGGACAGAGGGAGAAAGCGAAGGGAGCAGGAGAAAGGGAAGGAAGAATAAAAAGTAGTGTTGGGCTGCAGGAGTGAGATGGAGGAATTGCAAGAAAAGAGGCAGGAAGCAGGAGAGTGAGAGAAAAGGAAAGAAGAGACATGCAGCCAGACGAGGGCTTAGTGAGAGAGGATGGGACAGAGAACAGGATGAGAAGGAAATAAGGCAAGGCTAGGACAAGCAAGGACAGGCAAGGCAAGGCTAGGCTGCAGGACATGTTTTTGCTTTATAGTTTCTAGCACATTCGTCTTCAGACTAGGAGGAAAGCCATAAGACCGTATGGATTAGGCCCAAGCAAAAACCCCAGCTACTTGAGACACTTAGACTAAGCCTAAAATACCAAGATCTCTCCATAAGGATGGTTTTTATACTGTACTTCCACAATCTGCTGGCAGTACAAAAAAATAAGCTGCAGATCTCCTTAGGCTGAGTCATGGTGCTTTGGGGCAGGGACCATGCATATCATGGGAATATTTCACAGTTTGTGCTCTGTTTTCAGTGTATGACACCAAAACACCCACCTGATGACATCCTTTCAAGAGCAAAGGCAGCAATTTGCAGAATTCCGCTTCTTAGGGGAAGTGAGAAATTGCTGAGCTGACACCAAGTCCTGCAGTGTCCCTGTCACCTGCAGAGCCACCGCATCCTCGCCAGGGTAGCGGGCATTGTGACAAAGGTTCTATGTCAGCTGGGTGTGGCAGCCAGGCGCCCCCTAGGGGATGGGGAACCTGTCAGCCCCGGGCCTGTCACTGCCTGGTGTCCCTGCTGCCACCAGCCAGGCCTCTGAAAACTTGTCAAACCATGCCCAGACTTGGGGCCAGTTTGGCCCAAAGTCTCCAAGAGAGAAGTCGGGAAGAAAGATAGGGGACAGAGGGAGAAAGCGAAGTGAGCTGGAGAAAGGGAAGGAAGAAAGAAAGTAGTGTTGGGCTGCAGGAGTGAGATGGAGGAATTGCAAGAAAAGAGGCAGGAAGCAGGAGAGTGAGAGAAAAGGAAAGAAGAGACATGCAGCCAGACGAGGGCTTAGTGAGAGAGGATGGGACAGAGAACAGGATGAGAAGGAAATAAGGCAAGGCTAGGACAAGCAAGGACAGGCAAGGCAAGGCTAGGCTGCAGGACATGTTTTTGCTTTATAGTTTCTAGCACATTCGTCTTCAGACTAGGAGGAAAGCCATAAGACCGTATGGATTAGGCCCAAGCAAAAACCCCAGCTACTTGAGACACTTAGACTAAGCCTAAAATACGAAGATCTCTCCATGAGGATGGTTTTTATACTGTACTTCCACAATCTGCTGGCAGTACAAAAAAATAAGCTGCAGATCTCCTTAGGCTGAGTCATGGTGCTTTGGGGCAGGGACCATGCATATCATGGGAATATTTCACAGTTTGTGCTCTGTTTTCAGTGTATGACACCAAAACACCCACCTGATGACATCCTTTCAAGAGCAAAGGCAGCAATTTGCAGAATTCCGCTTCTTAGGGGAAGTGAGAAATTGCTGAGCTGACACCAAGTCCTGCAGTGTCCCTGTCACCTGCAGAGCCACCGCATCCTTGCCACGGTAGCGGGCATTGTGACAAAGGTTCTATGTCAGCTGGGTGTGGCAGCCAGGCGCCCCCTAGGGGATGGGGAGCCTGTCAGCCCCGGGCCTGTCACTGCCTGGTGTCCTGCTGCCACCAGCCAGGCCTCTGAAAACTTGTCAAACCATGCCCAGACTTGGGGCCAGTTTGGCCCAAAGTCTCCAAGAGACAAGTCGGGAAGAAAGATAGGGGACAGAGGGAGAAAGCGAAGTGAGCTGGAGAAAGGGAAGAAAGAATAAAAAGTAGTGTTGGGCTGCAGGAGTGAGATGGAGGAATTGCAAGAAAAGAGGCAGGAAGCAGGAGAGTGAGAGAAAAGGAAAGAAGAGACATGCAGCCAGACGAGGGCTTAGTGAGAGAGGATGGGACAGAGAACAGGATGAAAAGGAAATAAGGCAAGGCTAGGACAGGCAAGGACAGGCAAGGCAAGGCTAGGCTGCAGGACATGTTTTTGCTTTATAGTTTCTAGCACATTCGTCTTCAGACTAGGAGGAAAGCCATAAGACCGTATGGATTAGGCCCAAGCAAAAACCCCAGCTACTTGAGACACTTAGACTAAGCCTAAAATACCAAGATCTCTCCATAAGGATGGTTTTTATACTGTACTTCCACAATCTGCTGGCAGTACAAAAAAATAAGCTGCAGATCTCCTTAGGCTGAGTCATGGTGCTTTGGGGCAGGGACCATGCATATCATGGGAATATTTCACAGTTTCTGCTCTGTTTGCAGTGTATGACACCAAAACACCCACCTGATGACATCCTTTCAAGAGCAAAGGCAGCAATTTGCAGAATTCCGCTTCTTAGGGGAAGTGAGAAATTGCTGAGCTGACACCAAGTCCTGCAGTGTCCCTGTCACCTGCAGAGCCACCGCATCCTCGCCACGGTAGCGGGCATTGTGACAAAGGTTCTATGTCAGCTGGATGTGGCAGCCAGGCGCCCCCTAGGGGATGGGGAGCCTGTCAGCCCCGGGCCTGTCACTGCCTGCTGGCCCTGCTGCCACCAGCCAGGCCTCTGAAAACTTGTCAAACCATGCCCAGACTTGGGGCCAGTTTGGCCCAAAGTCTCCAAGAGACAAGTCGGGAAGAAAGATAGGGGACAGAGGGAGAAAGCGAAGGGAGCAGGAGAAAGGGAAGGAAGAATAAAAAGTAGTGTTGGGCTGCAGGAGTGAGATGGAGGAATTGCAAGAAAAGAGGCAGGAAGCAGGAGAGTGAGAGAAAAGGAAAGAAGAGACATGCAGCCAGATGAGGGCTTAGTGAGAGAGGATGGGACAGAGAACAGGATGAGAAGGAAAGAAGGCAAGGCTAGGACAAGCAAGGACAGGCAAGGCAAGGCTAGGCTGCAGGACATGTTTTTGCTTTATAGTTTCTAGCACATTCGTCTTCAGACTAGGAGGAAAGCCATAAGACCGTATGGATTAGGCCCAAGCAAAAACCCCAGCTACTTGAGACACTTAGACTAAGCCTAAAATACCAAGATCTCTCCATAAGGATGGTTTTTATACTGTACTTCCACAATCTGCTGGCAGTACAAAAAAATAAGCTGCAGATCTCCTTAGGCTGAGTCATGGTGCTTTGGGGCAGGGACCATGCATATCATGGGAATATTTCACAGTTTCTGCTCTGTTTTCAGTGTATGACACCAAAACACCCACCTGATGACATCCTTTCAAGAGCAAAGGCAGCAATTTGCAGAATTCCGCTTCTTAGGGGAAGTGAGAAATTGCTGAGCTGACACCAAGTCCTGCAGTGTCCCTGTCACCTGCAGAGCCACCGCATCCTCGCCACGGTAGCGGGCATTGTGACAAAGGTTCTATGTCAGCTGGGTGTGGCAGCCAGGCGCCCCCTAGGGGATGGGGAGCCTGTCAGCCCCGGGCCTGTCACTGCCTGGTGTCCCTGCTGCCACCAGCCAGGCCGCTGAAAACTTGTCAAACCATGCCCAGACTTGGGGCCAGTTTGGCCCAAAGTCTCCAAGAGACAAGTCGGGAAGAAAGATAGGGGACAGAGGGAGAAAGCGAAGGGAGCAGGAGAAAGGGAAGGAAGAATAAAAAGTAGTGTTGGGCTGCAGGAGTGAGATGGAGGAATTGCAAGAAAAGAGGCAGGAAGCAGGAGAGTGAGAGAAAAGGAAAGAAGAGACATGCAGCCAGACGAGGGCTTAGTGAGAGAGGATGGGACAGAGAACAGGATGAGAAGGAAAGAAGGCAAGGCTAGGACAAGCAAGGACAGGCAAGGCAAGGCTAGGCTGCAGGACATGTTTTTGCTTTATAGTTTCTAGCACATTCGTCTTCAGACTAGGAGGAAAGCCATAAGACCGTATGGATTAGGCCCAAGCAAAAACCCCAGCTACTTGAGACACTTAGACTAAGCCTAAAATACCAAGATCTCTCCATAAGGATGGTTTTTATACTGTACTTCCACAATCTGCTGGCAGTACAAAAAAATAAGCTGCAGATCTCCTTAGGCTGAGTCATGGTGCTTTGGGGCAGGGACCATGCATATCATGGGAATATTTCACAGTTTCTGCTCTGTTTTCAGTGTATGACACCAAAACACCCACCTGATGACATCCTTTCAAGAGCAAAGGCAGCAATTTGCAGAATTCCGCTTCTTAGGGGAAGTGAGAAATTGCTGAGCTGACACCAAGTCCTGCAGTGTCCCTGTCACCTGCAGAGCCACCGCATCCTCGCCACGGTAGCGGGCATTGTGACAAAGGTTCTATGTCAGCTGGGTGTGGCAGCCAGGCGCCCCCTAGGGGATGGGGAGCCTGTCAGCCCCGGGCCTGTCACTGCCTGCTGGCCCTGCTGCCACCAGCCAGGCCTCTGAAAACTTGTCAAACCATGCCCAGACTTGGGGCCAGTTTGGCCCAAAGTCTCCAAGAGACAAGTCGGGAAGAAAGATAGGGGACAGAGGGAGAAAGCGAAGGGAGCAGGAGAAAGGGAAGGAAGAATAAAAAGTAGTGTTGGGCTGCAGGAGTGAGATGGAGGAATTGCAAGAAAAGAGGCAGGAAGCAGGAGAGTGAGAGAAAAGGAAAGAAGAGACATGCAGCCAGACGAGGGCTTAGTGAGAGAGGATGGGACAGAGAACAGGATGAGAAGGACATAAGGCAAGGCTAGGACAGGCAAGGACAGGCAAGGCAAGGCTAGGCTGCAGGACATGTTTTTGCTTTATAGTTTCTAGCACATTCGTCTTCAGACTAGGAGGAAAGCCATAAGACCGTATGGATTAGGCCCAAGCAAAAACCCCAGCTACTTGAGACACTTAGACTAGGCCTAAAATACCAAGATCTCTCCATAAGGATGGTTTTATACTGTACTTCCACAATCTGCTGGCAGTACAAAAAAAAAAGCTGCAGATCTCCTTAGGCTGAGTCATGGTGCTTTGGGGCAGGGACCATGCATATCATGGGAATATTTCACAGTTTCTGCTCTGTTTTCAGTGTATGACACCAAAACACCCACCTGATGACATCCTTTCAAGAGCAAAGGCAGCAATTTGCACAATTCCGCTTCTTAGGGGAAGTGAGAAATTGCTGAGCTGACACCAAGTCCTGCAGTGTCCCTGTCACCTGCAGAGCCACCGCATCCTCGCCACGGTAGCGGGCATTGTGACAAAGGTTCTATGTCAGCTGGGTGTGGCAGCCAGGCGCCCCCTAGGGGATGGGGAGCCTGTCAGCCCCGGGCCTGTCACTGCCTGCTGGCCCTGCTGCCACCAGCCAGGCCTCTGAAAAGTTGTCAAACCATGCCCAGACTTGGGGCCAGTTTGGCCCAAAGTCTCCAAGAGACAAGTCGGGAAGAAAGATAGGGGACAGAGGGAGAAAGCGAAGGGAGCAGGAGAAAGGGAAGGAAGAATAAAAAGTAGTGTTGGGCTGCAGGAGTGAGATGGAGGAATTGCAAGAAAAGAGGCAGGAAGCAGGAGAGAGAGAAAAGGAAAGAAGAGACATGCAGCCAGACGAGGGCTTAGTGAGAGAGGATGGGACAGAGAACAGAATGAAAAGGAAATAAGGCAAGGCTAGGACAAGCAAGGACAGGCAAGGCAAGGCTAGGCTGCAGGACATGTTTTTGCTTTATAGTTTCTAGCACATTCGTCTTCAGACTAGGAGGAAAGCCATAAGACCGTATGGATTAGGCCCAAGCAAAAACCCCAGCTACTTGAGACACTTAGACTAGGCCTAAAATACCAAGATCTCTCCATAAGGATGGTTTTTATACTGTACTTCCACAATCTGCTGGCAGTACAAAAAAATAAGCTGCAGATCTCCTTAGGCTGAGTCATGGTGCTTTGGGGCAGGGACCATGCATATCATGGGAATATTTCACAGTTTCTGCTCTGTTTTCAGTGTATGACACCAAAACACCCACCTGATGACATCCTTTCAAGAGCAAAGGCAGCAATTTGCAGAATTCCGCTTCTTAGGGGAAGTGAGAAATTGCTGAGCTGACACCAAGTCCTGCAGTGTCCCTGTCACCTGCAGAGCCACCGCATCCTCGCCAGGGTAGCGGGCATTGTGACAAAGGTTCTATGTCAGCTGGGTGTGGCAGCCAGGCGCCCCCTAGGGGATGGGGAGCCTGTCAGCCCCGGGCCTGTCACTGCCTGGTGTCCCTGCTGCCACCAGCCAGGCCTCTGAAAACTTGTCAAACCATGCCCAGACTTGGGGCCAGTTTGGCCCAAAGTCTCCAAGAGACAAGTCGGGAAGAAAGATAGGGGACAGAGGGAGAAAGCGAAGGGAGCAGGAGAAAGGGAAGGAAGAATAAAAAGTAGTGTTGGGCTGCAGGAGTGAGATGGAGGAATTGCAAGAAAAGAGGCAGGAAGCAGGAGAGTGAGAGAAAAGGAAAGAAGAGACATGCAGCCAGATGAGGGCTTAGTGAGAGAGGATGGGACAGAGAACAGGATGAGAAGGAAAGAAGGCAAGGCTAGGACAAGCAAGGACAGGCAAGGCAAGGCTAGGCTGCAGGACATGTTTTTGCTTTATAGTTTCTAGCACATTCGTCTTCAGACTAGGAGGAAAGCCATAAGACCGTATGGATTAGGCCCAAGCAAAAACCCCAGCTACTTGAGACACTTAGACTAAGCCTAAAATACCAAGATCTCTCCATAAGGATGGTTTTTATACTGTACTTCCACAATCTGCTGGCAGTACAAAAAAATAAGCTGCAGATCTCCTTAGGCTGAGTCATGGTGCTTTGGGGCAGGGACCATGCATATCATGGGAATATTTCACAGTTTCTGCTCTGTTTTCAGTGTATGACACCAAAACACCCACCTGATGACATCCTTTCAAGAGCAAAGGCAGCAATTTGCAGAATTCCGCTTCTTGGGGGAAGTGAGAAATTGCTGAGCTGACACCAAGTCCTGCAGTGTCCCTGTCACCTGCAGAGCCACCGCATCCTCGCCAGGGTAGCGGGCATTGTGACAAAGGTTCTATGTCAGCTGGGTGTGGCAGCCAGGCGCCCCCTAGGGGATGGGGAGCCTGTCAGCCCCGGGCCTGTCACTGCCTGGTGTCCCTGCTGCCACCAGCCAGGCCTCTGAAAACTTGTCAAACCATGCCCAGACTTGGGGCCAGTTTGGCCCAAAGTCTCCAAGAGACAAGTCGGGAAGAAAGATAGGGGACAGAGGGAGAAAGCAAAGGGAGCAGGAGAAAGGGAAGGAAGAATAAAAAGTAGTGTTGGGCTGCAGGAGTGAGATGGAGGAATTGCAAGAAAAGAGGCAGGAAGCAGGAGAGTGAGAGAAAAGGAAAGAAGAGACATGCAGCCAGATGAGGGCTTAGTGAGAGAGGATGGGACAGAGAACAGGATGAGAAGGAAAGAAGGCAAGGCTAGGACAGGCAAGGACAGGCAAGGCAAGGCTAGGCTGCAGGACATGTTTTTGCTTTATAGTTTCTAGCACATTCGTCTTCAGACTAGGAGGAAAGCCATAAGACCGTATGGATTAGGCCCAAGCAAAAACCCCAGCTACTTGAGACACTTAGACTAAGCCTAAAATACCAAGATCTCTCCATAAGGATGGTTTTTATACTGTACTTCCACAATCTGCTGGCAGTACAAAAAAATCAGCTGCAGATCTCCTTAGGCTGAGTCATGGTGCTTTGGGGCAGGGACCATGCATATCATGGGAATATTTCACAGTTTCTGCTCTGTTTTCAGTGTATGACACCAAAACACCCACCTGATGACATCCTTTCAAGAGCAAAGGCAGCAATTTGCAGAATTCCGCTTCTTAGGGGAAGTGAGAAATTGCTGAGCTGACACCAAGTCCTGCAGTGTCCCTGTCACCTGCAGAGCCACCGCATCCTCGCCACGGTAGCGGGCATTGTGACAAAGGTTCTATGTCAGCTGGGTGTGGCAGCCAGGCGCCCCCTAGGGGATGGGGAGCCTGTCAGCCCCGGGCCTGTCACTGCCTGGTGTCCCTGCTGCCACCAGCCAGGCCGCTGAAAACTTGTCAAACCATGCCCAGACTTGGGGCCAGTTTGGCCCAAAGTCTCCAAGAGACAAGTCGGGAAGAAAGATAGGGGACAGAGGGAGAAAGCGAAGGGAGCAGGAGAAAGGGAAGGAAGAATAAAAAGTAGTGTTGGGCTGCAGGAGTGAGATGGAGGAATTGCAAGAAAAGAGGCAGGAAGCAGGAGAGTGAGAGAAAAGGAAAGAAGAGACATGCAGCCAGACGAGGGCTTAGTGAGAGAGGATGGGACAGAGAACAGGATGAGAAGGAAAGAAGGCAAGGCTAGGACAAGCAAGGACAGGCAAGGCAAGGCTAGGCTGCAGGACATGTTTTTGCTTTATAGTTTCTAGCACATTCGTCTTCAGACTAGGAGGAAAGCCATAAGACCGTATGGATTAGGCCCAAGCAAAAACCCCAGCTACTTGAGACACTTAGACTAAGCCTAAAATACCAAGATCTCTCCATAAGGATGGTTTTTATACTGTACTTCCACAATCTGCTGGCAGTACAAAAAAATAAGCTGCAGATCTCCTTAGGCTGAGTCATGGTGCTTTGGGGCAGGGACCATGCATATCATGGGAATATTTCACAGTTTCTGCTCTGTTTTCAGTGTATGACACCAAAACACCCACCTGATGACATCCTTTCAAGAGCAAAGGCAGCAATTTGCAGAATTCCGCTTCTTAGGGGAAGTGAGAAATTGCTGAGCTGACACCAAGTCCTGCAGTGTCCCTGTCACCTGCAGAGCCACCGCATCCTCGCCACGGTAGCGGGCATTGTGACAAAGGTTCTATGTCAGCTGGGTGTGGCAGCCAGGCGCCCCCTAGGGGATGGGGAGCCTGTCAGCCCCGGGCCTGTCACTGCCTGCTGGCCCTGCTGCCACCAGCCAGGCCTCTGAAAACTTGTCAAACCATGCCCAGACTTGGGGCCAGTTTGGCCCAAAGTCTCCAAGAGACAAGTCGGGAAGAAAGATAGGGGACAGAGGGAGAAAGCGAAGGGAGCAGGAGAAAGGGAAGGAAGAATAAAAAGTAGTGTTGGGCTGCAGGAGTGAGATGGAGGAATTGCAAGAAAAGAGGCAGGAAGCAGGAGAGTGAGAGAAAAGGAAAGAAGAGACATGCAGCCAGACGAGGGCTTAGTGAGAGAGGATGGGACAGAGAACAGGATGAGAAGGACATAAGGCAAGGCTAGGACAGGCAAGGACAGGCAAGGCAAGGCTAGGCTGCAGGACATGTTTTTGCTTTATAGTTTCTAGCACATTCGTCTTCAGACTAGGAGGAAAGCCATAAGACCGTATGGATTAGGCCCAAGCAAAAACCCCAGCTACTTGAGACACTTAGACTAGGCCTAAAATACCAAGATCTCTCCATAAGGATGGTTTTATACTGTACTTCCACAATCTGCTGGCAGTACAAAAAAAAAAGCTGCAGATCTCCTTAGGCTGAGTCATGGTGCTTTGGGGCAGGGACCATGCATATCATGGGAATATTTCACAGTTTCTGCTCTGTTTTCAGTGTATGACACCAAAACACCCACCTGATGACATCCTTTCAAGAGCAAAGGCAGCAATTTGCACAATTCCGCTTCTTAGGGGAAGTGAGAAATTGCTGAGCTGACACCAAGTCCTGCAGTGTCCCTGTCACCTGCAGAGCCACCGCATCCTCGCCACGGTAGCGGGCATTGTGACAAAGGTTCTATGTCAGCTGGGTGTGGCAGCCAGGCGCCCCCTAGGGGATGGGGAGCCTGTCAGCCCCGGGCCTGTCACTGCCTGCTGGCCCTGCTGCCACCAGCCAGGCCTCTGAAAAGTTGTCAAACCATGCCCAGACTTGGGGCCAGTTTGGCCCAAAGTCTCCAAGAGACAAGTCGGGAAGAAAGATAGGGGACAGAGGGAGAAAGCGAAGGGAGCAGGAGAAAGGGAAGGAAGAATAAAAAGTAGTGTTGGGCTGCAGGAGTGAGATGGAGGAATTGCAAGAAAAGAGGCAGGAACCAGGAGAGAGAGAAAAGGAAAGAAGAGACATGCAGCCAGACGAGGGCTTAGTGAGAGAGGATGGGACAGAGAACAGAATGAAAAGGAAATAAGGCAAGGCTAGGACAAGCAAGGACAGGCAAGGCAAGGCTAGGCTGCAGGACATGTTTTTGCTTTATAGTTTCTAGCACATTCGTCTTCAGACTAGGAGGAAAGCCATAAGACCGTATGGATTAGGCCCAAGCAAAAACCCCAGCTACTTGAGACACTTAGACTAGGCCTAAAATACCAAGATCTCTCCATAAGGATGGTTTTTATACTGTACTTCCACAATCTGCTGGCAGTACAAAAAAATAAGCTGCAGATCTCCTTAGGCTGAGTCATGGTGCTTTGGGGCAGGGACCATGCATATCATGGGAATATTTCACAGTTTCTGCTCTGTTTTCAGTGTATGACACCAAAACACCCACCTGATGACATCCTTTCAAGAGCAAAGGCAGCAATTTGCAGAATTCCGCTTCTTAGGGGAAGTGAGAAATTGCTGAGCTGACACCAAGTCCTGCAGTGTCCCTGTCACCTGCAGAGCCACCGCATCCTCGCCACGGTAGCGGGCATTGTGACAAAGGTTCTATGTCAGCTGGGTGTGGCAGCCAGGCGCCCCCTAGGGGATGGGGAGCCTGTCAGCCCCGGGCCTGTCACTGCCTGGTGTCCCTGCTGCCACCAGCCAGGCCTCTGAAAACTTGTCAAACCATGCCCAGACTTGGGGCCAGTTTGGCCCAAAGTCTCCAAGAGACAAGTCGGGAAGAAAGATAGGGGACAGAGGGAGAAAGCGAAGGGAGCAGGAGAAAGGGAAGGAAGAATAAAAAGTAGTGTTGGGCTGCAGGAGTGAGATGGAGGAATTGCAAGAAAAGAGGCAGGAAGCAGGAGAGTGAGAGAAAAGGAAAGAAGAGACATGCAGCCAGACGAGGGCTTAGTGAGAGAGGATGGGACAGAGAACAGAATGAAAAGGAAATAAGGCAAGGCTAGGACAAGCAAGGACAGGCAAGGCAAGGCTAGGCTGCAGGACATGTTTTTGCTTTATAGTTTCTAGCACATTCGTCTTCAGACTAGGAGGAAAACCATAAGACCGTATGGATTAGGCCCAAGCAAAAACCCCAGGTACTTGAGACACTTAGACTAGGCCTAAAATACCAAGATCTCTCCATAAGGATGGTTTTTATACTGTACTTCCACAATCTGCTGGCAGTACAAAAAAATAAGCTGCAGATCTCCTTAGGCTGAGTCATGGTGCTTTGGGGCAGGGACCATGCATATCATGGGAATATTTCACAGTTTCTGCTCTGTTTTCAGTGTATGACACCAAAACACCCACCTGATGACATCCTTTCAAGAGCAAAGGCAGCAATTTGCAGAATTCCGCTTCTTAGGGGAAGTGAGAAATTGCTGAGCTGACACCAAGTCCTGCAGTGTCCCTGTCACCTGCAGAGCCACCGCATCCTCGCCACGGTAGCGGGCATTGTGACAAAGGTTCTATGTCAGCTGGGTGTGGCAGCCAGGCGCCCCCTAGGGGATGGGGAGCCTGTCAGCCCCGGGCCTGTCACTGCCTGCTGGCCCTGCTGCCACCAGCCAGGCCTCTGAAAACTTGTCAAACCATGCCCAGACTTGGGGCCAGTTTGGCCCAAAGTCTCCAAGAGACAAGTCGGGAAGAAAGATAGGGGACAGAGGGAGAAAGCGAAGGGAGCAGGAGAAAGGGAAGGAAGAATAAAAAGTAGTGTTGGGCTGCAGGAGTGAGATGGAGGAATTGCAAGAAAAGAGGCAGGAAGGAGGAGAGTGAGAGAAAAGGAAAGAAGAGACATGCAGCCAGACGAGGGCTTAGTGAGAGAGGATGGGACAGAGAACAGGATGAGAAGGAAATAAGGCAAGGCTAGGACAGGCAAGGACAGGCAAGGCAAGGCTAGGCTGCAGGACATGTTTTTGCTTTATAGTTTCTAGCACATTCGTCTTCAGACTAGGAGGAAAGCCATAAGACCGTATGGATTAGGCCCAAGCAAAAACCCCAGCTACTTGAGACACTTAGACTAGGCCTAAAATACCAAGATCTCTCCATAAGGATGGTTTTATACTGTACTTCCACAATCTGCTGGCAGTACAAAAAAAAAAGCTGCAGATCTCCTTAGGCTGAGTCATGGTGCTTTGGGGCAGGGACCATGCATATCATGGGAATATTTCACAGTTTCTGCTCTGTTTTCAGTGTATGACACCAAAACACCCACCTGATGACATCCTTTCAAGAGCAAAGGCAGCAATTTGCACAATTCCGCTTCTTAGGGGAAGTGAGAAATTGCTGAGCTGACACCAAGTCCTGCAGTGTCCCTGTCACCTGCAGAGCCACCGCATCCTCGCCACGGTAGCGGGCATTGTGACAAAGGTTCTATGTCAGCTGGGTGTGGCAGCCAGGCGCCCCCTAGGGGATGGGGAGCCTGTCAGCCCCGGGCCTGTCACTGCCTGCTGGCCCTGCTGCCACCAGCCAGGCCTCTGAAAACTTGTCAAACCATGCCCAGACTTGGGGCCAGTTTGGCCCAAAGTCTCCAAGAGACAAGTCGGCAAGAAAGATAGGGGACAGAGGGAGAAAGCGAAGGGAGCAGGAGAAAGGGAAGGAAGAATAAAAAGTAGTGTTGGGCTGCAGGAGTGAGATGGAGGAATTGCAAGAAAAGAGGCAGGAAGCAGGAGAGAGAGAAAAGGAAAGAAGAGACATGCAGCCAGACGAGGGCTTAGTGAGAGAGGATGGGACAGAGAACAGAATGAAAAGGAAATAAGGCAAGGCTAGGACAAGCAAGGACAGGCAAGGCAAGGCTAGGCTGCAGGACATGTTTTTGCTTTATAGTTTCTAGCACATTCGTCTTCAGACTAGGAGGAAAGCCATAAGACCGTATGGATTAGGCCCAAGCAAAAACCCCAGCTACTTGAGACACTTAGACTAGGCCTAAAATACCAAGATCTCTCCATAAGGATGGTTTTTATACTGTACTTCCACAATCTGCTGGCAGTACAAAAAAATAAGCTGCAGATCTCCTTAGGCTGAGTCATGGTGCTTTGGGGCAGGGACCATGCATATCATGGGAATATTTCACAGTTTCTGCTCTGTTTTCAGTGTATGACACCAAAACACCCACCTGATGACATCCTTTCAAGAGCAAAGGCAGCAATTTGCAGAATTCCGCTTCTTAGGGGAAGTGAGAAATTGCTGAGCTGACACCAAGTCCTGCAGTGTCCCTGTCACCTGCAGAGCCACCGCATCCTCGCCACGGTAGCGGGCATTGTGACAAAGGTTCTATGTCAGCTGGGTGTGGCAGCCAGGCGCCCCCTAGGGGATGGGGAGCCTGTCAGCCCCGGGCCTGTCACTGCCTGGTGTCCCTGCTGCCACCAGCCAGGCCTCTGAAAACTTGTCAAACCATGCCCAGACTTGGGGCCAGTTTGGCCCAAAGTCTCCAAGAGACAAGTCGGGAAGAAAGATAGGGGACAGAGGGAGAAAGCGAAGGGAGCAGGAGAAAGGGAAGGAAGAATAAAAAGTAGTGTTGGGCTGCAGGAGTGAGATGGAGGAATTGCAAGAAAAGAGGCAGGAAGCAGGAGAGTGAGAGAAAAGGAAAGAAGAGACATGCAGCCAGACGAGGGCTTAGTGAGAGAGGATGGGACAGAGAACAGAATGAAAAGGAAATAAGGCAAGGCTAGGACAAGCAAGGACAGGCAAGGCAAGGCTAGGCTGCAGGACATGTTTTTGCTTTATAGTTTCTAGCACATTCGTCTTCAGACTAGGAGGAAAACCATAAGACCGTATGGATTAGGCCCAAGCAAAAACCCCAGGTACTTGAGACACTTAGACTAGGCCTAAAATACCAAGATCTCTCCATAAGGATGGTTTTTATACTGTACTTCCACAATCTGCTGGCAGTACAAAAAAATAAGCTGCAGATCTCCTTAGGCTGAGTCATGGTGCTTTGGGGCAGGGACCATGCATATCATGGGAATATTTCACAGTTTCTGCTCTGTTTTCAGTGTATGACACCAAAACACCCACCTGATGACATCCTTTCAAGAGCAAAGGCAGCAATTTGCAGAATTCCGCTTCTTAGGGGAAGTGAGAAATTGCTGAGCTGACACCAAGTCCTGCAGTGTCCCTGTCACCTGCAGAGCCACCGCATCCTCGCCACGGTAGCGGGCATTGTGACAAAGGTTCTATGTCAGCTGGGTGTGGCAGCCAGGCGCCCCCTAGGGGATGGGGAGCCTGTCAGCCCCGGGCCTGTCACTGCCTGCTGGCCCTGCTGCCACCAGCCAGGCCTCTGAAAACTTGTCAAACCATGCCCAGACTTGGGGCCAGTTTGGCCCAAAGTCTCCAAGAGACAAGTCGGGAAGAAAGATAGGGGACAGAGGGAGAAAGCGAAGGGAGCAGGAGAAAGGGAAGGAAGAATAAAAAGTAGTGTTGGGCTGCAGGAGTGAGATGGAGGAATTGCAAGAAAAGAGGCAGGAAGGAGGAGAGTGAGAGAAAAGGAAAGAAGAGACATGCAGCCAGACGAGGGCTTAGTGAGAGAGGATGGGACAGAGAACAGGATGAGAAGGAAATAAGGCAAGGCTAGGACAGGCAAGGACAGGCAAGGCAAGGCTAGGCTGCAGGACATGTTTTTGCTTTATAGTTTCTAGCACATTCGTCTTCAGACTAGGAGGAAAGCCATAAGACCGTATGGATTAGGCCCAAGCAAAAACCCCAGCTACTTGAGACACTTAGACTAGGCCTAAAATACCAAGATCTCTCCATAAGGATGGTTTTATACTGTACTTCCACAATCTGCTGGCAGTACAAAAAAAAAAGCTGCAGATCTCCTTAGGCTGAGTCATGGTGCTTTGGGGCAGGGACCATGCATATCATGGGAATATTTCACAGTTTCTGCTCTGTTTTCAGTGTATGACACCAAAACACCCACCTGATGACATCCTTTCAAGAGCAAAGGCAGCAATTTGCACAATTCCGCTTCTTAGGGGAAGTGAGAAATTGCTGAGCTGACACCAAGTCCTGCAGTGTCCCTGTCACCTGCAGAGCCACCGCATCCTCGCCACGGTAGCGGGCATTGTGACAAAGGTTCTATGTCAGCTGGGTGTGGCAGCCAGGCGCCCCCTAGGGGATGGGGAGCCTGTCAGCCCCGGGCCTGTCACTGCCTGCTGGCCCTGCTGCCACCAGCCAGGCCTCTGAAAACTTGTCAAACCATGCCCAGACTTGGGGCCAGTTTGGCCCAAAGTCTCCAAGAGACAAGTCGGGAAGAAAGATAGGGGACAGAGGGAGAAAGCGAAGGGAGCAGGAGAAAGGGAAGGAAGAATAAAAAGTAGTGTTGGGCTGCAGGAGTGAGATGGAGGAATTGCAAGAAAAGAGGCAGGAAGCAGGAGAGAGAGAAAAGGAAAGAAGAGACATGCAGCCAGACGAGGGCTTAGTGAGAGAGGATGGGACAGAGAACAGAATGAAAAGGAAATAAGGCAAGGCTAGGACAAGCAAGGACAGGCAAGGCAAGGCTAGGCTGCAGGACATGTTTTTGCTTTATAGTTTCTAGCACATTCGTCTTCAGACTAGGAGGAAAGCCATAAGACCGTATGGATTAGGCCCAAGCAAAAACCCCAGCTACTTGAGACACTTAGACTAAGCCTAAAATACCAAGATCTCTCCATAAGGATGGTTTTTATACTGTACTTCCACAATCTGCTGGCAGTACAAAAAAATAAGCTGCAGATCTCCTTAGGCTGAGTCATGGTGCTTTGGGGCAGGGACCATGCATATCATGGGAATATTTCACAGTTTCTGCTCTGTTTTCAGTGTATGACACCAAAACACCCACCTGATGACATCCTTTCAAGAGCAAAGGCAGCAATTTGCACAATTCCGCTTCTTAGGGGAAGTGAGAAATTGCTGAGCTGACACCAAGTCCTGCAGTGTCCCTGTCACCTGCAGAGCCACCGCATCCTCGCCACGGTAGCGGGCATTGTGACAAAGGTTCTATGTCAGCTGGGTGTGGCAGCCAGGCACCCCCTAGGGGATGGGGAGCCTGTCAGCCCCGGGCCTGTCACTGCCTGCTGGCCCTGCTGCCACCAGCCAGGCCTCTGAAAACTTGTCAAACCATGCCCAGACTTGGGGCCAGTTTGGCCCATAGTCTCCAAGAGACAAGTCGGGAAGAAAGATAGGGGACAGAGGGAGAAAGCGAAGGGAGCAGGAGAAAGGGAAGGAAGAATAAAAAGTAGTGTTGGGCTGCAGGAGTGAGATGGAGGAATTGCAAGAAAAGAGGCAGGAAGCAGGAGAGTGAGAGAAAAGGAAAGAAGAGACATGCAGCCAGACGAGGGCTTAGTGAGAGAGGATGGGACAGAGAACAGAATGAAAAGGAAATAAGGCAAGGCTAGGACAAGCAAGGACAGGCAAGGCAAGGCTAGGCTGCAGGACATGTTTTTGCTTTATATTTTCTAGCACAACCGTCTTCAGACTAGGAGGAAAGCCAGAAGACCGTATGGATTAGGCCCAAGCAAAAACCCCGGCTACTTGAGACACTTAGACTAGGCCTAAAATACCAAGATCTCTCCATAAGGATGGTTTTTATACTGTACTTCCACAATCTGCTGGCAGTACAAAAAAATAAGCTGCAGATCTCCTTAGGCTGAGTCATGGTGCTTTGGGGCAGGGACCATGCATATCATGGGAATATTTCACAGTTTGTGCTCTGTTTTCAGTGTATGACACCAAAACACCCACCTGATGACATCCTTTCAAGAGCAAAGGCAGCAATTTGCAGAATTCCGCTTCTTAGGGGAAGTGAGAAATTGCTGAGCTGACACCAAGTCCTGCAGTGTCCCTGTCACCTGCAGAGCCACCGCATCCTCGCCACGGTAGCGGGCATTGTGACAAAGGTTCTATGTCAGCTGGGTGTGGCAGCCAGGCGCCCCCTAGGGGATGGGGAGCCTGTCAGCCCCGGGCCTGTCACTGCCTGCTGGCCCTGCTGCCACCAGCCAGGCCTCTGAAAACTTGTCAAACCATGCCCAGACTTGGGGCCAGTTTGGCCCAAAGTCTCCAAGAGACAAGTCGGCAAGAAAGATAGGGGACAGAGGGAGAAAGCGAAGGGAGCAGGAGAAAGGGAAGGAAGAATAAAAAGTAGTGTTGGGCTGCAGGAGTGAGATGGAGGAATTGCAAGAAAAGAGGCAGGAAGCAGGAGAGTGAGAGAAAAGGAAAGAAGAGACATGCAGCCAGACGAGGGCTTAGTGAGAGAGGATGGGACAGAGAACAGGATGAGAAGGAAATAAGGCAAGGCTAGGACAGGCAAGGACAGGCAAGGCAAGGCTAGGCTGCAGGACATGTTTTTGCTTTATAGTTTCTAGCACATTCGTCTTCAGACTAGGAGGAAAGCCATAAGACCGTATGGATTAGGCCCAAGCAAAAACCCCAGCTACTTGAGACACTTAGACTAGGCCTAAAATACCAAGATCTCTCCATAAGGATGGTTTTTATACTGTACTTCCACAATCTGCTGGCAGTACAAAAAAATAAGCTGCAGATCTCCTTAGGCTGAGTCATGGTGCTTTGGGGCAGGGACCATGCATATCATGGGAATATTTCACAGTTTCTGCTCTGTTTTCAGTGTATGACACCAAAACACCCACCTGATGACATCCTTTCAAGAGCAAAGGCAGCAATTTGCAGAATTCCGCTTCTTAGGGGAAGTGAGAAATTGCTGAGCTGACACCAAGTCCTGCAGTGTCCCTGTCACCTGCAGAGCCACCGCATCCTCGCCACGGTAGCGGGCATTGTGACAAAGGTTCTATGTCAGCTGGGTGTGGCAGCCAGGCGCCCCCTAGGGGATGGGGAGCCTGTCAGCCCCGGGCCTGTCACTGCCTGGTGTCCCTGCTGCCACCAGCCAGGCCTCTGAAAACTTGTCAAACCATGCCCAGACTAGGGGGCCAGTTTGGCCCAAAGTCTCCAAGAGACAAGTCGGGAAGAAAGATAGGGGACAGAGGGAGAAAGCGAAGGGAGCAGGAGAAAGGGAAGGAAGAATAAAAAGTAGTGTTGGGCTGCAGGAGTGAGATGGAGGAATTGCAAGAAAAGAGGCAGGAAGCAGGAGAGTGAGAGAAAAGGAAAGAAGAGACATGCAGCCAGACGAGGGCTTAGTGAGAGAGGATGGGACAGAGAACAGAATGAAAAGGAAATAAGGCAAGGCTAGGACAAGCAAGGACAGGCAAGGCAAGGCTAGGCTGCAGGACATGTTTTTGCTTTTTAGTTTCTAGCACATTCGTCTTCAGACTAGGAGGAAAACCATAAGACTGTATGGATTAGGCCCAAGCAAAAACCCCAGGTACTTGAGACACTTAGACTAGGCCTAAAATACCAAGATCTCTCCATAAGGATGGTTTTTATACTGTACTTCCACAATCTGCTGGCAGTACAAAAAAATAAGCTGCAGATCTCCTTAGGCTGAGTCATGGTGCTTTGGGGCAGGGACCATGCATATCACGGGAATATTTCACAGTTTCAGCTCTGTTTTCAGTGTATGACACCAAAACACCCACCTGATGACATCCTTTCAAGAGCAAAGGCAGCAATTTGCAGAATTCCGCTTCTTAGGGGAAGTGAGAAATTGCTGAGCTGACACCAAGTCCTGCAGTGTCCCTGTCACCTGCAGAGCCACCGCATCCTCGCCACGGTAGCGGGCATTGTGACAAAGGTTCTATGTCAGCTGGGTGTGGCAGCCAGGCGCCCCCTAGGGGATGGGGAGCCTGTCAGCCCCGGGCCTGTCACTGCCTGGTGTCCCTGCTGCCACCAGCCAGGCCTCTGAAAACTTGTCAAACCATGCCCAGACTAGGGGGCCAGTTTGGCCCAAAGTCTCCAAGAGACAAGTCGGGAAGAAAGATAGGGGACAGAGGGAGAAAGCGAAGGGAGCAGGAGAAAGGGAAGGAAGAATAAAAAGTAGTGTTGGGCTGCAGGAGTGAGATGGAGGAATTGCAAGAAAAGAGGCAGGAAGCAGGAGAGTGAGAGAAAAGGAAAGAAGAGACATGCAGCCAGACGAGGGCTTAGTGAGAGAGGATGGGACAGAGAACAGAATGAAAAGGAAATAAGGCAAGGCTAGGACAAGCAAGGACAGGCAAGGCAAGGCTAGGCTGCAGGACATGTTTTTGCTTTTTAGTTTCTAGCACATTCGTCTTCAGACTAGGAGGAAAACCATAAGACCGTATGGATTAGGCCCAAGCAAAAACCCCAGGTACTTGAGACACTTAGACTAGGCCTAAAATACCAAGATCTCTCCATAAGGATGGTTTTTATACTGTACTTCCACAATCTGCTGGCAGTACAAAAAAATAAGCTGCAGATCTCCTTAGGCTGAGTCATGGTGCTTTGGGGCAGGGACCATGCATATCATGGGAATATTTCACAGTTTCTGCTCTGTTTTCAGTGTATGACACCAAAACACCCACCTGATGACATCCTTTCAAGAGCAAAGGCAGCAATTTGCAGAATTCCGCTTCTTAGGGGAAGTGAGAAATTGCTGAGCTGACACCAAGTCCTGCAGTGTCCCTGTCACCTGCAGAGCCACCGCATCCTCGCCACGGTAGCGGGCATTGTGACAAAGGTTCTATGTCAGCTGGGTGTGGCAGCCAGGCGCCCCCTAGGGGATGGGGAGCCTGTCAGCCCCGGGCCTGTCACTGCCTGGTGTCCCTGCTGCCACCAGCCAGGCCTCTGAAAACTTGTCAAACCATGCCCAGACTTGGGGCCAGTTCGGCACAAAGTCTCCAAGAGACAAGTCGGCAAGAAAGATAGGGGACAGAGGGAGAAAGCGAAGGGAGCAGGAGAAAGGGAAGGAAGAATAAAAAGTAGTGTTGGGCTGCAGGAGTGAGATGGAGGAATTGCAAGAAAAGAGGCAGGAAGCAGGAGAGTGAGAGAAAAGGAAAGAAGAGACATGCAGCCAGACGAGGGCTTAGTGAGAGAGGATGGGACAGAGAACAGGATGAAAAGGAAATAAGGCAAGGCTAGGACAAGCAAGGACAGGTAAGGCAAGGCTAGGCTGCAGGACATGTTTTTGCTTTATATTTTCTAGCACAACCGTCTTCAGACTAGGAGGAAAGCCAGAAGACCGTATGGATTAGGCCCAAGCAAAAACCCCAGCTACTTGAGACACTTAGACTAGGCCTAAAATACCAAGATCTCTCCATAAGGATGGTTTTTATACTGTACTTCCACAATCTGCTGGCAGTACAAAAAAATAAGCTGCAGATCTCCTTAGGCTGAGTCATGGTGCTTTGGGGCAGGGACCATGCATATCACGGGAATATTTCACAGTTTCAGCTCTGTTTTCAGTGTATGACACCAAAACACCCACCTGATGACATCCTTTCAAGAGCAAAGGCAGCAATTTGCACAATTCCGCTTCTTAGGGGAAGTGAGAAATTGCTGAGCTGACACCAAGTCCTGCAGTGTCCCTGTCACCTGCAGAGCCACCGCATCCTCGCCACGGTAGCGGGCATTGTGACAAAGGTTCTATGTCAGCTGGGTGTGGCAGCCAGGCGCCCCCTAGGGGATGGGGAGCCTGTCAGCCCCGGGCCTGTCACTGCCTGCTGGCCCTGCTGCCACCAGCCAGGCCTCTGAAAACTTGTCAAACCATGCCCAGACTTGGGGCCAGTTCGGCACAAAGTCTCCAAGAGACAAGTCGGCAAGAAAGATAGGGGACAGAGGGAGAAAGCGAAGGGAGCAGGAGAAAGGGAAGGAAGAATAAAAAGTAGTGTTGGGCTGCAGGAGTGAGATGGAGGAATTGCAAGAAAAGAGGCAGGAAGCAGGAGAGTGAGAGAAAAGGAAAGAAGAGACATGCAGCCAGACGAGGGCTTAGTGAGAGAGGATGGGACAGAGAACAGGATGAGAAGGAAAGAAGGCAAGGCTAGGACAGGCAAGGACAGGCAAGGCAAGGCTAGGCTGCAGGACATGTTTTTGCTTTATAGTTTCTAGCACATTCGTCTTCAGACTAGGAGGAAAGCCAGAAGACCGTATGGATTAGGCCCAAGCAAAAACCCCGGCTACTTGAGACACTTAGACTAGGCCTAAAATACCAAGATCTCTCCATAAGGATGGTTTTTATACTGTACTTCCACAATCTGCTGGCAGTACAAAAAAATAAGCTGCAGATCTCCTTAGGCTGAGTCATGGTGCTTTGGGGCAGGGACCATGCATATCATGGGAATATTTCACAGTTTCAGCTCTGTTTTCAGTGTATGACACCAAAACACCCACCTGATGACATCCTTTCAAGAGCAAAGGCAGCAATTTGCACAATTCCGCTTCTTAGGGGAAGTGAGAAATTGCTGAGCTGACACCAAGTCCTGCAGTGTCCCTGTCACCTGCAGAGCCACCGCATCCTCGCCACGGTAGCGGGCATTGTGACAAAGGTTCTATGTCAGCTGGGTGTGGCAGCCAGGCGCCCCCTAGGGGATGGGGAGCCTGTCAGCCCCGGGCCTGTCACTGCCTGGTGTCCCTGCTGCCACCAGCCAGGCCTCTGAAAACTTGTCAAACCATGCCCAGACTTGGGGCCAGTTCGGCACAAAGTCTCCAAGAGACAAGTCGGCAAGAAAGATAGGGGACAGAGGGAGAAAGCGAAGGGAGCAGGAGAAAGGGAAGGAAGAATAAAAAGTAGTGTTGGGCTGCAGGAGTGAGATGGAGGAATTGCAAGAAAAGAGGCAGGAAGCAGGAGAGTGAGAGAAAAGGAAAGAAGAGACATGCAGCCAGACGAGGGCTTAGTGAGAGAGGATGGGACAGAGAACAGGATGAAAAGGAAATAAGGCAAGGCTAGGACAAGCAAGGACAGGTAAGGCAAGGCTAGGCTGCAGGACATGTTTTTGCTTTATATTTTCTAGCACAACCGTCTTCAGACTAGGAGGAAAGCCAGAAGACCGTATGGATTAGGCCCAAGCAAAAACCCCAGCTACTTGAGACACTTAGACTAGGCCTAAAATACCAAGATCTCTCCATAAGGATGGTTTTTATACTGTACTTCCACAATCTGCTGGCAG
Source organism: Columba livia (assembly GCF_036013475.1). Lineage (NCBI taxonomy): Eukaryota > Metazoa > Chordata > Aves > Columbiformes > Columbidae > Columba > Columba livia. Next base: position 3,035,485 of record NW_027043008.1, read on the forward strand.
TACAAAAAAATAAGCTGCAGATCTCCTTAGGCTGAGTCATGGTGCTTTGGGGCAGGGACCATGCTTATCACGGGAATATTTCACAGTTTCAGCTCTGTTTTCAGTGTATGACACCAAAACACCCACCTGATGACATCCTTTCAAGAGCAAAGGCAGCAATTTGCACAATTCCGCTTCTTAGGGGAAGTGAGAAATTGCTGAGCTGACACCAAGTCCTGCAGTGTCCCTGTCACCTGCAGAGCCACCGCATCCTCGCCACGGTAGCGGGCATTGTGACAAAGGTTCTATGTCAGCTGGGTGTGGCAGCCAGGCGCCCCCTAGGGGATGGGGAGCCTGTCAGCCCCGGGCCTGTCACTGCCTGCTGGCCCTGCTGCCACCAGCCAGGCCTCTGAAAACTTGTCAAACCATGCCCAGACTTGGGGCCAGTTCGGCACAAAGTCTCCAAGAGACAAGTCGGCAAGAAAGATAGGGGACAGAGGGAGAAAGCGAAGGGAGCAGGAGAAAGGGAAGGAAGAATAAAAAGTAGTGTTGGGCTGCAGGAGTGAGATGGAGGAATTGCAAGAAAAGAGGCAGGAAGCAGGAGAGTGAGAGAAAAGGAAAGAAGAGACATGCAGCCAGACGAGGGCTTAGTGAGAGAGGATGGGACAGAGAACAGGATGAGAAGGAAAGAAGGCAAGGCTAGGACAGGCAAGGACAGGCAAGGCAAGGCTAGGCTGCAGGACATGTTTTTGCTTTATACTTTCTAGCACATTCGTCTTCAGACTAGGAGGAAAGCCATAAGACCGTATGGATTAGGCCCAAGCAAAAACCCCGGCTACTTGAGACACTTAGACTAGGCCTAAAATACCAAGATCTCTCCATAAGGATGGTTTTTATACTGTACTTCCACAATCTGCTGGCAGTACAAAAAAATAAGCTGCAGATCTCCTTAGGCTGAGTCATGGTGCTTTGGGGCAGGGACCATGCATATCATGGGAATATTTCACAGTTTCAGCTCTGTTTTCAGTGTATGACACCAAAACACCCACCTGATGACATCCTTTCAAGAGCAAAGGCAGCAATTTGCAGAATTCCGCTTCTTAGGGGAAGTGAGAAATTGCTGAGCTGACACCAAGTCCTGCAGTGTCCCTGTCACCTGCAGAGCCACCGCATCCTCGCCACGGTAGCGGGCATTGTGACAAAGGTTCTATGTCAGCTGGGTGTGGCAGCCAGGCGCCCCCTAGGGGATGGGGAGCCTGTCAGCCCCGGGCCTGTCACTGCCTGGTGTCCCTGCTGCCACCAGCCAGGCCTCTGAAAACTTGTCAAACCATGCCCAGACTTGGGGCCAGTTTGGCCCAAAGTCTCCAAGAGACAAGTCGGGAAGAAAGATAGGGGACAGAGGGAGAAAGCGAAGGGAGCAGGAGAAAGGGAAGGAAGAATAAAAAGTAGTGTTGGGCTGCAGGAGTGAGATGGAGGAATTGCAAGAAAAGAGGCAGGAAGCAGGAGAGTGAGAGAAAAGGAAAGAAGAGACATGCAGCCAGACGAGGGCTTAGTGAGAGAGGATGGGACAGAGAACAGGATGAGAAGGAAATAAGGCAAGGCTAGGACAAGCAAGGACAGGCAAGGCAAGGCTAGGCTGCAGGACATGTTTTTGCTTTATAGTTTCTAGCACATTCGTCTTCAGACTTGGAGGAAAGCCATAAGACCCTATGGATTAGGCCCAAGCAAAAACCCCAGCTACTTGAGACACTTCGACTAGGCCTAAAATACCAAGATCTCTCCATAAGGATGGTTTTTATACTGTACTTCCACAATCTGCTGGCAGTACAAAAAAATAAGCTGCAGATCTCCTTAGGCTGAGTCATGGTGCTTTGGGGCAGGGACCATGCATATCATAGGAATATTTCACAGTTTCTGCTCTGTTTTCAGTGTATGACACCAAAACACCCACCTGATGACATCCTTTCAAGAGCAAAGGCAGCAATTTGCAGAATTCCGCTTCTTAGGGGAAGTGAGAAATTGCTGAGCTGACACCAAGTCCTGCAGTGTCCCTGTCACCTGCAGAGCCACCGCATCCTCGCCACGGTAGCGGGCATTGTGACAAAGGTTCTATGTCAGCTGGGTGTGGCAGCCAGGCGCCCCCTAGGGGATGGGGAGCCTGTCAGCCCCGGGCCTGTCACTGCCTGGTGTCCCTGCTGACACCAGCCAGGCCTCTGAAAACTTGTCAAACCATGCCCAGACTTGGGGCCAGTTTGGCCCAAAGTCTCCAAGAGACAAGTCGGGAAGAAAGATAGGGGACAGAGGGAGAAAGCGAAGGGAGCAGGAGAAAGGGAAGGAAGAATAAAAACTAGTGTTGGGCTGCAGGAGTGAGATGGAGGAATTGCAAGAAAAGAGGCAGGAAGCAGGAGAGTGAGAGAAAAGGAAAGAAGAGACATGCAGCCAGACGAGGGCTTAGTGAGAGAGGATGGGACAGAGAACAGAATGAAAAGGAAATAAGGCAAGGCTAGGACAAGCAAGGACAGGCAAGGCAAGGCTAGGCTGCAGGACATGTTTTTGCTTTATAGTTTCTAGCACATTCGTCTTCAGACTAGGAGGAAAACCATAAGACCGTATGGATTAGGCCCAAGCAAAAACCCCAGGTACTTGAGACACTTAGACTAGGCCTAAAATACCAAGATCTCTCCATAAGGATGGTTTTTATACTGTACTTCCACAATCTGCTGGCAGTACAAAAAAATAAGCTGCAGATCTCCTTAGGCTGAGTCATGGTGCTTTGGGGCAGGGACCATGCATATCATGGGAATATTTCACAGTTTCTGCTCTGTTTTCAGTGTATGACACCAAAACACCCACCTGATGACATCCTTTCAAGAGCAAAGGCAGCAATTTGCAGAATTCCGCTTCTTAGGGGAAGTGAGAAATTGCTGAGCTGACACCAAGTCCTGCAGTGTCCCTGTCACCTGCAGAGCCACCGCATCCTCGCCACGGTAGCGGGCATTGTGACAAAGGTTCTATGTCAGCTGGGTGTGGCAGCCAGGCGCCCCCTAGGGGATGGGGAGCCTGTCAGCCCCGGGCCTGTCACTGCCTGCTGGCCCTGCTGCCACCAGCCAGGCCTCTGAAAACTTGTCAAACCATGCCCAGACTTGGGGCCAGTTTGGCCCAAAGTCTGCAAGAGACAAGTCGGGAAGAAAGATAGGGGACAGAGGGAGAAAGCGAAGGGAGCAGGAGAAAGGGAAGGAAGAATAAAAAGTAGTGTTGGGCTGCAGGAGTGAGATGGAGGAATTGCAAGAAAAGAGGCAGGAAGCAGGAGAGTGAGAGAAAAGGAAAGAAGAGACATGCAGCCAGACGAGGGCTTAGTGAGAGAGGATGGGACAGAGAACAGGATGAGAAGGAAATAAGGCAAGGCTAGGACAAGCAAGGACAGGCAAGGCAAGGCTAGGCTGCAGGACATGTTTTTGCTTTATAGTTTCTAGCACATTCGTCTTCAGACTAGGAGGAAAGCCATAAGACCCTATGGATTAGGCCCAAGCAAAAATCCCAGGTACTTGAGACACTTAGACTAGGCCTAAAATACCAAGATCTCTCCATAAGGATGGTTTTTATACTGTACTTCCACAATCTGCTGGCAGTACAAAAAAATAAGCTGCAGATCTCCTTAGGCTGAGTCATGGTGCTTTGGGGCAGGGACCATGCATATCATGGGAATATTTCACAGTTTCTGCTCTGTTTTCAGTGTATGACAACAAAACACCCACCTGATGACATCCTTTCAAGAGCAAAGGCAGCAATTTGCAGAATTCCGCTTCTTAGGGGAAGTGAGAAATTGCTGAGCTGACACCAAGTCCTGCAGTGTCTCTGTCACCTGCAGAGCCACCGCATCCTCGCCACGGTAGCGGGCATTGTGACAAAGGTTCTATGTCAGCTGGGTGTGGCAGCCAGGCGCCCCCTAGGGGATGGGGAGCCTGTCAGCCCCGGGCCTGTCACTGCCTGGTGTCCCTGCTGCCACCAGCCAGGCCTCTGAAAACTTGTCAAACCATGCCCAGACTTGGGGCCAGTTTGGCCCAAAGTCTGCAAGAGACAAGTCGGGAAGAAAGATATGGGACAGAGGGAGAAAGCGAAGGGAGCAGGAGAAAGGGAAGGAAGAATAAAAAGTAGTGTTGGGCTGCAGGAGTGAGATGGAGGAATTGCAAGAAAAGAGGCAGGAAGCAGGAGAGTGAGAGAAAAGGAAAGAAGAGACATGCAGCCAGACGAGGGCTTAGTGAGAGAGGATGGGACAGAGAACAGGATGAGAAGGAAAGAAGGCAAGGCTAGGACAGGCAAGGACAGGCAAGGCAAGGCTAGGCTGCAGGACATGTTTTTGCTTTATATTTTCTAGCACAACCGTCTTCAGACTAGGAGGAAAGCCAGAAGACCGTATGGATTAGGCCCAAGCAAAAACCCCAGCTACTTGAGACACTTAGACTAGGCCTAAAATACCAAGATCTCTCCATAAGGATGGTTTTTATACTGTACTTCCACAATCTGCTGGCAGTACAAAAAAATAAGCTGCAGATCTCCTTAGGCTGAGTCATGGTGCTTTGGGGCAGGGACCATGCATATCATGGGAATATTTCACAGTTTCTGCTCTGTTTTCAGTGTATGACACCAAAACACCCACCTGATGACATCCTTTCAAGAGCAAAGGCAGCAATTTGCAGAATTCCGCTTCTTAGGAGAAGTGAGGAATTGCTGAGCTGACACCAAGTCCTGCAGTGTCCCTGTCACCTGCAGAGCCACCGCATCCTCGCCACGGTAGCGGGCATTGTGACAAAGGTTCTATGTCAGCTGGGTGTGGCAGCCAGGCGCCCCCTAGGGGATGGGGAGCCTGTCAGCCCCGGGCCTGTCACTGCCTGGTGTCCCTGCTGCCACCAGCCAGGCCTCTGAAAACTTGTCAAACTATGCCCAGACTTGGGGCCAGTTCGGCACAAAGTCTCCAAGAGACAATTCGGCAAGAAAGATAGGGGACAGAGGGAGAAAGCGAAGGGAGCAGGAGAAAGGGAAGGAAGAATAAAAAGTAGTGTTGGGCTGCAGGAGTGAGATGGAGGAATTGCAAGAAAAGAGGCAGGAAGCAGGAGAGTGAGAGAAAAGGAAAGAAGAGACATGCAGCCAGACGAGGGCTTAGTGAGAGAGGATGGGACAGAGAACAGGATGAGAAGGAAATAAGGCAAGGCTAGGACAAGCAAGGACAGGCAAGGCAAGGCTAGGCTGCAGGACATGTTTTTGCTTTATAGTTTCTAGCACATTCGTCTTCAGACTTGGAGGAAAGCCATAAGACCCTATGGATTAGGCCCAAGCAAAAACCCCAGCTACTTGAGACACTTAGACTAGGCCTAAAATACCAAGATCTCTCCATAAGGATGGTTTTTATACTGTACTTCCACAATCTGCTGGCAGTACAAAAAAATAAGCTGCAGATCTCCTTAGGCTGAGTCATGGTGCTTTGGGGCAGGGACCATGCATATCATAGGAATATTTCACAGTTTCAGCTCTGTTTTCAGTGTATGACACCAAAACACCCACCTGATGACATCCTTTCAAGAGCAAAGGCAGCAATTTGCAGAATTCCGCTTCTTAGGGGAAGTGAGAAATTGCTGAGCTGACACCAAGTCCTGCAGTGTCCCTGTCACCTGCAGAGCCACCGCATCCTCGCCACGGTAGCGGGCATTGTGACAAAGGTTCTATGTCAGCTGGGTGTGGCAGCCAGGCGCCCCCTAGGGGATGGGGAGCCTGTCAGCCCCGGGCCTGTCACTGCCTGGTGTCCCTGCTGCCACCAGCCAGGCCTCTGAAAACTTGTCAAACCATGCCCAGACTTGGGGCCAGTTTGGCCCAAAGTCTCCAAGAGACAAGTCGGGAAGAAAGATAGGGGACAGAGGGAGAAAGCGAAGGGAGCAGGAGAAAGGGAAGGAAGAATAAAAACTAGTGTTGGGCTGCAGGAGTGAGATGGAGGAATTGCAAGAAAAGAGGCAGGAAGCAGGAGAGTGAGAGAAAAGGAAAGAAGAGACATGCAGCCAGATGAGGGCTTAGTGAGAGAGGATGGGACAGAGAACAGAATGAAAAGGAAATAAGGCAAGGCTAGGACAAGCAAGGACAGGCAAGGCAAGGCTAGGCTGCAGGACATGTTTTTGCTTTATAGTTTCTAGCACATTCGTCTTCAGACTAGGAGGAAAACCATAAGACCGTATGGATTAGGCCCAAGCAAAAACCCCAGCTACTTGAGACACTTAGACTAGGCCTAAAATACCAAGATCTCTCCATAAGGATGGTTTTTATACTGTACTTCCACAATCTGCTGGCAGTACAAAAAAATAAGCTGCAGATCTCCTTAGGCTGAGTCATGGTGCTTTGGGGCAGGGACCATGCATATCATGGTAATATTTCACAGTTTCTGCTCTGTTTTCAGTGTATGACACCAAAACACCCACCTGATGACATCCTTTCAAGAGCAAAGGCAGCAATTTGCAGAATTCCGCTTCTTAGGGGAAGTGAGAAATTGCTGAGCTGACACCAAGTCCTGCAGTGTCCCTGTCACCTGCAGAGCCACCGCATCCTCGCCACGGTAGCGGGCATTGTGACAAAGGTTCTATGTCAGCTGGGTGTGGCAGCCAGGCGCCCCCTAGGGGATGGGGAGCCTGTCAGCCCCGGGCCTGTCACTGCCTGCTGGCCCTGCTGCCACCAGCCAGGCCTCTGAAAACTTGTCAAACCATGCCCAGACTTGGGGCCAGTTCGGCACAAAGTCTCCAAGAGACAAGTCGGGAAGAAAGATAGGGGACAGAGGGAGAAAGCGAAGGGAGCAGGAGAAAGGGAAGGAAGAATAAAAAGTAGTGTTGGGCTGCAGGAGTGAGATGGAGGAATTGCAAGAAAAGAGGCAGGAAGCAGGAGAGTGAGAGAAAAGGAAAGAAGAGACATGCAGCCAGACGAGGGCTTAGTGAGAGAGGATGGGACAGAGAACAGGATGAGAAGGAAATAAGGCAAGGCTAGGACAAGCAAGGACAGGCAAGGCAAGGCTAGGCTGCAGGACATGTTTTTGCTTTATAGTTTCTAGCACATTCGTCTTCAGACTAGGAGGAAAACCATAAGACCGTATGGATTAGGCCCAAGCAAAAACCCCAGGTACTTGAGACACTTAGACTAGGCCTAAAATACCAAGATCTCTCCATAAGGATGGTTTTTATACTGTACTTCCACAATCTGCTGGCAGTACAAAAAAATAAGCTGCAGATCTCCTTAGGCTGAGTCATGGTGCTTTGGGGCAGGGACCATGCATATCATGGGAATATTTCACAGTTTCTGCTCTGTTTTCAGTGTATGACACCAAAACACCCACCTGATGACATCCTTTCAAGAGCAAAGGCAGCAATTTGCAGAATTCCGCTTCTTAGGAGAAGTGAGGAATTGCTGAGCTGACACCAAGTCCTGCAGTGTCCCTGTCACCTGCAGAGCCACCGCATCCTCGCCACGGTAGCGGGCATTGTGACAAAGGTTCTATGTCAGCTGGGTGTGGCAGCCAGGCGCCCCCTAGGGGATGGGGAGCCTGTCAGCCCCGGGCCTGTCACTGCCTGGTGTCCCTGCTGCCACCAGCCAGGCCTCTGAAAACTTGTCAAACTATGCCCAGACTTGGGGCCAGTTCGGCACAAAGTCTCCAAGAGACAATTCGGCAAGAAAGATAGGGGACAGAGGGAGAAAGCGAAGGGAGCAGGAGAAAGGGAAGGAAGAATAAAAAGTAGTGTTGGGCTGCAGGAGTGAGATGGAGGAATTGCAAGAAAAGAGGCAGGAAGCAGGAGAGTGAGAGAAAAGGAAAGAAGAGACATGCAGCCAGACGAGGGCTTAGTGAGAGAGGATGGGACAGAGAACAGGATGAGAAGGAAATAAGGCAAGGCTAGGACAAGCAAGGACAGGCAAGGCAAGGCTAGGCTGCAGGACATGTTTTTGCTTTATAGTTTCTAGCACATTCGTCTTCAGACTTGGAGGAAAGCCATAAGACCCTATGGATTAGGCCCAAGCAAAAACCCCAGCTACTTGAGACACTTAGACTAGGCCTAAAATACCAAGATCTCTCCATAAGGATGGTTTTTATACTGTACTTCCACAATCTGCTGGCAGTACAAAAAAATAAGCTGCAGATCTCCTTAGGCTGAGTCATGGTGCTTTGGGGCAGGGACCATGCATATCATAGGAATATTTCACAGTTTCAGCTCTGTTTTCAGTGTATGACACCAAAACACCCACCTGATGACATCCTTTCAAGAGCAAAGGCAGCAATTTGCAGAATTCCGCTTCTTAGGGGAAGTGAGAAATTGCTGAGCTGACACCAAGTCCTGCAGTGTCCCTGTCACCTGCAGAGCCACCGCATCCTCGCCACGGTAGCGGGCATTGTGACAAAGGTTCTATGTCAGCTGGGTGTGGCAGCCAGGCGCCCCCTAGGGGATGGGGAGCCTGTCAGCCCCGGGCCTGTCACTGCCTGCTGGCCCTGCTGCCACCAGCCAGGCCTCTGAAAACTTGTCAAACCATGCCCAGACTTGGGGCCAGTTCGGCACAAAGTCTCCAAGAGACAAGTCGGGAAGAAAGATAGGGGACAGAGGGAGAAAGCGAAGGGAGCAGGAGAAAGGGAAGGAAGAATAAAAAGTAGTGTTGGGCTGCAGGAGTGAGATGGAGGAATTGCAAGAAAAGAGGCAGGAAGCAGGAGAGTGAGAGAAAAGGAAAGAAGAGACATGCAGCCAGACGAGGGCTTAGTGAGAGAGGATGGGACAGAGAACAGAATGAAAAGGAAATAAGGCAAGGCTAGGACAAGCAAGGACAGGCAAGGCAAGGCTAGGCTGCAGGACATGTCTTTGCTTTATAGTTTCTAGCACATTCGTCTTCAGACTAGGAGGAAAACCATAAGACCCTATGGATTAGGCCCAAGCAAAAATCCCAGGTACTTGAGACACTTAGACTAGGCCTAAAATACCAAGATCTCTCCATAAGGATGGTTTTTATACTGTACTTCCACAATCTGCTGGCAGTACAAAAAAATAAGCTGCAGATCTCCTTAGGCTGAGTCATGGTGCTTTGGGGCAGGGACCATGCATATCATAGGAATATTTCACAGTTTGTGCTCTGTTTTCAGTGTATGACACCAAAACACCCACCTGATGACATCCTTTCAAGAGCAAAGGCAGCAATTTGCAGAATTCCGCTTCTTAGGGGAAGTGAGAAATTGCTGAGCTGACACCAAGTCCTGCAGTGTCCCTGTCACCTGCAGAGCCACCGCATCCTCGCCACGGTAGCGGGCATTGTGACAAAGGTTCTATGTCAGCTGGGTGTGGCAGCCAGGCGCCCCCTAGGGGATGGGGAGCCTGTCAGCCCCGGGCCTGTCACTGCCTGGTGTCCCTGCTGCCACCAGCCAGGCCTCTGAAAACTTGTCAAACCATGCCCAGACTTGGGGCCAGTTTGGCCCAAAGTCTCCAAGAGACAAGTCGGGAAGAAAGATAGGGGACAGAGGGAGAAAGCGAAGGGAGCAGGAGAAAGGGAAGGAAGAATAAAAAGTAGTGTTGGGCTGCAGGAGTGAGATGGAGGAATTGCAAGAAAAGAGGCAGGAAGCAGGAGAGTGAGAGAAAAGGAAAGAAGAGACATGCAGCCAGACGAGGGCTTAGTGAGAGAGGATGGGACAGAGAACAGGATGAGAAGGAAATAAGGCAAGGCTAGGACAAGCAAGGACAGGCAAGGCAAGGCTAGGCAGCAGGACATGTTTTTGCTTTATAGTTTCTAGCACATTCGTCTTCAGACTAGGAGGAAAGCCATAAGACCCTATGGATTAGGCCCAAGCAAAAATCCCAGGTACTTGAGACACTTAGACTAGGCCTAAAATACCAAGATCTCTCCATAAGGATGGTTTTTATACTGTACTTCCACAATCTGCTGGCAGTACAAAAACATAAGCTGCAGATCTCCTTAGGCTGAGTCATGGTGCTTTGGGGCAGGGACCATGCATATCATGGGAATATTTCACAGTTTCTGCTCTGTTTTCAGTGTATGACACCAAAACACCCACCTGATGACATCCTTTCAAGAGCAAAGGCAGCAATTTGCAGAATTCCGCTTCTTAGGGGAAGTGAGAAATTGCTGAGCTGACACCAAGTCCTGCAGTGTCCCTGTCACCTGCAGAGCCACCGCATCCTCGCCACGGTAGCGGGCATTGTGACAAAGGTTCTATGTCAGCTGGGTGTGGCAGCCAGGCGCCCCCTAGGTGATGGGGAGCCTGTCAGCCCCGGGCCTGTCACTGCCTGGTGTCCCTGCTGCCACCAGCCAGGCCTCTGAAAACTTGTCAAACCATGCCCAGACTTGGGGCCAGTTTGGCCCAAAGTCTCCAAGAGACAATTCGGGAAGAAAGATAGGGGACAGAGGGAGAAAGCGAAGGGAGCAGGAGAAAGGGAAGGAAGAATAAAAAGTAGTGTTGGGCTGCAGGAGTGAGATGGAGGAATTGCAAGAAAAGAGGCAGGAAGCAGGAGAGTGAGAGAAAAGGAAAGAAGAGACATGCAGCCAGACGAGGGCTTAGTGAGAAAGGATGGGACAGAGAACAGAATGAAAAGGAAATAAGGCAAGGCTAGGACAAGCAAGGACAGGCAAGGCAAGGCTAGGCTGCAGGACATGTTTTTGCTTTATAGTTTCTAGCACATTCGTCTTCAGACTAGGAGGAAAACCATAAGACCGTATGGATTAGGCCCAAGCAAAAACCCCAGGTACTTGAGACACTTAGACTAGGCCTAAAATACCAAGATCTCTCCATAAGGATGGTTTTTATACTGTACTTCCACAATCTGCTGGCAGTACAAAAAAATAAGCTGCAGATCTCCTTAGGCTGAGTCATGGTGCTTTGGGGCAGGGACCATGCATATCATGGGAATATTTCACAGTTTCTGCTCTGTTTTCAGTGTATGACACCAAAACACCCACCTGATGACATCCTTTCAAGAGCAAAGGCAGCAATTTGCAGAATTCCGCTTCTTAGGGGAAGTGAGAAATTGCTGAGCTGACACCAAGTCCTGCAGTGTCCCTGTCACCTGCAGAGCCACCGCATCCTCGCCACAGTAGCGGGCATTGTGACAAAGGTTCTATGTCAGCTGGGTGTGGCAGCCAGGCGCCCCCTAGGGGATGGGGAGCCTGTCAGCCCCGGGCCTGTCACTGCCTGGTGTCCCTGCTGCCACCAGCCAGGCCTCTGAAAACTTGTCAAACCATGCCCAGACTTGGGGCCAGTTTGGCCCAAAGTCTCCAAGAGACAAGTCGGGAAGAAAGATAGGGGACAGAGGGAGAAAGCGAAGGGAGCAGGAGAAAGGGAAGGAAGAATAAAAAGTAGCGTTGGGCTGCAGGAGTGAGATGGAGGAATTGCAAGAAAAGAGGCAGGAAGCAGGAGAGTGAGAGAAAAGGAAAGAAGAGACATGCAGCCAGACGAGGGGTTAGTGAGAGAGGATGGGACAAAGAACAGGATGAGAAGGAAAGAAGGCAAGGCTAGGACAGGCAAGGACAGGCAAGGCAAGGCTAGGCTGCAGGACATGTTTTTGCTTTATAGTTTCTAGCACATTCGTCTTCAGACTAGGAGGAAAGCCATAAGACCGTATGGATTAGGCCCAAGCAAAAACCCCAGGTACTTGAGACACTTAGACTAGGCCTAAAATACCAAGATCTCTCCATAAGGATGGTTTTTATACTGTACTTCCACAATCTGCTGGCAGTACAAAAAAATAAGCTGCAGATCTCCTTAGGCTGAGTCATGGTGCTTTGGGGCAGGGACCATGCATATCATGGGAATATTTCACAGTTTCTGCTCTGTTTTCAGTGTATGACACCAAAACACCCACCTGATGACATCCTTTCAAGAGCAAAGGCAGCAATTTGCACAATTCCGCTTCTTAGGGGAAGTGAGAAATTGCTGAGCTGACACCAAGTCCTGCAGTGTCCCTGTCACCTGCAGAGCCACCGCATCCTCGCCACGGTAGCGGGCATTGTGACAAAGGTTCTATGTCAGCTGGGTGTGGCAGCCAGGCGCCCCCTAGGGGATGGGGAGCCTGTCAGCCCCGGGCCTGTCACTGCCTGCTGGCCCTGCTGCCACCAGCCAGGCCTCTGAAAACTTGTCAAACCATGCCCAGACTTGGGGCCAGTTTGGCCCAAAGTCTGCAAGAGACAATTCGGCAAGAAAGATAGGGGACAGAGGGAGAAAGCGAAGGGAGCAGGAGAAAGGGAAGGAAGAATAAAAAGTAGTGTTGGGCTGCAGGAGTGAGATGGAGGAATTGCAAGAAAAGAGGCAGGAAGCAGGAGAGTGAGAGAAAAGGAAAGAAGAGACATGCAGCCAGACGAGGGCTTAGTGAGAGAGGATGGGACAGAGAACAGGATGAGAAGGAAATAAGGCAAGGCTAGGACAAGCAAGGACAGGCAAGGCAAGGCTAGGCTGCAGGACATGTTTTTGCTTTATAGTTTCTAGCACATTCGTCTTCAGACTTGGAGGAAAGCCATAAGACCCTATGGATTAGGCCCAAGCAAAAACCCCAGCTACTTGAGACACTTAGACTAGGCCTAAAATACCAAGATCTCTCCATAAGGATGGTTTTTATACTGTACTTCCACAATCTGCTGGCAGTACAAAAAGATAAGCTGCAGATCTCCTTAGGCTGAGTCATGGTGCTTTGGGGCAGGGACCATGCATATCATAGGAATATTTCACAGTTTCAGCTCTGTTTTCAGTGTATGACACCAAAACACCCACCTGATGACATCCTTTCAAGAGCAAAGGCAGCAATTTGCAGAATTCCGCTTCTTAGGGGAAGTGAGAAATTGCTGAGCTGACACCAAGTCCTGCAGTGTCCCTGTCACCTGCAGAGCCACCGCATCCTCGCCACGGTAGCGGGCATTGTGACAAAGGTTCTATGTCAGCTGGGTGTGGCAGCCAGGCGCCCCCTAGGGGATGGGGAGCCTGTCAGCCCCGGGCCTGTCACTGCCTGCTGGCCCTGCTGCCACCAGCCAGGCCTCTGAAAACTTGTCAAACCATGCCCAGACTTGGGGCCAGTTCGGCACAAAGTCTCCAAGAGACAAGTCGGGAAGAAAGATAGGGGACAGAGGGAGAAAGCGAAGGGAGCAGGAGAAAGGGAAGGAAGAATAAAAAGTAGTGTTGGGCTGCAGGAGTGAGATGGAGGAATTGCAAGAAAAGAGGCAGGAAGCAGGAGAGTGAGAGAAAAGGAAAGAAGAGACATGCAGCCAGACGAGGGCTTAGTGAGAGAGGATGGGACAGAGAACAGAATGAAAAGGAAATAAGGCAAGGCTAGGACAAGCAAGGACAGGCAAGGCAAGGCTAGGCTGCAGGACATGTCTTTGCTTTATAGTTTCTAGCACATTCGTCTTCAGACTAGGAGGAAAACCATAAGACCCTATGGATTAGGCCCAAGCAAAAATCCCAGGTACTTGAGACACTTAGACTAGGCCTAAAATACCAAGATCTCTCCATAAGGATGGTTTTTATACTGTACTTCCACAATCTGCTGGCAGTACAAAAAAATAAGCTGCAGATCTCCTTAGGCTGAGTCATGGTGCTTTGGGGCAGGGACCATGCATATCATAGGAATATTTCACAGTTTGTGCTCTGTTTTCAGTGTATGACACCAAAACACCCACCTGATGACATCCTTTCAAGAGCAAAGGCAGCAATTTGCAGAATTCCGCTTCTTAGGGGAAGTGAGAAATTGCTGAGCTGACACCAAGTCCTGCAGTGTCCCTGTCACCTGCAGAGCCACCGCATCCTCGCCACGGTAGCGGGCATTGTGACAAAGGTTCTATGTCAGCTGGGTGTGGCAGCCAGGCGCCCCCTAGGGGATGGGGAGCCTGTCAGCCCCGGGCCTGTCACTGCCTGGTGTCCCTGCTGCCACCAGCCAGGCCTCTGAAAACTTGTCAAACCATGCCCAGACTTGGGGCCAGTTTGGCCCAAAGTCTCCAAGAGACAAGTCGGGAAGAAAGATAGGGGACAGAGGGAGAAAGCGAAGGGAGCAGGAGAAAGGGAAGGAAGAATAAAAAGTAGTGTTGGGCTGCAGGAGTGAGATGGAGGAATTGCAAGAAAAGAGGCAGGAAGCAGGAGAGTGAGAGAAAAGGAAAGAAGAGACATGCAGCCAGACGAGGGCTTAGTGAGAGAGGATGGGACAGAGAACAGGATGAGAAGGAAATAAGGCAAGGCTAGGACAAGCAAGGACAGGCAAGGCAAGGCTAGGCAGCAGGACATGTTTTTGCTTTATAGTTTCTAGCACATTCGTCTTCAGACTAGGAGGAAAGCCATAAGACCCTATGGATTAGGCCCAAGCAAAAATCCCAGGTACTTGAGACACTTAGACTAGGCCTAAAATACCAAGATCTCTCCATAAGGATGGTTTTTATACTGTACTTCCACAATCTGCTGGCAGTACAAAAACATAAGCTGCAGATCTCCTTAGGCTGAGTCATGGTGCTTTGGGGCAGGGACCATGCATATCATGGGAATATTTCACAGTTTCTGCTCTGTTTTCAGTGTATGACACCAAAACACCCACCTGATGACATCCTTTCAAGAGCAAAGGCAGCAATTTGCAGAATTCCGCTTCTTAGGGGAAGTGAGAAATTGCTGAGCTGACACCAAGTCCTGCAGTGTCCCTGTCACCTGCAGAGCCACCGCATCCTCGCCACGGTAGCGGGCATTGTGACAAAGGTTCTATGTCAGCTGGGTGTGGCAGCCAGGCGCCCCCTAGGTGATGGGGAGCCTGTCAGCCCCGGGCCTGTCACTGCCTGGTGTCCCTGCTGCCACCAGCCAGGCCTCTGAAAACTTGTCAAACCATGCCCAGACTTGGGGCCAGTTTGGCCCAAAGTCTCCAAGAGACAAGTCGGGAAGAAAGATAGGGGACAGAGGGAGAAAGCGAAGGGAGCAGGAGAAAGGGAAGGAAGAATAAAAAGTAGTGTTGGGCTGCAGGAGTGAGATGGAGGAATTGCAAGAAAAGAGGCAGGAAGCAGGAGAGTGAGAGAAAAGGAAAGAAGAGACATGCAGCCAGACGAGGGCTTAGTGAGAAAGGATGGGACAGAGAACAGAATGAAAAGGAAATAAGGCAAGGCTAGGACAAGCAAGGACAGGCAAGGCAAGGCTAGGCTGCAGGACATGTTTTTGCTTTATAGTTTCTAGCACATTCGTCTTCAGACTAGGAGGAAAACCATAAGACCGTATGGATTAGGCCCAAGCAAAAACCCCAGGTACTTGAGACACTTAGACTAGGCCTAAAATACCAAGATCTCTCCATAAGGATGGTTTTTATACTGTACTTCCACAATCTGCTGGCAGTACAAAAAAATAAGCTGCAGATCTCCTTAGGCTGAGTCATGGTGCTTTGGGGCAGGGACCATGCATATCATGGGAATATTTCACAGTTTCTGCTCTGTTTTCAGTGTATGACACCAAAACACCCACCTGATGACATCCTTTCAAGAGCAAAGGCAGCAATTTGCAGAATTCCGCTTCTTAGGGGAAGTGAGAAATTGCTGAGCTGACACCAAGTCCTGCAGTGTCCCTGTCACCTGCAGAGCCACCGCATCCTCGCCACAGTAGCGGGCATTGTGACAAAGGTTCTATGTCAGCTGGGTGTGGCAGCCAGGCGCCCCCTAGGGGATGGGGAGCCTGTCAGCCCCGGGCCTGTCACTGCCTGGTGTCCCTGCTGCCACCAGCCAGGCCTCTGAAAACTTGTCAAACCATGCCCAGACTTGGGGCCAGTTTGGCCCAAAGTCTCCAAGAGACAAGTCGGGAAGAAAGATAGGGGACAGAGGGAGAAAGCGAAGGGAGCAGGAGAAAGGGAAGGAAGAATAAAAAGTAGCGTTGGGCTGCAGGAGTGAGATGGAGGAATTGCAAGAAAAGAGGCAGGAAGCAGGAGAGTGAGAGAAAAGGAAAGAAGAGACATGCAGCCAGACGAGGGGTTAGTGAGAGAGGATGGGACAAAGAACAGGATGAGAAGGAAAGAAGGCAAGGCTAGGACAGGCAAGGACAGGCAAGGCAAGGCTAGGCTGCAGGACATGTTTTTGCTTTATAGTTTCTAGCACATTCGTCTTCAGACTAGGAGGAAAGCCATAAGACCGTATGGATTAGGCCCAAGCAAAAACCCCAGGTACTTGAGACACTTAGACTAGGCCTAAAATACCAAGATCTCTCCATAAGGATGGTTTTTATACTGTACTTCCACAATCTGCTGGCAGTACAAAAAAATAAGCTGCAGATCTCCTTAGGCTGAGTCATGGTGCTTTGGGGCAGGGACCATGCATATCATGGGAATATTTCACAGTTTCTGCTCTGTTTTCAGTGTATGACACCAAAACACCCACCTGATGACATCCTTTCAAGAGCAAAGGCAGCAATTTGCACAATTCCGCTTCTTAGGGGAAGTGAGAAATTGCTGAGCTGACACCAAGTCCTGCAGTGTCCCTGTCACCTGCAGAGCCACCGCATCCTCGCCACGGTAGCGGGCATTGTGACAAAGGTTCTATGTCAGCTGGGTGTGGCAGCCAGGCGCCCCCTAGGGGATGGGGAGCCTGTCAGCCCCGGGCCTGTCACTGCCTGCTGGCCCTGCTGCCACCAGCCAGGCCTCTGAAAACTTGTCAAACCATGCCCAGACTTGGGGCCAGTTTGGCCCAAAGTCTGCAAGAGACAAGTCGGGAAGAAAGATAGGGGACAGAGGGAGAAAGCGAAGGGAGCAGGAGAAAGGGAAGGAAGAATAAAAAGTAGTGTTGGGCTGCAGGAGTGAGATGGAGGAATTGCAAGAAAAGAGGCAGGAAGCAGGAGAGTGAGAGAAAAGGAAAGAAGAGACATGCAGCCAGACGAGGGCTTAATGAGAGAGGATGGGACAGAGAACAGGATGAGAAGGACATAAGGCAAGGCTAGGACAGACAAGGACAGGCAAGGCAAGGCTAGGCTGCAGGACATGTTTTTGCTTTATAGTTTCTAGCACATTCGTCTTCAGACTAGGAGGAAAGCCATAAGACCCTATGGATTAGGCCCAAGCAAAAATCCCAGGTACTTGAGACACTTAGACTAGGCCTAAAATACCAAGATCTCTCCATAAGGATGGTTTTTATACTGTACTTCCACAATCTGCTGGCAGTACAAAAAAATAAGCTGCAGATCTCCTTAGGCTGAGTCATGGTGCTTTGGGGCAGGGACCATGCATATCATGGGAATATTTCACAGTTTCTGCTCTGTTTTCAGTGTATGACAACAAAACACCCACCTGATGACATCCTTTCAAGAGCAAAGGCAGCAATTTGCAGAATTCCGCTTCTTAGGAGAAGTGAGGAATTGCTGAGCTGACACCAAGTCCTGCAGTGTCCCTGTCACCTGCAGAGCCACCGCATCCTCGCCACGGTAGCGGGCATTGTGACAAAGGTTCTATGTCAGCTGGGTGTGGCAGCCAGGCGCCCCCTAGGGGATGGGGAGCCTGTCAGCCCCGGGCCTGTCACTGCCTGGTGTCCCTGCTGCCACCAGCCAGGCCTCTGAAAACTTGTCAAACCATGCCCAGACTTGGGGCCAGTTTGGCCCAAAGTCTGCAAGAGACAAGTCGGGAAGAAAGATATGGGACAGAGGGAGAAAGCGAAGGGAGCAGGAGAAAGGGAAGGAAGAATAAAAAGTAGTGTTGGGCTGCAGGAGTGAGATGGAGGAATTGCAAGAAAAGAGGCAGGAAGCAGGAGAGTGAGAGAAAAGGAAAGAAGAGACATGCAGCCAGACGAGGGCTTAGTGAGAGAGGATGGGACAGAGAACAGGATGAGAAGGAAAGAAGGCAAGGCTAGGACAGGCAAGGACAGGCAAGGCAAGGCTAGGCTGCAGGACATGTTTTTGCTTTATATTTTCTAGCACAACCGTCTTCAGACTAGGAGGAAAGCCAGAAGACCGTATGGATTAGGCCCAAGCAAAAACCCCAGCTACTTGAGACACTTAGACTAGGCCTAAAATACCAAGATCTCTCCATAAGGATGGTTTTTATACTGTACTTCCACAATCTGCTGGCAGTACAAAAAAATAAGCTGCAGATCTCCTTAGGCTGAGTCATGGTGCTTTGGGGCAGGGACCATGCATATCATGGGAATATTTCACAGTTTCAGCTCTGTTTTCAGTGTATGACACCAAAACACCCACCTGATGACATCCTTTCAAGAGCAAAGGCAGCAATTTGCAGAATTCCGCTTCTTAGGGGAAGTGAGAAATTGCTGAGCTGACACCAAGTCCTGCAGTGTCCCTGTCACCTGCCGAGCCACCGCATCCTCGCTACGGTAGCGGGCATTGTGACAAAGGTTCTATGTCAGCTGGGTGTGGCAGCCAGGCGCCCCCTAGGGGATGGGGAGCCTGTCAGCCCCGGGCCTGTCACTGCCTGCTGGCCCTGCTGCCACCAGCCAGGCCTCTGAAAACTTGTCAAACCATGCCCAGACTTGGGGCCAGTTTGGCCCAAAGTCTCCAAGAGACAAGTCGGGAAGAAAGATAGGGGACAGAGGGAGAAAGCAAAGGGAGCAGGAGAAAGGGAAGGAAGAATAAAAAGTAGTGTTGGGCTGCAGGAGTGAGATGGAGGAATTGCAAGAAAAGAGGCAGGAAGCAGGAGAGTGAGAGAAAAGGAAAGAAGAGACATGCAGCCAGACGAGGGCTTAATGAGAGAGGATGGGACAGAGAACAGGATGAGAAGGACATAAGGCAAGGCTAGGACAGACAAGGACAGGCAAGGCAAGGCTAGGCTGCAGGACATGTTTTTGCTTTATAGTTTCTAGCACATTCGTCTTCAGACTAGGAGGAAAGCCATAAGACCCTATGGATTAGGCCCAAGCAAAAATCCCAGGTACTTGAGACACTTAGACTAGGCCTAAAATACCAAGATCTCTCCATAAGGATGGTTTTTATACTGTACTTCCACAATCTGCTGGCAGTACAAAAAAATAAGCTGCAGATCTCCTTAGGCTGAGTCATGGTGCTTTGGGGCAGGGACCATGCATATCATGGGAATATTTCACAGTTTCTGCTCTGTTTTCAGTGTATGACACCAAAACACCCACCTGATGACATCCTTTCAAGAGCAAAGGCAGCAATTTGCAGAATTCCGCTTCTTAGGGGAAGTGAGAAATTGCTGAGCTGACACCAAGTCCTGCAGTGTCCCTGTCACCTGCAGAGCCACCGCATCCTCGCCACGGTAGCGGGCATTGTGACAAAGGTTCTATGTCAGCTGGGTGTGGCAGCCAGGCGCCCCCTAGGGGATGGGGAGCCTGTCAGCCCCGGGCCTGTCACTGCCTGGTGTCCCTGCTGCCACCAGCCAGGCCTCTGAAAACTTGTCAAACCATGCCCAGACTTGGGGCCAGTTTGGCCCAAAGTCTCCAAGAGACAAGTCGGGAAGAAAGATAGGGGACAGAGGGAGAAAGCGAAGGGAGCAGGAGAAAGGGAAGGAAGAATAAAAACTAGTGTTGGGCTGCAGGAGTGAGATGGAGGAATTGCAAGAAAAGAGGCAGGAAGCAGGAGAGTGAGAGAAAAGGAAAGAAGAGACATGCAGCCAGATGAGGGCTTAGTGAGAGAGGATGGGACAGAGAACAGAATGAAAAGGAAATAAGGCAAGGCTAGGACAAGCAAGGACAGGCAAGGCAAGGCTAGGCTGCAGGACATGTTTTTGCTTTATAGTTTCTAGCACATTCGTCTTCAGACTAGGAGGAAAACCATAAGACCGTATGGATTAGGCCCAAGCAAAAACCCCAGCTACTTGAGACACTTAGACTAGGCCTAAAATACCAAGATCTCTCCATAAGGATGGTTTTTATACTGTACTTCCACAATCTGCTGGCAGTACAAAAAAATAAGCTGCAGATCTCCTTAGGCTGAGTCATGGTGCTTTGGGGCAGGGACCATGCATATCATGGTAATATTTCACAGTTTCTGCTCTGTTTTCAGTGTATGACACCAAAACACCCACCTGATGACATCCTTTCAAGAGCAAAGGCAGCAATTTGCAGAATTCCGCTTCTTAGGGGAAGTGAGAAATTGCTGAGCTGACACCAAGTCCTGCAGTGTCCCTGTCACCTGCAGAGCCACCGCATCCTCGCCACGGTAGCGGGCATTGTGACAAAGGTTCTATGTCAGCTGGGTGTGGCAGCCAGGCGCCCCCTAGGGGATGGGGAGCCTGTCAGCCCCGGGCCTGTCACTGCCTGCTGGCCCTGCTGCCACCAGCCAGGCCTCTGAAAACTTGTCAAACCATGCCCAGACTTGGGGCCAGTTCGGCACAAAGTCTCCAAGAGACAAGTCGGGAAGAAAGATAGGGGACAGAGGGAGAAAGCGAAGGGAGCAGGAGAAAGGGAAGGAAGAATAAAAAGTAGTGTTGGGCTGCAGGAGTGAGATGGAGGAATTGCAAGAAAAGAGGCAGGAAGCAGGAGAGTGAGAGAAAAGGAAAGAAGAGACATGCAGCCAGACGAGGGCTTAGTGAGAGAGGATGGGACAGAGAACAGGATGAGAAGGAAATAAGGCAAGGCTAGGACAAGCAAGGACAGGCAAGGCAAGGCTAGGCTGCAGGACATGTTTTTGCTTTTTAGTTTCTAGCACATTCGTCTTCAGACTAGGAGGAAAACCATAAGACCGTATGGATTAGGCCCAAGCAAAAACCCCAGGTACTTGAGACACTTAGACTAGGCCTAAAATACCAAGATCTCTCCATAAGGATGGTTTTTATACTGTACTTCCACAATCTGCTGGCAGTACAAAAAAATAAGCTGCAGATCTCCTTAGGCTGAGTCATGGTGCTTTGGGGCAGGGACCATGCATATCATGGGAATATTTCACAGTTTCTGCTCTGTTTTCAGTGTATGACACCAAAACACCCACCTGATGACATCCTTTCAAGAGCAAAGGCAGCAATTTGCAGAATTCCGCTTCTTAGGAGAAGTGAGGAATTGCTGAGCTGACACCAAGTCCTGCAGTGTCCCTGTCACCTGCAGAGCCACCGCATCCTCGCCACGGTAGCGGGCATTGTGACAAAGGTTCTATGTCAGCTGGGTGTGGCAGCCAGGCGCCCCCTAGGGGATGGGGAGCCTGTCAGCCCCGGGCCTGTCACTGCCTGGTGTCCCTGCTGCCACCAGCCAGGCCTCTGAAAACTTGTCAAACTATGCCCAGACTTGGGGCCAGTTCGGCACAAAGTCTCCAAGAGACAATTCGGCAAGAAAGATAGGGGACAGAGGGAGAAAGCGAAGGGAGCAGGAGAAAGGGAAGGAAGAATAAAAAGTAGTGTTGGGCTGCAGGAGTGAGATGGAGGAATTGCAAGAAAAGAGGCAGGAAGCAGGAGAGTGAGAGAAAAGGAAAGAAGAGACATGCAGCCAGACGAGGGCTTAGTGAGAGAGGATGGGACAGAGAACAGGATGAGAAGGAAATAAGGCAAGGCTAGGACAAGCAAGGACAGGCAAGGCAAGGCTAGGCTGCAGGACATGTTTTTGCTTTATAGTTTCTAGCACATTCGTCTTCAGACTTGGAGGAAAGCCATAAGACCCTATGGATTAGGCCCAAGCAAAAACCCCAGCTACTTGAGACACTTAGACTAGGCCTAAAATACCAAGATCTCTCCATAAGGATGGTTTTTATACTGTACTTCCACAATCTGCTGGCAGTACAAAAAAATAAGCTGCAGATCTCCTTAGGCTGAGTCATGGTGCTTTGGGGCAGGGACCATGCATATCATAGGAATATTTCACAGTTTCAGCTCTGTTTTCAGTGTATGACACCAAAACACCCACCTGATGACATCCTTTCAAGAGCAAAGGCAGCAATTTGCAGAATTCCGCTTCTTAGGGGAAGTGAGAAATTGCTGAGCTGACACCAAGTCCTGCAGTGTCCCTGTCACCTGCAGAGCCACCGCATCCTCGCCACGGTAGCGGGCATTGTGACAAAGGTTCTATGTCAGCTGGGTGTGGCAGCCAGGCGCCCCCTAGGGGATGGGGAGCCTGTCAGCCCCGGGCCTGTCACTGCCTGCTGGCCCTGCTGCCACCAGCCAGGCCTCTGAAAACTTGTCAAACCATGCCCAGACTTGGGGCCAGTTCGGCACAAAGTCTCCAAGAGACAAGTCGGGAAGAAAGATAGGGGACAGAGGGAGAAAGCGAAGGGAGCAGGAGAAAGGGAAGGAAGAATAAAAAGTAGTGTTGGGCTGCAGGAGTGAGATGGAGGAATTGCAAGAAAAGAGGCAGGAAGCAGGAGAGTGAGAGAAAAGGAAAGAAGAGACATGCAGCCAGACGAGGGCTTAGTGAGAGAGGATGGGACAGAGAACAGAATGAAAAGGAAATAAGGCAAGGCTAGGACAAGCAAGGACAGGCAAGGCAAGGCTAGGCTGCAGGACATGTCTTTGCTTTATAGTTTCTAGCACATTCGTCTTCAGACTAGGAGGAAAACCATAAGACCCTATGGATTAGGCCCAAGCAAAAATCCCAGGTACTTGAGACACTTAGACTAGGCCTAAAATACCAAGATCTCTCCATAAGGATGGTTTTTATACTGTACTTCCACAATCTGCTGGCAGTACAAAAAAATAAGCTGCAGATCTCCTTAGGCTGAGTCATGGTGCTTTGGGGCAGGGACCATGCATATCATAGGAATATTTCACAGTTTCTGCTCTGTTTTCAGTGTATGACACCAAAACACCCACCTGATGACATCCTTTCAAGAGCAAAGGCAGCAATTTGCAGAATTCCGCTTCTTAGGGGAAGTGAGAAATTGCTGAGCTGACACCAAGTCCTGCAGTGTCCCTGTCACCTGCAGAGCCACCGCATCCTCGCCACGGTAGCGGGCATTGTGACAAAGGTTCTATGTCAGCTGGGTGTGGCAGCCAGGCGCCCCCTAGGGGATGGGGAGCCTGTCAGCCCCGGGCCTGTCACTGCCTGGTGTCCCTGCTGCCACCAGCCAGGCCTCTGAAAACTTGTCAAACCATGCCCAGACTTGGGGCCAGTTTGGCCCAAAGTCTCCAAGAGACAAGTCGGGAAGAAAGATAGGGGACAGAGGGAGAAAGCGAAGGGAGCAGGAGAAAGGGAAGGAAGAATAAAAAGTAGTGTTGGGCTGCAGGAGTGAGATGGAGGAATTGCAAGAAAAGAGGCAGGAAGCAGGAGAGTGAGAGAAAAGGAAAGAAGAGACATGCAGCCAGACGAGGGCTTAGTGAGAGAGGATGGGACAGAGAACAGGATGAGAAGGAAATAAGGCAAGGCTAGGACAAGCAAGGACAGGCAAGGCAAGGCTAGGCAGCAGGACATGTTTTTGCTTTATAGTTTCTAGCACATTCGTCTTCAGACTAGGAGGAAAGCCATAAGACCCTATGGATTAGGCCCAAGCAAAAATCCCAGGTACTTGAGACACTTAGACTAGGCCTAAAATACCAAGATCTCTCCATAAGGATGGTTTTTATACTGTACTTCCACAATCTGCTGGCAGTACAAAAACATAAGCTGCAGATCTCCTTAGGCTGAGTCATGGTGCTTTGGGGCAGGGACCATGCATATCATGGGAATATTTCACAGTTTCTGCTCTGTTTTCAGTGTATGACACCAAAACACCCACCTGATGACATCCTTTCAAGAGCAAAGGCAGCAATTTGCAGAATTCCGCTTCTTAGGGGAAGTGAGAAATTGCTGAGCTGACACCAAGTCCTGCAGTGTCCCTGTCACCTGCAGAGCCACCGCATCCTCGCCACGGTAGCGGGCATTGTGACAAAGGTTCTATGTCAGCTGGGTGTGGCAGCCAGGCGCCCCCTAGGTGATGGGGAGCCTGTCAGCCCCGGGCCTGTCACTGCCTGGTGTCCCTGCTGCCACCAGCCAGGCCTCTGAAAACTTGTCAAACCATGCCCAGACTTGGGGCCAGTTTGGCCCAAAGTCTCCAAGAGACAAGTCGGGAAGAAAGATAGGGGACAGAGGGAGAAAGCGAAGGGAGCAGGAGAAAGGGAAGGAAGAATAAAAAGTAGTGTTGGGCTGCAGGAGTGAGATGGAGGAATTGCAAGAAAAGAGGCAGGAAGCAGGAGAGTGAGAGAAAAGGAAAGAAGAGACATGCAGCCAGACGAGGGCTTAGTGAGAAAGGATGGGACAGAGAACAGAATGAAAAGGAAATAAGGCAAGGCTAGGACAAGCAAGGACAGGCAAGGCAAGGCTAGGCTGCAGGACATGTTTTTGCTTTATAGTTTCTAGCACATTCGTCTTCAGACTAGGAGGAAAACCATAAGACCGTATGGATTAGGCCCAAGCAAAAACCCCAGGTACTTGAGACACTTAGACTAGGCCTAAAATACCAAGATCTCTCCATAAGGATGGTTTTTATACTGTACTTCCACAATCTGCTGGCAGTACAAAAAAATAAGCTGCAGATCTCCTTAGGCTGAGTCATGGTGCTTTGGGGCAGGGACCATGCATATCATGGGAATATTTCACAGTTTCTGCTCTGTTTTCAGTGTATGACACCAAAACACCCACCTGATGACATCCTTTCAAGAGCAAAGGCAGCAATTTGCAGAATTCCGCTTCTTAGGGGAAGTGAGAAATTGCTGAGCTGACACCAAGTCCTGCAGTGTCCCTGTCACCTGCAGAGCCACCGCATCCTCGCCACAGTAGCGGGCATTGTGACAAAGGTTCTATGTCAGCTGGGTGTGGCAGCCAGGCGCCCCCTAGGGGATGGGGAGCCTGTCAGCCCCGGGCCTGTCACTGCCTGGTGTCCCTGCTGCCACCAGCCAGGCCTCTGAAAACTTGTCAAACCATGCCCAGACTTGGGGCCAGTTTGGCCCAAAGTCTCCAAGAGACAAGTCGGGAAGAAAGATAGGGGACAGAGGGAGAAAGCGAAGGGAGCAGGAGAAAGGGAAGGAAGAATAAAAAGTAGCGTTGGGCTGCAGGAGTGAGATGGAGGAATTGCAAGAAAAGAGGCAGGAAGCAGGAGAGTGAGAGAAAAGGAAAGAAGAGACATGCAGCCAGACGAGGGGTTAGTGAGAGAGGATGGGACAAAGAACAGGATGAGAAGGAAAGAAGGCAAGGCTAGGACAGGCAAGGACAGGCAAGGCAAGGCTAGGCTGCAGGACATGTTTTTGCTTTATAGTTTCTAGCACATTCGTCTTCAGACTAGGAGGAAAGCCATAAGACCGTATGGATTAGGCCCAAGCAAAAACCCCAGGTACTTGAGACACTTAGACTAGGCCTAAAATACCAAGATCTCTCCATAAGGATGGTTTTTATACTGTACTTCCACAATCTGCTGGCAGTACAAAAAAATAAGCTGCAGATCTCCTTAGGCTGAGTCATGGTGCTTTGGGGCAGGGACCATGCATATCATGGGAATATTTCACAGTTTCTGCTCTGTTTTCAGTGTATGACACCAAAACACCCACCTGATGACATCCTTTCAAGAGCAAAGGCAGCAATTTGCAGAATTCCGCTTCTTAGGGGAAGTGAGAAATTGCTGAGCTGACACCAAGTCCTGCAGTGTCCCTGTCACCTGCAGAGCCACCGCATCCTCGCCACGGTAGCGGGCATTGTGACAAAGGTTCTATGTCAGCTGGGTGTGGCAGCCAGGCGCCCCCTAGGGGATGGGGAGCCTGTCAGCCCCGGGCCTGTCACTGCCTGCTGGCCCTGCTGCCACCAGCCAGGCCTCTGAAAACTTGTCAAACCATGCCCAGACTTGGGGCCAGTTTGGCCCAAAGTCTGCAAGAGACAAGTCGGGAAGAAAGATAGGGGACAGAGGGAGAAAGCGAAGGGAGCAGGAGAAAGGGAAGGAAGAATAAAAAGTAGTGTTGGGCTGCAGGAGTGAGATGGAGGAATTGCAAGAAAAGAGGCAGGAAGCAGGAGAGTGAGAGAAAAGGAAAGAAGAGACATGCAGCCAGACGAGGGCTTAATGAGAGAGGATGGGACAGAGAACAGGATGAGAAGGACATAAGGCAAGGCTAGGACAGACAAGGACAGGCAAGGCAAGGCTAGGCTGCAGGACATGTTTTTGCTTTATAGTTTCTAGCACATTCGTCTTCAGACTAGGAGGAAAGCCATAAGACCATATGGATTAGGCCCAAGCAAAAACCCCAGCTACTTGAGACTCTTAGACTAAGCCTAAAATACCAAGATCTCTCCATAAGGATGGTTTTTATACTGTACTTCCACAATCTGCTGGCAGTACAAAAAAATCAGCTGCAGATCTCCTTAGGCTGAGTCATGGTGCTTTGGGGCAGGGACCATGCATATCATGGGAATATTTCACAGTTTCTGCTCTGTTTTCAGTGTATGACACCAAAACACCCACCTGATGACATCCTTTCAAGAGCAAAGGCAGCAATTTGCAGAATTCCGCTTCTTAGGGGAAGTGAGAAATTGCTGAGCTGACACCAAGTCCTGCAGTGTCCCTGTCACCTGCAGAGCCACCGCATCCTCGCCACGGTAGCGGGCATTGTGACAAAGGTTCTATGTCAGCTGGGTGTGGCAGCCAGGCGCCCCCTAGGGGATGGGGAGCCTGTCAGCCCCGGGCCTGTCACTGCCTGGTGTCCCTGCTGCCACCAGCCAGGCCTCTGAAAACTTGTCAAACCATGCCCAGACTTGGGGCCAGTTTGGCCCAAAGTCTCCAAGAGACAAGTCGGGAAGAAAGATAGGGGACAGAGGGAGAAAGCGAAGGGAGCAGGAGAAAGGGAAGGAAGAATAAAAAGTAGTGTTGGGCTGCAGGAGTGAGATGGAGGAATTGCAAGAAAAGAGGCAGGAAGCAGGAGAGTGAGAGAAAAGGAAAGAAGAGACATGCAGCCAGACGAGGGGTTAGTGAGAGAGGATGGGACAAAGAACAGGATGAGAAGGAAAGAAGGCAAGGCTAGGACAGGCAAGGACAGGCAAGGCAAGGCTAGGCTGCAGGACATGTTTTTGCTTTATAGTTTCTAGCACATTCGTCTTCAGACTAGGAGGAAAGCCATAAGACCGTATGGATTAGGCCCAAGCAAAAACCCCAGGTACTTGAGACACTTAGACTAGGCCTAAAATACCAAGATCTCTCCATAAGGATGGTTTTTATACTGTACTTCCACAATCTGCTGGCAGTACAAAAAAATAAGCTGCAGATCTCCTTAGGCTGAGTCATGGTGCTTTGGGGCAGGGACCATGCATATCATGGGAATATTTCACAGTTTCTGCTCTGTTTTCAGTGTATGACACCAAAACACCCACCTGATGACATCCTTTCAAGAGCAAAGGCAGCAATTTGCAGAATTCCGCTTCTTAGGGGAAGTGAGAAATTGCTGAGCTGACACCAAGTCCTGCAGTGTCCCTGTCACCTGCAGAGCCACCGCATCCTCGCCACGGTAGCGGGCATTGTGACAAAGGTTCTATGTCAGCTGGGTGTGGCAGCCAGGCGCCCCCTAGGGGATGGGGAGCCTGTCAGCCCCGGGCCTGTCACTGCCTGCTGGCCCTGCTGCCACCAGCCAGGCCTCTGAAAACTTGTCAAACCATGCCCAGACTTGGGGCCAGTTTGGCCCAAAGTCTGCAAGAGACAAGTCGGGAAGAAAGATAGGGGACAGAGGGAGAAAGCGAAGGGAGCAGGAGAAAGGGAAGGAAGAATAAAAAGTAGTGTTGGGCTGCAGGAGTGAGATGGAGGAATTGCAAGAAAAGAGGCAGGAAGCAGGAGAGTGAGAGAAAAGGAAAGAAGAGACATGCAGCCAGACGAGGGCTTAATGAGAGAGGATGGGACAGAGAACAGGATGAGAAGGACATAAGGCAAGGCTAGGACAGACAAGGACAGGCAAGGCAAGGCTAGGCTGCAGGACATGTTTTTGCTTTATAGTTTCTAGCACATTCGTCTTCAGACTAGGAGGAAAGCCATAAGACCATATGGATTAGGCCCAAGCAAAAACCCCAGCTACTTGAGACTCTTAGACTAAGCCTAAAATACCAAGATCTCTCCATAAGGATGGTTTTTATACTGTACTTCCACAATCTGCTGGCAGTACAAAAAAATCAGCTGCAGATCTCCTTAGGCTGAGTCATGGTGCTTTGGGGCAGGGACCATGCATATCATGGGAATATTTCACAGTTTCTGCTCTGTTTTCAGTGTATGACACCAAAACACCCACCTGATGACATCCTTTCAAGAGCAAAGGCAGCAATTTGCAGAATTCCGCTTCTTAGGGGAAGTGAGAAATTGCTGAGCTGACACCAAGTCCTGCAGTGTCCCTGTCACCTGCAGAGCCACCGCATCCTCGCCACGGTAGCGGGCATTGTGACAAAGGTTCTATGTCAGCTGGGTGTGGCAGCCAGGCGCCCCCTAGGGGATGGGGAGCCTGTCAGCCCCGGGCCTGTCACTGCCTGGTGTCCCTGCTGCCACCAGCCAGGCCTCTGAAAACTTGTCAAACCATGCCCAGACTTGGGGCCAGTTTGGCCCAAAGTCTCCAAGAGACAAGTCGGGAAGAAAGATAGGGGACAGAGGGAGAAAGCGAAGGGAGCAGGAGAAAGGGAAGGAAGAATAAAAAGTAGTGTTGGGCTGCAGGAGTGAGATGGAGGAATTGCAAGAAAAGAGGCAGGAAGCAGGAGAGTGAGAGAAAAGGAAAGAAGAGACATGCAGCCAGACGAGGGGTTAGTGAGAGAGGATGGGACAAAGAACAGGATGAGAAGGAAAGAAGGCAAGGCTAGGACAGGCAAGGACAGGCAAGGCAAGGCTAGGCTGCAGGACATGTTTTTGCTTTATAGTTTCTAGCACATTCGTCTTCAGACTAGGAGGAAAGCCATAAGACCGTATGGATTAGGCCCAAGCAAAAACCCCAGCTACTTGAGACACTTAGACTAAGCCTAAAATACCAAGATCTCTCCATAAGGATGGTTTTTATACTGTACTTCCACAATCTGCTGGCAGTACAAAAAAATAAGCTGCAGATCTCCTTAGGCTGAGTCATGGTGCTTTGGGGCAGGGACCATGCATATCATAGGAATATTTCACAGTTTCTGCTCTGTTTTCAGTGTATGACACCAAAACACCCACCTGATGACATCCTTTCAAGAGCAAAGGCAGCAATTTGCAGAATTCCGCTTCTTAGGGGAAGTGAGAAATTGCTGAGCTGACACCAAGTCCTGCAGTGTCCCTGTCACCTGCAGAGCCACCGCATCCTCGCCACGGTAGCGGGCATTGTGACAAAGGTTCTATGTCAGCTGGGTGTGGCAGCCAGGCGCCCCCTAGGGGATGGGGAGCCTGTCAGCCCCGGGCCTGTCACTGCCTGGTGTCCCTGCTGCCACCAGCCAGGCCTCTGAAAACTTGTCAAACCATGCCCAGACTTGGGGCCAGTTTGGCCCAAAGTCTCCAAGAGACAAGTCGGGAAGAAAGATAGGGGACAGAGGGAGAAAGCGAAGGGAGCAGGAGAAAGGGAAGGAAGAATAAAAAGTAGTGTTGGGCTGCAGGAGTGAGATGGAGGAATTGCAAGAAAAGAGGCAGGAAGCAGGAGAGTGAGAGAAAAGGAAAGAAGAGACATGCAGCCAGACGAGGGCTTAGTGAGAAAGGATGGGACAGAGAACAGAATTAAAAGGAAATAAGGCAAGGCTAGGACAAGCAAGGACAGGCAAGGCAAGGCTAGGCTGCAGGACATGTTTTTGCTTTATAGTTTCTAGCACATTCGTCTTCAGACTAGGAGGAAAACCATAAGACCGTATGGATTAGGCCCAAGCAAAAACCCCAGCTACTTGAGACACTTAGACTAGGCCTAAAATACCAAGATCTCTCCATAAGGATGGTTTTTATACTGTACTTCCACAATCTGCTGGCAGTACAAAAACATAAGCTGCAGATCTCCTTAGGCTGAGTCATGGTGCTTTGGGGCAGGGACCATGCATATCATGGGAATATTTCACAGTTTCTGCTCTGTTTTCAGTGTATGACACCAAAACACCCACCTGATGACATCCTTTCAAGAGCAAAGGCAGCAATTTGCAGAATTCCGCTTCTTAGGGGAAGTGAGAAATTGCTGAGCTGACACCAAGTCCTGCAGTGTCCCTGTCACCTGCAGAGCCACCGCATCCTCGCCACGGTAGCGGGCATTGTGACAAAGGTTCTATGTCAGCTGGGTGTGGCAGCCAGGCGCCCCCTAGGGGATGGGGAGCCTGTCAGCCCCGGGCCTGTCACTGCCTGGTGTCCCTGCTGCCACCAGCCAGGCCTCTGAAAACTTGTCAAACCATGCCCAGACTTGGGGCCAGTTTGGCCCAAAGTCTGCAAGAGACAAGTCGGGAAGAAAGATAGGGGACAGAGGGAGAAAGCGAAGGGAGCAGGAGAAAGGGAAGGAAGTATAAAAAGTAGTGTTGGGCTGCAGGAGTGAGATGGAGGAATTGCAAGAAAAGAGGCAGGAAGCAGGAGAGTGAGAGAAAAGGAAAGAAGAGACATGCAGCCAGACGAGGGCTTAGTGAGAGAGGATGGGACAGAGAACAGAATGAAAAGGAAATAAGGCAAGGCTAGGACAAGCAAGGACAGGCAAGGCAAGGCTAGGCTGCAGGACATGTTTTTGCTTTATAGTTTCTAGCACATTCGTCTTCAGACTAGGAGGAAAGCCATAAGACCCTATGGATTAGGCCCAAGCAAAAATCCCAGGTACTTGAGACACTTAGACTAGGCCTAAAATACCAAGATCTCTCCATAAGGATGGTTTTTATACTGTACTTCCACAATCTGCTGGCAGTACAAAAAAATAAGCTGCAGATCTCCTTAGGCTGAGTCACGGTGCTTTGGGGCAGGGACCATGCATATCATAGGAATATTTCACAGTTTCAGCTCTGTTTTCAGTGTATGACACCAAAACACCCACCTGATGACATCCTTTCAAGAGCAAAGGCAGCAATTTGCAGAATTCCGCTTCTTAGGGGAAGTGAGAAATTGCTGAGCTGACACCAAGTCCTGCAGTGTCCCTGTCACCTGCAGAGCCACCGCATCCTCGCCACAGTAGCGGGCATTGTGACAAAGGTTCTATGTCAGCTGGGTGTGGCAGCCAGGCGCCCCCTAGGGGATGGGGAGCCTGTCAGCCCCGGGCCTGTCACTGCCTGCTGGCCCTGCTGCCACCAGCCAGGCCTCTGAAAACTTGTCAAACCATGCCCAGACTTGGGGCCAGTTTGGCCCAAAGTCTCCAAGAGACAAGTCGGGAAGAAAGATAGGGGACAGAGGGAGAAAGCGAAGGGAGCAGGAGAAAGGGAAGGAAGAATAAAAAGTAGTGTTGGGCTGCAGGAGTGAGATGGAGGAATTGCAAGAAAAGAGGCAGGAAGCAGGAGAGTGAGAGAAAAGGAAAGAAGAGACATGCAGCCAGACGAGGGCTTAGTGAGAAAGGATGGGACAGAGAACAGAATGAAAAGGAAATAAGGCAAGGCTAGGACAAGCAAGGACAGGCAAGGCAAGGCTAGGCTGCAGGACATGTTTTTGCTTTATAGTTTCTAGCACATTCGTCTTCAGACTAGGAGGAAAACCATAAGACCGTATGGATTAGGCCCAAGCAAAAACCCCAGCTACTTGAGACACTTAGACTAGGCCTAAAATACCAAGATCTCTCCATAAGGATGGTTTTTATACTGTACTTCCACAATCTGCTGGCAGTACAAAAAAATAAGCTGCAGATCTCCTTAGGCTGAGTCATGGTGCTTTGGGGCAGGGACCATGCATATCATGGGAATATTTCACAGTTTCTGCTCTGTTTTCAGTGTATGACACCAAAACACCCACCTGATGACATCCTTTCAAGAGCAAAGGCAGCAATTTGCAGAATTCCGCTTCTTAGGGGAAGTGAGAAATTGCTGAGCTGACACCAAGTCCTGCAGTGTCCCTGTCACCTGCAGAGCCACCGCATCCTCGCCACGGTAGCGGGCATTGTGACAAAGGTTCTATGTCAGCTGGGTGTGGCAGCCAGGCGCCCCCTAGGGGATGGGGAGCCTGTCAGCCCCGGGCCTGTCACTGCCTGGTGTCCCTGCTGCCACCAGCCAGGCCTCTGAAAACTTGTCAAACCATGCCCAGACTTGGGGCCAGTTTGGCCCAAAGTCTGCAAGAGACAAGTCGGGAAGAAAGATAGGGGACAGAGGGAGAAAGCGAAGGGAGCAGGAGAAAGGGAAGGAAGTATAAAAAGTAGTGTTGGGCTGCAGGAGTGAGATGGAGGAATTGCAAGAAAAGAGGCAGGAAGCAGGAGAGTGAGAGAAAAGGAAAGAAGAGACATGCAGCCAGACGAGGGCTTAGTGAGAGAGGATGGGACAGAGAACAGAATGAAAAGGAAATAAGGCAAGGCTAGGACAAGCAAGGACAGGCAAGGCAAGGCTAGGCTGCAGGACATGTTTTTGCTTTATAGTTTCTAGCACATTCGTCTTCAGACTAGGAGGAAAGCCATAAGACCCTATGGATTAGGCCCAAGCAAAAATCCCAGGTACTTGAGACACTTAGACTAGGCCTAAAATACCAAGATCTCTCCATAAGGATGGTTTTTATACTGTACTTCCACAATCTGCTGGCAGTACAAAAAAATAAGCTGCAGATCTCCTTAGGCTGAGTCACGGTGCTTTGGGGCAGGGACCATGCATATCATAGGAATATTTCACAGTTTCAGCTCTGTTTTCAGTGTATGACACCAAAACACCCACCTGATGACATCCTTTCAAGAGCAAAGGCAGCAATTTGCAGAATTCCGCTTCTTAGGGGAAGTGAGAAATTGCTGAGCTGACACCAAGTCCTGCAGTGTCCCTGTCACCTGCAGAGCCACCGCATCCTCGCCACAGTAGCGGGCATTGTGACAAAGGTTCTATGTCAGCTGGGTGTGGCAGCCAGGCGCCCCCTAGGGGATGGGGAGCCTGTCAGCCCCGGGCCTGTCACTGCCTGCTGGCCCTGCTGCCACCAGCCAGGCCTCTGAAAACTTGTCAAACCATGCCCAGACTTGGGGCCAGTTTGGCCCAAAGTCTCCAAGAGACAAGTCGGGAAGAAAGATAGGGGACAGAGGGAGAAAGCGAAGGGAGCAGGAGAAAGGGAAGGAAGAATAAAAAATAGTGTTGGGCTGCAGGAGTGAGATGGAGGAATTGCAAGAAAAGAGGCAGGAAGCAGGAGAGTGAGAGAAAAGGAAAGAAGAGACATGCAGCCAGACGAGGGGTTAGTGAGAGAGGATGGGACAGAGAACAGGATGAGAAGGAAAGAAGGCAAGGCTAGGACAAGCAAGGACAGGCAAGGCAAGGCTAGGCTGCAGGACATGTTTTTGCTTTATAGTTTCTAGCACATTCGTCTTCAGACTAGGAGGAAAGCCATAAGACCGTATGGATTAGGCCCAAGCAAAAACCCCAGCTACTTGAGACACTTAGACTAAGCCTAAAATACCAAGATCTCTCCATAAGGATGGTTTTTATACTGTACTTCCACAATCTGCTGGCAGTACAAAAAAATAAGCTGCAGATCTCCTTAGGCTGAGTCATGGTGCTTTGGGGCAGGGACCATGCATATCATGGGAATATTTCACAGTTTCTGCTCTGTTTTCAGTGTATGACACCAAAACACCCACCTGATGACATCCTTTCAAGAGCAAAGGCAGCAATTTGCACAATTCCGCCTCTTAGGGGAAGTGAGAAATTGCTGAGCTGACACCAAGTCCTGCAGTGTCCCTGTCACCTGCAGAGCCACCGCATCCTCGCCACGGTAGCGGGCATTGTGACAAAGGTTCTATGTCAGCTGGGTGTGGCAGCCAGGCGCCCCCTAGGGGATGGGGAGCCTGTCAGCCCCGGGCCTGTCACTGCCTGGTGTCCCTGCTGCCACCAGCCAGGCCTCTGAAAACTTGTCAAACCCTGCCCAGACTTGGGGCCAGATTGGCCCAAAGTCTCCAAGAGACAAGTCGGGAAGAAAGATAGGGGACAGAGGGAGAAAGCGAAGGGAGCAGGAGAAAGGGAAGGAAGAATAAAAAGTAGTGTTGGACTGCAGGAGTGAGATGGAGGAATTGCAAGAAAAGAGGCAGGAAGCAGGAGAGTGAGAGAAAAGGAAAGAAGAGACATGCAGCCAGACGAGGGCTTAGTGAGAGAGGATGGGACAGAGAACAGGATGAGAAGGACATAAGGCAAGGCTAGGACAGGCAAGGACAGGCAAGGCAAGGCTAGGCTGCAGGACATGTTTTTGCTTTATAGTTTCTAGCACATTCGTCTTCAGACTTGGAGGAAAGCCATAAGACCGTATGGATTAGGCCCAAGCAAAAACCCCAGCTACTTGAGACACTTAGACTAAGCCTAAAATACCAAGATCTCTCCATAAGGATGGTTTTTATACTGTACTTCCACAATCTGCTGGCAGTACAAAAAAATAAGCTGCAGATCTCCTTAGGCTGAGTCATGGTGCTTTGGGGCAGGGACCATGCATATCATGGGAATATTTCACAGTTTCTGCTCTGTTTTCAGTGTATGACACCAAAACACCCACCTGATGACATCCTTTCAAGAGCAAAGGCAGCAATTTGCAGAATTCCGCTTCTTAGGGGAAGTGAGAAATTGCTGAGCTGACACCAAGTCCTGCAGTGTCCCTGTCACCTGCAGAGCCACCGCATCCTCGCCACGGTAGCGGGCATTGTGACAAAGGTTCTACGTCAGCTGGGTGTGGCAGCCAGGCGCCCCCTAGGGGATGGGGAGCCTGTCAGCCCCGGGCCTGTCACTGCCTGGTGTCCCTGCTGCCACCAGCCAGGCCTCTGAAAACTTGACAAACCATGCCCAGACTTGGGGCCAGTTTGGCCCAAAGTCTCCAAGAGACAAGTCGGGAAGAAAGATAGGGGACAGAGGGAGAAAGCGAAGGGAGCAGGAGAAAGGGAAGGAAGAATAAAAAGTAGTGTTGGGCTGCAGGAGTGAGATGGAGGAATTGCAAGAAAAGAGGCAGGAAGCAGGAGAGTGAGAGAAAAGGAAAGAAGAGACATGCAGCCAGACGAGGGCTTAGTGAGAGAGGATGGGACAGAGAACAGGATGAGAAGGAAAGAAGGCAAGGCTAGGACAAGCAAGGACAGGCAAGGCAAGGCTAGGCTGCAGGACATGTTTTTGCTTTATAGTTTCTAGCACATTCGTCTTCAGACTAGGAGGAAAGCCATAAGACCGTATGGATTAGGCCCAAGCAAAAACCCCAGCTACTTGAGACACTTAGACTAGGCCTAAAATACCAAGATCTCTCCATAAGGATGGTTTTTATACTGTACTTCCACAATCTGCTGGCAGTACAAAAAAATAAGCTGCAGATCTCCTTAGGCTGAGTCATGGTGCTTTGGGGCAGGGACCATGCATATCATAGGAATATTTCACAGTTTCAGCTCTGTTTTCAGTGTATGACACCAAAACACCCACCTGATGACATCCTTTCAAGAGCAAAGGCAGCAATTTGCAGAATTCCGCTTCTTAGGGGAAGTGAGAAATTGCTGAGCTGACACCAAGTCCTGCAGTGTCCCTGTCACCTGCAGAGCCACCGCATCCTCGCCACGGTAGCGGGCATTGTGACAAAGGTTCTATGTCAGCTGGGTGTGGCAGCCAGGCGCCCCCTAGGGGATGGGGAGCCTGTCAGCCCCGGGCCTGTCACTGCCTGGTGTCCCTGCTGCCACCAGCCAGGCCTCTGAAAACTTGTCAAACCCTGCCCAGACTTGGGGCCAGATTGGCCCAAAGTCTCCAAGAGACAAGTCGGGAAGAAAGATAGGGGACAGAGGGAGAAAGCGAAGGGAGCAGGAGAAAGGGAAGGAAGAATAAAAAGTAGTGTTGGGCTGCAGGAGTGAGATGG
Source organism: Columba livia (assembly GCF_036013475.1). Classification (NCBI taxonomy): domain Eukaryota; kingdom Metazoa; phylum Chordata; class Aves; order Columbiformes; family Columbidae; genus Columba; species Columba livia. The sequence continues at coordinate 3,071,213 of NW_027043008.1, forward strand.
AGGAATTGCAAGAAAAGAGGCAGGAAGCAGGAGAGTGAGAGAAAAGGAAAGAAGAGACATGCAGCCAGACGAGGGCTTAGTGAGAGAGGATGGGACAGAGAACAGGATGAGAAGGACATAAGGCAAGGCTAGGACAGGCAAGGACAGGCAAGGCAAGGCTAGGCTGCAGGACATGTTTTTGCTTTATAGTTTCTAGCACATTCGTCTTCAGACTAGGAGGAAAGCCATAAGACCGTATGGATTAGGCCCAAGCAAAAACCCCAGCTACTTGAGACACTTAGACTAAGCCTAAAATACCAAGATCTCTCCATAAGGATGGTTTTTATACTGTACTTCCACAATCTGCTGGCAGTACAAAAAAATAAGCTGCAGATCTCCTTAGGCTGAGTCATGGTGCTTTGGGGCAGGGACCATGCATATCATGGGAATATTTCACAGTTTCTGCTCTGTTTTCAGTGTATGACACCAAAACACCCACCTGATGACATCCTTTCAAGAGCAAAGGCAGCAATTTGCAGAATTCCGCTTCTTAGGGGAAGTGAGAAATTGCTGAGCTGACACCAAGTCCTGCAGTGTCCCTGTCACCTGCAGAGCCACCGCATCCTCGCCACGGTAGCGGGCATTGTGACAAAGGTTCTATGTCAGCTGGGTGTGGCAGCCAGGCGCCCCCTAGGGGATGGGGAGCCTGTCAGCCCCGGGCCTGTCACTGCCTGGTGTCCCTGCTGCCACCAGCCAGGCCTCTGAAAACTTGTCAAACCCTGCCCAGACTTGGGGCCAGATTGGCCCAAAGTCTCCAAGAGACAAGTCGGGAAGAAAGATAGGGGACAGAGGGAGAAAGCGAAGGGAGCAGGAGAAAGGGAAGGAAGAATAAAAAGTAGTGTTGGGCTGCAGGAGTGAGATGGAGGAATTGCAAGAAAAGAGGCAGGAAGCAGGAGAGTGAGAGAAAAGGAAAGAAGAGACATGCAGCCAGACGAGGGCTTAGTGAGAGAGGATGGGACAGAGAACAGGATGAGAAGGACATAAGGCAAGGCTAGGACAGGCAAGGACAGGCAAGGCAAGGCTAGGCTGCAGGACATGTTTTTGCTTTATAGTTTCTAGCACATTCGTCTTCAGACTAGGAGGAAAGCCATAAGACCGTATGGATTAGGCCCAAGCAAAAACCCCAGCTACTTGAGACACTTAGACTAAGCCTAAAATACCAAGATCTCTCCATAAGGATGGTTTTTATACTGTACTTCCACAATCTGCTGGCAGTACAAAAAAATAAGCTGCAGATCTCCTTAGGCTGAGTCATGGTGCTTTGGGGCAGGGACCATGCATATCATGGGAATATTTCACAGTTTCTGCTCTGTTTTCAGTGTATGACACCAAAACACCCACCTGATGACATCCTTTCAAGAGCAAAGGCAGCAATTTGCAGAATTCCGCTTCTTAGGGGAAGTGAGAAATTGCTGAGCTGACACCAAGTCCTGCAGTGTCCCTGTCACCTGCAGAGCCACCGCATCCTCGGCACGGTAGCGGGCATTGTGACAAAGGTTCTATGTCAGCTGGGTGTGGCAGCCAGGCGCCCCCTAGGGGATGGGGAGCCTGTCAGCCCCGGGCCTGTCACTGCCTGGTGTCCCTGCTGCCACCAGCCAGGCCTCTGAAAACTTGTCAAACCCTGCCCAGACTTGGGGCCAGATTGGCCCAAAGTCTCCAAGAGACAAGTCGGGAAGAAAGATAGGGGACAGAGGGAGAAAGCGAAGGGAGCAGGAGAAAGGGAAGGAAGAATAAAAAGTAGTGTTGGGCTGCAGGAGTGAGATGGAGGAATTGCAAGAAAAGAGGCAGGAAGCAGGAGAGTGAGAGAAAAGGAAAGAAGAGACATGCAGCCAGACGAGGGCTTAGTGAGAGAGGATGGGACAGAGAACAGGATGAGAAGGAAAGAAGGCAAGGCTAGGACAAGCAAGGACAGGCAAGGCAAGGCTAGGCTGCAGGACATGTTTTTGCTTTATAGTTTCTAGCACATTCGTCTTCAGACTAGGAGGAAAGCCATAAGACCGTATGGATTAGGCCCAAGCAAAAACCCCAGCTACTTGAGACACTTAGACTAGGCCTAAAATACCAAGATCTCTCCATAAGGATGGTTTTTATACTGTACTTCCACAATCTGCTGGCAGTACAAAAAAATAAGCTGCAGATCTCCTTAGGCTGAGTCATGGTGCTTTGGGGCAGGGACCATGCATATCATAGGAATATTTCACAGTTTCAGCTCTGTTTTCAGTGTATGACACCAAAACACCCACCTGATGACATCCTTTCAAGAGCAAAGGCAGCAATTTGCAGAATTCCGCTTCTTAGGGGAAGTGAGAAATTGCTGAGCTGACACCAAGTCCTGCAGTGTCCCTGTCACCTGCAGAGCCACCGCATCCTCGCCACGGTAGCGGGCATTGTGACAAAGGTTCTATGTCAGCTGGGTGTGGCAGCCAGGCGCCCCCTAGGGGATGGGGAGCCTGTCAGCCCCGGGCCTGTCACTGCCTGGTGTCCCTGCTGCCACCAGCCAGGCCTCTGAAAACTTGTCAAACCCTGCCCAGACTTGGGGCCAGATTGGCCCAAAGTCTCCAAGAGACAAGTCGGGAAGAAAGATAGGGGACAGAGGGAGAAAGCGAAGGGAGCAGGAGAAAGGGAAGGAAGAATAAAAAGTAGTGTTGGGCTGCAGGAGTGAGATGGAGGAATTGCAAGAAAAGAGGCAGGAAGCAGGAGAGTGAGAGAAAAGGAAAGAAGAGACATGCAGCCAGACGAGGGCTTAGTGAGAGAGGATGGGACAGAGAACAGGATGAGAAGGAAAGAAGGCAAGGCTAGGACAAGCAAGGACAGGCAAGGCAAGGCTAGGCTGCAGGACATGTTTTTGCTTTATAGTTTCTAGCACATTCGTCTTCAGACTAGGAGGAAAGCCATAAGACCGTATGGATTAGGCCCAAGCAAAAACCCCAGCTACTTGAGACACTTAGACTAGGCCTAAAATACCAATATCTCTCCATAAGGATGGTTTTTATACTGTACTTCCACAATCTGCTGGCAGTACAAAAAAAGAAGCTGCAGATCTCCTTAGGCTGAGTCATGGTGCTTTGGGGCAGGGACCATGCATATCATGGGAATATTTCACAGTTTGTGCTCTGTTTTCAGTGTATGACACCAAAACACCCACCTGATGACATCCTTTCAAGAGCAAAGGCAGCAATTTGCAGAATTCCGCTTCTTAGGGGAAGTGAGAAATTGCTGAGCTGACACCAAGTCCTGCAGTGTCCCTGTCACCTGCAGAGCCACCGCATCCTCGCCACGGTAGCGGGCATTGTGACAAAGGTTCTATGTCAGCTGGGTGTGGCAGCCAGGCGCCCCCTAGGGGATGGGGAGCCTGTCAGCCCCGGGCCTGTCACTGCCTGGTGTCCCTGCTGCCACCAGCCAGGCCTCTGAAAACTTGTCAAACCATGCCCAGACTTGGGGCCAGTTTGGCCCAAAGTCTCCAAGAGACAAGTCGGGAAGAAAGATAGGGGACAGAGGGAGAAAGCGAAGGGAGCAGGAGAAAGGGAAGGAAGAATAAAAAGTAGTGTTGGGCTGCAGGAGTGAGATGGAGGAATTGCAAGAAAAGAGGCAGGAAGCAGGAGAGTGAGAGAAAAGGAAAGAAGAGACATGCAGCCAGACGAGGGCTTAGTGAGAGAGGATGGGACAGAGAACAGGATGAGAAGGAAATAAGGCAAGGCTAGGACAGGCAAGGACAGGCAAGGCAAGGCTAGGCTGCAGGACATGTTTTTGCTTTATAGTTTCTAGCACATTCGTCTTCAGACTAGGAGGAAAGCCATAAGACCGTATGGATTAGGCCCAAGCAAAAACCCCAGGTACTTGAGACACTTAGAGTAAGCCTAAAATACCAAGATCTCTCCATAAGGATGGTTTTTATACTGTACTTCCACAATCTGCTGGCAGTACAAAAAAATAAGCTGCAGATCTCCTTAGGCTGAGTCATGGTGCTTTGGGGCAGGGACCATGCATATCATGGGAATATTTCACAGTTTCTGCTCTGTTTTCAGTGTATGACACCAAAACACCCACCTGATGACATCCTTTCAAGAGCAAAGGCAGCAATTTGCAGAATTCCGCTTCTAAGGGGAAGTGAGAAATTGCTGAGCTGACACCAAGTCCTGCAGTGTCCCTGTCACCTGCAGAGCCACCGCATCCTCGGCACGGTAGCGGGCATTGTGACAAAGGTTCTATGTCAGCTGGGTGTGGCAGCCAGGCGCCCCCTAGGGGATGGGGAGCCTGTCAGCCCCGGGCCTGTCACTGCCTGCTGGCCCTGCTGCCACCAGCCAGGCCTCTGAAAACTTGTCAAACCATGCCCAGACTTGGGGCCAGTTTGGCCCAAAGTCTCCAAGAGACAAGTCGGGAAAAAAGATAGGGGACAGAGGGAGAAAGCGAAGGGAGCAGGAGAAAGGGAAGGAAGAATAAAAAGTAGTGTTGGGCTGCAGGAGTGAGATGGAGGAATTGCAAGAAAAGAGGCAGGAAGCAGGAGAGTGAGAGAAAAGGAAAGAAGAGACATGCAGCCAGACGAGGGCTTAGTGAGAGAGGATGGGACAGAGAACAGGATGAGAAGGACATAAGGCAAGGCTAGGACAGGCAAGGACAGGCAAGGCAAGGCTAGGCTGCAGGACATGTTTTTGCTTTATAGTTTCTAGCACATTCGTCTTCAGACTAGGAGGAAAGCCATAAGACCGTATGGATTAGGCCCAAGCAAAAACCCCAGCTACTTGAGACACTTAGACTAGGCCTAAAATACCAAGATCTCTCCATAAGGATGGTTTTTATACTGTACTTCCACAATCTGCTGGCAGTACAAAAAAATAAGCTGCAGATCTCCTTAGGCTGAGTCATGGTGCTTTGGGGCAGGGACCATGCATATCATAGGAATATTTCACAGTTTCTGCTCTGTTTTCAGTGTATGACACCAAAACACCCACCTGATGACATCCTTTCAAGAGCAAAGGCAGCAATTTGCAGAATTCCGCTTCTTAGGGGAAGTGAGAAATTGCTGAGCTGACACCAAGTCCTGCAGTGTCCCTGTCACCTGCAGAGCCACCGCATCCTCGCCACGGTAGCGGGCATTGTGACAAAGGTTCTATGTCAGCTGGGTGTGGCAGCCAGGCGCCCCCTAGGGGATGGGGAGCCTGTCAGCCCCGGGCCTGTCACTGCCTGCTGACCCTGCTGCCACCAGCCAGGCCTCTGAAAACTTGTCAAAGCATGCCCAGACTTGGGGCCAGTTTGGCCCAAAGTCTCCAAGAGACAAGTCGGGAAGAAAGATAGGGGATAGAGGGAGAAAGCGAAGGGAGCAGGAGAAAGGGAAGGAAGAATAAAAAGTAGCGTTGGGCTGCAGGAGTGAGATGGAGGAATTGCAAGAAAAGAGGCAGGAAGCAGGAGAGTGAGAGAAAAGGAAAGAAGAGACATGCAGCCAGACGAGGGCTTAGTGAGAGAGGATGGGACAGAGAACAGGATGAGAAGGAAATAAGGCAAGGCTAGGACAAGCAAGGACAGGCAAGGCAAGGCTAGGCTGCAGGACATGTTTTTGCTTTATAGTTTCTAGCACATTCGTCTTCAGACTTGGAGGAAAGCCATAAGACCGTATGGATTAGGCCCAAGCAAAAACCCCAGCTACTTGAGACACTTAGACTAAGCCTAAAATACCAAGATCTCTCCATAAGGATGGTTTTTATACTGTACTTCCACAATCTGCTGGCAGTACAAAAAAATAAGCTGCAGATCTCCTTAGGCTGAGTCATGGTGCTTTGGGGCAGGGACCATGCATATCATGGGAATATTTCACAGTTTGTGCTCTGTTTTCAGTGTATGACACCAAAACACCCACCTGATGACATCCTTTCAAGAGCAAAGGCAGCAATTTGCAGAATTCCGCTTCTAAGGGGAAGTGAGAAATTGCTGAGCTGACACCAAGTCCTGCAGTGTCCCTGTCACCTGCAGAGCCACCGCATCCTCGCCACGGTAGCGGGCATTGTGACAAAGGTTCTATGTCAGCTGGGTGTGGCAGCCAGGCGCCCCCTAGGGGATGGGGAGCCTGTCAGCCCCGGGCCTGTCACTGCCTGGTGTCCCTGCTGCCACCAGCCAGGCCTCTGAAAACTTGTCAAACCATGCCCAGACTTGGGGCCAGTTTGGCCCAAAGTCTCCAAGAGACAAGTCGGCAAGAAAGATAGGGGACAGAGGGAGAAAGCGAAGGGAGCAGGAGAAAGGGAAGGAAGAATAAAAAGTAGTGTTGGGCTGCAGGAGTGAGATGGAGGAATTGCAAGAAAAGAGGCAGGAAGCAGGAGAGTGAGAGAAAAGGAAAGAAGAGACATGCAGCCAGACGAGGGCTTAGTGAGAGAGGATGGGACAGAGAACAGGATGAGAAGGAAATAAGGCAAGGCTAGGACAGGCAAGGACAGGCAAGGCAAGGCTAGGCTGCAGGACATGTTTTTGCTTTATAGTTTCTAGCACATTCGTCTTCAGACTTGGAGGAAAGCCATAAGACCGTATGGATTAGGCCCAAGCAAAAACCCCAGCTACTTGAGACACTTAGACTAAGCCTAAAATACCAAGATCTCTCCATAAGGATGGTTTTTATACTGTACTTCCACAATCTGCTGGCAGTACAAAAAAATAAGCTGCAGATCTCCTTAGGCTGAGTCATGGTGCTTTGGGGCAGGGACCATGCATATCATGGGAATATTTCACAGTTTCTGCTCTGTTTTCAGTGTATGACACCAAAACACCCACCTGATGACATCCTTTCAAGAGCAAAGGCAGCAATTTGCAGAATTCCGCTTCTTAGGGGAAGTGAGAAATTGCTGAGCTGACACCAAGTCCTGCAGTGTCCCTGTCACCTGCAGAGCCACCGCATCCTCGCCACGGTAGCGGGCATTGTGACAAAGGTTCTATGTCAGCTGGGTGTGGCAGCCAGGCGCCCCCTAGGGGATGGGGAGCCTGTCAGCCCCGGGCCTGTCACTGCCTGGTGTCCCTGCTGCCACCAGCCAGGCCTCTGAAAACTTGTCAAACCCTGCCCAGACTTGGGGCCAGATTGGCCCAAAGTCTCCAAGAGACAAGTCGGGAAGAAAGATAGGGGACAGAGGGAGAAAGCGAAGGGAGCAGGAGAAAGGGAAGGAAGAATAAAAAGTAGTGTTGGGCTGCAGGAGTGAGATGGAGGAATTGCAAGAAAAGAGGCAGGAAGCAGGAGAGTGAGAGAAAAGGAAAGAAGAGACATGCAGCCAGACGAGGGCTTAGTGAGAGAGGATGGGACAGAGAACAGGATGAGAAGGAAAGAAGGCAAGGCTAGGACAAGCAAGGACAGGCAAGGCAAGGCTAGGCTGCAGGACATGTTTTTGCTTTATAGTTTCTAGCACATTCGTCTTCAGACTAGGAGGAAAGCCATAAGACCGTATGGATTAGGCCCAAGCAAAAACCCCAGCTACTTGAGACACTTAGACTAGGCCTAAAATACCAAGATCTCTCCATAAGGATGGTTTTTATACTGTACTTCCACAATCTGCTGGCAGTACAAAAAAATAAGCTGCAGATCTCCTTAGGCTGAGTCATGGTGCTTTGGGGCAGGGACCATGCATATCATAGGAATATTTCACAGTTTCAGCTCTGTTTTCAGTGTATGACACCAAAACACCCACCTGATGACATCCTTTCAAGAGCAAAGGCAGCAATTTGCAGAATTCCGCTTCTTAGGGGAAGTGAGAAATTGCTGAGCTGACACCAAGTCCTGCAGTGTCCCTGTCACCTGCAGAGCCACCGCATCCTCGCCACGGTAGCGGGCATTGTGACAAAGGTTCTATGTCAGCTGGGTGTGGCAGCCAGGCGCCCCCTAGGGGATGGGGAGCCTGTCAGCCCCGGGCCTGTCACTGCCTGGTGTCCCTGCTGCCACCAGCCAGGCCTCTGAAAACTTGTCAAACCCTGCCCAGACTTGGGGCCAGATTGGCCCAAAGTCTCCAAGAGACAAGTCGGGAAGAAAGATAGGGGACAGAGGGAGAAAGCGAAGGGAGCAGGAGAAAGGGAAGGAAGAATAAAAAGTAGTGTTGGGCTGCAGGAGTGAGATGGAGGAATTGCAAGAAAAGAGGCAGGAAGCAGGAGAGTGAGAGAAAAGGAAAGAAGAGACATGCAGCCAGACGAGGGCTTAGTGAGAGAGGATGGGACAGAGAACAGGATGAGAAGGAAAGAAGGCAAGGCTAGGACAAGCAAGGACAGGCAAGGCAAGGCTAGGCTGCAGGACATGTTTTTGCTTTATAGTTTCTAGCACATTCGTCTTCAGACTAGGAGGAAAGCCATAAGACCGTATGGATTAGGCCCAAGCAAAAACCCCAGCTACTTGAGACACTTAGACTAAGCCTAAAATACCAAGATCTCTCCATAAGGATGGTTTTTATACTGTACTTCCACAATCTGCTGGCAGTACAAAAAAATAAGCTGCAGATCTCCTTAGGCTGAGTCATGGTGCTTTGGGGCAGGGACCATGCATATCATGGGAATATTTCACAGTTTGTGCTCTGTTTTCAGTGTATGACACCAAAACACCCACCTGATGACATCCTTTCAAGAGCAAAGGCAGCAATTTGCAGAATTCCGCTTCTAAGGGGAAGTGAGAAATTGCTGAGCTGACACCAAGTCCTGCAGTGTCCCTGTCACCTGCAGAGCCACCGCATCCTCGGCACGGTAGCGGGCATTGTGACAAAGGTTCTATGTCAGCTGGGTGTGGCAGCCAGGCGCCCCCTAGGGGATGGGGAGCCTGTCAGCCCCGGGCCTGTCACTGCCTGCTGGCCCTGCTGCCACCAGCCAGGCCTCTGAAAACTTGTCAAACCATGCCCAGACTTGGGGCCAGTTTGGCCCAAAGTCTCCAAGAGACAAGTCGGGAAAAAAGATAGGGGACAGAGGGAGAAAGCGAAGGGAGCAGGAGAAAGGGAAGGAAGAATAAAAAGTAGTGTTGGGCTGCAGGAGTGAGATGGAGGAATTGCAAGAAAAGAGGCAGGAAGCAGGAGAGTGAGAGAAAAGGAAAGAAGAGACATGCAGCCAGACGAGGGCTTAGTGAGAGAGGATGGGACAGAGAACAGGATGAGAAGGACATAAGGCAAGGCTAGGACAGGCAAGGACAGGCAAGGCAAGGCTAGGCTGCAGGACATGTTTTTGCTTTATAGTTTCTAGCACATTCGTCTTCAGACTAGGAGGAAAGCCATAAGACCGTATGGATTAGGCCCAAGCAAAAACCCCAGCTACTTGAGACACTTAGACTAGGCCTAAAATACCAAGATCTCTCCATAAGGATGGTTTTTATACTGTACTTCCACAATCTGCTGGCAGTACAAAAAAATAAGCTGCAGATCTCCTTAGGCTGAGTCATGGTGCTTTGGGGCAGGGACCATGCATATCATAGGAATATTTCACAGTTTCTGCTCTGTTTTCAGTGTATGACACCAAAACACCCACCTGATGACATCCTTTCAAGAGCAAAGGCAGCAATTTGCAGAATTCCGCTTCTTAGGGGAAGTGAGAAATTGCTGAGCTGACACCAAGTCCTGCAGTGTCCCTGTCACCTGCAGAGCCACCGCATCCTCGCCACGGTAGCGGGCATTGTGACAAAGGTTCTATGTCAGCTGGGTGTGGCAGCCAGGCGCCCCCTAGGGGATGGGGAGCCTGTCAGCCCCGGGCCTGTCACTGCCTGCTGACCCTGCTGCCACCAGCCAGGCCTCTGAAAACTTGTCAAACCATGCCCAGACTTGGGGCCAGTTTGGCCCAAAGTCTCCAAGAGACAAGTCGGGAAGAAAGATAGGGGATAGAGGGAGAAAGCGAAGGGAGCAGGAGAAAGGGAAGGAAGAATAAAAAGTAGCGTTGGGCTGCAGGAGTGAGATGGAGGAATTGCAAGAAAAGAGGCAGGAAGCAGGAGAGTGAGAGAAAAGGAAAGAAGAGACATGCAGCCAGACGAGGGCTTAGTGAGAGAGGATGGGACAGAGAACAGGATGAGAAGGAAATAAGGCAAGGCTAGGACAAGCAAGGACAGGCAAGGCAAGGCTAGGCTGCAGGACATGTTTTTGCTTTATAGTTTCTAGCACATTCGTCTTCAGACTTGGAGGAAAGCCATAAGACCGTATGGATTAGGCCCAAGCAAAAACCCCAGCTACTTGAGACACTTAGACTAAGCCTAAAATACCAAGATCTCTCCATAAGGATGGTTTTTATACTGTACTTCCACAATCTGCTGGCAGTACAAAAAAATAAGCTGCAGATCTCCTTAGGCTGAGTCATGGTGCTTTGGGGCAGGGACCATGCATATCATGGGAATATTTCACAGTTTGTGCTCTGTTTTCAGTGTATGACACCAAAACACCCACCTGATGACATCCTTTCAAGAGCAAAGGCAGCAATTTGCAGAATTCCGCTTCTAAGGGGAAGTGAGAAATTGCTGAGCTGACACCAAGTCCTGCAGTGTCCCTGTCACCTGCAGAGCCACCGCATCCTCGCCACGGTAGCGGGCATTGTGACAAAGGTTCTATGTCAGCTGGGTGTGGCAGCCAGGCGCCCCCTAGGGGATGGGGAGCCTGTCAGCCCCGGGCCTGTCACTGCCTGCTGGCCCTGCTGCCACCAGCCAGGCCTCTGAAAACTTGTCAAACCATGCCCAGACTTGGGGCCAGTTTGGCCCAAAGTCTCCAAGAGACAAGTCGGCAAGAAAGATAGGGGACAGAGGGAGAAAGCGAAGGGAGCAGGAGAAAGGGAAGGAAGAATAAAAAGTAGTGTTGGGCTGCAGGAGTGAGATGGAGGAATTGCAAGAAAAGAGGCAGGAAGCAGGAGAGTGAGAGAAAAGGAAAGAAGAGACATGCAGCCAGACGAGGGCTTAGTGAGAGAGGATGGGACAGAGAACAGGATGAGAAGGAAATAAGGCAAGGCTAGGACAGGCAAGGACAGGCAAGGCAAGGCTAGGCTGCAGGACATGTTTTTGCTTTATAGTTTCTAGCACATTCGTCTTCAGACTTGGAGGAAAGCCATAAGACCGTATGGATTAGGCCCAAGCAAAAACCCCAGCTACTTGAGACACTTAGACTAAGCCTAAAATACCAAGATCTCTCCATAAGGATGGTTTTTATACTGTACTTCCACAATCTGCTGGCAGTACAAAAAAATAAGCTGCAGATCTCCTTAGGCTGAGTCATGGTGCTTTGGGGCAGGGACCATGCATATCATGGGAATATTTCACAGTTTCTGCTCTGTTTTCAGTGTATGACACCAAAACACCCACCTGATGACATCCTTTCAAGAGCAAAGGCAGCAATTTGCAGAATTCCGCTTCTTAGGGGAAGTGAGAAATTGCTGAGCTGACACCAAGTCCTGCAGTGTCCCTGTCACCTGCAGAGCCATCGCATCCTCGCCACAGTAGCGGCATTGTGACAAAGGTTCTATGTCAGCTGGGTGTGGCAGCCAGGCGCCCCCTAGGGGATGGGGAGCCTGTCAGCCCCGGGCCTGTCACTGCCTGGTGTCCCTGCTGCCACCAGCCAGGCCTCTGAAAACTTGTCAAACCATGCCCAGACTTGGGGCCAGTTTGGCCCAAAGTCTCCAAGAGACAAGTCGGCAAGAAAGATAGGGGACAGAGGGAGAAAGCGAAGGGAGCAGGAGAAAGGGAAGGAAGAATAAAAAGTAGTGTTGGGCTGCAGGAGTGAGATGGAGGAATTGCAAGAAAAGAGGCAGGAAGCAGGAGAGTGAGAGAAAAGGAAAGAAGAGACATGCAGCCAGACGAGGGCTTAGTGAGAGAGGATGGGACAGAGAATAGGATGAGAAGGAAATAAGGCAAGGCTAGGACAGGCAAGGACAGGCAAGGCAAGGTTAGGCTGCAGGACATGTTTTTGCTTTATAGTTTCTAGCACATTCGTCTTCAGACTAGGAGGAAAGCCATAAGACCGTATGGATTAGGCCCAAGCAAAAACCCCAGCTACTTGAGACACTTAGACTAAGCCTAAAATACCAAGATCTCTCCATAAGGATGGTTTTTATACTGTACTTCCACAATCTGCTGGCAGTACAAAAAAATAAGCTGCAGATCTCCTTAGGCTGAGTCATGGTGCTTTGGGGCAGGGACCATGCATATCATGGGAATATTTCACAGTTTCTGCTCTGTTTTCAGTGTATGACACCAAAACACCCACCTGATGACATCCTTTCAAGAGCAAAGGCAGCAATTTGCAGAATTCCGCTTCTTAGGGGAAGTGAGAAATTGCTGAGCTGACACCAAGTCCTGCAGTGTCCCTGTCACCTGCAGAGCCACCGCATCCTCGCCACGGTAGCGGGCATTGTGCCAAAGGTTCTATGTCAGCTGGGTGTGGCAGCCAGGCGCCCCCTAGGGGATGGGGAGCCTGTCAGCCCCGGGCCTGTCACTGCCTGCTGGCCCTGCTGCCACCAGCCAGGCCTCTGAAAACTTGTCAAACCATGCCCAGACTTGGGGCCAGTTTGGCCCAAAATCTCCAAGAGACAAGTCGGGAAGAAAGATATGGGACAGAGGGAGAAAGCGAAGGGAGCAGGAGAAAGGGAAGGAAGAATAAAAAGTAGTGTTGGGCTGCAGGAGTGAGATGGAGGAATTGCAAGAAAAGAGGCAGGAAGCAGGAGAGTGAGAGAAAAGGAAAGAAGAGACATGCAGCCAGACGAGGGCTTAGTGAGAGAGGATGGGACAGAGAACAGGATGAGAAGGAAATAAGGCAAGGCTAGGACAGGCAAGGACAGGCAAGGCAAGGCTAGGCTGCAGGACATGTTTTTGCTTTATAGTTTCTAGCACATTCGTCTTCAGACTAGGAGGAAAGCCATAAGACCATATGGATTAGGCCCAAGCAAAAACCCCAGCTACTTGAGACACTTAGACTAAGCCTAAAATACCAAGATCTCTCCATAAGGATGGTTTTTATACTGTACTTCCACAATCTGCTGGCAGTACAAAAAAATAAGCTGCAGATCTCCTTAGGCTGAGTCATGGTGCTTTGGGGCAGGGACCATGCATATCATGGGAATATTTCACAGTTTCTGCTCTGTTTTCAGTGTATGACACCAAAACACCCACCTGATGACATCCTTTCAAGAGCAAAGGCAGCAATTTGCAGAATTCCGCTTCTTAGGGGAAGTGAGAAATTGCTGAGCTGACACCAAGTCCTGCAGTGTCCCTGTCACCTGCAGAGCCACCGCATCCTCGCCACGGTAGCGGGCATTGTGACAAAGGTTCTATGTCAGCTGGGTGTGGCAGCCAGGCGCCCCCTAGGGGATGGGGAGCCTGTCAGCCCCGGGCCTGTCACTGCCTGCTGGCCCTGCTGCCACCAGCCAGGCCTCTGAAAACTTGTCAAACCATGCCCAGACTTGGGGCCAGTTTGGCCCAAAGTCTGCAAGAGACAAGTCGGGAAGAAAGATAGGGGACAGAGGGAGAAAGCGAAGGGAGCAGGAGAAAGGGAAGGAAGAATAAAAAGTAGTGTTGGGCTGCAGGAGTGAGATGGAGGAATTGCAAGAAAAGAGGCAGGAAGCAGGAGAGTGAGAGAAAAGGAAAGAAGAGACATGCAGCCAGACGAGGGCTTAGTGAGAGAGGATGGGACAGAGAACAGGATGAGAAGGAAATAAGGCAAGGCTAGGACAGGCAAGGACAGGCAAGGCAAGGCTAGGCTGCAGGACATGTTTTTGCTTTATAGTTTCTAGCACATTCGTCTTCAGACTAGGAGGAAAGCCATAAGACCATATGGATTAGGCCCAAGCAAAAACCCCAGCTACTTGAGACACTTAGACTAAGCCTAAAATACCAAGATCTCTCCATAAGGATGGTTTTTATACTGTACTTCCACAATCTGCTGGCAGTACAAAAAAATAAGCTGCAGATCTCCTTAGGCTGAGTCATGGTGCTTTGGGGCAGGGACCATGCATATCATGGGAATATTTCACAGTTTCTGCTCTGTTTTCAGTGTATGACACCAAAACACCCACCTGATGACATCCTTTCAAGAGCAAAGGCAGCAATTTGCAGAATTCCGCTTCTTAGGGGAAGTGAGAAATTGCTGAGCTGACACCAAGTCCTGCAGTGTCCCTGTCACCTGCAGAGCCACCGCATCCTCGCCACGGTAGCGGGCATTGTGACAAAGGTTCTATGTCAGCTGGGTGTGGCAGCCAGGCGCCCCCTAGGGGATGGGGAGCCTGTCAGCCCCGGGCCTGTCACTGCCTGCTGGCCCTGCTGCCACCAGCCAGGCCTCTGAAAACTTGTCAAACCATGCCCAGACTTGGGGCCAGTTTGGCCCAAAGTCTCCAAGAGACAAGTCGGGAAGAAAGATAGGGGACAGAGGGAGAAAGCGAAGGGAGCAGGAGAAAGGGAAGGAAGAATAAAAAGTAGTGTTGGGCTGCAGGAGTGAGATGGAGGAATTGCAAGAAAAGAGGCAGGAAGCAGGAGAGTGAGAGAAAAGGAAAGAAGAGACATGCAGCCAGACGAGGGCTTAGTGAGAGAGGATGGGACAGAGAACAGGATGAAAAGGAAAGAAGGCAAGGCTAGGACAGGCAAGGACAGGCAAGGCAAGGCTAGGCTGCAGGACATGTTTTTGCTTTATAGTTTCTAGCACATTCGTCTTCAGACTAGGAGGAAAGCCATAAGACCGTATGGATTAGGCCCAAGCAAAAACCCCAGCTACTTGAGACACTTAGACTAGGCCTAAAATACCAAGATCTCTCCATAAAGATGGTTTTTATACTGTACTTCCACAATCTGCTGGCAGTACAAAAAAATAAGCTGCAGATCTCCTTAGGCTGAGTCATGGTGCTTTGGGGCAGGGACCATGCATATCATGGGAATATTTCACAGTTTCAGCTCTGTTTTCAGTGTATGACACCAAAACACCCACCTGATGACATCCTTTCAAGAGCAAAGGCAGCAATTTGCAGAATTCCGCTTCTTAGGGGAAGTGAGAAATTGCTGAGCTGACACCAAGTCCTGCAGTGTCCCTGTCACCTGCAGAGCCACCGCATCCTCGCCACGGTAGCGGGCATTGTGCCAAAGGTTCTATGTCAGCTGGGTGTGGCAGCCAGGCGCCCCCTAGGGGATGGGGAGCCTGTCAGCCCCGGGCCTGTCACTGCCTGGTGTCCCTGCTGCCACCAGCCAGGCCTCTGAAAACTTGTCAAACCATGCCCAGACTTGGGGCCAGTTTGGCCCAAAGTCTCCAAGAGACAAGTCGGGAAGAAAGATAGGGGACAGAGGGAGAAAGCGAAGGGAGCAGGAGAAAGGGAAGGAAGAATAAAAAGTAGTGTTGAGCTGCAGGAGTGAGATGGAGGAATTGCAAATAAAGAGGCAGGAAGCAGGAGAGTGAGAGAAAAGGAAAGAAGAGACATGCAGCCAGACGAGGGCTTAGTGAGAGAGGATGGGACAGAGAACAGGATGAGAAGGAAATAAGGCAAGGCTAGGACAAGCAAGGACAGGCAAGGCAAGGCTAGGCTGCAGGACATGTTTTTGCTTTATAGTTTCTAGCACATTCGTCTTCAGACTAGGAGGAAAGCCATAAGACCGTATGGATTAGGCCCAAGCAAAAACCCCAGCTACTTGAGACACTTAGACTAGGCCTAAAATACCAAGATCTCTCCATAAGGATGGTTTTTATACTGTACTTCCACAATCTGCTGGCAGTACAAAAAAATAAGCTGCAGATCTCCTTAGGCTGAGTCATGGTGCTTTGGGGCAGGGACCATGCATATCATGGGAATATTTCACAGTTTCTGCTCTGTTTTCAGTGTATGACACCAAAACACCCACCTGATGACATCCTTTCAAGAGCAAAGGCAGCAATTTGCAGAATTCCGCTTCTTAGGGGAAGTGAGAAATTGCTGAGCTGACACCAAGTCCTGCAGTGTCCCTGTCACCTGCAGAGCCACCGCATCCTCGCCACGGTAGCGGGCATTGTGCCAAAGGTTCTATGTCAGCTGGGTGTGGCAGCCAGGCGCCCCCTAGGGGATGGGGAGCCTGTCAGCCCCGGGCCTGTCACTGCCTGCTGGCCCTGCTGCCACCAGCCAGGCCTCTGAAAACTTGTCAAACCATGCCCAGACTTGGGGCCAGTTTGGCCCAAAGTCTCCAAGAGACAAGTCGGGAAGAAAGATAGGGGACAGAGGGAGAAAGCGAAGGGAGCAGGAGAAAGGGAAGGAAGAATGAAAAGTAGTGTTGGGCTGCAGGAGTGAGATGGAGGAATTGCAAGAAAAGAGGCAGGAAGCAGGAGAGTGAGAGAAAAGGAAAGAAGAGACATGCAGCCAGACGAGGGCTTAGTGAGAGAAGATGGGACAGAGAACAGGATGAGAAGGAAATAAGGCAAGGCTAGGACAAGCAAGGACAGGCAAGGCAAGGCTAGGCTGCAGGACATGTTTTTGCTTTATAGTTTCTAGCACATTCGTCTTCAGACTAGGAGGAAAGCCATAAGACCGTATGGATTAGGCCCAAGCAAAAACCCCAGCTACTTGAGACACTTAGACTAGGCCTAAAATACCAAGATCTCTCCATAAGGATGGTTTTTATACTGTACTTCCACAATCTGCTGGCAGTACAAAAAAATAAGCTGCAGATCTCCTTAGGCTGAGTCATGGTGCTTTGGGGCAGGGACCATGCATATCATGGGAATATTTCACAGTTTCAGCTCTGTTTTCAGTGTATGACACCAAAACACCCACCTGATGACATCCTTTCAAGAGCAAAGGCAGCAATTTGCAGAATTCCGCTTCTTAGGGGAAGTGAGAAATTGCTGAGCTGACACCAAGTCCTGCAGTGTCCCTGTCACCTGCAGAGCCACCGCATCCTCGCCACGGTAGCGGGCATTGTGACAAAGGTTCTATGTCAGCTGGGTGTGGCAGCCAGGCGCCCCCTAGGGGATGGGGAGCCTGTCAGCCCCGGGCCTGTCACTGCCTGGTGTCCCTGCTGCCACCAGCCAGGCCTCTGAAAACTTGTCAAACCATGCCCAGACTTGGGGCCAGTTTGGCCCAAAGTCTCCAAGAGACAAGTCGGGAAGAAAGATAGGGGACAGAGGGAGAAAGCGAAGGGAGCAGGAGAAAGGGAAGGAAGAATAAAAAGTAGTGTTGGGCTGCAGGAGTGAGATGGAGGAATTGCAAGAAAAGAGGCAGGAAGCAGGAGAGTGAGAGAAAAGGAAAGAAGAGACATGCAGCCAGACGAGGGCTTAGTGAGAGAGGATGGGACAGAGAACAGGATGAGAAGGAAAGAAGGCAAGGCTAGGACAGGCAAGGACAGGCAAGGCAAGGCTAGGCTGCAGGACATGTTTTTGCTTTATAGTTTCTAGCACATTCGTCTTCAGACTAGGAGGAAAGCCATAAGACCGTATGGATTAGGCCCAAGCAAAAACCCCAGCTACTTGAGACACTTAGACTAGGCCTAAAATACCAAGATCTCTCCATAAAGATGGTTTTTATACTGTACTTCCACAATCTGCTGGCAGTACAAAAAAATAAGCTGCAGATCTCCTTAGGCTGAGTCATGGTGCTTTGGGGCAGGGACCATGCATATCATGGGAATATTTCACAGTTTCAGCTCTGTTTTCAGTGTATGACACCAAAACACCCACCTGATGACATCCTTTCAAGAGCAAAGGCAGCAATTTGCAGAATTCCGCTTCTTAGGGGAAGTGAGAAATTGCTGAGCTGACACCAAGTCCTGCAGTGTCCCTGTCACCTGCAGAGCCACCGCATCCTCGCCACGGTAGCGGGCATTGTGCCAAAGGTTCTATGTCAGCTGGGTGTGGCAGCCAGGCGCCCCCTAGGGGATGGGGAGCCTGTCAGCCCCGGGCCTGTCACTGCCTGCTGGCCCTGCTGCCACCAGCCAGGCCTCTGAAAACTTGTCAAACCATGCCCAGACTTGGGGCCAGTTTGGCCCAAAGTCTCCAAGAGACAAGTCGGGAAGAAAGATAGGGGACAGAGGGAGAAAGCGAAGGGAGCAGGAGAAAGGGAAGGAAGAATAAAAAGTAGTGTTGAGCTGCAGGAGTGAGATGGAGGAATTGCAAATAAAGAGGCAGGAAGCAGGAGAGTGAGAGAAAAGGAAAGAAGAGACATGCAGCCAGACGAGGGCTTAGTGAGAGAGGATGGGACAGAGAACAGGATGAGAAGGAAATAAGGCAAGGCTAGGACAAGCAAGGACAGGCAAGGCAAGGCTAGGCTGCAGGACATGTTTTTGCTTTATAGTTTCTAGCACATTCGTCTTCAGACTAGGAGGAAAGCCATAAGACCGTATGGATTAGGCCCAAGCAAAAACCCCAGCTACTTGAGACACTTAGACTAGGCCTAAAATACCAAGATCTCTCCATAAGGATGGTTTTTATACTGTACTTCCACAATCTGCTGGCAGTACAAAAAAATAAGCTGCAGATCTCCTTAGGCTGAGTCATGGTGCTTTGGGGCAGGGACCATGCATATCATGGGAATATTTCACAGTTTCAGCTCTGTTTTCAGTGTATGACACCAAAACACCCACCTGATGACATCCTTTCAAGAGCAAAGGCAGCAATTTGCAGAATTCCGCTTCTTAGGGGAAGTGAGAAATTGCTGAGCTGAAACCAAGTCCTGCAGTGTCCCTGTCACCTGCAGAGCCACCGCATCCTCGCCACGGTAGCGGGAATTTGACAAAGGTTCTATGTCAGCTGGGTGTGGCAGCCAGGCGCCCCCTAGGGGATGGGGAGCCTGTCAGCCCCGGGCCTGTCACTGCCTGCTGTCCCTGCTGCCACCAGCCAGGCCTCTGAAAACTTGTCAAAGCATGCCCAGACTTGGGGCCAGTTTGGCCCAAAGTCTCCAAGAGACAAGTCGGGAAGAAAGATAGGGGACAGAGGGAGAAAGCGAAGGGAGCAGGAGAAAGGGAAGGAAGAATAAAAAGTAGTGTTGGGCTGCAGGAGTGAGATGGAGGAATTGCAAGAAAAGAGGCAGGAAGCAGGAGAGTGAGAGAAAAGGAAAGAAGAGACATGCAGCCAGACGAGGGCTTAGTGAGAGAGGATGGGACAGAGAACAGGATGAAAAGGAAATAAGGCAAGGCTAGGACAAGCAAGGACAGGCAAGGCAAGGCTAGGCTGCAGGACATGTTTTTGCTTTATAGTTTCTAGCACATTCGTATTCAGACTAGGAGGATGCCATAAGACCGTATGGATTAGGCCCAAGCAAAAACCCCAGGTACTTGAGACACTTAGACTAGGCCTAAAATACCAAGATCTCTCCATAAGGATGGTTTTTATACTGTACTTCCACAATCTGCTGGCAGTACAAAAAAATAAGCTGCAGATCTCCTTAGGCTGAGTCATGGTGCTTTGGGGCAGGGACCATGCATATCATGGGAATATTTCACAGTTTCTGCTCTGTTTTCAGTGTATGACACCAAAACACCCACCTGATGACATCCTTTCAAGAGCAAAGGCAGCAATTTGCAGAATTCCGCTTCTTAGGGGAAGTGAGAAATTGCTGAGCTGACACCAAGTCCTGCAGTGTCCCTGTCACCTGCAGAGCCACCGCATCCTCGCCACGGTAGCGGGCATTGTGCCAAAGGTTCTATGTCAGCTGGGTGTGGCAGCCAGGCGCCCCCTAGGGGATGGGGAGCCTGTCAGCCCCGGGCCTGTCACTGCCTGCTGGCCCTGCTGCCACCAGCCAGGCCTCTGAAAACTTGTCAAACCATGCCCAGACTTGGGGCCAGTTTGGCCCAAAATCTCCAAGAGACAAGTCGGGAAGAAAGATAGGGGACAGAGGGAGAAAGCGAAGGGAGCAGGAGAAAGGGAAGGAAGAATAAAAAGTAGTGTTGGGCTGCAGGAGTGAGATGGAGGAATTGCAAGAAAAGAGGCAGGAAGCAGGAGAGTGAGAGAAAAGGAAAGAAGAGACATGCAGCCAGACGAGGGCTTAGTGAGAGAGGATGGGACAGAGAACAGGATGAGAAGGAAATAAGGCAAGGCTAGGACAAGCAAGGACAGGCAAGGCAAGGCTAGGCTGCAGGACATGTTTTTGCTTTATAGTTTCTAGCACATTCGTCTTCAGACTAGGAGGAAGGCCATAAGACCGTATGGATTAGGCCCAAGCAAAAACCCCAGCTACTTGAGACACTTAGACTAAGCCTAAAATACCAAGATCTCTCCATAAGGATGGTTTTTATACTGTACTTCCACAATCTGCTGGCTGTACAAAAAAATAAGTTGCAGATCTCCTTAGGCTGAGTCATGGTGCTTTGGGGCAGGGACCATGCATATCATGGGAATATTTCACAGTTTCAGCTCTGTTTTCAGTGTATGACACCAAAACACCCACCTGATGACATCCTTTCAAGAGCAAAGGCAGCAATTTGCAGAATTCCGCTTCTTAGGTGAAGTGAGAAATTGCTGAGCTGACACCAAGTCCTGCAGTGTCCCTGTCACCTGCAGAGCCACCGCATCCTCGCCACGGTAGCGGGCATTGTGCCAAAGGTTCTATGTCAGCTGGGTGTGGCAGCCAGGCGCCCCCTAGGGGATGGGGAGCCTGTCAGCCCCGGGCCTGTCACTGCCTGCTGGCCCTGCTGCCACCAGCCAGGCCTCTGAAAACTTGTCAAACCATGCCCAGACTTGGGGCCAGTTTGGCCCAAAGTCTCCAAGAGACAAGTCGGGAAGAAAGATAGGGGACAGAGGGAGAAAGCGAAGGGAGCAGGAGAAAGGGAAGGAAGAATAAAAAGTAGTGTTGGGCTGCAGGAGTGAGATGGAGGAATTGCAAGAAAAGAGGCAGGAAGCAGGAGAGTGAGAGAAAAGGAAAGAAGAGACATGCAGCCAGACGAGGGCTTAGTGAGAGAGGATGGGACAGAGAACAGGATGAAAAGGAAATAAGGCAAGGCTAGGACAAGCAAGGACAGGCAAGGCAAGGCTAGGCTGCAGGACATGTTTTTGCTTTATAGTTTCTAGCACATTCGTCTTCAGACTAGGAGGAAAGCCATAAGACCGTATGGATTAGGCCCAAGCAAAAACCCCAGCTACTTGAGACACTTAGACTAGGCCTAAAATACCAAGATCTCTCCATAAGGATGGTTTTTATACTGTACTTCCACAATCTGCTGGCAGTACAAAAAAATAAGCTGCAGATCTCCTTAGGCTGAGTCATGGTGCTTTGGGGCAGGGACCATGCATATCATGGGAATATTTCACAGTTTCTGCTCTGTTTTCAGTGTATGACACCAAAACACCCACCTGATGACATCCTTTCAAGAGCAAAGGCAGCAATTTGCAGAATTCCGCTTCTTAGGGGAAGTGAGAAATTGCTGAGCTGACACCAAGTCCTGCAGTGTCCCTGTCACCTGCAGAGCCACCGCATCCTCGCCACGGTAGCGGGCATTGTGACAAAGGTTCTATGTCAGCTGGGTGTGGCAGCCAGGCGCCCCCTAGGGGATGGGGAGCCTGTCAGCCCCGGGCCTGTCACTGCCTGCTGGCCCTGCTGCCACCAGCCAGGCCTCTGAAAACTTGTCAAACCATGCCCAGACTTGGGGCCAGTTTGGCCCAAAGTCTCCAAGAGACAAGTCGGGAAGAAAGATAGGGGACAGAGGGAGAAAGGGAAGGGAGCAGGAGAAAGGGAAGGAAGAATAAAAAGTAGTGTTGGGCTGCAGGAGTGAGATGGAGGAATTGCAAGAAAAGAGGCAGGAAGCAGGAGAGTGAGAGAAAAGGAAAGAAGAGACATGCAGCCAGACGAGGGCTTAGTGAGAGAGGATGGGACAAAGAACAGGATGAGAAGGAAATAAGGCAAGGCTAGGACAAGCAAGGACAGGCAAGGCAAGGCTAGGCTGCAGGACATGTTTTTGCTTTATAGTTTCTAGCACATTCGTCTTCAGACTAGGAGGAAAGCCATAAGACCGTATGGATTAGGCCCAAGCAAAAACCCCAGCTACTTGAGACACTTAGACTAGGCCTAAAATACCAAGATCTCTCCATAAGGATGGTTTTAATACTGTACTTCCACAATCTGCTGGCAGTACAAAAAATAAGCTGCAGATCTCCTTAGGCTGAGTCATGGTGCTTTGGGGCAGGGACCATGCATATCATGGGAATATTTCACAGTTTCAGCTCTGTTTTCAGTGTATGACACCAAAACACCCACCTGATGACATCCTTTCAAGAGCAAAGGCAGCAATTTGCAGAATTCCGCTTCTTAGGGGAAGTGAGAAATTGCTGAGCTGACACCAAGTCCTGCAGTGTCCCTGTCACCTGCAGAGCCACCGCATCCTCGCCACGGTAGCGGGCATTGTGCCAAAGGTTCTATGTCAGCTGGGTGTGGCAGCCAGGCGCCCCCTAGGGGATGGGGAGCCTGTCAGCCCCGGGCCTGTCACTGCCTGCTGGCCCTGCTGCCACCAGCCAGGCCTCTGAAAACTTGTCAAACCATGCCCAGACTTGGGGCCAGTTTGGCCCAAAGTCTCCAAGAGACAAGTCGGGAAGAAAGATATGGGACAGAGGGAGAAAGCGAAGGGAGCAGGAGAAAGGGAAGGAAGAATAAAAAGTAGTGTTGGGCTGCAGGAGTGAGATGGAGGAATTGCAAGAAAAGAGGCAGGAAGCAGGAGAGTGAGAGAAAAGGAAAGAAGAGACATGCAGCCAGACGAGGGCTTAGTGAGAGAGGATGGGACAGAGAACAGGATGAGAAGGAAATAAGGCAAGGCTAGGACAAGCAAGGACAGGCGAGGCGAGGCTAGGCTGCAGGACATGTTTTTGCTTTATAGTTTCTAGCACATTCGTCTTCAGACTAGGAGGAAAGCCATAAGACTGTATGGATTAGGCCCAAGCAAAAACCCCAGCTACTTGAGACACTTAGACTAGGCCTAAAATACCAAGATCTCTCCATAAGGATGGTTTTTATACTGTACTTCCACAATCTGCTGGCAGTACAAAAAAATAAGCTGCAGATCTCCTTAGGCTGAGTCATGGTGCTTTGGGGCAGGGACCATGCATATCATGGGAATATTTCACAGTTTCAGCTCTGTTTTCCGTGTATGACACCAAAACACCCACCTGATGACATCCTTTCAAGAGCAAAGGCAGCAATTTGCAGAATTCCGCTTCTTAGGGGAAGTGAGAAATTGCTGAGCTGACACCAAGTCCTGCAGTGTCCCTGTCACCTGCAGAGCCACCGCATCCTCGCCACGGTAGCGGGCATTGTGACAAAGGTTCTATGTCAGCTGGGTGTGGCAGCCAGGCGCCCCCTAGGGGATGGGGAGCCTGTCAGCCCCGGGCCTGTCACTGCCTGCTGGCCCTGCTGCCACCAGCCAGGCCTCTGAAAACTTGTCAAACCATGCCCAGACTTGGGGCCAGTTTGGCCCAAAGTCTCCAAGAGACAAGTCGGGAAGAAAGATAGGGGACAGAGGGAGAAAGCGAAGGGAGCAGGAGAAAGGGAAGGAAGAATAAAAAGTAGTGTTGGGCTGCAGGAGTGAGATGGAGGAATTGCAAGAAAAGAGGCAGGAAGCAGGAGAGTGAGAGAAAAGGAAAGAAGAGACATGCAGCCAGACGAGGGCTTAGTGAGAGAGGATGGGACAGAGAACAGGATGAAAAGGAAAGAAGGCAAGGCTAGGACAGGCAAGGACAGGCAAGGCAAGGCTAGGCTGCAGGACATGTTTTTGCTTTATAGTTTCTAGCACATTCGTCTTCAGACTTGGAGGAAAGCCATAAGACCCTATGGATTAGGCCCAAGCAAAAACCCCAGCTACTTGAGACACTTAGACTAGGCCTAAAATACCAAGATCTCTCCATAAGGATGGTTTTTATACTGTACTTCCACAATCTGCTGGCAGTACAAAAAAACAAGCTGCAGACCTCCTTAGGCTGAGTCATGGTGCTTTGGGGCAGGGACCATGCATATCATGGGAATATTTCACAGTTTCTGCTCTGTTTTCAGTGTATGACACCAAAACACCCACCTGATGACATCCTTTCAAGAGCAAAGGCAGCAATTTGCAGAATTCCGCTTCTTAGGAGAAGTGAGAAATTGCTGAGCTGACACCAAGTCCTGCAGTGTCCCTGTCACCTGCAGAGCCACCGCATCCTCGCCACGGTAGCGGGCATTGTGACAAAGGTTCTATGTCAGCTGGGTGTGGCAGCCAGGCGCCCCCTAGGGGATGGGGAGCCTGTCAGCCCCGGGCCTGTCACTGCCTGGTGTCCCTGCTGCCACCAGCCAGGCCTCTGAAAACTTGTCAAACCATGCCCAGACTTGGGGCCAGTTTGGCCCAAAGTCTCCAAGAGACAAGTCGGGAAGAAAGATATGGGACAGAGGGAGAAAGCGAAGGGAGCAGGAGAAAGGGAAGGAAGAATAAAAAGTAGTGTTGGGCTGCAGGAGTGAGATGGAGGAATTGCAAGAAAAGAGGCAGGAAGCAGGAGAGTGAGAGAAAAGGAAAGAAGAGACATGCAGCCAGACGAGGGGTTAGTGAGAGAGGATGGGACAGAGAACAGGATGAGAAGGAAATAAGGCAAGGCTAGGACAAGCAAGGACAGGCGAGGCAAGGCTAGGCTGCAGGACATGTTTTTGCTTTATAGTTTCTAGCACATTCGTCTTCAGACTAGGAGGAAAGCCATAAGACCGTATGGATTAGGCCCAAGCAAAAACCCCAGCTACTTGAGACACTTAGACTAAGCCTAAAATACCAAGATCTCTCCATAAGGATGGTTTTTATACTGTACTTCCACAATCTGCTGGCAGTACAAAAAAATAAGCTGCAGATCTCCTTAGGCTGAGTCATGGTGCTTTGGGGCAGGGACCATGCATATCATGGGAATATTTCACAGTTTCAGCTCTGTTTTCAGTGTATGACACCAAAACACCCACCTGATGACATCCTTTCAAGAGCAAAGGCAGCAATTTGCAGAATTCCGCTTCTTAGGGGAAGTGAGAAATTGCTGAGCTGACACCAAGTCCTGCAGTGTCCCTGTCACCTGCAGAGCCACCGCATCCTCGCCACGGCAGCGGGCATTGTGACAAAGGTTCTATGTCAGCTGGGTGTGGCAGCCAGGCGCCCCCTAGGGGATGGGGAGCCTGTCAGCCCCGGGCCTGTCACTGCCTGCTGGCCCTGCTGCCACCAGCCAGGCCTCTGAAAACTTGTCAAACCATGCCCAGACTTGGGGCCAGTTTGGCCCAAAGTCTCCAAGAGACAAGTCGGGAAGAAAGATAGGGGACAGAGGGAGAAAGCGAAGGGAGCAGGAGAAAGGGAAGGAAGAATAAAAAGTAGTGTTGGGCTGCAGGAGTGAGATGGAGGAATTGCAAGAAAAGAGACAGGAAGCAGGAGAGTGAGAGAAAGGGAAAGAAGAGACATGCAGCCAGACGAGGGCTTAGTGAGAGAGGATGGGACAGAGAACAGGATGAAAAGGAAATAAGGCAAGGCTAGGACAAGCAAGGACAGGCAAGGCAAGGCTAGGCTGCAGGACATGTTTTTGCTTTATAGTTTCTAGCACATTCGTCTTCAGACTAGGAGGAAAGCCATAAGACCGTATGGATTAGGCCCAAGCAAAAACCCCAGCTACTTGAGACACTTAGACTAAGCCTAAAATACCAAGATCCCTCCATAAGGATGGTTTTTATACTGTACTTCCACAATCTGCTGGCAGTACAAAAAAATAAGCTGCAGATCTCCTTAGGCTGAGTCATGGTGCTTTGGGGCAGGGACCATGCATATCATGGGAATATTTCACAGTTTCAGCTCTGTTTTCAGTGTATGACACCAAAACACCCACCTGATGACATCCTTTCAAGAGCAAAGGCAGCAATTTGCAGAATTCCGCTTCTTAGGGGAAGTGAGAAATTGCTGAGCTGACACCAAGTCCTGCAGTGTCCCTGTCACCTGCAGACCCACCGCATCCTCGCCACGGTAGCGGGCATTGTGACAAAGGTTCTATGTCAGCTGGGTGTGGCAGCCAGGCGCCCCCTAGGGGATGGGGAGCCTGTCAGCCCCGGGCCTGTCACTGCCTGCTGGCCCTGCTGCCACCAGCCAGGCCTCTGAAAACTTGTCAAAGCATGCCCAGACTTGGGGCCAGTTTGGCCCAAAGTCTCCAAGAGACAAGTCGGGAAGAAAGATAGGGGACAGAGGGAGAAAGCGAAGGGAGCAGGAGAAAGGGAAGGAAGAATAAAAAGTAGTGTTGGGCTGCAGGAGTGAGATGGAGGAATTGCAAGAAAAGAGGCAGGAAGCAGGAGAGTGAGAGAAAAGGAAAGAAGAGACATGCAGCCAGACGAGGGCTTAGTGAGAGAGGATGGGACAGAGAACAGGATGAGAAGGAAAGAAGGCAAGGCTAGGACAGGCAAGGACAGTCAAGGCGAGGCTAGGCTGCAGGACATGTTTTTGCTTTATAGTTTCTAGCACATTCGTCTTCAGACTAGGAGGAAAGCCATAAGACTGTATGGATTAGTCCCAAGCAAAAACCCCAGCTACTTGAGACACTTAGACTAGGCCTAAAATACCAAGATCTCTCCATAAGGATGGTTTTTATACTGTACTTCCACAATCTGCTGGCAGTACAAAAAAATCAGCTGCAGATCTCCTTAGGCTGAGTCATGGTGCTTTGGGGCAGGGACCATGCATATCATGGGAATATTTCACAGTTTCTGCTCTGTTTTCAGTGTATGACACCAAAACACCCACCTGATGACATCCTTTCAAGAGCAAAGGCAGCAATTTGCAGAATTCCGCTTCTTAGGGGAAGTGAGAAATTGCTGAGCTGACACCAAGTCCTGCAGTGTCCCTGTCACCTGCAGAGCCACCGCATCCTCGCCACGGTAGCGGGCATTGTGACAAAGGTTCTATGTCAGCTGGGTGTGGCAGCCAGGCGCCCCCTAGGGGATGGGGAGCCTGTCAGCCCCGGGCCTGTCACTGCCTGCTGGCCCTGCTGCCACCAGCCAGGCCTCTGAAAACTTGTCAAACCATGCCCAGACTTGGGGCCAGTTTGGCCCAAAGTCTCCAAGAGACAAGTCGGGAAGAAAGATATGGGACAGAGGGAGAAAGCGAAGGGAGCAGGAGAAAGGGAAGGAAGAATAAAAAGTAGTGTTGGGCTGCAGGAGTGAGATGGAGGAATTGCAAGAAAAGAGACAGGAAGCAGGAGAGTGAGAGAAAGGGAAAGAAGAGACATGCAGCCAGACGAGGGCTTAGTGAGAGAGGATGGGACAGAGAACAGGATGAAAAGGAAATAAGGCAAGGCTAGGACAAGCAAGGACAGGCAAGGCAAGGCTAGGCTGCAGGACATGTTTTTGCTTTATAGTTTCTAGCACATTCGTCTTCAGACTAGGAGGAAAGCCATAAGACCGTATGGATTAGGCCCAAGCAAAAACCCCAGCTACTTGAGACACTTAGACTAAGCCTAAAATACCAAGATCCCTCCATAAGGATGGTTTTTATACTGTACTTCCACAATCTGCTGGCAGTACAAAAAAATAAGCTGCAGATCTCCTTAGGCTGAGTCATGGTGCTTTGGGGCAGGGACCATGCATATCATGGGAATATTTCAGAGTTTCAGCTCTGTTTTCAGTGTATGACACCAAAACACCCACCTGATGACATCCTTTCAAGAGCAAAGGCAGCAATTTGCAGAATTCCGCTTCTTAGGGGAAGTGAGAAATTGCTGAGCTGACACCAAGTCCTGCAGTGTCCCTGTCACCTGCAGACCCACCGCATCCTCGCCACGGTAGCGGGCATTGTGACAAAGGTTCTATGTCAGCTGGGTGTGGCAGCCAGGCGCCCCCTAGGGGATGGGGAGCCTGTCAGCCCCGGGCCTGTCACTGCCTGCTGGCCCTGCTGCCACCAGCCAGGCCTCTGAAAACTTGTCAAAGCATGCCCAGACTTGGGGCCAGTTTGGCCCAAAGTCTCCAAGAGACAAGTCGGGAAGAAAGATAGGGGACAGAGGGAGAAAGCGAAGGGAGCAGGAGAAAGGGAAGGAAGAATAAAAAGTAGTGTTGGGCTGCAGGAGTGAGATGGAGGAATTGCAAGAAAAGAGGCAGGAAGCAGGAGAGTGAGAGAAAAGGAAAGAAGAGACATGCAGCCAGACGAGGGCTTAGTGAGAGAGGATGGGACAGAGAACAGGATGAGAAGGAAAGAAGGCAAGGCTAGGACAGGCAAGGACAGGCAAGGCAAGGCTAGGCTGCAGGACATGTTTTTGCTTTATAGTTTCTAGCACATTCGTCTTCAGACTAGTAGGAAAGCCATAAGACCGTATGGATTAGGCCCAAGCAAAAACCCCAGCTACTTGAGACACTTAGACTAGGCCTAAAATACCAAGATCTCTCCATAAGGATGGTTTTTATACTGTACTTCCACAATCTGCTGGCAGTACAAAAAAATAAGCTGCAGATCTCCTTAGGCTGAGTCATGGTGCTTTGGGGCAGGGACCATGCATATCATGGGAATATTTCACAGTTTCTGCTCTGTTTTCAGTGTATGACACCAAAACACCCACCTGATGACATCCTTTCAAGAGCAAAGGCAGCAATTTGCAGAATTCCGCTTCTTAGGGGAAGTGAGAAATTGCTGAGCTGACACCAAGTCCTGCAGTGTCCCTGTCACCTGCAGAGCCACCGCATCCTCGCCACGGTAGCGGGCATTGTGCCAAAGGTTCTATGTCAGCTGGGTGTGGCAGCCAGGCGCCCCCTAGGGGATGGGGAGCCTGTCAGCCCCGGGCCTGTCACTGCCTGCTGGCCCTGCTGCCACCAGCCAGGCCTCTGAAAACTTGTCAAACCATGCCCAGACTTGGGGCCAGTTTGGCCCAAAGTCTCCAAGAGACAAGTCGGGAAGAAAGATAGGGGACAGAGGGAGAAAGCGAAGGGAGCAGGAGAAAGGGAAGGAAGAATAAAAAGTAGTGTTGGGCTGCAGGAGTGAGATGGAGGAATTGCAAGAAAAGAGGCAGGAAGCAGGAGAGTGAGAGAAAGGGAAAGAAGAGACATGCAGCCAGACGAGGGCTTAGTGAGAGAGGATTGGACAGAGAACAGGATGAAAAGGAAATAAGGCAAGGCTAGGACAAGCAAGGACAGGCAAGGCAAGGCTAGGCTGCAGGACATGTTTTTGCTTTATAGTTTCTAGCACATTCGTCTTCAGACTAGGAGGAAAGCCATAAGACCATATGGATTAGGCCCAAGCAAAAACCCCAGCTACTTGAGACACTTAGACTAAGCCTAAAATACCAAGATCTCTCCATAAGGATGGTTTTTATACTGTACTTCCACAATCTGCTGGCAGTACAAAAAAATAAGCTGCAGATCTCCTTAGGCTGAGTCATGGTGCTTTGGGGCAGGGACCATGCATATCATGGGAATATTTCAGAGTTTCAGCTCTGTTTTCAGTGTATGACACCAAAACACCCACCTGATGACATCCTTTCAAGAGCAAAGGCAGCAATTTGCAGAATTCCGCTTCTTAGGGGAAGTGAGAAATTGCTGAGCTGACACCAAGTCCTGCAGTGTCCCTGTCACCTGCAGACCCACCGCATCCTCGCCACGGTAGCGGGCATTGTTACAAAGGTTCTATGTCAGCTGGGTGTGGCAGCCAGGCGCCCCCTAGGGGATGGGGAGCCTGTCAGCCCCGGGCCTGTCACTGCCTGCTGGCCCTGCTGCCACCAGCCAGGCCTCTGAAAACTTGTCAAACCATGCCCAGACTTGGGGCCAGTTTGGCCCAAAGTCTCCAAGAGACAAGTCGGGAAGAAAGATAGGGGACAGAGGGAGAAAGCGAAGGGAGCAGGAGAAAGGGAAGGAAGAATAAAAAGTAGTGTTGGGCTGCAGGAGTGAGATGGAGGAATTGCAAGAAAAGAGGCAGGAAGCAGGAGAGTGAGAGAAAAGGAAAGAAGAGACATGCAGCCAGACGAGGGCTTAGTGAGAGAGGATGGGACAGAGAACAGGATGAGAAGGAAAGAAGGCAAGGCTAGGACAGGCAAGGACAGGCAAGGCAAGGCTAGGCTGCAGGACATGTTTTTGCTTTATAGTTTCTAGCACATTCGTCTTCAGACTAGTAGGAAAGCCATAAGACCGTATGGATTAGGCCCAAGCAAAAACCCCAGCTACTTGAGACACTTAGACTAGGCCTAAAATACCAAGATCTCTCCATAAGGATGGTTTTTATACTGTACTTCCACAATCTGCTGGCAGTACAAAAAAATCAGCTGCAGATCTCCTTAGGCTGAGTCATGGTGCTTTGGGGCAGGGACCATGCATATCATGGGAATATTTCACAGTTTCTGCTCTGTTTTCAGTGTATGACACCAAAACACCCACCTGATGACATCCTTTCAAGAGCAAAGGCAGCAATTTGCAGAATTCCGCTTCTTAGGGGAAGTGAGAAATTGCTGAGCTGACACCAAGTCCTGCAGTGTCCCTGTCACCTGCAGAGCCACCGCATCCTCGCCACGGTAGCGGGCATTGTGCCAAAGGTTCTATGTCAGCTGGGTGTGGCAGCCAGGCGCCCCCTAGGGGATGGGGAGCCTGTCAGCCCCGGGCCTGTCACTGCCTGCTGGCCCTGCTGCCACCAGCCAGGCCTCTGAAAACTTGTCAAACCATGCCCAGACTTGGGGCCAGTTTGGCCCAAAGTCTCCAAGAGACAAGTCGGGAAGAAAGATAGGGGACAGAGGGAGAAAGCGAAGGGAGCAGGAGAAAGGGAAGGAAGAATAAAAAGTAGTGTTGGGCTGCAGGAGTGAGATGGAGGAATTGCAAGAAAAGAGGCAGGAAGCAGGAGAGTGAGAGAAAGGGAAAGAAGAGACATGCAGCCAGACAAGGGCTTAGTGAGAGAGGATGGGACAGAGAACAGGATGAAAAGGAAATAAGGCAAGGCTAGGACAAGCAAGGACAGGCAAGGCAAGGCTAGGCTGCAGGACATGTTTTTGCTTTATAGTTTCTAGCACATTCGTCTTCAGACTAGGAGGAAAGCCATAAGACCGTATGGATTAGGCCCAAGCAAAAACCCCAGCTACTTGAGACACTTAGACTAAGCCTAAAATACCAAGATCTCTCCATAAGGATGGTTTTTATACTGTACTTCCACAATCTGCTGGCAGTACAAAAAAATAAGCTGCAGATCTCCTTAGACTGAGTCATGGTGCTTTGGGGCAGGGACCATGCATATCATGGGAATATTTCACAGTTTCTGCTCTGTTTTCAGTGTATGACACCAAAACACCCACCTGATGACATCCTTTCAAGAGCAAAGGCAGCAATTTGCAGAATTCCGCTTCTTAGGGGAAGTGAGAAATTGCTGAGCTGACACCAAGTCCTGCAGTGTCCCTGACACCTGCAGAGCCACCGCATCCTCGCCACGGTAGCGGGCATTGTGCCAAAGGTTCTATGTCAGCTGGGTGTGGCAGCCAGGCGCCCCCTAGGGGATGGGGAGCCTGTCAGCCCCGGGCCTGTCACTGCCTGCTGGCCCTGCTGCCACCAGCCAGGCCTCTGAAAACTTGTCAAACCATGCCCACACTTGGGGCCAGTTTGGCCCAAAGTCTCCAAGAGACAAGTCGGGAAGAAAGATAGGGGACAGAGGGAGAAAGGGAAGGGAGCAGGAGAAAGGGAAGGAAGAATAAAAAGTAGTGTTGGGCTGCAGGAGTGAGATGGAGGAATTGCAAGAAAAGAGGCAGGAAGCAGGAGAGTGAGAGAAAAGGAAAGAAGAGACATGCAGCCAGACGAGGGCTTAGTGAGAGAGGATGGGACAGAGAACAGAATGAAAAGGAAATAAGGCAAGGCTAGGACAAGCAAGGACAGGCAAGGCAAGGCTAGGCCGCGAGGACATGTTTTTGCTTTATATTTTCTAGCACAACCGTCTTCAGACTAGGAGGAAAGCCATAAGACCGTATGGATTAGGCCCAAGCAAAAACCCCAGCTACTTGAGACACTTAGACTAAGCCTAAAATACCAAGATCTCTCCATAAGGATGGTTTTTATACTGTACTTCCACAATCTGCTGGCAGTACAAAAAAATAAGCTGCAGATCTCCTTAGGCTGAGTCATGGTGCTTTGGGGCAGGGACCATGCATATCATGGGAATATTTCACAGTTTCAGCTCTGTTTTCAGTGTATGACACCAAAACACCCACCTGATGACATCCTTTCAAGAGCAAAGGCAGCAATTTGCAGAATTCCGCTTCTTAGGGGAAGTGAGAAATTGCTGAGCTGACACCAAGTCCTGCAGTGTCCCTGTCACCTGCAGAGCCACCGCATCCTCGCCACGGTAGCGGGCATTGTGACAAAGGTTCTATGTCAGCTGGGTGTGGCAGCCAGGCGCCCCCTAGGGGATGGGGAGCCTGTCAGCCCCGGGCCTGTCACTGCCTGCTGTCCCTGCTGCCACCAGCCAGGCCTCTGAAAACTTGTCAAACCATGCCCAGACTTGGGGCCAGTTTGGCCCAAAGTCTCCAAGAGACAAGTCGGGAAGAAAGATAGGGGACAGAGGGAGAAAGCGAAGGGAGCAGGAGAAAGGGAAGGAAGAATAAAAAGTAGTGTTGGGCTGCAGGAGTGAGATGGAGGAATTGCAAGAAAAGAGGCAGGAAGCAGGAGAGTGAGAGAAAAGGAAAGAAGAGACATGCAGCCAGACGAGGGCTTAGTGAGAGAGGATGGGACAGAGAACAGGATGAGAAGGAAAGAAGGCAAGGCTAGGACAGGCAAGGACAGGCAAGGCAAGGCTAGGCTGCAGGACATGTTTTTGCTTTATAGTTTCTAGCACATTCGTCTTCAGACTAGGAGGAAAGCCATAAGACCGTATGGATTAGGCCCAAGCAAAAACCCCAGCTACTTGAGACACTTAGACTAAGCCTAAAATACCAAGATCTCTCCATAACGATGGTTTTTATACTGTACTTCCACAATCTGCTGGCAGTACAAAAAAATAAGCTGCAGATCTCCTTAGGCTGAGTCATGGTGCTTTGGGGCAGGGACCATGCATATCATGGGAATATTTCACAGTTTCAGCTCTGTTTTCAGTGTATGACACCAAAACACCCACCTGATGACATCCTTTCAAGAGCAAAGGCAGCAATTTGCAGAATTCCACTTCTTAGGGGAAGTGAGAAATTGCTGAGCTGACACCAAGTCCTGCAGTGTCCCTGTCACCTGCAGAGCCACCGCATCCTCGCCACGGTAGCGGGCATTGTGACAAAGGTTCTATGTCAGCTGGGTGTGGCAGCCAGGCGCCCCCTAGGGGATGGGGAGCCTGTCAGCCCCGGGCCTGTCACTGCCTGCTGGCCCTGCTGCCACCAGCCAGGCCTCTGAAAACTTGTCAAACCATGCCCAGACTTGGGGCCAGTTTGGCCCAAAGTCTCCAAGAGACAAGTCGGGAAGAAAGATATGGGACAGAGGGAGAAAGCGAAGGGAGCAGGAGAAAGGGAAGGAAGAATAAAAAGTAGTGTTGGGCTGCAGGATTGAGATGGAGGAATTGCAAGAAAAGAGGCAGGAAGCAGGAGAGTGAGAGAAAAGGAAAGAAGAGACATGCAGCCAGACGAGGGCTTAGTGAGAGAGGATGGGACAGAGAACAGGATGAGAAGGAAAGAAGGCAAGGCTAGGACAGGCAAGGACAGGCAAGGCAAGGCTAGGCTGCAGGACATGTTTTTGCTTTATAGTTTCTAGCACATTCGTCTTCAGACTAGGAGGAAAGCCATAAGACCGTATGGATTAGGCCCAAGCAAAAACCCCAGCTACTTGAGACACTTAGACTAAGCCTAAAATACCAAGATCTCTCCATAACGATGGTTTTTATACTGTACTTCCACAATCTGCTGGCAGTACAAAAAAATAAGCTGCAGATCTCCTTAGGCTGAGTTATGGTGCTTTGGGGCAGGGACCATGCATATCATGGGAATATTTCACAGTTTCTGCTCTGTTTTCAGTGTATGACACCAAAACACCCACCTGATGACATCCTTTCAAGAGCAAAGGCAGCAATTTGCAGAATTCCACTTCTTAGGGGAAGTGAGAAATTGCTGAGCTGACACCAAGTCCTGCAGTGTCCCTGTCACCTGCAGAGCCACCGTATCCTCGCCACGGTAGCGGGCATTGTGACAAAGGTTCTATGTCAGCTGGGTGTGGCAGCCAGGCGCCCCCTAGGGGATGGGGAGCCTGTCAGCCCCGGGCCTGTCATTCCTGCTGGCCCTGCTGCCACCAGCCAGGCCTCTGAAAACTTGTCAAACCATGCCCAGACTTGGGGCCAGTTTGGCCCAAAGTCTGCAAGAGACAAGTCGGGAAGAAAGATAGGGGACAGAGGGAGAAAGCGAAGGGAGCAGGAGAAAGGGAAGGAAGAATAAAAAGTAGTGTTGGGCTGCAGGAGTGAGATGGAGGAATTGCAAGAAAAGAGGCAGGAAGCAGGAGAGTGAGAGAAAAGGAAAGAAGAGACATGCAGCCAGACGAGGGCTTAGTGAGAGAGGATGGGACAGAGAACAGGATGAGAAGGAAATAAGGCAAGGCTAGGACAAGCAAGGACAGGCGAGGCGAGGCTAGGCTGCAGGACATGTTTTTGCTTTATAGTTTCTAGCACATTCGTCTTCAGACTAGGAGGAAAGCCATAAGACTGTATGGATTAGGCCCAAGCAAAAACCCCAGCTACTTGAGACACTTAGACTAGGCCTAAAATACCAAGATCTCTCCATAAGGATGGTTTTTATACTGTACTTCCACAATCTGCTGGCAGTACAAAAAAATAAGCTGCAGATCTCCTTAGGCTGAGTCATGGTGCTTTGGGGCAGGGACCATGCATATCATGGGAATATTTCACAGTTTCTGCTCTGTTTTCAGTGTATGACACCAAAACACCCACCTGATGACATCCTTTCAAGAGCAAAGGCAGCAATTTGCAGAATTCCGCTTCTTAGGGGAAGTGAGAAATTGCTGAGCTGACACCAAGTCCTGCAGTGTCCCTGTCACCTGCAGAGCCACCGCATCCTCGCCACGGTAGCGGGCATTGTGACAAAGGTTCTATGTCAGCTGGGTGTGGCAGCCAGGCGCCCCCTAGGGGATGGGGAGCCTGTCAGCCCCGGGCCTGTCACTGCCTGGTGTCCCTGCTGCCACCAGCCAGGCCTCTGAAAACTTGTCAAACCATGCCCAGACTTGGGGCCAGTTTGGCCCAAAGTCTCCAAGAGACAAGTCGGGAAGAAAGATAGGGGACAGAGGGAGAAAGCGAAGGGAGCAGGAGAAAGGGAAGGAAGAATAAAAAGTAGTGTTGGGCTGCAGGAGTGAGATGGAGGAATTGCAAGAAAAGAGGCAGGAAGCAGGAGAGTGAGAGAAAAGGAAAGAAGAGACATGCAGCCAGACGAGGGGTTAGTGAGAGAGGATGGGACAGAGAACAGGATGAAAAGGAAAGAAGGCAAGGCTAGGACAGGCAAGGACAGGCAAGGCAAGGCTAGGCTGCAGGACATGTTTTTGCTTTATAGTTTCTAGCACATTCGTCTTCAGACTTGGAGGAAAGCCATAAGACCCTATGGATTAGGCCCAAGCAAAAACCCCAGCTACTTGAGACACTTAGACTAAGCCTAAAATACCAAGATCTCTCCATAAGGATGGTTTTTATACTGTACTTCCACAATCTGCTGGCAGTACAAAAAAACAAGCTGCAGACCTCCTTAGGCTGAGTCATGGTGCTTTGGGGCAGGGACCATGCATATCATGGGAATATTTCACAGTTTCTGCTCTGTTTTCAGTGTATGACACCAAAACACCCACCTGATGACATCCTTTCAAGAGCAAAGGCAGCAATTTGCAGAATTCCGCTTCTTAGGAGAAGTGAGAAATTGCTGAGCTGACACCAAGTCCTGCAGTGTCCCTGTCACCTGCAGAGCCACCGCATCCTCGCCACGGTAGCGGGCATTGTGACAAAGGTTCTATGTCAGCTGGGTGTGGCAGCCAGGCGCCCCCTAGGGGATGGGGAGCCTGTCAGCCCCGGGCCTGTCACTGCCTGCTGGCCCTGCTGCCACCAGCCAGGCCTCTGAAAACTTGTCAAACCATGCCCAGACTTGGGGCCAGTTTGGCCCAAAGTCTCCAAGAGACAAGTCGGGAAGAAAGATATGGGACAGAGGGAGAAAGCGAAGGGAGCAGGAGAAAGGGAAGGAAGAATAAAAAGTAGTGTTGGGCTGCAGGAGTGAGATGGAGGAATTGCAAGAAAAGAGGCAGGAAGCAGGAGAGTGAGAGAAAAGGAAAGAAGAGACATGCAGCCAGACGAGGGCTTAGTGAGAGAGGATGGGACAGAGAACAGGATGAGAAGGAAATAAGGCAAGGCTAGGACAAGCAAGGACAGGCGAGGCAAGGCTAGGCTGCAGGACATGTTTTTGCTTTATAGTTTCTAGCACATTCGTCTTCAGACTAGGAGGAAAGCCATAAGACCGTATGGATTAGGCCCAAGCAAAAACCCCAGCTACTTGAGACACTTAGACTAGGCCTAAAATACCAAGATCTCTCCATAAGGATGGTTTTTATACTGTACTTCCACAATCTGCTGGCAGTACAAAAAAATAAGCTGCAGATCTCCTTAGGCTGAGTCATGGTGCTTTGGGGCAGGGACCATGCATATCATGGGAATATTTCACAGTTTCTGCTCTGTTTTCAGTGTATGACACCAAAACACCCACCTGATGACATCCTTTCAAGAGCAAAGGCAGCAATTTGCAGAATTCCGCTTCTTAGGGGAAGTGAGAAATTGCTGAGCTGACACCAAGTCCTGCAGTGTCCCTGTCACCTGCAGAGCCACCGCATCCTCGCCACGGTAGCGGGCATTGTGACAAAGGTTCTATGTCAGCTGGGTGTGGCAGCCAGGCGCCCCCTAGGGGATGGGGAGCCTGTCAGCCCCGGGCCTGTCACTGCCTGCTGGCCCTGCTGCCACCAGCCAGGCCTCTGAAAACTTGTCAAACCATGCCCAGACTTGGGGCCAGTTTGGCCCAAAGTCTGCAAGAGACAAGTCGGGAAGAAAGATAGGGGACAGAGGGAGAAAGCGAAGGGAGCAGGAGAAAGGGAAGGAAGAATAAAAAGTAGTGTTGGGCTGCAGGAGTGAGATGGAGGAATTGCAAGAAAAGAGGCAGGAAGCAGGAGAGTGAGAGAAAAGGAAAGAAGAGACATGCAGCCAGACGAGGGGTTAGTGAGAGAGGATGGGACAGAGAACAGAATGAAAAGGAAATAAGGCAAGGCTAGGACAAGCAAGGACAGGCAAGGCAAGGCTAGGCTGCAGGACATGTTTTTGCTTTATATTTTCTAGCACAACCGTCTTCAGACTAGGAGGAAAGCCATAAGACTGTATGGATTAGGCCCAAGCAAAAACCCCAGCTACTTGAGACACTTAGACTAGGCCTAAAATACCAAGATCTCTCCATAACGATGGTTTTTATACTGTACTTCCACAATCTGCTGGCAGTACAAAAAAATAAGCTGCAGATCTCCTTAGGCTGAGTCATGGTGCTTTGGGGCAGGGACCATGCATATCATGGGAATATTTCACAGTTTCTGCTCTGTTTTCAGTGTATGACACCAAAACACCCACCTGATGACATCCTTTCAAGAGCAAAGGCAGCAATTTGCAGAATTCCGCTTCTTAGGGGAAGTGAGAAATTGCTGAGCTGACACCAAGTCCTGCAGTGTCCCTGTCACCTGCAGAGCCACCGCATCCTCGCCACGGTAGCGGGCATTGTGACAAAGGTTCTATGTCAGCTGGGTGTGGCAGCCAGGCGCCCCCTAGGGGATGGGGAGCCTGTCAGCCCCGGGCCTGTCACTGCCTGCTGGCCCTGCTGCCACCAGCCAGGCCTCTGAAAACTTGTCAAACCATGCCCAGACTTGGGGCCAGTTTGGCCCAAAGTCTGCAAGAGACAAGTCGGGAAGAAAGATAGGGGACAGAGGGAGAAAGCGAAGGGAGCAGGAGAAAGGGAAGGAAGAATAAAAAGTAGTGTTGGGCTGCAGGAGTGAGATGCAGGAATTGCAAGAAAAGAGGCAGGAAGCAGGAGAGTGAGAGAAAAGGAAAGAAGAGACATGCAGCCAGACGAGGGCTTAGTGAGAGAGGATGGGACAGAGAACAGAATGAAAAGGAAATAAGGCAAGGCTAGGACAAGCAAGGACAGGCAAGGCAAGGCTAGGCTGCAGGACATGTTTTTGCTTTATATTTTCTAGCACAACCGTCTTCAGACTAGGAGGAAAGCCATAAGACTGTATGGATTAGGCCCAAGCAAAAACCCCAGCTACTTGAGACACTTAGACTAGGCCTAAAATACCAAGATCTCTCCATAAGGATGGTTTTTATACTGTACTTCCACAATCTGCTGGCAGTACAAAAAAATAAGCTGCAGATCTCCTTAGGCTGAGTCATGGTGCTTTGGGGCAGGGACCATGCATATCATGGGAATATTTCACAGTTTCTGCTCTGTTTTCAGTGTATGACACCAAAACACCCACCTGATGACATCCTTTCAAGAGCAAAGGCAGCAATTTGCAGAATTCCGCTTCTTAGGGGAAGTGAGAAATTGCTGAGCTGACACCAAGTCCTGCAGTGTCCCTGTCACCTGCAGAGCCACCGCATCCTCGCCACGGTAGCGGGCATTGTGACAAAGGTTCTATGTCAGCTGGGTGTGGCAGCCAGGCGCCCCCTAGGGGATGGGGAGCCTGTCAGCCCCGGGCCTGTCACTGCCTGCTGGCCCTGCTGCCACCAGCCAGGCCTCTGAAAACTTGTCAAACCATGCCCAGACTTGGGGCCAGTTTGGCCCAAAGTCTCCAAGAGACAAGTCGGGAAGAAAGATACGGGACAGAGGGAGAAAGCGAAGGGAGCAGGAGAAAGGGAAGGAAGAATAAAAAGTAGTGTTGGGCTGCAGGAGTGAGATGGAGGAATTGCAAGAAAAGAGGCAGGAAGCAGGAGAGTGAGAGAAAAGGAAAGAAGAGACATGCAGCCAGACGAGGGCTTAGTGAGAGAGGATGGGACAGAGAACAGAATGAAAAGGACATAAGGCAAGCCTAGGACAAGCAAGGACAGGCAAGGCAAGGCTAGGCTGCAGGACATGTTTTTGCTTTATATTTTCTAGCACAACCGTCTTCAGACTAGGAGGAAAGCCATAAGACTGTATGGATTAGGCCCAAGCAAAAACCCCAGCTACTTGAGACACTTAGACTAGGCCTAAAATACCAAGATCTCTCCATAAGGATGGTTTTTATACTGTACTTCCACAATCTGCTGGCAGTACAAAAAAATAAGCTGCAGATCTCCTTAGGCTGAGTCATGGTGCTTTGGGGCAGGGACCATGCATATCATGGGAATATTTCAGAGTTTCAGCTCTGTTTTCAGTGTATGACACCAAAACACCCACCTGATGACATCCTTTCAAGAGCAAAGGCAGCAATTTGCAGAATTCCGCTTCTTAGGGGAAGTGAGAAATTGCTGAGCTGACACCAAGTCCTGCAGTGTCCCTGTCACCTGCAGACCCACCGCATCCTCGCCACGGTAGCGGGCATTGTTACAAAGGTTCTATGTCAGCTGGGTGTGGCAGCCAGGCGCCCCCTAGGGGATGGGGAGCCTGTCAGCCCCGGGCCTGTCACTGCCTGCTGGCCCTGCTGCCACCAGCCAGGCCTCTGAAAACTTGTCAAACCATGCCCAGACTTGGGGCCAGTTTGGCCCAAAGTCTCCAAGAGACAAGTCGGGAAGAAAGATAGGGGACAGAGGGAGAAAGCGAAGGGAGCAGGAGAAAGGGAAGGAAGAATAAAAAGTAGTGTTGGGCTGCAGGAGTGAGATGGAGGAATTGCAAGAAAAGAGGCAGGAAGCAGGAGAGTGAGAGAAAAGGAAAGAAGAGACATGCAGCCAGACGAGGGCTTAGTGAGAGAGGATGGGACAGAGAACAGGATGAGAAGGAAAGAAGGCAAGGCTAGGACAGGCAAGGACAGGCAAGGCAAGGCTAGGCTGCAGGACATGTTTTTGCTTTATAGTTTCTAGCACATTCGTCTTCAGACTAGTAGGAAAGCCATAAGACCGTATGGATTAGGCCCAAGCAAAAACCCCAGCTACTTGAGACACTTAGACTAGGCCTAAAATACCAAGATCTCTCCATAAGGATGGTTTTTATACTGTACTTCCACAATCTGCTGGCAGTACAAAAAAATCAGCTGCAGATCTCCTTAGGCTGAGTCATGGTGCTTTGGGGCAGGGACCATGCATATCATGGGAATATTTCACAGTTTCTGCTCTGTTTTCAGTGTATGACACCAAAACACCCACCTGATGACATCCTTTCAAGAGCAAAGGCAGCAATTTGCAGAATTCCGCTTCTTAGGGGAAGTGAGAAATTGCTGAGCTGACACCAAGTCCTGCAGTGTCCCTGTCACCTGCAGAGCCACCGCATCCTCGCCACGGTAGCGGGCATTGTGCCAAAGGTTCTATGTCAGCTGGGTGTGGCAGCCAGGCGCCCCCTAGGGGATGGGGAGCCTGTCAGCCCCGGGCCTGTCACTGCCTGCTGGCCCTGCTGCCACCAGCCAGGCCTCTGAAAACTTGTCAAACCATGCCCAGACTTGGGGCCAGTTTGGCCCAAAGTCTCCAAGAGACAAGTCGGGAAGAAAGATAGGGGACAGAGGGAGAAAGCGAAGGGAGCAGGAGAAAGGGAAGGAAGAATAAAAAGTAGTGTTGGGCTGCAGGAGTGAGATGGAGGAATTGCAAGAAAAGAGGCAGGAAGCAGGAGAGTGAGAGAAAGGGAAAGAAGAGACATGCAGCCAGACAAGGGCTTAGTGAGAGAGGATGGGACAGAGAACAGGATGAAAAGGAAATAAGGCAAGGCTAGGACAAGCAAGGACAGGCAAGGCAAGGCTAGGCTGCAGGACATGTTTTTGCTTTATAGTTTCTAGCACATTCGTCTTCAGACTAGGAGGAAAGCCATAAGACCGTATGGATTAGGCCCAAGCAAAAACCCCAGCTACTTGAGACACTTAGACTAAGCCTAAAATACCAAGATCTCTCCATAAGGATGGTTTTTATACTGTACTTCCACAATCTGCTGGCAGTACAAAAAAATAAGCTGCAGATCTCCTTAGACTGAGTCATGGTGCTTTGGGGCAGGGACCATGCATATCATGGGAATATTTCACAGTTTCTGCTCTGTTTTCAGTGTATGACACCAAAACACCCACCTGATGACATCCTTTCAAGAGCAAAGGCAGCAATTTGCAGAATTCCGCTTCTTAGGGGAAGTGAGAAATTGCTGAGCTGACACCAAGTCCTGCAGTGTCCCTGACACCTGCAGAGCCACCGCATCCTCGCCACGGTAGCGGGCATTGTGCCAAAGGTTCTATGTCAGCTGGGTGTGGCAGCCAGGCGCCCCCTAGGGGATGGGGAGCCTGTCAGCCCCGGGCCTGTCACTGCCTGCTGGCCCTGCTGCCACCAGCCAGGCCTCTGAAAACTTGTCAAACCATGCCCAGACTTGGGGCCAGTTTGGCCCAAAGTCTCCAAGAGACAAGTCGGGAAGAAAGATAGGGGACAGAGGGAGAAAGGGAAGGGAGCAGGAGAAAGGGAAGGAAGAATAAAAAGTAGTGTTGGGCTGCAGGAGTGAGATGGAGGAATTGCAAGAAAAGAGGCAGGAAGCAGGAGAGTGAGAGAAAAGGAAAGAAGAGACATGCAGCCAGACGAGGGCTTAGTGAGAGAGGATGGGACAGAGAACAGAATGAAAAGGAAATAAGGCAAGGCTAGGACAAGCAAGGACAGGCAAGGCAAGGCTAGGCCGCGAGGACATGTTTTTGCTTTATATTTTCTAGCACAACCGTCTTCAGACTAGGAGGAAAGCCATAAGACCGTATGGATTAGGCCCAAGCAAAAACCCCAGCTACTTGAGACACTTAGACTAAGCCTAAAATACCAAGATCTCTCCATAAGGATGGTTTTTATACTGTACTTCCACAATCTGCTGGCAGTACAAAAAAATAAGCTGCAGATCTCCTTAGGCTGAGTCATGGTGCTTTGGGGCAGGGACCATGCATATCATGGGAATATTTCACAGTTTCAGCTCTGTTTTCAGTGTATGACACCAAAACACCCACCTGATGACATCCTTTCAAGAGCAAAGGCAGCAATTTGCAGAATTCCGCTTCTTAGGGGAAGTGAGAAATTGCTGAGCTGACACCAAGTCCTGCAGTGTCCCTGTCACCTGCAGAGCCACCGCATCCTCACCACGGTAGCGGGCATTGTGACAAAGGTTCTATGTCAGCTGGGTGTGGCAGCCAGGCGCCCCCTAGGGGATGGGGAGCCTGTCAGCCCCGGGCCTGTCACTGCCTGCTGTCCCTGCTGCCACCAGCCAGGCCTCTGAAAACTTGTCAAACCATGCCCAGACTTGGGGCCAGTTTGGCCCAAAGTCTCCAAGAGACAAGTCGGGAAGAAAGATAGGGGACAGAGGGAGAAAGCGAAGGGAGCAGGAGAAAGGGAAGGAAGAATAAAAAGTAGTGTTGGGCTGCAGGAGTGAGATGGAGGAATTGCAAGAAAAGAGGCAGGAAGCAGGAGAGTGAGAGAAAAGGAAAGAAGAGACATGCAGCCAGACGAGGGCTTAGTGAGAGAGGATGGGACAGAGAACAGGATGAGAAGGAAAGAAGGCAAGGCTAGGACAGGCAAGGACAGGCAAGGCAAGGCTAGGCTGCAGGACATGTTTTTGCTTTATAGTTTCTAGCACATTCGTCTTCAGACTAGGAGGAAAGCCATAAGACCGTATGGATTAGGCCCAAGCAAAAACCCCAGCTACTTGAGACACTTAGACTAGGCCTAAAATACCAAGATCTCTCCATAAGGATGGTTTTTATACTGTACTTCCACAATCTGCTGGCAGTACAAAAAAATAAGCTGCAGATCTCCTTAGGCTGAGTCATGGTGCTTTGGGGCAGGGACCATGCATATCATGGGAATATTTCACAGTTTCTGCTCTGTTTTCAGTGTATGACACCAAAACACCCACCTGATGACATCCTTTCAAGAGCAAAGGCAGCAATTTGCAGAATTCCGCTTCTTAGGGGAAGTGAGAAATTGCTGAGCTGACACCAAGTCCTGCAGTGTCCCTGTCACCTGCAGAGCCACCGCATCCTCGCCACGGTAGCGGGCATTGTGACAAAGGTTCTATGTCAGCTGGGTGTGGCAGCCAGGCGCCCCCTAGGGGATGGGGAGCCTGTCAGCCCCGGGCCTGTCACTGCCTGGTGTCCCTGCTGCCACCAGCCAGGCCTCTGAAAACTTGTCAAACCATGCCCAGACTTGGGGCCAGTTTGGCCCAAAGTCTCCAAGAGACAAGTCGGGAAGAAAGATAGGGGACAGAGGGAGAAAGCGAAGGGAGCAGGAGAAAGGGAAGGAAGAATAAAAAGTAGTGTTGGGCTGCAGGAGTGAGATGGAGGAATTGCAAGAAAAGAGGCAGGAAGCAGGAGAGTGAGAGAAAAGGAAAGAAGAGACATGCAGCCAGACGAGGGCTTAGTGAGAGAGGATGGGACAGAGAACAGGATGAGAAGGAAAGAAGGCAAGGCTAGGACAGGCAAGGACAGGCAAGGCAAGGCTAGGCTGCAGGACATGTTTTTGCTTTATAGTTTCTAGCACATTCGTCTTCAGACTAGGAGGAAAGCCATAAGACCGTATGGATTAGGCCCAAGCAAAAACCCCAGCTACTTGAGACACTTAGACTAAGCCTAAAATACCAAGATCTCTCCATAACGATGGTTTTTATACTGTACTTCCACAATCTGCTGGCAGTACAAAAAAATAAGCTGCAGATCTCCTTAGGCTGAGTCATGGTGCTTTGGGGCAGGGACCATGCATATCATGGGAATATTTCACAGTTTCAGCTCTGTTTTCAGTGTATGACACCAAAACACCCACCTGATGACATCCTTTC
Organism: Columba livia; assembly: GCF_036013475.1. NCBI lineage: Eukaryota > Metazoa > Chordata > Aves > Columbiformes > Columbidae > Columba > Columba livia. Next base: position 3,115,000 of record NW_027043008.1, read on the forward strand.
AAGAGCAAAGGCAGCAATTTGCAGAATTCCACTTCTTAGGGGAAGTGAGAAATTGCTGAGCTGACACCAAGTCCTGCAGTGTCCCTGTCACCTGCAGAGCCACCGCATCCTCGCCACGGTAGCGGGCATTGTGACAAAGGTTCTATGTCAGCTGGGTGTGGCAGCCAGGCGCCCCCTAGGGGATGGGGAGCCTGTCAGCCCCGGGCCTGTCACTGCCTGCTGGCCCTGCTGCCACCAGCCAGGCCTCTGAAAACTTGTCAAACCATGCCCAGACTTGGGGCCAGTTTGGCCCAAAGTCTCCAAGAGACAAGTCGGGAAGAAAGATATGGGACAGAGGGAGAAAGCGAAGGGAGCAGGAGAAAGGGAAGGAAGAATAAAAAGTAGTGTTGGGCTGCAGGATTGAGATGGAGGAATTGCAAGAAAAGAGGCAGGAAGCAGGAGAGTGAGAGAAAAGGAAAGAAGAGACATGCAGCCAGACGAGGGCTTAGTGAGAGAGGATGGGACAGAGAACAGGATGAGAAGGAAAGAAGGCAAGGCTAGGACAGGCAAGGACAGGCAAGGCAAGGCTAGGCTGCAGGACATGTTTTTGCTTTATAGTTTCTAGCACATTCGTCTTCAGACTAGGAGGAAAGCCATAAGACCGTATGGATTAGGCCCAAGCAAAAACCCCAGCTACTTGAGACACTTAGACTAAGCCTAAAATACCAAGATCTCTCCATAACGATGGTTTTTATACTGTACTTCCACAATCTGCTGGCAGTACAAAAAAATAAGCTGCAGATCTCCTTAGGCTGAGTTATGGTGCTTTGGGGCAGGGACCATGCATATCATGGGAATATTTCACAGTTTCTGCTCTGTTTTCAGTGTATGACACCAAAACACCCACCTGATGACATCCTTTCAAGAGCAAAGGCAGCAATTTGCAGAATTCCACTTCTTAGGGGAAGTGAGAAATTGCTGAGCTGACACCAAGTCCTGCAGTGTCCCTGTCACCTGCAGAGCCACCGTATCCTCGCCACGGTAGCGGGCATTGTGACAAAGGTTCTATGTCAGCTGGGTGTGGCAGCCAGGCGCCCCCTAGGGGATGGGGAGCCTGTCAGCCCCGGGCCTGTCACTGCCTGCTGTCCCTGCTGCCACCAGCCAGGCCTCTGAAAACTTGTCAAACCATGCCCAGACTTGGGGCCAGTTTGGCCCAAAGTCTCCAAGAGACAAGTCGGGAAGAAAGATAGGGGACAGAGGGAGAAAGCGAAGGGAGCAGGAGAAAGGGAAGGAAGAATAAAAAGTAGTGTTGGGCTGCAGGAGTGAGATGGAGGAATTGCAAGAAAAGAGGCAGGAAGCAGGAGAGTGAGAGAAAAGGAAAGAAGAGACATGCAGCCAGACGAGGGCTTAGTGAGAGAGGATGGGACAGAGAACAGGATGAGAAGGAAAGAAGGCAAGGCTAGGACAGGCAAGGACAGGCAAGGCAAGGCTAGGCTGCAGGACATGTTTTTGCTTTATAGTTTCTAGCACATTCGTCTTCAGACTAGGAGGAAAGCCATAAGACCGTATGGATTAGGCCCAAGCAAAAACCCCAGCTACTTGAGACACTTAGACTAGGCCTAAAATACCAAGATCTCTCCATAAGGATGGTTTTTATACTGTACTTCCACAATCTGCTGGCAGTACAAAAAAATAAGCTGCAGATCTCCTTAGGCTGAGTCATGGTGCTTTGGGGCAGGGACCATGCATATCATGGGAATATTTCACAGTTTCTGCTCTGTTTTCAGTGTATGACACCAAAACACCCACCTGATGACATCCTTTCAAGAGCAAAGGCAGCAATTTGCAGAATTCCGCTTCTTAGGGGAAGTGAGAAATTGCTGAGCTGACACCAAGTCCTGCAGTGTCCCTGTCACCTGCAGAGCCACCGCATCCTCGCCACGGTAGCGGGCATTGTGACAAAGGTTCTATGTCAGCTGGGTGTGGCAGCCAGGCGCCCCCTAGGGGATGGGGAGCCTGTCAGCCCCGGGCCTGTCACTGCCTGGTGTCCCTGCTGCCACCAGCCAGGCCTCTGAAAACTTGTCAAACCATGCCCAGACTTGGGGCCAGTTTGGCCCAAAGTCTCCAAGAGACAAGTCGGGAAGAAAGATAGGGGACAGAGGGAGAAAGCGAAGGGAGCAGGAGAAAGGGAAGGAAGAATAAAAAGTAGTGTTGGGCTGCAGGAGTGAGATGGAGGAATTGCAAGAAAAGAGGCAGGAAGCAGGAGAGTGAGAGAAAAGGAAAGAAGAGACATGCAGCCAGACGAGGGCTTAGTGAGAGAGGATGGGACAGAGAACAGGATGAGAAGGAAAGAAGGCAAGGCTAGGACAGGCAAGGACAGGCAAGGCAAGGCTAGGCTGCAGGACATGTTTTTGCTTTATAGTTTCTAGCACATTCGTCTTCAGACTAGGAGGAAAGCCATAAGACCGTATGGATTAGGCCCAAGCAAAAACCCCAGCTACTTGAGACACTTAGACTAAGCCTAAAATACCAAGATCTCTCCATAACGATGGTTTTTATACTGTACTTCCACAATCTGCTGGCAGTACAAAAAAATAAGCTGCAGATCTCCTTAGGCTGAGTCATGGTGCTTTGGGGCAGGGACCATGCATATCATGGGAATATTTCACAGTTTCAGCTCTGTTTTCAGTGTATGACACCAAAACACCCACCTGATGACATCCTTTCAAGAGCAAAGGCAGCAATTTGCAGAATTCCACTTCTTAGGGGAAGTGAGAAATTGCTGAGCTGACACCAAGTCCTGCAGTGTCCCTGTCACCTGCAGAGCCACCGCATCCTCGCCACGGTAGCGGGCATTGTGACAAAGGTTCTATGTCAGCTGGGTGTGGCAGCCAGGCGCCCCCTAGGGGATGGGGAGCCTGTCAGCCCCGGGCCTGTCACTGCCTGCTGGCCCTGCTGCCACCAGCCAGGCCTCTGAAAACTTGTCAAACCATGCCCAGACTTGGGGCCAGTTTGGCCCAAAGTCTCCAAGAGACAAGTCGGGAAGAAAGATATGGGACAGAGGGAGAAAGCGAAGGGAGCAGGAGAAAGGGAAGGAAGAATAAAAAGTAGTGTTGGGCTGCAGGATTGAGATGGAGGAATTGCAAGAAAAGAGGCAGGAAGCAGGAGAGTGAGAGAAAAGGAAAGAAGAGACATGCAGCCAGACGAGGGCTTAGTGAGAGAGGATGGGACAGAGAACAGGATGAGAAGGAAAGAAGGCAAGGCTAGGACAGGCAAGGACAGGCAAGGCAAGGCTAGGCTGCAGGACATGTTTTTGCTTTATAGTTTCTAGCACATTCGTCTTCAGACTAGGAGGAAAGCCATAAGACCGTATGGATTAGGCCCAAGCAAAAACCCCAGCTACTTGAGACACTTAGACTAAGCCTAAAATACCAAGATCTCTCCATAACGATGGTTTTTATACTGTACTTCCACAATCTGCTGGCAGTACAAAAAAATAAGCTGCAGATCTCCTTAGGCTGAGTTATGGTGCTTTGGGGCAGGGACCATGCATATCATGGGAATATTTCACAGTTTCTGCTCTGTTTTCAGTGTATGACACCAAAACACCCACCTGATGACATCCTTTCAAGAGCAAAGGCAGCAATTTGCAGAATTCCACTTCTTAGGGGAAGTGAGAAATTGCTGAGCTGACACCAAGTCCTGCAGTGTCCCTGTCACCTGCAGAGCCACCGTATCCTCGCCACGGTAGCGGGCATTGTGACAAAGGTTCTATGTCAGCTGGGTGTGGCAGCCAGGCGCCCCCTAGGGGATGGGGAGCCTGTCAGCCCCGGGCCTGTCATTCCTGCTGGCCCTGCTGCCACCAGCCAGGCCTCTGAAAACTTGTCAAACCATGCCCAGACTTGGGGCCAGTTTGGCCCAAAGTCTCCAAGAGACAAGTCGGGAAGAAAGATAGGGGACAGAGGGAGAAAGCGAAGGGAGCAGGAGAAAGGGAAGGAAGAATAAAAAGTAGTGTTGGGCTGCAGGAGTGAGATGGAGGAATTGCAAGAAAAGAGGCAGGAAGCAGGAGAGTGAGAGAAAAGGAAAGAAGAGACATGCAGCCAGACGAGGGCTTAGTGAGAGAGGATGGGACAGAGAACAGGATGAGAAGGAAATAAGGCAAGGCTAGGACAAGCAAGGACAGGCGAGGCGAGGCTAGGCTGCAGGACATGTTTTTGCTTTATAGTTTCTAGCACATTCGTCTTCAGACTAGGAGGAAAGCCATAAGACTGTATGGATTAGGCCCAAGCAAAAACCCCAGCTACTTGAGACACTTAGACTAGGCCTAAAATACCAAGATCTCTCCATAAGGATGGTTTTTATACTGTACTTCCACAATCTGCTGGCAGTACAAAAAAATAAGCTGCAGATCTCCTTAGGCTGAGTCATGGTGCTTTGGGGCAGGGACCATGCATATCATGGGAATATTTCACAGTTTCTGCTCTGTTTTCAGTGTATGACACCAAAACACCCACCTGATGACATCCTTTCAAGAGCAAAGGCAGCAATTTGCAGAATTCCGCTTCTTAGGGGAAGTGAGAAATTGCTGAGCTGACACCAAGTCCTGCAGTGTCCCTGTCACCTGCAGAGCCACCGCATCCTCGCCACGGTAGCGGGCATTGTGACAAAGGTTCTATGTCAGCTGGGTGTGGCAGCCAGGCGCCCCCTAGGGGATGGGGAGCCTGTCAGCCCCGGGCCTGTCACTGCCTGGTGTCCCTGCTGCCACCAGCCAGGCCTCTGAAAACTTGTCAAACCATGCCCAGACTTGGGGCCAGTTTGGCCCAAAGTCTCCAAGAGACAAGTCGGGAAGAAAGATAGGGGACAGAGGGAGAAAGCGAAGGGAGCAGGAGAAAGGGAAGGAAGAATAAAAAGTAGTGTTGGGCTGCAGGAGTGAGATGGAGGAATTGCAAGAAAAGAGGCAGGAAGCAGGAGAGTGAGAGAAAAGGAAAGAAGAGACATGCAGCCAGACGAGGGGTTAGTGAGAGAGGATGGGACAGAGAACAGGATGAAAAGGAAAGAAGGCAAGGCTAGGACAGGCAAGGACAGGCAAGGCAAGGCTAGGCTGCAGGACATGTTTTTGCTTTATAGTTTCTAGCACATTCGTCTTCAGACTTGGAGGAAAGCCATAAGACCCTATGGATTAGGCCCAAGCAAAAACCCCAGCTACTTGAGACACTTAGACTAAGCCTAAAATACCAAGATCTCTCCATAAGGATGGTTTTTATACTGTACTTCCACAATCTGCTGGCAGTACAAAAAAACAAGCTGCAGACCTCCTTAGGCTGAGTCATGGTGCTTTGGGGCAGGGACCATGCATATCATGGGAATATTTCACAGTTTCTGCTCTGTTTTCAGTGTATGACACCAAAACACCCACCTGATGACATCCTTTCAAGAGCAAAGGCAGCAATTTGCAGAATTCCGCTTCTTAGGAGAAGTGAGAAATTGCTGAGCTGACACCAAGTCCTGCAGTGTCCCTGTCACCTGCAGAGCCACCGCATCCTCGCCACGGTAGCGGGCATTGTGACAAAGGTTCTATGTCAGCTGGGTGTGGCAGCCAGGCGCCCCCTAGGGGATGGGGAGCCTGTCAGCCCCGGGCCTGTCACTGCCTGCTGGCCCTGCTGCCACCAGCCAGGCCTCTGAAAACTTGTCAAACCATGCCCAGACTTGGGGCCAGTTTGGCCCAAAGTCTCCAAGAGACAAGTCGGGAAGAAAGATATGGGACAGAGGGAGAAAGCGAAGGGAGCAGGAGAAAGGGAAGGAAGAATAAAAAGTAGTGTTGGGCTGCAGGAGTGAGATGGAGGAATTGCAAGAAAAGAGGCAGGAAGCAGGAGAGTGAGAGAAAAGGAAAGAAGAGACATGCAGCCAGACGAGGGCTTAGTGAGAGAGGATGGGACAGAGAACAGGATGAGAAGGAAATAAGGCAAGGCTAGGACAAGCAAGGACAGGCGAGGCAAGGCTAGGCTGCAGGACATGTTTTTGCTTTATAGTTTCTAGCACATTCGTCTTCAGACTAGGAGGAAAGCCATAAGACCGTATGGATTAGGCCCAAGCAAAAACCCCAGCTACTTGAGACACTTAGACTAGGCCTAAAATACCAAGATCTCTCCATAAGGATGGTTTTTATACTGTACTTCCACAATCTGCTGGCAGTACAAAAAAATAAGCTGCAGATCTCCTTAGGCTGAGTCATGGTGCTTTGGGGCAGGGACCATGCATATCATGGGAATATTTCACAGTTTCTGCTCTGTTTTCAGTGTATGACACCAAAACACCCACCTGATGACATCCTTTCAAGAGCAAAGGCAGCAATTTGCAGAATTCCGCTTCTTAGGGGAAGTGAGAAATTGCTGAGCTGACACCAAGTCCTGCAGTGTCCCTGTCACCTGCAGAGCCACCGCATCCTCGCCACGGTAGCGGGCATTGTGACAAAGGTTCTATGTCAGCTGGGTGTGGCAGCCAGGCGCCCCCTAGGGGATGGGGAGCCTGTCAGCCCCGGGCCTGTCACTGCCTGCTGGCCCTGCTGCCACCAGCCAGGCCTCTGAAAACTTGTCAAACCATGCCCAGACTTGGGGCCAGTTTGGCCCAAAGTCTGCAAGAGACAAGTCGGGAAGAAAGATAGGGGACAGAGGGAGAAAGCGAAGGGAGCAGGAGAAAGGGAAGGAAGAATAAAAAGTAGTGTTGGGCTGCAGGAGTGAGATGGAGGAATTGCAAGAAAAGAGGCAGGAAGCAGGAGAGTGAGAGAAAAGGAAAGAAGAGACATGCAGCCAGACGAGGGGTTAGTGAGAGAGGATGGGACAGAGAACAGAATGAAAAGGAAATAAGGCAAGGCTAGGACAAGCAAGGACAGGCAAGGCAAGGCTAGGCTGCAGGACATGTTTTTGCTTTATATTTTCTAGCACAACCGTCTTCAGACTAGGAGGAAAGCCATAAGACTGTATGGATTAGGCCCAAGCAAAAACCCCAGCTACTTGAGACACTTAGACTAGGCCTAAAATACCAAGATCTCTCCATAACGATGGTTTTTATACTGTACTTCCACAATCTGCTGGCAGTACAAAAAAATAAGCTGCAGATCTCCTTAGGCTGAGTCATGGTGCTTTGGGGCAGGGACCATGCATATCATGGGAATATTTCACAGTTTCTGCTCTGTTTTCAGTGTATGACACCAAAACACCCACCTGATGACATCCTTTCAAGAGCAAAGGCAGCAATTTGCAGAATTCCGCTTCTTAGGGGAAGTGAGAAATTGCTGAGCTGACACCAAGTCCTGCAGTGTCCCTGTCACCTGCAGAGCCACCGCATCCTCGCCACGGTAGCGGGCATTGTGACAAAGGTTCTATGTCAGCTGGGTGTGGCAGCCAGGCGCCCCCTAGGGGATGGGGAGCCTGTCAGCCCCGGGCCTGTCACTGCCTGCTGGCCCTGCTGCCACCAGCCAGGCCTCTGAAAACTTGTCAAACCATGCCCAGACTTGGGGCCAGTTTGGCCCAAAGTCTGCAAGAGACAAGTCGGGAAGAAAGATAGGGGACAGAGGGAGAAAGCGAAGGGAGCAGGAGAAAGGGAAGGAAGAATAAAAAGTAGTGTTGGGCTGCAGGAGTGAGATGCAGGAATTGCAAGAAAAGAGGCAGGAAGCAGGAGAGTGAGAGAAAAGGAAAGAAGAGACATGCAGCCAGACGAGGGCTTAGTGAGAGAGGATGGGACAGAGAACAGAATGAAAAGGAAATAAGGCAAGGCTAGGACAAGCAAGGACAGGCAAGGCAAGGCTAGGCTGCAGGACATGTTTTTGCTTTATATTTTCTAGCACAACCGTCTTCAGACTAGGAGGAAAGCCATAAGACTGTATGGATTAGGCCCAAGCAAAAACCCCAGCTACTTGAGACACTTAGACTAGGCCTAAAATACCAAGATCTCTCCATAAGGATGGTTTTTATACTGTACTTCCACAATCTGCTGGCAGTACAAAAAAATAAGCTGCAGATCTCCTTAGGCTGAGTCATGGTGCTTTGGGGCAGGGACCATGCATATCATGGGAATATTTCACAGTTTCTGCTCTGTTTTCAGTGTATGACACCAAAACACCCACCTGATGACATCCTTTCAAGAGCAAAGGCAGCAATTTGCAGAATTCCGCTTCTTAGGGGAAGTGAGAAATTGCTGAGCTGACACCAAGTCCTGCAGTGTCCCTGTCACCTGCAGAGCCACCGCATCCTCGCCACGGTAGCGGGCATTGTGACAAAGGTTCTATGTCAGCTGGGTGTGGCAGCCAGGCGCCCCCTAGGGGATGGGGAGCCTGTCAGCCCCGGGCCTGTCACTGCCTGCTGGCCCTGCTGCCACCAGCCAGGCCTCTGAAAACTTGTCAAACCATGCCCAGACTTGGGGCCAGTTTGGCCCAAAGTCTCCAAGAGACAAGTCGGGAAGAAAGATACGGGACAGAGGGAGAAAGCGAAGGGAGCAGGAGAAAGGGAAGGAAGAATAAAAAGTAGTGTTGGGCTGCAGGAGTGAGATGGAGGAATTGCAAGAAAAGAGGCAGGAAGCAGGAGAGTGAGAGAAAAGGAAAGAAGAGACATGCAGCCAGACGAGGGCTTAGTGAGAGAGGATGGGACAGAGAACAGAATGAAAAGGACATAAGGCAAGCCTAGGACAAGCAAGGACAGGCAAGGCAAGGCTAGGCTGCAGGACATGTTTTTGCTTTATATTTTCTAGCACAACCGTCTTCAGACTAGGAGGAAAGCCATAAGACTGTATGGATTAGGCCCAAGCAAAAACCCCAGCTACTTGAGACACTTAGACTAAGCCTAAAATACCAAGATCTCTCCATAAGGATGGTTTTTATACTGTACTTCCACAATCTGCTGGCAGTACAAAAAAATAAGCTGCAGATCTCCTTAGGCTGAGTCATGGTGCTTTGGGGCAGGGACCATGCATATCATGGGAATATTTCACAGTTTCTGCTCTGTTTTCAGTGTATGACACCAAAACACCCACCTGATGACATCCTTTCAAGAGCAAAGGCAGCAATTGGCAGAATTCCGCTTCTTAGGGGAAGTGAGAAATTGCTGAGCTGACACCAAGTCCTGCAGTGTCCCTGTCACCTGCAGAGCCACCGCATCCTCGCCACGGTAGCGGGCATTGTGACAAAGGTTCTATGTCAGCTGGGTGTGGCAGCCAGGCGCCCCCTAGGGGATGGGGAGCCTGTCAGCCCCGGGCCTGTCACTGCCTGCTGTCCCTGCTGCCACCAGCCAGGCCTCTGAAAACTTGTCAAACCATGCCCAGACTTGGGGCCAGTTTGGCCCAAAGTCTCCAAGAGACAAGTCGGGAAGAAAGATAGGGGACAGAGGGAGAAAGCGAAGGGAGCAGGAGAAAGGGAAGGAAGAATAAAAAGTAGTGTTGGGCTGCAGGAGTGAGATGGAGGAATTGCAAGAAAAGAGGCAGGAAGCAGGAGAGTGAGAGAAAAGGAAAGAAGAGACATGCAGCCAGACGAGGGGTTAGTGAGAGAGGATGGGACAGAGAACAGGATGAGAAGGAAATAAGGCAAGGCTAGGACAAGCAAGGACAGGCGAGGCAAGGCTAGGCTGCAGGACATGTTTTTGCTTTATAGTTTCTAGCACATTCGTCTTCAGACTAGGAGGAAAGCCATAAGACCGTATGGATTAGGCCCAAGCAAAAACCCCAGCTACTTGAGACACTTAGACTAGGCCTAAAATACCAAGATCTCTCCATAAGGATGGTTTTTATACTGTACTTCCACAATCTGCTGGCAGTACAAAAAAATAAGCTGCAGATCTCCTTAGGATGAGTCATGGTGCTTTGGGGCAGGGACCATGCATATCATGGGAATATTTCACAGTTTCTGCTCTGTTTTCAGTGTATGACACCAAAACACCCACCTGATGACATCCTTTCAAGAGCAAAGGCAGCAATTTGCAGAATTCCGCTTCTTAGGGGAAGTGAGAAATTGCTGAGCTGACACCAAGTCCTGCAGTGTCCCTGTCACCTGCAGAGCCACCGCATCCTCGCCACGGTAGCGGGCATTGTGACAAAGGTTCTATGTCAGCTGGGTGTGGCAGCCAGGCGCCCCCTAGGGGATGGGGAGACTGTCAGCCCCGGGCCTGTCACTGCCTGCTGGCCCTGCTGCCACCAGCCAGGCCTCTGAAAACTTGTCAAACCATGCCCAGACTTGGGGCCAGTTTGGCCCAAAGTCTCCAAGAGACAAGTCGGGAAGAAAGATACGGGACAGAGGGAGAAAGCGAAGGGAGCAGGAGAAAGGGAAGGAAGAATAAAAAGTAGTGTTGGGCTGCAGGAGTGAGATGGAGGAATTGCAAGAAAAGAGGCAGGAAGCAGGAGAGTGAGAGAAAAGGAAAGAAGAGACATGCAGCCAGACGAGGGCTTAGTGAGAGAGGATGGGACAGAGAACAGGATGAAAAGGAAATAAGGCAAGGCTAGGACAAGCAGGGACAGGCAAGGCAAGGCTAGGCTGCAGGACATGTTTTTGCTTTATAGTTTCTAGCACATTCGTCTTCAGACTAGGAGGAAAGCCATAAGACCGTATGGATTAGGCCCAAGCAAAAACCCCAGCTACTTGAGACACTTAGACTAAGCCTAAAATACCAAGATCTCTCCATAAGGATGGTTTTTATACTGTACTTCCACAATCTGCTGGCAGTACAAAAAAATAAGCTGCAGATCTCCTTAGGCTGAGTCATGGTGCTTTGGGGCAGGGACCATGCATATCATGGGAATATTTCACAGTTTGTGCTCTGTTTTCAGTGTATGACACCAAAACACCCACCTGATGACATCCTTTCAAGAGCAAAGGCAGCAATTTGCAGAATTCCGCTTCTTAGGGGAAGTGAGAAATTGCTGAGCTGACACCAAGTCCTGCAGTGTCCCTGTCACCTGCAGAGCCACCGCATCCTCGCCACGGTAGCGGGCATTGTGACAAAGGTTCTATGTCAGCTGGGTGTGGCAGCCAGGCGCCCCCTAGGGGATGGGGAGCCTGTCAGCCCCGGGCCTGTCACTGCCTGCTGGCCGTGCTGCCACCAGCCAGGCCTCTGAAAACTTGTCAAACCATGCCCAGACTTGGGGCCAGTTTGGCCCAAAGTCTCCAAGAGACAAGTCGGGAAGAAAGATACGGGACAGAGGGAGAAAGCGAAGGGAGCAGGAGAAAGGGAAGGAAGAATAAAAAGTAGTGTTGGGCTGCAGGAGTGAGATGGAGGAATTGCAAGAAAAGAGGCAGGAAGCAGGAGAGTGAGAGAAAAGGAAAGAAGAGACATGCAGCCAGACGAGGGCTTAGTGAGAGAGGATGGGACAGAGAACAGGATGAAAAGGAAATAAGGCAAGGCTAGGACAAGCAGGGACAGGCAAGGCAAGGCTAGGCTGCAGGACATGTTTTTGCTTTATAGTTTCTAGCACATTCGTCTTCAGACTAGGAGGAAAGCCATAAGACCGTATGGATTAGGCCCAAGCAAAAACCCCAGCTACTTGAGACACTTAGACTAAGCCTAAAATACCAAGATCTCTCCATAAGGATGGTTTTTATACTGTACTTCCACAATCTGCTGGCAGTACAAAAAAATAAGCTGCAGATCTCCTTAGGCTGAGTCATGGTGCTTTGGGGCAGGGACCATGCATATCATGGGAATATTTCACAGTTTCTGCTCTGTTTTCAGTGTATGACACCAAAACACCCACCTGATGACATCCTTTCAAGAGCAAAGGCAGCAATTTGCAGAATTCCGCTTCTTAGGGGAAGTGAGAAATTGCTGAGCTGACACCAAGTCCTGCAGTGTCCCTGTCACCTGCAGAGCCACCGCATCCTCGCCACGGTAGCGGGCATTGTGACAAAGGTTCTATGTCAGCTGGGTGTGGCAGCCAGGCGCCCCCTAGGGGATGGGGAGCCTGTCAGCCCCGGGCCTGTCACTGCCTGCTGGCCCTGCTGCCACCAGCCAGGCCTCTGAAAACTTGTCAAACCATGCCCAGACTTGGGGCCAGTTTGGCCCAAAGTCTCCAAGAGACAAGTCGGGAAGAAAGATAGGGGACAGAGGGAGAAAGCGAAGGGAGCAGGAGAAAGGGAAGGAAGAATAAAAAGTAGTGTTGGGCTGCAGGAGTGAGATGGAGGAATTGCAAGAAAAGAGGCAGGAAGCAGGAGAGTGAGAGAAAAGGAAAGAAGAGACATGCAGCCAGACGAGGGCTTAGTGAGAGAGGATAGGACAGAGAACAGGATGAAAAGGAAAGAAGGCAAGGCTAGGACAGGCAAGGACAGGCAAGGCAAGACTAGGCTGCAGGACATGTTTTTGCTTTATAGTTTCTAGCACATTCGTCTTCAGACTAGGAGGAAAGCCATAAGACCGTATGGATTAGGCCCAAGCAAAAACCCCAGCTACTTGAGACACTTAGACTAAGCCTAAAATACCAAGATCTCTCCATAAGGATGGTTTTTATACTGTACTTCCACAATCTGCTGGCAGTACAAAAAAATAAGCTGCAGATCTCCTTAGGCTGAGTCATGGTGCTTTGGGGCAGGGACCATGCATATCATGGGAATATTTCACAGTTTCTGCTCTGTTTTCAGTGTATGACACCAAAACACACACCTGATGACATCCTTTCAAGAGCAAAGGCAGCAATTTGCAGAATTCCACTTCTTAGGGGAAGTGAGAAATTGCTGAGCTGACACCAAGTCCTGCAGTGTCCCTGTCACCTGCAGAGCCACCGCATCCTCGCCACGGTAGCGGGCATTGTGACAAAGGTTCTATGTCAGCTGGGTGTGGCAGCCAGGCGCCCCCTAGGGGATGGGGAGCCTGTCAGCCCCGGGCCTGTCACTGCCTGCTGGCCCTGCTGCCACCAGCCAGGCCTCTGAAAACTTGTCAAACCATGCCCAGACTAGGGGGCCAGTTTGGCCCAAAGTCTCCAAGAGACAAGTCGGGAAGAAAGATAGGGGACAGAGGGAGAAAGCGAAGGGAGCAGGAGAAAGGGAAGGAAGAATAAAAAGTAGTGTTGGGCTGCAGGAGTGAGATGGAGGAATTGCAAGAAAAGAGGCAGGAAGCAGGAGAGTGAGAGAAAAGGAAAGAAGAGACATGCAGCCAGACGAGGGGTTAGTGAGAGAGGATGGGACAGAGAACAGGATGAGAAGGAAATAAGGCAAGGCTAGGACAAGCAAGGACAGGCGAGGCAAGGCTAGGCTGCAGGACATGTTTTTGCTTTATAGTTTCTAGCACATTCGTCTTCAGACTAGGAGGAAAGCCATAAGACCGTATGGATTAGGCCCAAGCAAAAACCCCAGCTACTTGAGACACTTAGACTAGGCCTAAAATACCAAGATCTCTCCATAAGGATGGTTTTTATACTGTACTTCCACAATCTGCTGGCAGTACAAAAAAATAAGCTGCAGATCTCCTTAGGCTGAGTCATGGTGCTTTGGGGCAGGGACCATGCATATCATGGGAATATTTCACAGTTTCTGCTCTGTTTTCAGTGTATGACACCAAAACACCCACCTGATGACATCCTTTCAAGAGCAAAGGCAGCAATTGGCAGAATTCCGCTTCTTAGGGGAAGTGAGAAATTGCTGAGCTGACACCAAGTCCTGCAGTGTCCCTGTCACCTGCAGAGCCACCGCATCCTCGCCACGGTAGCGGGCATTGTGACAAAGGTTCTATGTCAGCTGGGTGTGGCAGCCAGGCGCCCCCTAGGGGATGGGGAGACTGTCAGCCCCGGGCCTGTCACTGCCTGCTGGCCCTGCTGCCACCAGCCAGGCCTCTGAAAACTTGTCAAACCATGCCCAGACTTGGGGCCAGTTTGGCCCAAAGTCTCCAAGAGACAAGTCGGGAAGAAAGATAGGGGACAGAGGGAGAAAGCGAAGGGAGCAGGAGAAAGGGAAGGAAGAATAAAAAGTAGTGTTGGGCTGCAGGAGTGAGATGGAGGAATTGCAAGAAAAGAGGCAGGAAGCAGGAGAGTGAGAGAAAAGGAAAGAAGAGACATGCAGCCAGACGAGGGCTTAGTGAGAGAGGATGGGACAGAGAACAGGATGAAAAGGAAAGAAGGCAAGGCTAGGACAAGCAGGGACAGGCAAGGCAAGGCTAGGCTGCAGGACATGTTTTTGCTTTATAGTTTCTAGCACATTCGTCTTCAGACTAGGAGGAAAGCCATAAGACCGTATGGATTAGGCCCAAGCAAAAACCCCAGCTACTTGAGACACTTAGACTAAGCCTAAAATACCAAGATCTCTCCATAAGGATGGTTTTTATACTGTACTTCCACAATCTGCTGGCAGTACAAAAAAATAAGCTGCAGATCTCCTTAGGCTGAGTCATGGTGCTTTGGGGAAGGGACCATGCATATCATGGGAATATTTCACAGTTTCTGCTCTGTTTTCAGTGTATGACACCAAAACACCCACCTGATGACATCCTTTCAAGAGCAAAGGCAGCAATTTGCAGAATTCCGCTTCTTAGGGGAAGTGAGAAATTGCTGAGCTGACACCAAGTCCTGCAGTGTCCCTGTCACCTGCAGAGCCACCGCATCCACGCCACGGTAGCGGGCATTGTGACAAAGGTTCTATGTCAGCTGGGTGTGGCAGCCAGGCGCCCCCTAGGGGATGGGGAGCCTGTCAGCCCCGGGCCTGTCACTGCCTGCTGGCCCTGCTGCCACCAGCCAGGCCTCTGAAAACTTGTCAAACCATGCCCAGACTTGGGGCCAGTGTGGCCCAAAGTCTCCAAGAGACAAGTCGGGAAGAAAGATAGGGGACAGAGGGAGAAAGCGAAGGGAGCAGGAGAAAGGGAAGGAAGAATAAAAAGTAGTGTTGGGCTGCAGGAGTGAGATGGAGGAATTGCAAGAAAAGAGGCAGGAAGCAGGAGAGTGAGAGAAAAGGAAAGAAGAGACATGCAGCCAGACGAGGGCTTAGTGAGAGAGGATGGGACAGAGAACAGAATGAAAAGGAAATAAGGCAAGGCTAGGACAAGCAAGGACAGGCAAGGCAAGGCTAGGCTGCAGGACATGTTTTTGCTTTATATTTTCTAGCACAACCGTCTTCAGACTAGGAGGAAAGCCATAAGACTGTATGGATTAGGCCCAAGCAAAAACCCCAGCTACTTGAGACACTTAGACTAAGCCTAAAATACCAAGATCTCTCCATAAGGATGGTTTTTATACTGTACTTCCACAATCTGCTGGCAGTACAAAAAAATAAGCTGCAGATCTCCTTAGGCTGAGTCATGGTGCTTTGGGGCAGGGTCCATGCATATCATGGGAATATTTCACAGTTTCTGCTCTGTTTTCAGTGTATGACACCAAAACACCCACCTGATGACATCCTTTCAAGAGCAAAGGCAGCAATTTGCAGAATTCCGCTTCTTAGGGGAAGTGAGAAATTGCTGAGCTGACACCAAGTCCTGCAGTGTCCCTGTCACCTGCAGAGCCACCGCATCCTCGCCACGGTAGCGGGCATTGTGACAAAGGTTCTATGTCAGCTGGGTGTGGCAGCCAGGCGCCCCCTAGGGGATGGGGAGCCTGTCAGCCCCGGGCCTGTCACTGCCTGCTGGCCCTGCTGCCACCAGCCAGGCCTCTGAAAACTTGTCAAACCATGCCCAGACTAGGGGGCCAGTTTGGCCCAAAGTCTCCAAGAGACAAGTCGGGAAGAAAGATAGGGGACAGAGGGAGAAAGCGAAGGGAGCAGGAGAAAGGGAAGGAAGAATAAAAAGTAGTGTTGGGCTGCAGGAGTGAGATGGAGGAATTGCAAGAAAAGAGGCAGGAAGCAGGAGAGTGAGAGAAAAGGAAAGAAGAGACATGCAGCCAGACGAGGGGTTAGTGAGAGAGGATGGGACAGAGAACAGGATGAGAAGGAAATAAGGCAAGGCTAGGACAAGCAAGGACAGGCGAGGCAAGGCTAGGCTGCAGGACATGTTTTTGCTTTATAGTTTCTAGCACATTCGTCTTCAGACTAGGAGGAAAGCCATAAGACCGTATGGATTAGGCCCAAGCAAAAACCCCAGCTACTTGAGACACTTAGACTAGGCCTAAAATACCAAGATCTCTCCATAAGGATGGTTTTTATACTGTACTTCCACAATCTGCTGGCAGTACAAAAAAATAAGCTGCAGATCTCCTTAGGCTGAGTCATGGTGCTTTGGGGCAGGGACCATGCATATCATGGGAATATTTCACAGTTTCTGCTCTGTTTTCAGTGTATGACACCAAAACACCCACCTGATGACATCCTTTCAAGAGCAAAGGCAGCAATTGGCAGAATTCCGCTTCTTAGGGGAAGTGAGAAATTGCTGAGCTGACACCAAGTCCTGCAGTGTCCCTGTCACCTGCAGAGCCACCGCATCCTCGCCACGGTAGCGGGCATTGTGACAAAGGTTCTATGTCAGCTGGGTGTGGCAGCCAGGCGCCCCCTAGGGGATGGGGAGACTGTCAGCCCCGGGCCTGTCACTGCCTGCTGGCCCTGCTGCCACCAGCCAGGCCTCTGAAAACTTGTCAAACCATGCCCAGACTTGGGGCCAGTTTGGCCCAAAGTCTCCAAGAGACAAGTCGGGAAGAAAGATAGGGGACAGAGGGAGAAAGCGAAGGGAGCAGGAGAAAGGGAAGGAAGAATAAAAAGTAGTGTTGGGCTGCAGGAGTGAGATGGAGGAATTGCAAGAAAAGAGGCAGGAAGCAGGAGAGTGAGAGAAAAGGAAAGAAGAGACATGCAGCCAGACGAGGGCTTAGTGAGAGAGGATGGGACAGAGAACAGGATGAAAAGGAAAGAAGGCAAGGCTAGGACAAGCAGGGACAGGCAAGGCAAGGCTAGGCTGCAGGACATGTTTTTGCTTTATAGTTTCTAGCACATTCGTCTTCAGACTAGGAGGAAAGCCATAAGACCGTATGGATTAGGCCCAAGCAAAAACCCCAGCTACTTGAGACACTTAGACTAAGCCTAAAATACCAAGATCTCTCCATAAGGATGGTTTTTATACTGTACTTCCACAATCTGCTGGCAGTACAAAAAAATAAGCTGCAGATCTCCTTAGGCTGAGTCATGGTGCTTTGGGGCAGGGACCATGCATATCATGGGAATATTTCACAGTTTCTGCTCTGTTTTCAGTGTATGACACCAAAACACCCACCTGATGACATCCTTTCAAGAGCAAAGGCAGCAATTTGCAGAATTCCGCTTCTTAGGGGAAGTGAGAAATTGCTGAGCTGACACCAAGTCCTGCAGTGTCCCTGTCACCTGCAGAGCCACCGCATCCACGCCACGGTAGCGGGCATTGTGACAAAGGTTCTATGTCAGCTGGGTGTGGCAGCCAGGCGCCCCCTAGGGGATGGGGAGCCTGTCAGCCCCGGGCCTGTCACTGCCTGCTGGCCCTGCTGCCACCAGCCAGGCCTCTGAAAACTTGTCAAACCATGCCCAGACTTGGGGCCAGTGTGGCCCAAAGTCTCCAAGAGACAAGTCGGGAAGAAAGATATGGGACAGAGGGAGAAAGCGAAGGGAGCAGGAGAAAGGGAAGGAAGAATAAAAAGTAGTGTTGGGCTGCAGGAGTGAGATGGAGCAATTGCAAGAAAAGAGGCAGGAAGCAGGAGAGTGAGAGAAAAGGAAAGAAGAGACATGCAGCCAGACGAGGGCTTAGTGAGAGAGGATGGGACAGAGAACAGGATGAGAAGGAAATAAGGCAAGGCTAGGACAGGCAAGGACAGGCAAGGCAAGGCTAGGCTGCAGGACATGTTTTTGCTTTATAGTTTCTGGCACATTCGTCTTCAGACTAGGAGGAAAGCCATAAGACCGTATGGATTAGGCCCAAGCAAAAACCCCAGCTACTTGAGACACTTAGACTAGGCCTAAAATACCAAGATCTCTCCATAAGGATGGTTTTTATACTGTACTTCCACAATCTGCTGGCAGTACAAAAAAATAAGCTGCAGATCTCCTTAGGCTGAGTCATGGTGCTTTGGGGCAGGGACCATGCATATCATGGGAATATTTCACAGTTTCTGCTCTGTTTTCAGTGTATGACACCAAAACACCCACCTGATGACATCCTTTCAAGAGCAAAGGCAGCAATTGGCAGAATTCCGCTTCTTAGGGGAAGTGAGAAATTGCTGAGCTGACACCAAGTCCTGCAGTGTCCCTGTCACCTGCAGAGCCACCGCATCCTCGCCACGGTAGCGGGCATTGTGACAAAGGTTCTATGTCAGCTGGGTGTGGCAGCCAGGCGCCCCCTAGGGGATGGGGAGCCTGTCAGCCCCGGGCCTGTCACTGCCTGGTGTCCCTGCTGCCACCAGCCAGGCCTCTGAAACCTTGTCAAACCATGCCCAGACATGCGCCAGTTTGGCCCAATGTCTCCAAGAGACAAGTCGGGAAGAAAGATATGGGACAGAGGGAGAAAGCGAAGGGAGCAGGAGAAACGGAAGGAAGAATAAAAAGTAGTGTTGGGCTGCAGGAGTGAGATGGAGGAATTGCAAGAAAAGAGGCAGGAAGCAGGAGAGTGAGAGAAAAGGAAAGAACAGACATGCAGCCAGACGAGGGGTTATTGAGAGAGGATGGGACAGAGAACAGGATGAGAAGGACATAAGGCAAGGCTAGGACAGGCAAGGACAGGCAAGGCAAGGCTAGGCTGCAGGACATGTTTTTGCTTTATAGTTTCTAGCACATTCGTCTTCAGACTAGGAGGAAAGCCATAAGACCGTATGGATTAGGCCCAAGCAAAAACCCCAGCTACTTGAGACACTTAGACTAAGCCTAAAATACCAAGATCTCTCCATAAGGATGGTTTTTATACTGTACTTCCACAATCTGCTGGCAGTACAAAAAAATAAGCTGCAGATCTCCTTAGGCTGAGTCATGGTGCTTTGGGGCAGGGACCATGCATATCATGGGAATATTTCACAGTTTCTGCTCTGTTTTCAGTGTATGACACCAAAACACCCACCTGATGACATCCTTTCAAGAGCAAAGGCAGCAATTTGCAGAATTCCGCTTCTTAGGGGAAGTGAGAAATTGCTGAGCTGACACCAAGTCCTGCAGTGTCCCTGTCACCTGCAGACCCACCGCATCCTCGCCACGGTAGCGGGCATTGTGACAAAGGTTCTATGTCAGCTGGGTGTGGCAGCCAGGCGCCCCCTAGGGGATGGGGAGCCTGTCAGCCCCGGGCCTGTCACTGCCTGGTCTCCCTGCTGCCACCAGCCAGGCCTCTGAAAACTTGTCAAACCATGCCCAGACTTGGGGCCAGTTTGGCCCAAAGTCTCCAAGAGACAAGTCGGGAAGAAAGATATGGGACAGAGGGAGAAAGCGAAGGGAGCAGGAGAAAGGGAAGGAAGAATAAAAAGTAGTGTTGGGCTGCAGGAGTGAGATGGAGGAATTGCAAGAAAAGAGGCAGGAAGCAGGAGAGTGAGAGAAAAGGAAAGAAGAGACATGCAGCCAGACGAGGGGTTAGTGAGAGAGGATGGGACAGAGAACATGATGAGAAGGACATAAGGCAAGGCTAGGACAGGCAAGGACGGGCAAGGCAAGGCTAGGCTGCAGGACATGTTTTTGCTTTATAGTTTCTAGCACATTCGTCTTCAGACTAGGAGGAAAGCCATAAGACCGTATGGATTAGGCCCAAGCAAAAACCCCAGCTACTTGAGACACTTAGACTAAGCCTAAAATACCAAGATCTCTCCATAAGGATGGTTTTTATACTGTACTTCCACAATCTGCTGGCAGTACAAAAAAATAAGCTGCAGATCTCCTTAGGCTGAGTCATGGTGCTTTGGGGCAGGGACCATGCATATCATGGGAATATTTCACAGTTTCTGCTCTGTTTTCAGTGTATGACACCAAAACACCCACCTGATGACATCCTTTCAAGAGCAAAGGCAGCAATTTGCAGAATTCCGCTTCTTAGGGGAAGTGAGAAATTGCTGAGCTGACACCAAGTCCTGCAGTGTCCCTGTCACCTGCAGAGCCACTGCATCCTCATCCCCCGGTAGCGGGCATTGTGACAAAGGTTCTATGTCAGCTGGGTGTGGCAGCCAGGCGCCCCCTAGGCGATGGGGAGCCTGTCACTGCCTGGTGTCCCTGCTGCCACCAGCCAGGCCTCTGAAAACTTGTCAAACCATGCCCAGACTTGGGGCCAGTTTGGCCCAAAGTCTCCAAGAGACAAGTCGGGAAGAAAGATATGGGACAGAGGGAGAAAGCGAAGGGAGCAGGAGAAAGGGAAGGAAGAATAAAAAGTAGTGTTGGGCTGCAGGAGTGAGATGGAGGAATTGCAAGAAAAGAGGCAGGAAGCAGGAGAGTGAGAGAAAAGCAAAGAAGAGACATGCAGCCAGACGAGGGCTTAGTGAGAGAGGATGGGACAGAGAACAGGATGAGAAGGACATAAGGCAAGGCTAGGACAGGCAAGGACAGGCAAGGCAAGGCTAGGCTGCAGGACATGTTTTTGCTTTATAGTTTCTAGCACATTCGTCTTCAGACTAGGAGGAAAGCCATAAGACCGTATGGATTAGGCCCAAGCAAAAACCCCAGCTACTTGAGACACTTAGACTAAGCCTAAAATACCAAGATCTCTCCATAAGGATGGTTTTTATACTGTACTTCCACAATCTGCTGGCAGTACAAAAAAATAAGCTGCAGATCTCCTTAGGCTGAGTCATGGTGCTTTGGGGCAGGGACCATGCATATCATGGGAATATTTCACAGTTTCTGCTCTGTTTTCAGTGTATGACACCAAAACACCCACCTGATGACATCCTTTCAAGAGCAAAGGCAGCAATTTGCAGAATTCCGCTTCTTAGGGGAAGTGAGAAATTGCTGAGCTGACACCAAGTCCTGCAGTGTCCCTGTCACCTGCAGAGCCACCGCATCCTCGCCACGGTAGCGGGCATTGTGACAAAGGTTCTATGTCAGCTGGGTGTGGCAGCCAGGCGCCCCCTAGGGGATGGGGAGCCTGTCAGCCCCGGGCCTGTCACTGCCTGGTGTCCCTGCTGCCACCAGCCAGGCCTCTGAAAACTTGTCAAACCATGCCCAGACTTGGGGCCAGTTTGGCCCAAAGTCTGCAAGAGACAAGTCGGGAAGAAAGATATGGGACAGAGGGAGAAAGCGAAGGGAGCAGGAGAAAGGGAAAGAAGAATAAAAAGTAGTGTTGGGCTGCAGGAGTGAGATGGAGGAATTGCAAGAAAAGAGGCAGGAAGCAGGAGAGTGAGAGAAAAGGAAAGAAGAGACATGCAGCCAGACGAGGGGTTATTGAGAGAGGATGGGACAGAGAACAGGATGGGAAGGACATAAGGCAAGGCTGGGACAGGCAAGGACAGGCAAGGCAAGGCTAGGCTGCAGGACATGTTTTTGCTTTATAGTTTCTAGCACATTGGTCTTCAGACTAGGAGGAAAGCCATAAGACCGTATGGATTAGGCCCAAGCAAAAACCCCAGCTACTTGAGACACTTAGACTAAGCCTAAAATACCAAGATCTCTCCATAAGGATGGTTTTTATACTGTACTTCCACAATCTGCTGGCAGTACAAAAAAATAAGCTGCAGATCTCCTTAGGCTGAGTCATGGTGCTTTGGGGCAGGGACCATGCATATCATGGGAATATTTCACAGTTTCTGCTCTGTTTTCAGTGTATGACACCAAAACACCCACCTGATGACATCCTTTCAAGAGCAAAGGCAGCAATTTGCAGAATTCCGCTTCTTAGGGGAAGTGAGAAATTGCTGAGCTGACACCAAGTCCTGCAGTGTCCCTGTCACCTGCAGAGCCACCGCATCCTCGCCACGGTAGCGGGCATTGTGACAAAGGTTCTATGTCAGCTGGGTGTGGCAGCCAGGCGCCCCCTAGGGGATGGGGAGCCTGTCAGCCCCGGGCCTGTCACTGCCTGGTGTCCCTGCTGCCACCAGCCAGGCCTCTGAAAACTTGTCAAACCATGCCCAGACTTGGGGCCAGTTTGGCCCAAAGTCTGCAAGAGACAAGTCGGGAAGAAAGATATGGGACAGAGGGAGAAAGCGAAGGGAGCAGGAGAAAGGGAAGGAAGAATAAAAAGTAGTGTTGGGCTGCAGGAGTGAGATGGAGGAATTGCAAGAAAAGAGGCAGGAAGCAGGAGAGTGAGAGAAAAGGAAAGAAGAGACATGCAGCCAGACGAGGGCTTAGTGAGAGAGGATGGGACAGAGAACAGGATGAGAAGGACATAAGGCAAGGCTAGGACAGGCAAGGACAGGCAAGGCAAGGCTAGGCTGCAGGACACTTTTTTGCTTTATAGTTTCTAGCACATTCGTCTTCAGACTAGGAGGAAAGCCATAAGACCGTATGGATTAGGCCCAAGCAAAAACCCCAGCTACTTGAGACACTTAGACTAAGCCTAAAATACCAAGATCTCTCCATAAGGATGGTTTTTATACTGTACTTCCACAATCTGCTGGCAGTACAAAAAAAGAAGCTGCAGATCTCCTTAGGCTGAGTCATGGTGCTTTGGGGCAGGGACCATGCATATCATGGGAATATTTCACCATTTATGCTCTGGTTTTTAGTGCATTACACCAAAACACACACCTGATGACATCCTTTCAAGAGCAAAGGCAGCAATTTGCAGAATTCCGCTTCTTTTGAGAACTGAGAAATTGCTGAGCTGACACCAAGTCCTGCAGTGCCCCTGTCACCTGCAGAGTCACCGCATCCTCTCCACGGCAGCGGGCACTGTGCCAAAGGTTCTATGTCAGCTAGGTGTGGCAGCCAGGCACCCCCTAGGGTATAGGGAGCCTGTCAGCCCCGGGCCTGTCACTGCCTGCTGTCCCTGCTGTCACCAGCCAGGCCTCTGAAAACTTGTCAAACCATGCCCAGACTTGGGGCCAATTTGGCCAAAAGTCTCCAACAAACAAGTCGGGAAGAAAGATATGGGACAGAGGGAGATAGTGAAGGGAGCAGGAGAAAGGGAAGGAAGAATAAAAAGTAGTATGGGGCTGCAGGAGTGAGATGGAGGAATTGCAAGAAAAGAGGCAGGAAGCAGGAGAGTGAGAGAAAAAGAAAGAAGAGACATGCAGCCAGACGAGGGCTTAGTGAGAGAGGATGGGACAGAGAACAGGATGAGAAGGAAATAAGGCAAGGAAAGGTCAGGGAAGGCAAGGCTAGGCTGCAGGACACTTTTTTGCTTTATAGTTTCTAGCACATTCATCTTTAGACTAGGAGGAAAGCCATAAGACCGTATGGATAAGGCCTGAGTAAAAACCCCAGCTACCTGAGACACTTAGACTAAGCCTAAAATAGGAAGATCTCTCCATAGGGATGGTTTTTATACTGTAGTTCCACAATCTGCTGGCAGTACAAATAAAGAAGCTGCAGATCTCCTTAGGCTGAGTCATGGTGCTTTGGTGCAGGGACCATGCATATCATGGGAATATTTCACCATTTCTGCTCTGGCTTTTAGTGTATTACACCAAAACACCCACCTGATGACATCCTTTCAAGAGCAAAGGCAGCAATTTGCAGAATTCCGCTTCTTAGGAGAACTGAGAAATTGCTGAGCTGACACCAAGTCCTGCAGTGTCCCTGTCACCTGCAGAGTCACCGCATCCTTGCCACGGTAGCGGACATTGTGCCAAAGGTTCTATGTCAGCTGGGTGTGGCAGCCAGGCGCACCCTAGGAGATGGGGAGCCTGTCAGCCCCGGGCCTGTCACTGCCTGCTGTCCCTGCTGTCACCAGCCAGGCCTCTGAAAACTTGTCAAACCATGCCCAGACTTGGGGCCAATTTGGCCCAAAGTCTCCAACAGACAAGTCGGGAAGAAAGATATGGGACAAAGGGAGAGAGCGAAGGGAGCAGGAGAAAGGGAAGGAAGAATAAAAAGTAGTATGGGGCTGCAGGAGTGAGATGGATGAATTGCAAGAAAAGAGGCAGGAAGCAGGAGAGTGAGAGAAAAGGAAAGAAGAGACATGCAGCCGGACGATGGCTTAGTGAGAGAGGTTCGGACAGAGAACAGGATGAGAATGAAATAAGGCAAGGCAAGGACAGGCAAGGACAGGAAGGCAAGGCTAGGCTGCAGGACACTTTCATGCTTTATACTTTCTAGCACATTCGTCTTCAGACTAGGAGGAAAGCCATAACACCGTAAGGATTAGGCCCAAGCAAAAACCCCAGCTACTTGAGACACTTAGACTAAGCCTAAAATAGGAAGATCTCTCCATAAGGATGGTTTTTATACTGTACTTCCACAATCTGCTGTCAGTACAAAAAAAGAAGCTGCAGATCTCCTTAGGCTGAGTCATGGTGCTTTGGTGCAGGGACCACACATATCATGGGAATATTTCACCATTTCTGCTCTGGTTTTTACTGTATTACACCAAAACACCCACCTGATGACATCCTTTCAAGAGCAAAGGCAGCAATTTGCAGAATTCCGCTTCTTTGGAGAACTGAGAAATTGCTGAGCTGACACCAAGTCCTGCAGTGTCCCTGTCACCTACAGAGACACCGCAGCCTCGCCATGGTAGCAGGCATTGTGACAAAGGTTCTATGTCAGCTGGGTGTGGCAGCCAGGCGCCCCCTAGGGGATGGGGAGCCTTTCAGCCCCGGGCCTGTCACTGCCTGCTGTCCCTGCTGTCACCAGCCAGGCCTCTGAAAACTTGTTAAACCATGCCCAGACTTGGGGCCAATTTGGCCCAAAGTCTCCAACAGACAAGTCGGGAAGAAAGATATGGGACAGAGGGAGAGAGCGAAGAGAGCAGGAGAAAGGGAAGGAAGAATAAAAAGTAGTGTTGGGCTGCAGGAGTGAGATGGAGGAATTGTAAGAAAAGAGGCAGGAAGCAGGAGAGTGAGAGAAAAGGAAAGAAGAGACATGCAGCCAAACGAGGGGTTGATGAGTGAGGATAGGACAGAGAACAGGATGAGAAGGAAATAAGGCAAGACAAGGACAGGCAAGGACAAGAAGGCAAGGCTACGCTGCAGTACACTTTTTTGCTTTATAGTTTCTAGCACATTCGTCGTCAGACTAGGAGGAAAGCCATAAGACCGTATGGATTAGGCCTGAGCAAAAACCCCAGCTACCTGAGACACTTAGACTAAGCCTAAAATAGGAAGATCTCTCCATAAGGATGGTTTTTATACTGTACTTCCATAATCTGCTGGCAGTACAAAAAAAGAAGCTGCAGATCACCTTAGGCTTAGTCATGGTGCTTTGGTGCAGAGAGCATACATATCATGGGAATATTTCACCATTTCTGCTCTGGTTTTTAGTATATTACACCAAAACACCCACCTGATGACATCCATTCAATAGCAAAGGCAGCAATTTGCAGAATTCCGCTTCTTTGGAGAACTGAGAAATTGCTGAGCTGACACCAATTCCTGCAGTGATCCTGTCACCTGCAGAGTCACCGCATCCTCGCCACGGTAGCGGGCACTGTGACAACGGTTCTATGTCAGCTGGGTGTGGCAGCCAGGCGCCCTCTAGGGGATGGGGAACCTGTCAGCCCCAGGCCTGTCACTGCCTGCTGTCCCAGTTGTCACCAGCCAGGCCTCTGAAAACTTGTCAAACCATGCCCAGACTTGGGGCCAATTTGGCCCAAAGTCTCCAACAGACAAGTCGGGAAGAAAGATATGGGACAGAGGGAGAGAGCGAAGGGAGCAGGAGAAAGGGAAGGAAGAATAAAAAGTAGTGTTGGGCTGCAGGAGTGAGATGGAGGAATTGTAAGAAAAGAGGCAGGAAGCAGGAGAGTGAGAGAAAAGGAAAGAAGAGACATGCAGCCAGACGAGGGGTTGATGAGTGAGGATAGGACAGAGAACAGGATGAGAAGGAAATAAGGCAAGGCAAGGACAGGCAAGGACAGGCAAGGCAAGGCTAGGCTGCAGGGCACTTTTTTGCTTTATAGTTTCTAGCACATTCGTCTTCAGACTAGGAGGAAAGCCATAAGACTGTATGGATTAGCTCCAAGCAAAAACCCCAGCTACCTGAGACGCTTAGACTAAGCCTAAAATAGGAAGATCTCTCCATAAGGATGGTTTTTATACTGTACTTCCACAATCTGCTGGCAGTACAAAAAAAGAAGCTGCAGATCTCCTTAGGCTGAGTCATGGTGCTTTGGTGCAGAGAGCATACATATCATGGGAATATTTCACCATTTCTGCTCTGTTTTTTAGTGTATTACACCAAAACACCCACCTGATGACATACTTTCAAGAGCAAAGGCAGCAATTTGCAGAATTCCGCTTCTTTGGAGAACTGAGAAATTGCTGAGCTGACACCAATTCCTGCAGTGATCCTGTCACCTGCAGAGTCACCGCATCCTCGCCACGGTAGCGGGCATTGTGCCAAAGGTTCTATGTCAGTTGGGTGTGGCAGCCAGGTGCCCCCTAGGGGATGGGGAGCCTGTCAGCCCCGGGCCTGTCACTGCCTGCTGTCCCAGCTGTCGCCAGCCAGGCCTCTGAAAACTTGTCAAACCATGCCCAGACTTGGGGCCAATTTGGCCCAAAGTCTCCAACAGACAAGTCGGGAAGAAAGATATGGGACAGAGGGAGAGAGCGAAGGGAGCAGGAGAAATGGAAGGAAAAATAATACGTAGTGTTGTGCTGCAGGAGTGAGATGGAGGAATTGCAAGAAAAGAGGCAGGAAGCAGGAGAGTGAGAGAAAAGGAAAGAAGAGACATGCAGCCAGACGAGGGCTTAGTGAGAGAGGATGGGACAGAGAACAGGGCGAGAAGGAAATAAGGCAAGGCAAGGACAGGCAAGGACAGGCAAGGCAAGGCTAGGCTGCAGGGCATTTTTTTGCTTTATAGTTTCTAGCACATTCGTCTTCAGACTAGGAGGAAAGCCATAAGACCATATGGATTAGGCCCAAGCAAAAACCCCAGCTACTTGAGACACATAGACTAAGCTTAAAATAGGAAGATCTCTCCATAAGGATGGTTTTTATACTGTACTCCCACAATCTGCTGGCAGTACAAAAAAAGAAGCTGCTGATCCCCTTAGCTGACACCAAGTCCTGCAGTGTCCCTGTCACCTGCAGAGTCACCGCAGCCTCGCCACGGTAGCGGGCATTGTGACAAAGGTTCTATGTCAGCTGGGTGTGGCAGCCAGGCGCCCCCTAGGGGAGGGGGTGCCTGTCAGCCCCGGGCCTGTCACTGCCTGCTGTCCCTGCTGCCACCAGCCAGGCCTCTGAACTCTGGTCAAACCATTCCCAGACTTATGGCCAATTTGGCCCAAAGTCTCCAAGAGACAAGTCGGGAAGAAAGATATGGGACAGAGGGAGAAAGCAAAGGGAGCAGGAGAAAGGGAAGGAAGAATAAAAAGTAGTGTTGGTCTGCACAAGTGAGATGGAGGAATTGAAAGAAAAGAGGCAGGAAGCAGGAGAGCCAGAGAAAAGGAAAGGGAATAGGAAAGAAGAGACATGCAGCCAGACGAGGGGTTAGTGAGAGAGGATGGCACAGAGAACAGGATGAGAAGAAAATGAGGCAAGTCAAGGACAGGCGAGGACAGGCAAGACTGCAGGACGTTTTTTTGCTTTATAGTTTCTAGCACATTCGTCTTCAGACGAGGAGGAAAGCCATAAGACCTTATGGATTAGACCGAAGCAAAAACTCCAGCTACTTGAGACACTTAGACTAAGCCTAAAATACGAAGATCTCTCCATAAGGATGGTTTTTATACTGTACTTCTACAATCTGCTGGCAGTACAAAAAAAGAAACTGCAGATCTCCTTAGGCTGAGTCTTGGTGGTTTGGTGCAGGGATCACAGTATCACATTATCACAGTATGTTTGAGATTGGAAGGGACCTCAAAAGATCATCTAGTCCAATACCCCTGCTGGAGCAGGAATCCCTAAATGAGGTCGCACAGAAACATGTGCAGGCGGGTTTTGAATGTCTCCAGAGAAGGAGATATTACAACCTCCCTGGGCAGCCTGTTCCAGTGTTCTGTCACCCTTACTGAGAAGTTTTTTCTCAAATTTAAGTGGAACCTCTTGTGTTCCAGCTTTATCCCTTTACCCCTTGTCCTATCATTGTTGGCCACCGAGAAGAGCCTGGCTCCATCCTCATGGCACTCACCTTTTCTATATTTATAAACATTTATAAGGTCCCCCCTTAGTCTCCTCTTCTCCAAACTAAAGAGACCCAGCTCCCTCAGCCTTTCTTCATAAGGGAGGTGCTCCACTCCCTTCATCATCTTCGTTGCCCTACGCTGGACCCTCTCCAGCAGTTCCCTGTCCTTCTTGAACTGAGGGTCCCAGAACTGGACACAACATTCCAGTTGGGGTCTCACCAGGGTGGAGTAGAGGGGAAGGAGGACCTCTCTCGATCTACTAACCAACCCCCTCGTAATACATGCCGGGATGCCTTTGGCCTTCCTGGCCACAAGGGCACAGTGCTGGCTCATGGTCATCCTGCTGTCCACCAGGACCCCCAGGTCCCTTTCCTCTACAGTGCTCTCTACTATGTAATTTCCCAACCTATACTGGAACCTGGGGTTGTTCCTGCCCAGATGCAGGACTCTACACTTTCCCTTGTTAAATTTCATTAGGTTATTCCCCGCCCAACTCTCCAGCCTGTCCAAGTCCCACTGGATGGCAACACAGCCTTCTGGCATGTCAGCCACCCCTCCCAGCTTAGTGTCATCAGCAAACTTGCTGATAGTACACTTTATTCCCTCGTCCAAATCGTTAATGAATATATTGAATAATATTGGCCCCAGTACTGACCCCTGAGGCACTCCACTAGATACTGGCCTCCAACTAGACTCCACACCATTGACTACCACTCTCTGGCTTCTCTCCTTAAGCCAGTTTGCAACCCACCTCACTACTCTATTGTCTAGACCATACCTCCTCAACTTAGCTGTGAGAATGCTGTGGGAGACTGTGTCAAAGGCTTTACTGAAGTCAAGGTAGACCACATCCACCGCTCTGCCATCATCCATCCACCTTGTTACATTCTCATAAAAGGCTATGAGTTTGGTCAAGCATGACTTACCCTTGGTAAAGCCATGCTGACTGCCCCTAATAACCCTCTTATCCTTGATATGCCTTGAGATGGCACCAAGGATAAGCTGTTCCATTACTTTCCCAGGGACAGAGGTGAGGCTGACCGGTCTATAATTACCCGGGTCCTCCTTCTTGCCCTTTTTGAAGACTGGAGTGACATTTGCTTTCCTCCAATACTCGGGCACCTCCCCCGTTTCCCAAGACTTGGCAAAGATGTTGGAGAGCAGTCCAGCAATGACTTCAGCCAGCTACCTCAGCACCCGTGGATGCATCCCATCTGGACCCACAGATTTATGGATGTCCAGACTATTTCATTGCTCCTTAACCCAGTCCTCATCGACTAAAGAGCAAACTCCTCCATTGACCTGGCTTCATCCGGGGTCTCAGGGGTACAGGACAGCCCAGGGGTACAGGACAGGGCTCCCCAGGACAGCCTCCGGCAGAGTAGACAGAGACAAAGAAGGCATTCAGTAATTCTGCCTTCTCTGTATCTTCTGCCACCAGGGTACCCACCCCATTCATCAGTGGGCCTACATCGCCTCTGGTATTAGTTTTATCTGCTATGTATTTGAAAAAGTTATTTTTGCTGTCCTTGACCCCTCTTACCAGCTGTAATTCTAAGGAGGCGTTGGCTATCCTAGCTGCCTTCCTACATCTTCTAACAGCAGCCTTATATTCTTCCCAAGTGGCCAGCCCCTGTTCCCATGACCTGTAAACTCTCCTCTTCTGCTTGAGCATACCCAACAGATCCCTATTCAACCACGCAGGCCTCCTGTCTCCCTTCCTTGACTTCCTACGTGTGGGGATGCTCTGGTCCTGAGCGTGAAAGAAGCAATCTATGAATGCAATCCAGCTATCTTGGGCCCCTTTACCTTCAAGCAGTCTTGCCCATGGGATTTCCCCCAGCAATTTCTTGAAAAGGCCAAAGTTAGCCCTGCTAAAGTCCAGGGTTGCAATTCTGCTTGCTATTCTGTTCCTGCCATACAAGATGCTGAACTCCACCATCTCGTGGTCACTGCAACCCAGGCAGCCCTCAACCTTTACTGCTTCGACCAGACCCTCCTTGTTAGTGAGGATGAGATCCAGCAGTGCACCTCTCCTAGTCGGCTCCTCCACCATCTGCATGAGGAAGTTCTCATCAATGCACTGGAGGAATCTCCTGGACTGTGGCTGGCTGGCTGAATGGTCCTCCCAGCAAACATCAGGGAAGTTAAAATCACTCGCAACAACCAGGGCCTGTGACTGTGAGGCCACTCTCAACTGCCCATAGAAGGCCTCATCAACTTCCTCAGCCTGATCTGGTGGCCTGTAACAGACGCCCACAACAGTGTCACCCCTGCCAGCCTGACCCTTGATCCTGACCCATACACTCTCAACTCGCTTGTCATCCACTCTTGAGCAAAATTTAGTACATTGTAGTTGCTCTCTCACATAGAGAGGAACTCCACCACCATGCCTGGCTGGCCTGTCTTTCCTGAAAAGGGCATAGCCATCCATGACCACATTCCAGTCATGTGAACTGTCCCACTATGTTTCTGTAATTGCCACCAGATCATAATCTCCCGACCGAACATGGGATTCTAACTCCTCCTGCTTATTCCCCATGCTGCGCGCATTGGTGTACAGGCATTTCAGGGAGCGAGCAGAGCACATCAATTTCTCCCTAGGGGCATAGGAGGCCACCTGGTCCTCATCAGTTTTAGAATGCTGCCCGACTGGGACAAGCTCAGCTACAACCCCATCCCCCTTCGAGCCAATCATCTCCTTCTAAAGAAGTGCTGTTTTGTCTTAAGCTTTCAGACTTTTTTCTAATTTTTGGTGCCTGTTTTCTTCTACCTCTCTCAAAATCACTGAGTCGTATATGAACTAGTGGCACATCATGCTGGTGGATGGTGGGGACACGTTGGCCTTCCACTTAGGGAGGTGTAGATGTTGAGACTTTGGGATTTTCTTCTTTTCCCGTGCCGACATAGGACATGAAAAGAATGCCTACTTTTTCCAAGGATTTGTCTGCTCCCTAGGCTGAAACCAAACTGCATGGAGGGGGGAAGAAGTGTGCTAGGTGAGCAAAAGGAGATTGTGAGCTTGCAAGGACCTTGTTAGGGTCCACTCAGTGATGGATTCCTGATGGTTCATTTACGTTCTTCTCGAAGCACAAAATTAAGGCATCGGAAATGCCAAGGGCTTAGAATACAGTCAAACAGTGTTACTTTATTATTTTGCCCGTAAAGCGGCACGCGATAGCGAGAGAGTAAGAAAAAGGGAAAGGAAAAAGAAACAGGGAAAGAAGAAGGAAAAGATGGGAATGAGGACTGGTTTACTAGCAGGTGAGCTCCAAAGGCATCCCTCTGGTGTCCAGTCCCATGGAGTCCTGCCGGTCCTCCATGGTGGTTTGGGATCCTCTGGTGGGGAGATCTCAATGACGTCCAGTCAGGAACTATCTTTATACTTCTTCATCCCCCTCGCTCCCATTGTTTCAGGCCAATCTCCGCCTTTGTTTCTCAATCTGGGCTTAACTGCGCAGGCTCGAAAAGTCTTCACCTCTCTTGCCAGCGCTTGTCTGTGCCTGCATGGCCTGCATTCAGGGGTATCTCTCTGGTCAATTGGGTGGCCTCAGGACTGTTGGCGAGCTTCTGGGCATGCTCTTTTTTGTTATCCTTTGTTCGAGGGAGCGGGTGGGGGACAAGGTGTGACTGAGGCTGCAGGCAAGAATCCATCTTCTGGATGGCAGTGGTTGTCCCTGGGTCAGAGAGACCTGTCTAACAGTCCCTTTTAGGAGGTGGGGGCTAGCTTGGCTGAAGCAGCAAGCAAACTCCACACAGCAGCCATTGTTAGCAGTAGCCTTCCATGTTGGAGACACCTGTTTAACACAATGCTTCTCCTCAAGCCTCTCTCTAAGTCACTGTCAGTCTGTTCTTGGTAGCGATGTTCAGGCAGATACTGGTTTTGGACCGACTCTTACAGACCTGGAGCAGATTCTGAGAGCTTGCTGTTCCAGAAAGGTTTGGCTGGTGCAGCAGCTGAGAGGTAATGGCCAGCTATGATGGGTCCCCAGAGCGATGCTTTGGGACCGGTGGCACGTGCACCTCCCTAACCAGGTAGTAGAATGCACTTAGGGCCCGGTAGAAGGAAGGTGGCAGAGGCAATGCATTGGAGAGCTGGCAGGCTAAAACTGGGAGTTGGATGAGGCCACCTCCTTTAGCAAGTGAGTCACTGAACAGCTCAGAAGTACTGTAAAAGCGCACCTTGAGAGAACCCTGGTTGTCACTAAAGAGGGAAACGGTAGATTCTATTGCTGAAAATGGACTGTGTGGTCTTGTGAATGTGGCTTCAGCCTATTTCTTCAAAGGAGGTTCATACCTACTTAAGAAAACTCATGACGATCATGTTGAAAACCGTCCTGGTGTTGTGAACCACCCCCCCTCGTTTTGGGCTGAAGCGGAAGCGGGGAGCAATGGAAGGAACTGGCCCGAGTCATGTGGCCACGAACTGACCAATAGGGGTATTCCATCCCATTCATGATTTCCTGCCTATAAAAGCAGAGCACGTGGACTGGCTTGCTCTCTTTTTGCATGGGCTGCTCGGCACATGGGTTGTTTTTCATCGGACTGCTTTCCTTCATTCTACTGTTCCTGCAAGCTGAAGTCTCGTGCTGTTTCCGGTTCAACTGTGGGATCCTGCTGGACTTCAGGACTGGTTTTCCAATATTTGTTTCTGTGTTATTTTTGCCCTGTGTTCGTTTTCCTAGTCTTAGTAAACGTTTTCAAGTTTCCCAATTCTCTTTTCCTTTATTTTTCTCTTTTCCTGTCCTCCCCACATCCTAGTGAGAAGGAGGGGGAAGGAGAGAGGGAGGGTTGCTGAAGAGGAATAAAGGGTGAAGGGAAACCATCTGCCACGGTTTGGATTGTCTCCCCACGATCAAACCACGACAGATAATTGGTGGAGAATGCGGGCAAATTCGGGACTTGAGAAATTTTTAGTATTTTGGCACTTATAAGGGCAGGGTCGGACCCTCGTGCTCCTGCGCCCTGCCGTTTCTCTACCGCTATCAGCCTTTGCCTCGGCGGCCATGTGGCGGACTCAGCGTTGTGCAGCGCGGGCACTAGGTGTCGCTGTCTGGCGTGTCTTTGTTTGAGCGCGGCTCGGCACCACGTGGCCACGCGGCAGGCTCAGCGTGGGGTGGCACGGGGAAAAAAACCGGGAGGTTTTTAAAACTGATCAACAGTACCTTTGAATTTTCCTGGCACAGTGTTAACTCATAGGATTACAAGACTTGCAGGTCTGGGTGTTTAGAATATTGAATAGTGGTATTAATGTAGAGGTGAATTACTTTGATTTGAAAAATGCTGTGGTATATTTTCTGTAAGTTATTTGATACCTTTTGCACAAGTATTCCACGTTTTCCCTGGATGTTTCTTGTCAATAGAGTTTTACATTAGATAACGACAAAGAACTGGACCATGCTTATAACGGTACTCTGTGGCTTGGCAGTGGTTTACTTTATGGTAGTGCAACCAATAATGAGTTTCTGCTCCTTTCTGCTGTACCTTGAGAGACCGCCAGGAGAGCTAAATTCCAGTTATGTGTTTGCTAAATGGGCTAGTGAATCTTGGGAAAGTAGGACTCAGCATACTTCTCCCTTCTCATTTGAGCCGATTCGTGATGTTTTTGAGCACTTGGAATATTCATGGAGTTTTGAAAGAACTATGATACTGATCTCTGTCCTGACAAATATCTTAGTATTCATATATTTGTTAGGAGAGATTAGGTTAAATCGAAGGCTTGTGTATCTTTTGATCAATGAGAGTTGCACGGTGTCTGGTGAGGCTGGAAAAGGGGCTGCCGTTGTGGCCGCTGTTATAAATAAGAGCCAATAAATCGATTCTGAGTCAATCAATCGATTTTATTTAGCAAGCGGTAATTAAGCAAAACAGCGCTGGGTGACCGGGGGAAGCTCAGTTCCGCCAACAGGCACACCAAATCAACCTTTTGTATGTGCTTATATATGTTATACGCTCGTTTACGTGCTGGGAATTTCCGTCTCTGGAACTTTTGTTATCTGTTGCAACATCCGGGCGCTCTGTTATCTGTAGCACCATCTGGGAGTCCTATTATCTGTGGCACCATCCGGGAGTCCTGTTATTTATGACACCATCCGGTAGTCCTGTTATTTATGGCACCACCTGGTAGTCCTGTTATTTATGGCACCATCTGGGAGTCCTGTTATTTATGGCATTGGCTTTAACTACTACTACAAGGTTCTACAAAACATAATCAAACTTGCACAAGCGCAGTTACTGCTTGCAATAATATGCATAATACAATTGAATCCTACTCGATTTGTTCAACATTAACAATTTTGACCATCACTTATTACAGCCGCCACTTCCCCAGTCATAAACACCATGGCTACTCAGGCTCAAGCTTCTTCCTCAAATACGGGGCATTGTTCCTGTTGTAGCAAAAACAAGCCCAGCGATAATGTTAAGCCCATATCGGCATCAGTAGCCGGTTGTAAGAAAGTGACTAAGAAGACTAATCGGGCTGCAGATGATGGCAAGGGGCCACATTCATCCCCCGGGGTGTCAACAGGGGAGGAAGTGACCGTTAGCCGGTCTTTTTCTCCAAGTGAGCTAAGAGAGTTGCGAAAAGAATATACTCGTAAAGATGGTGAGAATATGTTAACCTGGATGCTCCGATGCTGGGATGACGAGGCTGACACAAGAGAACTGGAGGGTGGAGAAGCCAAACAGTTGGGATCCCTGTCAAGGGATTCCGCCCTTGATAGGGCAATTGCCAGTGAGCCCAACCCCACGGCCCTCTGGACCCGACTCTTGACAGCCATGAAAACAAGGTTTCGTAACAAGGATGACTGTCAATGCACATCAAGGAAATGGAATGCTACGGAGTGAGGTATCCAGTTCCTGAGAGAGTTAGCTGCACGAGAGATTATCTACTTTGGGCCAGATAGCCAGGAGGGGGTGAATCCAGATAGAGTTGAGTGTACACGGTCTATGTGGCGCAGATTCTCACAGAGTGCACCAGCTCCATATGCTAAGATATTGGCAGGAACATTCGTGTTAACTGGTGGTAGACAAAGTATTAATGACATGACTGAGCGGCTCTGGGAATTTGAGGAAAACCTTTCTGATCCCCTAGGGGCTTATGTCTCTAGGGTGGAGAAACTGAGTGAAACAACTGTTGAATGTTTTGAAAAGCTGTTGAGAAAAATGAAAGCACTCAGGGAACACACACATGACTCTCGATTTGTAGGAACCAATGTTTCAGCTATTAGGAGAAAGCATTTCCAATATCCAGAGAGAGAGAGAAAGCGTTTCCAGTCCCCAGAGAGAGAGAAGGTGTCCCCAGTCTCCAGAGAGAGAGAACACAGGCAGGCCACCATCAGAGGTTTACTGTGGTCCTTCCTTCGTGAGCAGGGAGAAGATATGAGTAAGTGGCACAATAAACCTGCTGGGGAACTTCAAGAACGAGTGCACGAGTTAACAGGGCAGGCTTCTAGGAAAAGGGCTGCCCCGGTTTACAAAAGAGATTCTGGTGCTTGTGAAGGAACCTCTAATTCACACCAAGTGACCGTGGAAGACCGAGATTAGAGGTGCCCTGCCTCCAGCCAGGCAGAGGAAAGAGATAACAGAGTTTACTGGACGGTACAGATAAGATGGGCTGGTACAACACACCCTCAGGAGTACAAGGCTTTGGTGGACACTGCTGCTCAGTGCACAATAATTCCTTCAGACTGTAAGGGGACACAACTCATCAGTATTTTTGGAGTGACTTGGGGAATCCCAAGAGCTGACTGTTGTAGAGGCTGAAGTGAGCCTAACTGGAAAAAAATTGGCAAAAGCATCCCATTGTGACTGGCCCAGGTGTTCCGTGCATCCTTGGCACAGACTACCTTAAGAGAGGGTATTTTAAGGACCCAGAAGGGTATAGGTGGGCATTTGGGATAGCAGCTGTGGACATTGAGAGAATTGAACAGCTGTCTGATTTTCCTGGTCTTTCAGATGGTCCTTCTGTTGTAGGACTGCTGATGGTTGATGATCAGCAGGTGCCAGTTGCTACCACAACGGTGCATTGTCGACAGTATCACACCAATCGGGACTCTTGGATTCCTATTCAGAAATTGATTCATCAACTGGAAAGCCAGGGTGTGATCAGGAAGACTCGCTCACCTTTCAATAGCCCAATTTGGCCAGTGTGTAAGTATAGCGATGAGTGGAGGTTAACTGTAGACTACTGTGGCCTGAAGGGGGAAGGGGGAAAAAGGGTGAAGGGAAACCTTCTCCCATGGTTTTGATTGTCTCCCCACGATCAAACCACGACAAAAACAAAGAATCAGTGTGGTGAGGCTGTCGAGTGGCCCTTGGTTTGTCCTGCAACCAAGCTCTGAATGCGGATTCTTGCAGGTGTAGTGGAGCAGGCAGCAGCGTCTCTGAGCAAAGCTCTGGGGGACGGGGTCCTGTGTGCTGGGGACAGCTTCCCTCGCCATTCTCTGCTCCCTCCTCCTTCAAGCAGGGGCTGCCCCACGCCACGCACAGCCAGTCCCAGCCGGGCCCGGAGGTGGGTGTCTCCGTGACAACCGCCCGGGTTCTGTGACGTCATAACCAGAGGCCATTGTGACATGGGGTCGTCATAGCCAGAGGCCATTGTGACACGGGGGTCCCCGCCCTGACCATGGGGGTATTTAAGGAGCGAGAGCACTGGGGTGCTCACTCCCAGGAGAGCAGCTTCTCAGGAGGCAGCAGCTTCTCAGGAGGCATCATCTCCCCTGGGTGCTCACTGTAGCTCTGTGATAGACGAGACCCAAGATGCCCATTGACGAGGAGGCGAACACCCACTTGTACCAGCCCTTCGGGCTGCCCCGCTTACTCCATAGGCCACAGGGGAGGGACAGGACAGGGCAGGAGGGAGAGGCCGGTGGTTGGACGGGGCCGCAAGCAGCTGCTGCAGTGCCGGGACTGCCGCCTCCATCCCATGTGTCCTGCTCCTCCTCCTGCTCGCAGATCAGTCACAGCCTTGGCCAGCACACCCTCCAGAGCACCTGGGTCACTCCCTTGATCCAGGAGCACTTGCAGGACCACCATAAAGGTCCCCAGGAGGGGTCTGGCTGGCCTCGCAGCACCAACACCGAGGCAGCAGCAGAGGCAGAGTGCCCAGCACCTGCCCCACAGGGCCCCACAGCCGTCGACACGGCTCTGTGGGACACAGCTCAGCGCATCGTCAGTGAGGCCATGCGCAGGGCTGTGGCTGAGATCATGGCAGCTGGCCAGGAACCGGAGGAACAGCAGGACCTGGCCCAGCGCATGGACTTGCAAGACGAGAACAGCAAAGAGGGGTGCCAGGGCGGAGACACCATCCACAGCATCTGGATCAACCCCTCGGTCCAGGAGCACCTCCAGGATGCCCCTGCAGGTCCCCAGGAGGAGTCTGGCTTGCCCAGCTGCACAGACACGGAGGCAGCAGCAGAGGCAGAGCGCCCAGCACCTGCCCAGCACAGCCCCACAGAGGACAGTGTGGACCTGGCAGACATTGTGCAGTACATCATCAGTGAGGCTGTGTGCAGGGCTGAGGCTGAGATCCAGGGACCTGGCCAGCAACCGGTGGAACAGCAGGACCTGGCCCAATGCATGGATGTTCCAGTGGCAGCACCAGCACCTGCAGGACTTGAAGCCATTGAGGCTCATTTGGCAGGAGAGGATGAGGGACAGGCCAGCACAGCCCCTCTCGTCCCAGTTGCAAAGGATGAAGAAGAGAACACAGTTTCTCCAATGTCTGCAGAGCATGGAAGAGAGACCAGTGCAGACATCGCCTGCCCAGTGCATGGCCCAGCTCCACAGCGACGGCCTTCCCGGTTCAGGAGGGCACTCCGGGCTCTGCACAGGGCTTTCCACTGCAGCTGCACCGCAGGACAGCAAGAGGAGTAGAGCCCGGCTGCCAGCGCCACGCGGGTGCCTGCACATGCGGCTGGTCCTGAGCCTGCGCAGGGTCCAGAGGGAGCGTCTGAGGGTGCCAAGCCAGGAATAGGTGCATGGACGGCGACTGCGGCATTCACCTGCCCTGAGAACATGGTGCTGCCAGCCTCTGCTCGGCCTTGGATTGTTTTCAGAAATCAATAAATCCACAGTAAAAAAAAAATGACAGTTTTCCCCCTGTGCTCATCTGTTCCTGCTCCACCTCGGGACAAAGAAGGCTGCAGGAAATCTCTGTCCTCGGGGTGTCCCGGCATTGGTTGCGGGAAGCCCTGGGCTGGTGCTGCCGCAAGCCGGCAGTTTGACCGGATCTCCCTCAAGCTCCCTTCCCACCCGCCTGTCTCCAATTCCAGTCCAGGACTTGGAACATTTGAGATCTATTGCCGACTTGGCCTTCTTGACCTGCACCGTACGGCATCCCCTTCGTCTCACAAGGAACCTCCCTGTTGCGGGGGTGTTTCGGAGCACCTACATTAGCTGATACAGGCGAGACCCTCCAAACCCACATGTGGTCCCTCGCCTCCCCCGAGGGTCTTCCAAGTCATGAAGAGCTGGCTGCTCACTCCCTTGCTGGAAATCTGAGCCATGATCCATCTCTGCACAAGGCTCTGATGCACGAGGCTTCCAGTGTCACGAGAGCACGTTCAGGCCTGAGACACCAGGGAGACGCGCCGCAAACAGTGCTGGTCTTGACAAGAAATCCACCCACTCAGAGCTTCGTCTCAGGTGTGAGTTACTCTGCCCTGGGTTTCTGGGGCCCAAAAATGGAGGGAGGCTCAGGTATAAACCCAGTTAGCCAAGAGCCGCAGCAGCTGCTGATCCCTGTGTGGCGCATTGCAAACCAGCCATGGCTGTCTGTGGCTGCTGCATGCCCTGGGCTGTTGGGGATTGGCTCAAGGAGCATGGACATGAGTCCACCAAGCAACTGTACGAGCAGAGCCCATTTTAGTTGACATGAGTAGGCCTCAGTTAGCATGAGTCTGGTGTAGCATAGTGGAAAAGTACTGAGCGGTTGCTCTCTGGTCAGCTGAGTGTTTAGATAAACAGGCTGGGGAATTATCTCTAGCAGGGTGAGGAGGTTGCATTCCAGAGAAACCACAAGAAGGCTGAGCTCATTATGTATACTATCCAATCAATAGAAGACGAGTAGGCATAATTATTGTATACTATCCAATTAATAGAAGACGAGTAGGCATAATTACTGTATACTATCCAATTAATAGATGACGAGTATGCATAATTATTGTAAGTCTTATATAAACCAGCTTAGTGCATCAATAAAGTTGAAGTATGCTTTATCACTCATATTGGGTCGGCCGCATTTCTTCCTCCGTCCGCTCGGGTCTGGAACTCTGATGGGACTTTTCTCTGCACTGGGCTGCAGCCTTCGCAGCATCCTCCTCTTCCCCAGCACCCCCGTGCACTGCACAGAACCAGAGCTGATTGCAATGACTGGGGCAGCACCGGGAGCAGCAGCATCTCTCTCCCCAGCCTCCAGTTGCCCTGCGGGGAATTTCTGCCTGGGAAGGGCAGAGTTGTATTGCGATCGGCTGGGGGCTCAGGACAAAGCACAGCACTGCCACGTCCCCGGAGCAGAGCCCTTCTTTTCCTGGCTTGGACTGGTGTATTCCTCCTGCTCACAGTGCAGTCCTTCTTGGGGATGAGGTGACCCCAGCACTTTCAGGGAAATTGGAACGTCATGATGGAGTGGATGTGAAACAGCCTCACTTCATGAAAAGCAAAAGGAGTAAAACTGACATAGAACAAAGCAAGTAACTTGCCACAGCTGTCCAACCTGCACTCCTCAGGTGGGAGGTGACCAGCAACATGTTCTGGTGCTGCGGGGCTGTGCTGCAACAAGTCAGTTGCGGCCGTGGCCAGAAAGGTAGTGATGCACATCTAGAGATACCCACATCATTTTGTGGGAAGCATCTGTTTCCTCAGCACGATTTGGAACACTTTTGACACACGGGACTTGCTGGGCCCTAAATCACAGCTGCATTGACTCCTCTAAGCCTCCCGGTTCCAATTCAGCAGGTGCCCAGTTCAAGGTGTTGACTCAGCAATGTGTACTTCTCTTTAATCTGTATTATGTGTTCTCTCTGAAATCAACACTTCCTTCCTAGGAGCAATCTGGGTCCCAGTGTAGGCTACGAAGCCATTGGACTTGTTGACCAACAAGTAATTTGTTACCAACAGTAGTTTGCCAACAGGAGGAGTTCTTGCTAAATTAACAGCAAAAGCCATGCTGAAAAATGCAAGGGAGCAATGAGGGAGGGCTGGAGTCATGCTTGGGAGCTGTGTCCGTGCATGAAGGTTTATGTGTCTCACTGGGTAGTGCCCAGAGAGTGGGTCTGATCACACTGCAGAGCTCCAGGAGACATCGATCTGTTTGCTTCTTTCCTACACCAAGCTTTAAAGGCTGGTTTTGATAGTCAAATGGGATTCAAACGTAACGTTCTTCCAAAAAGGCCTTGGGTAACTCATTTCCCAAAATTCAAACTTCTTTTCCCAGGGAGGCTGAATTTCCTCCATAGCAATCAAATGATCAGGTTTTGCACAGAAGAGTTGCTGTGGTTCCAAGCGTCTTTATTTTGTCTATGCTGCCTTAAAGAAGCAGCTGGTCTGCCTTTTGCTTTTGGTGATGGAAGTTGGGAATGGCCAGCGCTGTGCTTCATGTTAGGATGGTTTCATTCTGGAATTATTGAAACTTAACTTTTGCTGGATGCAACTCCAAGAAAACGCCTCAGCCTCTTCCAGGGCCATGGAAGGAAGGAAACTTTTGAAGGAAACTTTAAAAATTTCAACATTAATTTTAAGAATTTCAACTGGAATTTCAGAACTTGTGATGTGAAATTTAAAAATTTTGATGGGAATTTGAAAAATTTTGTTGGGGATTTTGAAAATTTTAGAAGGAAACTTGAACAATTTCAACATTAAATTTACAAATTTCAACTGGAATTTTAGAAATTTTGACATGAAATTGTAAAAATTTTAACAAAAAATCAAAGAATTTTGGTGGGGATTTAAAAATTTTGAATGGGAACTTTAAAAATTTGAACATTAATTTTAAGAATTTCAACTGGACATTTAGAAATTTTGATGTGAAACTGTAAAAATTTTGATGGGGATTTGGAAAATTTAGTGAGAATTTTAAAAGTTTCAACAGGATTTAAAAATTTTGAGAGGAATTTGAAAGATTTCAATGGGAATTTGAACAATTTGGACAGGAATTCAAAAGTTATGAAGGGAATTTGAAAAATTTCAACATTAATTTTGCAAATTTCAACTGCAATTTTAGAAATTGCGAAGTGAAATTGTAAAAATTTAGAAGGGAATTTGAAAAATTTTGTTAGGATTTTGAAAATTATGAAGGAAACCTGAACAATTTCAACACTACTTTTACAAATTTCAACTGGGATTTTAAAAATTTTGAAGTAAAATTGTAAAAATTTTGAGAAAAATTTGAAGAATATTGACAGGGATTTTTAAAATATTGATGGGACCTTTAAAAATTTGAACATTAATTTTAAGAATTACAACTGGAATTTTAGAAATTTGGATGTGAAATTGAAAAGTTTTGACAAACATTTGAAAAATTCTTTTGAGAATTTAAAAAGTTTCAACAGGACTTGAAAAATTTTGAAATGAAATTTGAAACATTTTAAAGAAAATTTGAACAATTTGAACAGGAATTGAAAAAATTGAATGGGAATTTTAAACATTTCAAAAGGAATCGACAACATTTCAATAGAAATTTTAAAAATTTAGATGGGAATTTTAAAAATTTGAACATTAATTTTAAGAATTTCAACTGGAATTTTAGAAATTTTGATGAGAAATTGTAAAAATTATAATGGGGATTTGGAAAACTTCAGCAGAACTTTTAAAGTTTCAACAGGATTTGAAAAATTTTGTAAGGAATTTGAAAAATTTCAATGGGAATTTAAAAATTTGATGGGAATTTAAAAATTTTGAACGAACTGAAAAATGTCAACACTGATTTTACAAATATCAAATGGAATATTAGAAATATAGATGTGAAATTGTAAAAATTTTGACAGGAATTTGGAAAATTTCAGTGAGAATTTTAAAAATTTCAACAGGATTTCAAAAATTTGAAAGGAATTTCAAAAATTTTAATGGGAATTTGAACAATTTTAAAGGAATTGAAAAATTTTGAAGGGAATTTGAAATATTTCAACACTAATTTTACAAACTTCAACTAGAATTTCAGAAATTTTGAGGTGAAAATTTAAAAATCTTAAAAAACTTCAAAAATTTTATCAGGAATTTGAAAAAATTCAACATTAATTTTAAGACTCTCAACTGGAATTTTAGAAATTTTGAAGTGAAATTGTAAAAATTTTGACGGATATTTGGAAAAATTCAGTGGGAATTTTATAAGATTCAACAGGATTTTAAAAATTTTGAGAGAACTGGAAAAATTTGAAACACTGTCTAGAGGGGTTTGTAAAACACACGCTGTCCAATGGGGTTTGAGACAGACAGAGTGTCCAATGGGGTTTGAGACACACACTGTCCAAAGGGATTTGAGACATGCACAATGTCCAATGGGGTTTGAGAAACACAGGCTGCCCAATGGGGTTTTTGTCACACAGAGTGTCCAGTGGGGTTTGTGACACACACAGGATATCCAAAGGGGCTTGTGATAAACAAATATTCAAATGGGGTTTATGACACACATATTGTCCAGTGGGTTTTGTGACAACCAAACTGCTAAGTGGGTTTTGTGACACACACACTTTCTAATGGCGTTTGTTTCACACACACTATCCAATGGGGTTTGTGACACACATAATCTATCCAATGGGGTTTATGACAAACACACTGTCTAATGATTTTGTGACACACACAAACGATCCAAAGCAGTTTGAGACACACAGACATTCCAATGGGTTTTGTGATACTCACGATGTCCAATGAGGCTCATGACACACACACTGTCCAGGGTTTTTGACAAACACTGTCCAACGGGGATTGTGACACGCACGCTGTCCAGTAGTGTTTGTGACACATAAACACTGTTTAATGGGGTTTGTGACACACACACTGTCCAATGGGGTTTCGTGACACACACACTGTCCATGGGGGTTTGTGAGACACACACGCTGTCCAATGGGGTTTATGACAAACAGACTCTCCAATGGGTTTTGTGACACACACACACACTATCCAATGGTGTTTGTGCCACAGACACGCTGTCCAATGGGATTTCTGACACACACACTTTCCAACAGGGTTTGTTACACACAGGCTGTCCAATGGTGATTGTGACACACAGGCTGTCCAATGGGGTTTATGACACACACACTGTCAAGAGGGGATTGTGACACAGACACTGTCCAATGGGGTTTATGACACACACACTGTCAAGAGGGGATTGTGACACAGACACTGTCCAATGGGGATTGAGACACACACGCTGTCCAATGGGGACTGGGACACACACACTGTGAATTGGGGTTTGTAACAAACACAGTCCAATGGGTATTGTGAACACGCACGCT
Source organism: Columba livia (assembly GCF_036013475.1). Lineage (NCBI taxonomy): Eukaryota > Metazoa > Chordata > Aves > Columbiformes > Columbidae > Columba > Columba livia. Next base: position 3,158,454 of record NW_027043008.1, read on the forward strand.
GTCCAGTGATGATTGTGATACACCAACATGTCCAATGGGGTTTATGGCACACACACTGTCCAATCGTTTTTGTGACACGCACGCTGTCCAAAGGGGTTCGTGACACACACACTGTCCAAGATGGTTTGTGACACTCACAGTCCAAAGGGGTTTGTGACACACACGCTTTCCAATGGCGTTCGTGACACACAGACTGTCCAAGACGGTTTGTGACACACCCTGTCCAATGGGGTTTGTGACACACACGCTGTCCAATGGGGTTCGTGACACACAGACTGTACAGGGGGGATTGTGACACACACACTGTCCAATGGGGTTGGTGAGACACAGGCTGTCCAATGGGCTTTATGACACACTCGCTGACCAATGGGATTTGTGACACACACGCTTCCAAATACGATTGTGACACACAGCCTGTCCAATGGGGTTAATGACACACACACTGTCCAATTGGTTTTGTGACACACACGTTGTCCAATGATGTTTGTGACATACACTCTGTCCAGGAGGGTTTGTGACAGACACACTGTCCAATGTAGTTTATGACAAACACGGTGTCGAATGGGGATTGTGAAACACACGCTCTCCAATGGGTTTATGACACTCACGCTGTTCAATGGGTATTGTGAAACACAGGCAATCCAATGGGTTTATGACACTCATTCTGTCCAATGGCGATTGTGAAACACAGGCTGTCCAATGTGTTTATGACACACAAGCTGTCCAATGGTGATCGTGACACACACACTGTGCAGGGGGGTTTGTGACACACACTGTCCAATGGGGATTGTGACACGCACGCTTTCAATGGAGATTGTGACACACACACACTGTCCAATGTGGTTTCTCACACACACAGGCTGTCCAGTGGCGTTCGTGACACACAGACTGTACAGGGCGGTTTTTGAAACACACGTTGGCCTCTGGAGTTTGTTACACACATGCTGTCCAATGGGGTTCGTGAGACACACACTGTCCGATGGGGTTCGTGACATACACACGTTCCATGGGGTTTTGTGTACACACACACGCTGTCCAATGGGGACTGTGACACAGACATATTGTCCAATGGGGTTTATGTCACGCACACTGTCCAATGGTGTTTGTGACACATACACTGTCTAATGGGGTTTGTGACACACACAGTGTCCAATGTTCTTTGTGACACACATAGTGTCAAATGGGGTTCGTGACACACACACTGTCCAGGGGGGTTTTTGACACACACTGTCCAATGGGTTTTGTGAAACACACATGCTTTCCAATGTGGTTTGTGACACACAAGCTGTCCAATGGGGATCATGACACAAACACTGTCCAGGGGGGTTTGTGACACACACGCTGTCCAATGATGATTGTGATACACCAACATGTCCAATGGAGTTTACGACACACACACTGTCCAATCGGTTTTGTGACACGCACGCTGTCCAATGTTGTTTGTGACACACACTGTGTCCAGGGGGCTTTGTGACACACACACTATCCAATGTGGTTTCTGACACACACGCTGTTCAATGGGGATCGTGACACAAACACTGTCCAGGGGGGTTTGTGACACACACTCTGTGCAATGGGGTTTGTGACACACACGCTGTCCAATGGGGCTTTGTGACAAACACTGTCCAATGGGTATTGTGACACGCACGCTGTCCAATGATGATTGTGATACACCAACATGTCCAATGGAGTTTACGACACACACACTGTCCAATCGGTTTTGTGACACGCACGCTGTCCAATGTTGTTTGTGACACACACTGTGTCCAGGGGGCTTTGTGACACACACACTGTCCAATGTGGTTTCTGACACACACGCTGTTCAATGGGGTCCGTGACACACACACTGTTCAGGAGGACTTGTGACACACACACTGTCCAATGGGGTTTGTAAAACACATTCTGTCCAATGGCTTCATGACACACACTGTCCAATGGGGTTTGTGATAAAGACAGTGTCCAATGGGTATTGTGAAACACACGCTGTCCAATGGGTTTATGACACTCATGCTATCCAATGAGGATTGTGGCACACACACTATCCAGGCTGGTCTGTGACACACACTGTCCTATGTTTTCTGTGACACACAAGCTGTCCAATGGCCTTTGTGACACACACGCTGTCCAAAGGGTTTTGTGACACACACACTGTCTAATGGGGTTTGTGACACGCACACTGTCCAATGGGGTTTTTGACATACACACGGTCCATGGGGGTGTGTCACACACACTGTCCAATGGGGATTGTGACACACACACGCTGTCCAATGGGGTTTATTACACACACACTGTCCAATTGGGATTGTGACACATACACACTATCCAATGGGGTCTGTGACACACATACTCTAACCATTGGGGTTTCTGACACACAAACTTTACGATAGGGTTTGTGATACACACAAGCAGTCCAAACGGGTTTGTGACACACACGCTAAACAAAGGGGTTTTTGACACACACACTGTCCAGACAGCTTTGTGACACACACTGTCCACTGGGGATTGTGACACACTCGCTTTCCAATGGGGATTGTGACACAAAGGCTGTCCAATGGGGTTTATGACACACACACTTTCTAATGGGTTTTGTGACACACACAAATGATCCAATGCAGTTTGAGACACACACGCTGTCCAATGGGGTTTGTGACAGACACGCTGTACAGGGGGGTTTGTGACACACACTGTCCAATGGGATTTGTGAAAAACACTTTGTCCAATGCGGATTCTGACATACACGCTGTCCAGGTGCGTTTAGAACACACACACTGTCCAATGGGGTTCGTGACACACACGCTGTCCAGGGGTGTTTGTGACACACACTGTCCAATGCGGTTCGTCACTCACACGCTTTCCAATGGGGATTGTGAAACAAAGTTGTCCAATGGGGATCATGACACACACACTGTCCAATGGAGATTGTAACACACACACTGTGTCCAATGGTGCTTCTGACAAACACGCTGTCCATGGGGGTATCTGACACACACAGTCCAATGGGATTTGTGACACACACGCTGTCCAATGGGAAATACGAAACACAGGCTGTCCAATGGGGTTTATGACACACACAATGTCCAATGAGGATTGTGACAAACACACGCTGTCCAACGGGTTTTATGACATACACACTGTACAATGGGGTTTGTGACACACACGCTCTCAAATTGGTTTTGTGACACACACACTGTCTAATGGGGCTTATGACACACACACTGTCCAACGGGGTTTGTGACACACACGCTGTCCAATGGGGTTCGTGACACACACACTGTCCACGGGGGTTTGTGACACACACGCTGTCCAATTTGGATTGTGACACACACACACTGTCCAATGTGGTTTCTGAGACACACGCGCTGTCCAGTGGCGTTCGTGACACACAGACTGTTATGGGCGGTTTTTGCCACACACACTGGCCTACGGGGTTTGTTACATACACACTGTCCAATGGGGTTTGTGACAAACACACGGTCCAACGGGGTTTGTGACACACACACGCTGTCCAAAGGGGATTATGACACAGACACGCTGTCCTATGAGGTATATAACACGCACACTGTCCAGTGGGGATTGTGACATACACGCTGTCCAATGGGGTTTGTGACACACACACTGTCTAATGGGTTTTGTGACACACACACACTATCCAATGCGGTTTTTGACACACACACTGTCCAATGGTGTTTGTGACAAACATTCTGTCCAGGGGGGTTTGTTACAAACACACTGTCCAATGGGGTTCGTGACACACACTGTCCAATGGGGTTTGTGACAAACACGGTGTCCAAAGGGGATTGAGAAACACAGGCTTTGCAATGGGTTTATGACACACAAGTTGTTCAATGGTGATCGTGACACACACACTGTCCAGGGGGGTTTGTGACACACACTGTCCAATGGGGATTGTCGCACACAAGCTGTGCAATGGGGATTGTGACACACACACGCTGTCCAATGGGGTTAAAGACATACACAGTGTCCAATGGGGTTTGTGACACACACACTTTCTAATGGAGTTTGTGACACACGCACACTATCCTATGGGGTTTGTGACACGCGTACTCTATACAATGGGGTTTCTGACACACACTCATTCCAATAGTTTTTGTGATACTCACATGCAGTCCAATGGGGTTTGTTACACACACGCTGTCCAAATAGGATTGTGATACACAGGCTGTCCAATGGGGTTTATGACACACGCACTGTCTAATGGGTTTCGTGACACCCAGACAATATTCAATGTGATTTGTGACACACACACATTCCAATGGGGTTTGTGACACACACATGCATTACAATGTGGTTTGTGACACACAAGCTGTCCAATGGGGATCGTGAAGCACACACTGTCCAGGGGGCTTTGTGACACACACACTGTCCAATGAGGTTTGTGACTACACAAGCTGTCCAATGGGGTTTGTGACACACATACTATCCATGGGGGTTTTGACAAACACTTTCCAATGGGTATTGTGACATGCACGCTGTCCATGGGGATTGTGACACACCAATGTTTTAAAATGGGGTTCGTGACACACACACTGCCCAGGAAGGTTTGTGACACACACTGTCCAATGGGGTTTGTGACACACACACAGTCCAATGGGTTTTGTGACACACACACTGTCAAATCGGGTTTTTGACACACACACTGTCTAATGGGGTTTGTGGCACACACACTGTCCAATGGGGTTTGTGACACACACACTGTCCAATAGGGTTTGTGTCACACACTCTGTCCAATGGGGTTTGTGACACACACACTATCCAATGGGGTTCGTGACACACACACTGTCTAATGGGGTTTGTGACACACACACTGTCCAATAGGGTTTGTGTCACACACTCTGTCCAATGGGGTTTGTGAAATGCACGCTGTCCAATGGGGATTTGGACACACACACTGTCCAATGGGGTTTGTGAAACACAGGCTTTCCAATGGGGTTTGTGACACACACGCTGTCCAATGGGGATTGTGACACACAAACGCTGTCCAATCGGGTTTATGACATACACACTGTCTAATGGGATTTGTGACACACAGACTGTCCAATGGGTTTCTTGACATACACAGGGTCCATGGGGGTGTGTCACAAACACTGTCCAATGGGGATTGTGAAACACAGGCTGTCCAATGGGTTTTATTACACAGACACTGTCCAATGGGGTTTTTGACATACAAACGGTCCATGAGGGTGTGTCAGACACACTGTCCAATGTGGATTATGACACATACACACTATCCAATGGGGTTTGTGAAACACATACTATATCCAATGGGGTTTCTGACACACACACTCTCCAATACGGTTTGTGATACACACAAGCAGTCCAAACGGGTTTGTGACACACACGCTAAACAAAGGGGTTTTTGACACACACACTGTCCAGGCAGCTTTGTGACACACACTGCCCAATGGTGTTTGTGACATACACGCTGTCAAATGGGGTTTGTGACACATACACTCTGTTCAATGGGACTTGTGACACACACGCTGTCTAATGCGGTTCGTGACACACACGCTGTCTAGTTGGGTTTGTGACACACACACTGTCCAATGCGGTTTGTGAAACACACACTGTCTATTGGGGTTTGTGACACCCACACGCTGTCCAATAGGGTTTGTGACACACACACTGTCCATTGGGGTTTGTGACACCCACTCTGTCAAATGTGGTTTGTGAAACACACACTGTCCAGGGGAGTTTGTGTCACACAGGCTGTCCAGAAGGGTTTGTGACACACACACTGTCCAATGTGGTTTGTGACACACACACTGTCCCATGGTGTTTGTGACACACACACTGTCCAACGGTGTTTTTGACACACAGGCTGTCCAATGGGTTTTCTGACACACGCTGTCCAGGGGGTTTGTGACATACTATCCAGGGGGTTTGTGACACACACTTTCTAATGGGTTTTGTGACATACACAGTGTCCACAGGGGTTTGCAACACACACGCTGTCCAATGGGGCTTCTGACACACCCGCTGTCCAACGGGGTTTGTGACCCACACGCTGTCCAGGGGGTTTGTGACACACTCACTATCCTGGTGGGTATGTGACACACACGCTGTCCAATGGGGTTTGTCACACACACTCTGTCCAATGCTGTTTGTGACACACACACTGTCCAGGGGGTTTTGTGACACACACACTGTCCAATGGGTTTTGTGACACACACACTCTGTCCAATGGGGCTTGTGACACACATGCTGTCCAATGGGGTTCGTGACACACACGCTGTCCAGTGGGGTTTGTGACACACACAATGTCCCATGGGGTTTTTGACAAACACAGTGTCCACAGGTGTTTGTGACACACACGCTGTCCAATGAGGATTGAGACACACATACTCTGTCCAACGGGGCTTGTGATCCACACGCTGTCCAATGGGGTCTGTGATACACACGCTATCCTGGGGGTCTGTGACACACACACCATCCAGGGCAGTTTGTGACACACACAATGTCCAAAGGGGTTTCTCACACCCACTCTGTCCAATGGGGTTTGTGACACACACACTGTCCAGTGGTTTTGAGACACACACACTGTCCAATGGGGTTTGTCTCACAAGCTGTCTAATGGGGTTTGTGACACACACACTCTGTCCAATGGTGCTTCTGACACACATGCTGTCCAGTGGGGTTCGTGACACATAAGCTCTCCAGTGGGTTTTGTGACACACACACTCTGTCCAATGGGCTTGTAACACACACGCTTTCCAATGGTCTTTGTGACACACACTCTGTCCCATGCCGTTTGTGACAGACACACTTTCCATTGGGGATTATGACACACACACGATGTCCAATGGTGTTTGTGACATGCACACTGTCCATGGGTTTTTGTGACACACACGCTGACCAGTGGGGTTTGTGACACACTCGCTGTCCAATGGGGTTGTGACACACACACTGTCCAATGGGTATTGTTATACACACACGCTGTCCAATGGGGTTTGTGACACGCACATGCTGTCCAATGCGGTTTGTGAATCACATGCTGTCCACTGGGGATTGTGACACACATACTGCCCAATGGGGTTTGTGACACACACACTGTCCAATGGCGTTCGTGACACACACAGTGTCCACGGGGGTTTGTAACACACAAGCTGTCCAATGGGGTTTGCGACACACACACTCTCCAATGGGTATTGTTACACACACACGCTGTCCAATGGGGTTTGTGACACACACACTGTCCAATAGGGTTTGTGACACACACGCTGTCCAATGCGGTTTGTGACACACACACTCTGTCCCATGGGGTTTGTGACAGACACACTGTCCATTGGGGATTGTGACACACACACACTGTCCAACGGGGTTTGTGACACACAAACTGTCCAAAGGGCATTGTGACACACACGATGTCCAATGGGGTTTGTGACACAGACACTGTCCATGGGTTTTTGTGACACACACGCTGACCAGTGGGGTTTGTGACACAGACACTGTCCACTGGAGATTGTGACACACACACTGTCCAGGGGGGTTTGTGACAAACACACTGTCTAATGGCGTTCGTGACAGACAGTTTCCAGAGGGGTTTGTGACACACATGCTGTCCAATGGGGTTTGTGACACACACACTGTCCAATGGGTATTGTTATACACACACGCTGTCCAATGGGGTTTGTGACACACACATGCTGTCCAATGGGGTTTGTGACACACACACTATCCAATGAGGATTGTGACAAACACACGCTGTCCAACGGGTATTATGACACACACACTGTCTAATGGTGTTTATGCACATTGTTGCACATTGTGCAACGGGGTTTGTGACACACACGCTGTCCGATGGGGTTCGTGACACACACACTGTCCAGGGGGGTTTGTGACACACACTGTCCAATGGGGTTCGTGACACACACACTGTCCAGGGGGGTTTGTGACACACACTTTCCAATGGGGATTGTGACACGCACACTGTTAAATGGGGATTGTGACACACACACACTGTCCAATGTGGTTTCTGAGACACACGCGCTGTCCAGTGGCGTTCGTGACACACAGAGTGTGATGGGCGGTTTTTGCCACACACACTGGCCTACGGGGTTTGTTACACACACACTGTCCAATGGGGTTCGTGACATACACACGGTCCAACGGGGTTTGTGACACACACACGCTGTCCAAAGGTGATTATGACACAGACACGCTGTCCTATGAGGTATGTAACACGCACACTGTTCAATGGGGTTTGTGAAACACAGGCTGTCCAATGGGGTTTATGACACCCAGACTGTCTGAAGGGCTTTGTGGCACACACTGTCGAATGGGGATTGTGCCACGCACACTGTCCAGTGGGGATTGTGACATACACGCTGTCCAATGGGGTTTGTGACAAACATTCTGTCCATTGGGGTTTGTTACAAACACACTGTCCAATGGGGTTCATGACACACACTGTCCAATGGGGTTTGTGACAAACACGGTGTCCAATGGGGATTGAGAAACACAGGCTTTGCAATGGGTTTATGACACACAAGTTGTCCAATGGTGATCATGGCACACACACTGTCCAGGGGGGTTTGTGACACACACTGTCCAATGGGGATTATCGCACGCACGCTGTGCAATGGGGATTGTGACACACACACGCTGTCCAATGGGGTTAAAGACATACACAGTGTCCAATGGGGTTTGTGACACACACACTTTCTAATGGAGTTTGTGACACACGCACACTATCCTATGGGGTTTGTGACACGCGTACTCTATACAATGGGGTTTCTGACACACACTCATTCCAATAGTTTTTGTGATACTCACATGCAGTCCAATGGGGTTTGTTACACACACGCTGTCCAAATAGGATTGTGATACACAGGCTGTCCAATGGGGTTTATGACACACGCACTGTCTAATGGGTTTCGTGACACCCAGACAATATTCAATGTGATTTGTGACACACACACATTCCAATGGGGTTTGTGACACACACATGCATTCCAATGTGGTTTGTGACACACAAGCTGTCCAATGGGGATCGTGAAGCACACACTGTCCAGGGGGCTTTGTGACACACACACTGTCCAATGAGGTTTGTGACTACACAAGCTGTCCAATGGGGTTTGTGACACACATACTATCCATGGGGGTTTTGACAAACACTTTCCAATGGGTATTGTAACATGCACGCTGTCCATGGGGATTGTGACACACCAATGTTTTAAAATGGGGTTCGTGACACACACACTGCCCAGGAAGGTTTGTGACACACACTGTCCAATGGGGTTTGTGACACACACACAGTCCAATGGGTTTTGTGACACACACACTGTCAAATCGGGTTTTTGACACACACACTGTCTAATGGGGTTTGTGGCACACACACTGTCCAATGGGGTTTGTGACACACACACTGTCCGGGAAGTTTTGTGAAACACACTGTCCAATGGGGTTTGTGACACACACACTGTCCAATAGGGTTTGTGTCACACACTCTGTCCAATGGGGTTTGTGAAATGCACGCTGTCCAATGGGGATTTGGACACACACACTGTCCAATGGGGTTTGTGAAACACAGGCTTTCCAATGGGGTTTGTGACACACACGCTGTCCAATGGGGATTGTGACACACAAACGCTGTCCAATCGGGTTTATGACACACACACTGTCTAATGGGATTTGTGACACACACACTGTCCAATGGGTTTCTTGACATACACAGGGTCCATGGGGGTGTGTCACAAACACTGTCCAATGGGGATTGTGAAACACAGGCTGTCCAATGGGTTTTATTACACAGACACTGTCCAATGGGGTTTTTGACATACAAACGGTCCATGAGGGTGTGTCAGACACACTGTCCAATGTGGATTATGACACATACACACTATCCAATGGGGTTTGTGAAACACATACTATATCCAATGGGGTTTCTGACACACACACTCTCCAATACGGTTTGTGATACACACAAGCAGTCCAAACGGGTTTGTGACACACACGCTAAACAAAGGGGTTTTTGACACACACACTGTCCAGGCAGCTTTGTGACACACACTGCCCAATGGTGTTTGTGACATACACGCTGTCAAATGGGGTTTGTGACACATACACTCTGTTCAATGGGACTTGTGACACACACGCTGTCTAATGCGGTTCGTGACACACACGCTGTCTAGTTGGGTTTGTGACACACACACTGTCCAGTGCGGTTTGTGAAACACACACTGTCTATTGGGGTTTGTGACACCCACACGCTGTCCAATAGGGTTTGTGACACACACACTGTCCATTGGGGTTTGTGACACCCACTCTGTCAAATGTGGTTTGTGAAACACACACTGTCCAGGGGAGTTTGTGTCACACAGGCTGTCCAGAAGGGTTTGTGACACACACACTGTCCAATGTGGTTTGTGACACACACACTGTCCCATGGTGTTTGTGACACACACACTGTCCAACGGTGTTTTTGACACACAGGCTGTCCAATGGGTTTTCTGACACACGCTGTCCAGGGGGTTTGTGACATACTATCCAGGGGGTTTGTGACACACACTTTCTAATGGGTTTTGTGACATACACAGTGTCCACAGGGGTTTGCAACACACACGCTGTCCAATGGGGCTTCTGACACACCCGCTGTCCAACGGGGTTTGTGACCCACACGCTGTCCAGGGGGTTTGTGACACACTCACTATCCTGGTGGGTATGTGACACACACGCTGTCCAATGGGGTTTGTCACACACACTCTGTCCAATGCTGTTTGTGACACACACACTGTCCAGGGGGTTTTGTGACACACACACTGTCCAATGGGTTTTGTGACACACACACTCTGTCCAATGGGGCTTGTGACACACATGCTGTCCAATGGGGCTTCTGACACACCCGCTGTCCAACGGGGTTTGTGACACACACACTGTCCCATGGGGTTTTTGACAAACACAGTGTCCACAGGTGTTTGTGACACACACGCTGTCCAATGAGGATTGAGACACACATACTCTGTCCAACGGGGCTTGTGATCCACACGCTGTCCAATGGGGTCTGTAATACACACGCTATCCTGGAGGTCTGTGACACACACACCATCCAGGGCAGTTTGTGACACACACAATGTCCAAAGGGGTTTCTCACACCCACTCTGTCCAATGGGGTTTGTGACACACACACTGTCCAGTGGTTTTGTGACACACACACTGTCCAATGGGGTTCGTCTCACAAGCTGTCTAATGGGGTTTGTGACACACACACTCTGTCCAATGGCGCTTCTGACACACATGCTGTCCAGTGGGGTTCGTGACACATAAGCTCTCCAGTGGGTTTTGTGACACACACACTCTGTCCAATGGGCTTGTAACACACACGCTTTCCAATGGTGTTTGTGACACACACTCTGTCCCATGCCGTTTGTGACAGACACACTTTCCATTGGGGATTATGACACACACACGATGTCCAATGGTGTTTGTGACATGCACACTGTCCATGGGTTTTTGTGACACACACGCTGACCAGTGGGGTTTGTGACACACTCGCTGTCCAATGGGGTTTGTGACACACACACTGTCCAATGGGTATTGTTATACACACACGCTGTCCAATGGGGTTTGTGACACGCACATGCTGTCCAATGCGGTTTGTGAATCACATGCTGTCCACTGGGGATTGTGACACACATACTGCCCAATGGGGTTTGTGACACACACACTGTCCAATGGCGTTCGTGACACACACAGTGTCCACGGGGGTTTGTAACACACAAGCTGTCCAATGGGGTTTGCGACACACACACTCTCCAATGGGTATTGTTACACACACACGCTGTCCAATGGGGTTTGTGACACACACACTGTCCAATAGGGTTTGTGACACACACGCTGTCCAATGCGGTTTGTGACACACACACTCTGTCCCATGGGGTTTGTGACAGACACACTGTCCATTGGGGATTGTGACACACACACACTGTCCAACGGGGTTTGTGACACACAAACTGTCCAAAGGGCATTGTGACACACACGATGTCCAATGGGGTTTGTGACACAGACACTGTCCATGGGTTTTTGTGACACACACGCTGACCAGTGGGGTTTGTGACACAGACACTGTCCACTGGAGATTGTGACACACACACTGTCCAGGGGGGTTTGTGACAAACACACTGTCTAATGGCGTTCGTGACAGACAGTTTCCAGAGGGGTTTGTGACACACATGATGTCCAATGGGGTTTGTGACACACACACTGTCCAATGGGTATTGTTATACACACACGCTGTCCAATGGGGTTTGTGACACACACATGCTGTCCAATGGGGTTTGTGACACACACACTATCCAATGAGGATTGTGACAAACACACGCTGTCCAACGGGTATTATGACACACACACTGTCTAATGGTGTTTATGCACATTGTTGCACATTGTGCAACGGGGTTTGTGACACACACGCTGTCCGATGGGGTTCGTGACACACACACTGTCCAGGGGGGTTTGTGACACACACTGTCCAATGGGGTTCGTGACACACACACTGTCCAGGGGGGTTTGTGACACACACTTTCCAATGGGGATTGTGACACGCACACTGTTAAATGGGGATTGTGACACACACACACTGTCCAATGTGGTTTCTGAGACACACGCGCTGTCCAGTGGCGTTCGTGACACACAGAGTGTGATGGGCGGTTTTTGCCACACACACTGGCCTACGGGGTTTGTTACACACACACTGTCCAATGGGGTTCGTGACATGCACACGGTCCAACGGGGTTTGTGACACACACACGCTGTCCAAAGGTGATTATGACACAGACACGCTGTCCTATGAGGTATATAACACGCACACTGTTCAATGGGGTTTGTGAAACACAGGCTGTCCAATGGGGTTTATGACACCCAGACTGTCTGAAGGGCTTTGTGGCACACACTGTCGAATGGGGATTGTGCCACGCACACTGTCCAGTGGGGATTGTGACATACACGCTGTCCAATGGGGTTTGTGACAAACATTCTGTCCATTGGGGTTTGTTACAAACACACTGTCCAATGGGGTTCATGACACACACTGTCCAATGGGGTTTGTGACAAACACGGTGTCCAATGGGGATTGAGAAACACAGGCTTTGCAATGGGTTTATGACACACAAGTTGTCCAATGGTGATCATGGCACACACACTGTCCAGGGGGGTTTGTGACACACACTGTCCAATGGGGATTATCGCACGCACGCTGTGCAATGGGGATTGTGACACACACACGCTGTCCAATGGGGTTAAAGACATACACAGTGTCCAATGGGGTTTGTGACACACACACTTTCTAATGGGGTTTGTGACACACGCACACAATCCTATGGGGTTTGTGACACGCGTATTCTATACAATGGGGTTTCTGACACACACTCATTCCAATAGATTTTGTGATACTCACATGCAGTCCAATGGGGTTTGTGACACACACGCTGTCCAAATACGATTGTGACACACACGCTGTCCAATGGGGTTTGTGACACACAGACATGCTGTCCAATGGGTTTTGTGACACACACATGCAGTCCAATGGGGTTTGTGACACACACACTGTCTAAAGGGGTTTGTGACTCACCTGCTGTCCAATGGGGTTTGTGACACTCACACTGTCCATGGGTGTTTGTGACACACACAGTGTCCACAGTGGTTTGTGACACACACGCTGTCCACTGGAGATTGTGACACACACACTGTCCAGGGGGGTTTGTGACAAACACAATGTCTAATGGCGTTCGTGACAGACAGTTTCCAGAGGGGTTTGTGACACACACGCAGTCCAATGGGGTTTGTGACACACACATGCTGTCCAATGGGGTTTGTGACACACACACTGTCCAAGGGGGTTTGTGACTCAGCCGCTGTCCAATGGGGTTTTATGACACTCACACTGTCCATGGGTGTTTGTGACACACACGTGTCCAGTGGGCTATATGAAACACACACTGTCCAATGGGGTTTGTGAATCACATGCTGTCCACTAGGGATTGTGACACACATACTGCCCAATGGGGTTAGTGACACACACACTGTCCAACGGCGTTTGTGACACATAGAGTGTCCACGGGGGTTTGTAACACACACGCTGTCCAAAGGGGTTTGTGACACACACACTGTCCAATGGGTATTGTTACACACACTCTCTGTCCCATGGGGTTTGTGACAGACACACTGTCCATTGGGGATTGTGACACACACACACGCTGTCCAATGGAGTTTGTGTCACACACATTGTCCACAGGGGTTTGTGACACACACGTTGTCCAATGGGGTTTGTGACACACACACTGTCCAATGGGTATTGTTATACACACACGCTGTCCAATGGGGTTTGTGACACGCACATTCTATCCAATGCGGTTTGTGACACACACACTGTCCAAAAGGGTTTGTGACTCACCCGCTGTCCAATGGGGTTTGTGACACACACGTGTCCAATGGGCTATATGACGCACGCACTGTCCAATGGGATTTGTGAATCACATGCTGTCCACTGGGGATTGTGACACACATACTGCCCAAAGGGGTTTGTGACACACACACTGTCCAATGGCGTTCGTGACAGACACAGTGTCCACGGGGGTTTGTAACACACACGCTGTCCAAAGGGGTTTGTGACACGCACACTGTCCAATGGGTATTGTTACACACACTCTCTGTCCCATGGGGTTTGTGACAGACACACTGTCCATTGGGGATTGTGACACACACACACGCTGTCCAATGGGGTTTGTGACACACACACTGTCCAACGGGTATTGTTGCACACGCTCTCTGTCCCATGGGGTTTGTGACAGACACACTTTCCAATGGGTATTTTTAGACACACACGCTGTCCAATGGGGTTTGTGACACACACACTGTCCAATAGGTTTTGTGACACACACACTGTCCAAAGCGGTTTGTGGGACACACACTCTGTCCCATGAGGTTTGTGACAAACACGCTGTCCAATGGGGATTGTGACACACACACTGTGTCCAATGGGTCATGTGACTCACACGCTGTCCAGTGGGGTTTGTGACACACACGCGCCATCCAATGGGTTTTGTGAAACACACACTGTCCAATGGGGATTGTGACACACACACGCTGTCCAATGGGGTTCGTGACACACGCGCTGTCCATTGTGTTTAGTGACACACACACTGTCCAATGGGGTTTGTGACACACACACGCTTTCCAACGGTGTTTGTGATACACATGCTCTCCAATAGGTTTTGTGACACACACACTGTCCAATAGGGTTTGTGACACACATACACTATCCAATGGGGTTTGTGACACACACACTCTGTCCAATGGCGCTTGTGACACGCTGTGCAGTGGGGTTTGTGACACACACACAGTCCAATGGCGTTCATGACAGACCGTGTCCACGGGGGATTGTGACACACACGCTGTCCAATGGGGTTTGTTACACACACACTGTCCAATGGGTATTGTTACACACACACGCTGTCCAGTGCGGTTTGTGACACACACACTATGTCCCATGGGGTTTGTGACACACAAACAGTCCAATGAGGATTGTGTCACACACACTCTGTCCAGTGTTTCTTGTGACACACATGCTGTCCAATAGGGTTTGTGACATTCACACGCTATCCGGTGGGGTTTGTGACACACACATGATCTCCAATGGGTTTTGTGAAACACACACTGTCCAATGGGGATTGTGACACACACACGCTGTCCAATGTTGTTTGTGACACACACGCTGTCCAATGGGGTTTCTGACACACAGGATGGCCAATGGGGTTTGAGACACGTACACTGTACAATGGGGATTGTGACACACACACGCTGTCCAATGGTGTTTGTGACACGCATGTTCTCCAATAGGGTATGTGACACACACACTCTATCCAATGGGGTTTGTGACACACACACTGTCCAAAGGGCATTGTGACACACACGATGTCCAATGGGGTTTGTGACACAGACACTGTCCACTGGAGTTTGTAACACACACAGTGTCCACAGTGGTTTGTGACACACACGCTGTCCACTGGAAATTGTGACACACACACTGTCCAGGGGGGTTTGTGACAAACACACTGTCTAAGGGCGTTCGTGACAGACAGTTTCCAGAGGGGTTTGTGACACACATGCTGTCCAATGGGGTTTGTGACACACACACTGTCCAATGGGTATTGTTATACACACACGCTGTCCAATGGGGTTTGTGACACACACATGCTGTCCAATGGTGTTTGTGACACACACACTGTCCAATGAGGATTGTGACAATCACACACTGTCCAACGGGTTTTATGACACACACACTGTACAATGGGGTGTGTGACACACAGGCTCTCAAATGGGTTTTGTGACACACACACTGTCTAATGGGGTTTATGACACACACACTGTCCAACGTGTTTTGTGACACACATGCTGTCCAATGGGGTTCGTGACACACACACTGTCCAGGGGGGTTTGTGACACACACTGTCCAATGGGGATTGTGACACGCACACTGTTAAATGGGGATTGTGACACACACACACTGTCCATTGTTGTTTCAGAGACACACGCGCTGTGCAGTGGCGTTCGTGACGCACAGACTGTGATGAGTGGTTTTTGCCACACACACTGGCCTACGGGGTTTGTTACACACACACTCTCCAATGGGGTTCGTGACATACACACGGTCCAATGGGTATTGTTACACACACACACTGTCCAAAGGTGTTTGTGACACACAAACTGTCCAATAGGGTTTGTGACACACACGCTGTCCAAGGCGGTTTGTGACACACAGACTGTCCATTGGGGATTGTGACAAACACACACTGTCCAATGGGCTTTGTGACACACAAACTGCCCAAAGGGCATTGTGACACACACGATATCCAATGGGGTTTGTGACACGCACACTGTCCATGGGTTTTTGTGACACACACGCTGACCAGTGGGGTTTGTGACACAGACACTGTCCAATGGAGTTTGTGACACACACAGTGTCCACAGTGGTTTGTGACACACACGCTGTCCACTGGAGATTGTGATACACACACTGTCCAGGGGGGTTTGTGACAAACACACTGTCTAATGGCGTTCGTGACAGACAGTTTCCAGAGGGGTTTGTGACACACACGCAGTCCAATGGGTTTTGTGACACACAAACTGTCCAATGTGTATTGTTATACACACACGCTGTCCAATGGGGTTTGTGACACACACATGCTGTCCAATGGGGTTTGTGACACACACACTGTCCAAAGGGGTTTGTGATTCACCCGCTGTCCAATAGGGTTTGTGACACTCACGCTGCCCAGTGGCGTTTGTGACACACACGTGTCCAGTGGGCTATATGACACACACACTGTCCAATGGGGTTTGTGAATCACATGCTGTCCACTGGGGATTGTGACACACATACTGCCCAATGGGGTTTGTGACACACATACTGTCCAATGGCGTTCTTGACACATACGATGTCCAGTGGGTTTTGTGACACACACACTCTGTCCAATGGGCTTGTGACACACACGTTGTCCAATGCTGTTTGTGACACACACTCTGTCCCATGGGGTTTGTGACACACACACTGTCCAATGGGGTATACCACACACACTCTGTGAAATGGGGTTTCTGACATGGAAACTTTCCAATGGGGTTTGTGACACACACACCGTCCAATGGGGTCTGTAACACACACACGCTGTCCAATGGGGTTTGTGACACACACTGTCCAATGGGGTTTGCAACACGCACACTCTATCCAATGCGTTTTGTGACACATAGACTTTCCAATGGGGTTTGTGACACACACGATGTCCAATGGTGTTTGTGACACAAGCTCTGTCCAATGCGGTTTGTGACACACACACTGTCCTATGGGGTTTGTGACAGACACGCTGTCCAATGGATATTGTGACACACACACTCTGTCCAATGGCGCTTGTGACACACGCGCTGTCCAAAGGGGTTTGTGCACACACGCTGTACAGTGCGTTTTATGACACACATGCTGTCCAATAGGGGTTGTGACACACACACACTATACAGTGGGGTTTGTGACACATACATTTTCCATTGGTGTTTGTGACACACATGCACTGTCCAATGGGTTTTGTGACACACATGCTGTCCAATGGGGATTGTGACACACACAGGCTGTCCAATGGTATTTGTAACACGCATGCTGTCCAATGGGTCTTGTGACAAACACGCTGTCCAATAGGGTTTGTGACACACACACTGTCCCATGGGTTTTGTGACACACACACTGTCCAAAGGGTATTGTGACACACGCACATTGTCCAATGGGGTTTGTGACACACACACTGTCCAATCGGTATTGTGACACACACTCTGTCCAATGGGGTTCGTGACATAAACGCTGTCCAGTGGGGTTTGTGACACACACAGTGTCCACTAGGATTTGTGGCACACACCCTCTATCCAATGGAGTTTGTGACACACACACTTTCTAATGGGGTTTGTGACGCACAAGATATCCAATGGGTTTTGTGACACACACACTGTCCAATGGGGTTTGATACACACACACGCTGTCCAATGGTGATTTTGATACACATGCTGTCAAATGGGGTTTATGACACACACACGCTGTCCAATGGGGTTCGTGACACACACGCTGCCAAGTGGGTTTTGTGACACACACACTGTCCAATAGGGTTTGTGACACACAAACTCAATCCAATGGGGTCTGTGACACATACACTTTACAATGGGGCTTGTGACACACACACTCTGTCCAATGGGGCGTGTGACACACACACTGTCCAAAGGGGTTTGTGACACACACGCTTTCCAATTGGGTTTCTGACACGCACACTGTGCAGGGGTGTTTGTGACACATATTCTGTCCAGAGGTGTTACTGACACACACGCTGTCCAATGGGGTTTGTGACTACACACAATGTCCAAAGGGTTTGTGACACACACACACCGTCCAACGGGGTTTCTCACACACACTCTGTCCAATGGGGTTTGTGACACACACGCTGTCCAATGTGGATTGTGACAAACACGCTGTACAATGGGGTTTGTGACACATACACGCTGTCCAATGCGCTTTTGACACACACGCTGTCCTGTGGGGTCCATGACACAGACTCTGTCCAGTGAGGTTTGTGATACACACACTGTCCAACCGGGTTTGTGACACACATGCTGTCCAATGGGGACTGTGACACACACACTCTGTCCAATGGTGTTTGTAACACGCATGCTCTCCAATAGGTTTTGTGACACATCACTGACCAATATCATTTGTGACACACACACACTGTCCAATGGGGTTTCTGACACATACGCTGTCCAATGGGGATTGTGACACACACAGGCTGTCCAATATTGTTTGTAACACGCGTGCTGTCCAATGGGTTTTGTGACACACACGCTGTCCAATAGGGTTTGTGACACACACACGCTGTCCATTGGCTTTTGTGACACACACACTTCGTCCAATGGCTTTGTGACTCACACGCTGTCCAATGGTGTTTGTGAACACACACTCTGTCAAATGGGGTTTGCAACACGCACACTGTCCAAAAGGGTTTGTGACTCACACACTGTCCGATGGGGTTTGTGACAAGCACACTGTCCATGGGTGTTTGTCACACACACGTGTCCAGTGGGGTATATGACACACACACTGTCCAATGGGGTTTGTGAAACACATGCTGTCCACTGGGGATTGTGACACACATACTGCCCAAAGGGGTTTGTGACACACACACTCTCCAATGGGGTTTTTGACACACACGCTGTCCAATGCGGTTTGTGACACACACGCTCTGTCCCATGGGGTTCGTGACACAGACGCTGTCCAGTGGGGTTCATGACACACACTCTGTCCAGTGGGGTTTGTGACACACACCCTGTCCAATGGGGTTCGTGAGGCACACTCTCTCCAATGGAGATTCTGAGAAACGCACGCTGTCTATGTCCAATGGGGTTTGACACACATAATCTGTCCAATGGGGTTTAAGACACACACACTATGTCCAATGGTATTGTGACAAACGCACTGTAAATTGGGGTTTGTGACACACAGACGCTATCCTATGCGGTTTGTGACACATACACTTTCCAATGGGGTTTGTGACACACACACTCTGTCCAATGGGGCTTGTGACACACACACTGTCCAAAGGGGTTTGTGACACACACGCTTTCCAATTGGGTTTCTGACACGCACACTGTCCACTGCGTTTTATGACAAACGCTGTCCAATAGGTGTTGTGACACACACACTCTATACAATGGGGTTTGTGACACATACACTTTACAAAGGGGTTTTTGACACACACACTCTGTCCAATGGGGCATGTGACACACACACTGTCCAAAGGGGTTTGTGACACACATGCTTTCTAATTGGGTTTCTGACACGCACACTGTGCAGGGGTGTTTGTGACACAAACTCTATCCAGAGGGGTTTGTGACACACACAATCTCATATGGGGTTTGTGACACACACGCTGTCCAATGGTGATTTTGATGCACACACTGTCCAGGGCGGTTTGTGACACAAACAATGTGCAAAGGGTTTGTGACAGACACACTGTCCAACGGGGTTTCTCACACACACTCTGTCCAAATGAGTTTGTGACACACACTCTGTCCAATGTGGATTGTGACAAACACGCTGTCCAATGGGGATTGTGACACACACACGCTGTCCAATGGTGTTTGTAACACGCATGCTCTCCAATAGGTTTTGTGACACATACACTCTCCAATGGCATTTGTGACACACACACACTATACAATGGGTTTTGTGACACACACACTCTGTCCACTAGCGCTTGTGAAGCACACACTGTCCAATGGGGTTCGTGACACATACGCTGTCCAATGGTGTTTGTGACACACACTCTGTCCCATGGGGTTTGTGACACACATACTGTCCAACGAGAATTGTGACACACACGATGTCCAATGGGGTTTGTGACACGCACACTGTACATGGGTGTTTGTGACACACACGCTGTCCAGAGGGGTTTGTGACACACACACTCTCCAATGGGGTTTGTGAGACACGCTGTCCAATGATGATTTTGATGCACACACTGTCCAGGGCGGTTTGTGACACAAACAATGTGCAAAGGATTTGTGACAGACACACGCGCTTTCCAATGGGGATTGTGACACACTCATGCTGTCCAATGGGGTTCGTGACACACACGCTGCCCAGTGGGTTTTGTGACACACACACTGTCCAATAGGGTTTGTGACACACAAACTCTATACAATGGGGTTTGTGACACATACACTTTACAATGGGGTTTTTGACACACACACTCTGTCTAATGGGGCTTGTGACACACACACTGTCCAAAGGGGTTTGTGACACACACGCTTTCCAATTGGGTTTCTGACACGCACACTGCACAGGGGTGTTTGTGACACAAACTCTGTCTAGAGGGGTTTGTGACACACACACTCTCCAATGGGGTTTGTGAAACACACGATGTCCAATGGTGATTTTGATGCTCACACTGTCCAGGGGGGTTTGTGACACACACAATGTGCAAAGGGTTTGTGACAGACACACTGTCCAACGGGGTTTCTCACACACACTCTGTCCAATGGGGTTTGTGACACACACTCTATCCAATGCGGTTTGTCACACACACTCTGTCCAAATCAGTTTGTGACACTCACTCTGTCCAATGCGGATTGTGACAAACACGATGTACAATGGGTGTTGTGACACACACACTCTGTCCAATGGGCTTGTGACACACACGCTGTCCAGTGGGGTTCATGACACACAATCTGTCCAGGGGGGTTTGTGACACACACACTGTCCAACGCTGTTTGTGACACACACGCTGTCCAATGGGGATTGTGACACACACATGCTGTCCAATGGTGTTTGTGACACGCATGCTGTCCAATGGGTTCTGTGACACACAAACTGTCCAGGGGATTTTGTGACACAGACGCTGTCCAAATGGGTTTGTGACACACACACTCTGTCCAATGGGGTTCGTGACACACACGCTGTCCAGTTGGTTTTGTGACACACACAGTGTCCAATAGGGTTTGTGACACACACTCGCTATCCAATGGGGTCTGTGACACATACACTATCCAATGGCCTTCGTGTCACACACAGTGTCCACTGGGGTATGTTACACACACGCTGTCCAATGGAGTTTGTGACACACACACTCTGTCCAGTGGGCTTGTGACAAACACGCTGTACAATGGGGTTTGTGACACACACACTCTATCCAATGGGGTTTGCGAAACACACAAGCTATCCAATGCGGTTTGTGACACATACATTTTCCAATGGGGTTTGAGAAACACGCACTCTGTCCAATGGGCTTGTGACACACACGCTGTCCAGTGGCGTTTGTGACACACACTCTGTCCAGTGGGGTTTGAGACACACACACTGTCCAACGGGGTTTGTGACACACAAGC
This sequence comes from Columba livia, assembly GCF_036013475.1. Lineage (NCBI taxonomy): Eukaryota > Metazoa > Chordata > Aves > Columbiformes > Columbidae > Columba > Columba livia. The sequence continues at coordinate 3,180,876 of NW_027043008.1, forward strand.
TGTCCAATGGGGATTGTGACACACACGCTTTCCAATTGGGTTTCTGAAACGCACGCTGTGCAGAGGTGTTTGTGACACACACTCTGTCCAGAGGGGTTTGTGAGACAAACGCTGTCCAATGAAGTGTCTCACACACACACTGTCCAATGGGGTTTGTGACACACACACTCTGTCCAATGGGGCTTGTGACACACACACTGTCCAAAGGGGTTTGTGACACACACGATGTCCATTGGGGTTTGCGATACGCACACTGTCCATGGGTTTTTGTGACACACACGCTGTCCAAGGCGGTTTGTGACACACACACTGTCCATTGGGGATTGTGACAAACACACACTGTCCGATGGGGATTGTGACACACACCCTGTCCAGAGTGTTTTGTGACAAACACACTGTCTAATGCCGCTCGTGACAGACAGTGTCCACGGGGGATTGTGACACACATGCTGTCCCATGGGGTTTGTGACACACACTCTGTCCAATGGTATTGTGACAAACACGCTGCAAATTGGGGTTTGTTACACACACACGCTATCCAATGCTGTTTGTGACACACACATTTTCCTATGAGGTTTCTGACACACACACTGTCCAATGGGGTTTCTGACACAAACTTTGTCCAATGGGGTTTGTGACAAAAACACTGTACAATGGGTATTGTGACACACACACATTGTCCAATGGGGTTTGTGACACACACGCTGTCTAATGGGTTTTATGACATACACATTCTGTCCACTGGGGCTTGTGACACACACACTGTCCAGTGCGTTTTATGACACACACGCTGTCCAATAGGGGTTGTGACACACACACGCTATACAATGGGGTTTGTGACACATACATTTTCCAATGGGGTTTGTGACAGACACACACTGTCCCATAGGTTTTGTGACACACACGCTGTCCCATGGGGATTGTGACACACACAGCCTGTCCAATGGTGTTTGTGACACACACACTGTCCAAAGGGGTTTGTGACACACACCCTTTCCAATGAGGATTGTGACAGACACACTCTGTCAATGGGCTTGTGACAAACACGCTGTACAATGGGGTTTGTGACACACACACGCTATCCAATACGTTTTGTGACACATAGACTTTCCAATGGTGTTTGTGACACACACTCTGTCCAATGGGTTTTGTGACACACACACACTCCAGTGGGGATTGTGACACACACAGCCTGTCCAATGGTGTTTGTGACACACACACTGTCCAAAGGGGTTTGTGACACACACCCTTTCCAATGAGGATTGTGACAGACACACTCTGTCAATGGGCTTGTGACAAACACGCTGTACAATGGGGTTTGTGACACACACACGCTATCCAATGCGTTTTGTGACACATGGACTTTCCAATGGTGTTTGTGACACACACATGCTGTCCAAAGGGGTTTGTGACAAACACACTGTCCAAAGGGGTTTTTGGCTCACACGCTGTCCAATGGGGTTGTGACACGCACGCTGTCCATGGGTGTTTGTGACACAAACGCTGCCCAGTGGAGTATATGACACACACACTGTCCAATGGGGTTTGTGACACACACGCTGTCTACTGGGGATTGTGACACACACAATGTCCAAGGGTTTTGTGGCACACAAGCTGTAAAATGACGTTCGTGACACACACATTGTCCACGGGGGTTTGTGACACACAAGCTATCAAATGGGGTTTGTGACACACACACTGACCAATGGGGTTTGTGGCACGCACGCTGTCCAATGGGGTTTCTGACACACACACTCTGTCCCATGGGGTTTGTGACACACACACTCTGTCCAATGGATCTTGTGAGACACACGCTGTCCAATGGTATTCATGATACGCACGCTGTCCAGTGGGGTTTGTGACACACACACTGTCCAATGGGGATTGTGACACACACACGCTGACCAATGCTGTTTGTGACACACACGCTGTCCAATGGGGTTTGTGACACACACGCTTTCCAATGGGGATTGTGACACACACACTGTCCAAAGGGTTTGTGACACACACACTGTCCAACAGGGTTTCTCACACACACTGTCCAATGGAGTTTGTGACACGCACGCTGTCCAATGGGGTTTGTGACACACACGCTGTCCAATAGGGATTGTGACACACACACTGTCCAATTATGTTTGTGACCGACACACGCTGTCCCATGGGATTTGTGATACGCATGCTGTGCAAAGGGGTTTGTGAAACACACACTCTCTCCAATAGGGTTTGTGACAAACACACTGTACAATGGGGTATATCACACACATGCTGTCCAAAGGTGTTTGTGACACGCATGCTGCTCAATGGGTTTTGTGACACACAAACTGTCCAGGGGATTTTGTGACACAGACGCTGTCCATGTGGGTTTGTGACAAACACACACTGTCCAATGGGGTTAGTGACACACACACTGTCCAATGGCGTTCGTGTCACACACTGTGTCCTCGGCGGTTTCTGACACACACGCTATTCAGTGCATTTTTCTGACACACGCACTCTATCCAATGGGCTTGTGACACACACGCTGTCCAATGGGGATTGTGACAAACATGTTGTACAATGGGGTTTGTGACACACACACTCTGAACAATGGGCTTGTGACAAACACGCTGTACAATGGTTTTTTTGACACACACACGCTATCCAATGCGGTTTGTGTCACATACACTTTCCAGTGGGGTTTGTGACACACACGCTGTCCAGTGGGTTTTGTGACACACACACTCTGTCCAATGGGCTTGTGACACACACGCTGTCCAATGTGGCTTGTGACACACACGCTGTCCAACCGGAATTGTGACTACACACACGCTGTCCAGTGGGGTTTGTGACACACACATTGTTCAAAGGGGTTTGTGACACACACGCTGTCCAATGTTGTGTGTGACACACACTCAATGTCCAATGGGGATTGTGACACACACACGCTGTCCAGTGGGGTTTATGAAAACACACTCTCCAATGGGATTTGTGACACACACACTCTGTCCAATAGGGTTTGTGACACACACACTGTCCAATTTGGTTTTGAAACACACGCTGTCCACTGGGGATTGTGACACACACACTGTCCATGGGTGTTTGTGACACACACGCTGTCCAGAGGGTTTTGTGACACACACACTGTCCAATTTGGTTTTGACACACACACTGTCCACTGGGGATTGTGACACACACATTGTCCATGGGTGTTTGTGACACACACGCTGTCCAGTGGCGTTTGTGACACACACACTCCGTACAATGGGTCTTGTGACACACATGCTTTCCAATGGGGTTTGTGAACACACATGCTTTCCCCTGGGTTTTGTGACACACACACTCTGTCCAATGGGCTTGTGACACACACGCTGTCCAATGGTGTTTGTGACACACACACAGTCCAATGGGGATTGTGACACACACACGATGTCCAATGGGGATTGTGACACACACACTGCCCAAAGGTTTTGTGACACACACGCTTTCCAATGGGGTTCGTGACACGGACACTGTCCATGAGTGTTTGTGACAGACACGCTGTCCAGTGGGGTTTTGACACACATGCTGTCCACTGGGGATTGTGACACAGACACTGTCCAGGGGAGTTTCTGACACACACACGCTGTCCAATGGGTATTGTTACACACACACGTTGTCCAATAGGGTTTGTGATACACACACTCTGTCCAATGGAGTTCGTGACACATAGGCTGTCCAGTGGGTTTTGTGACACACACACTCTGTCCAATGGGCTTCTGACATACACGCTGTCTAATGGTGTTTGTGAGACACACTCTGTCCGATGTGGTTTGAGACACACACCCGCTGTCCAATGGGGTTTCTGACAAACACGCTGTACAATGGGGTGTGTGACACACACACTCTGTCCAGTGGGGTTTGTGACACACACGCTGTCCAATGGGGACTGTAATAAACATGCTGTCCAATAGGGTTTGTGACATACACACTCTGTCTAATGGGTCTTGTGATACACTCGCTCTCCAATGGGGTTCGTGACACACACGCTGTCCGGTGGGTTTTGAGACACACACAATGTCCAATAGTATTTCTGACACACACACGCTATCCAATGGGGTATGTGACACACACACTGTCCAATGGGGATTGTGACACACACACGTTGTCCAATGGTGTTAATGACACACACGCTGTAACATGGGGTTTATGATAGAGACACTGTCCAGTGGGGATTGTGACATACAAACTGTCCAAAAGGGTTTCTGACACACAAACGCTATACAATGGGGTTTGTGACACGCACACTTTCTCATGGGGTTTGTGACACACACACACGATCCAATGGGTTTTCTAACACTCTAACTTTCCTCTTGGGATTTTCACACACACACACTCTGTTCACTGGTGTTTGTGACACACACGCTGTGCAATGGGGTTTGTGACACAGAAGCTGTCCAATGGGGATTGTGACATACACACGCTATCCAATGGGGTTTGTGACACGCACACTTTCCAATTGGTTTTGTGACACACACACTTTCCAATGGATATATGACACACACATGCTGTCCCATGGGGTTTGTGACACACACGCTGACCAACTGGGTTTGTTACAAACACATTGTCCAATGGGGTTCGTGACACACACGCTATCCAATGGGGTTTGTGACAAAAACACTTTCCAGTGGGGTTTGTGACACAAAAACGCTGTCCCTTGGGGTTTGTGACACACACGCTGAACAATTGGGTTTGTTACACAAACACTGTCTAATGGGGTTTGTGACACAAACACGCTGTCCAATGGGGATTCTGACACACACACGCTGTCCAAGGCAGTTTGTGACACACACAATCTGTCCAGTAGGGTTTTTGACACAGACGCTGTCCAGTGGGGATTGTGACACACACGCTGTCCAGTGGGGATTGTGACACACACACTCTGTCCAATTGTTCGTGTGACACACATGCTGTCCAATGGGGTTCGTGACACACACTCTGTCCAGTGGGGTATGTGACAAATACACTGTCCAATAGGGTTTGTGACACACACACGCTATCCAATGGGGTTTGTGAACACACTCTTTCTAATGGGGTTTGTGACACACACGCTATCCAATCGGTTTTCTGACACGCACACTTTCCTATGGGGATTGTGACACACACACTCTGTCCACTGGTGTTTGTGACACACACGCTGTGCAAAGGGGTTTGTGATACAGACGCTGTCCAATGGGGACTGTGACATTCACACGCTATCCCATGGGGATTGTGACACAGACGCTGTCCAATGGGGATTGTGACATACACATGCTGTCCCATGGGGTTTGTGACACACGCGCTGAGCAGGAGGGTTTGTGATAAACACACACGTTGTCGAATGGGCTTGTGACACACACGCTGTCCAACAGTGTTTGTGAAAACACTCTGTCACATGGGGTTCGTGACACACCCGCTGTCCAATGGAGTTTGTGACACACACACACTGTCCAATGGGGATTGTGACACACACACGCTGTCTAATGGGGTTTATGACACACACGCTGTCCATTGAGGTGTGTGACATACACACTCAGTCCAATGGGGTTTGTGACACACACACTGTCCATTGGGGATTGTGACAATACACACGCTGTCCAATGGGGTTTGTGACACACACACTGACAAGGAGGGTTTGTGACACACACACGCTGTCTAATGGGGTCTGTGACACACACAATCTGTCCAACGGGGTTAGTGACACACACGCTGTCCAATGGGGATTGTTACACAGACGCTGTCCAATGGGGTTTGTGACACACACTCTGACCATGAGGGTTTGTGACACACACACACCATCCAATGGGCTTGTGACACACACAATGTCCAATAGTGTTTGTGACACACACGCTGTCCAATGCGATGTGTGACACACACACCATGTCCAATGGGGTTTATGAGACAAAGGCTGTGCAATGGGGATTGTGACAAACAAGCTGTCCAATGGGGTTTGTGACACACACACACTGTCCAATGGTGTTTGTGACACACACGCTGTCAAATGGGGTTTGTGACACACACAGAGTGAAATGAAGATTGTAACACACACACGATATTCAATGGTGTTTGTGACACGCATGCTGTCCAATGGTTTTTGTGACACACGCTCTGTCCAATGGGGATTGTGACACATACACTTTCCAGTGGGGTTTGTGACACACACACTCTGTCCAATGGGGTTTGTGACACACACACACTGTCCAATGGGGTTTATGACACACACACTGTCCAAGTGGGTGTGTGACACACACACTCTGTCCAAGGGGGTTTGTGACACACACGCTTTCCAATGGGGATTGTGACAACAACGCTGTCCAATGGGGTTTGTGAGACAGACACTCTGTCCAAAGGGTCTTGTGACACACACGCTGCCCAAAGGGGTTCGTGACACACAAGTTGTCGAGTGGGGTTTGTGACACACACAAGGTCCAATAGGGTTTGTGCACCACACACCGTATCCAAAGGGGTTTGTGACATACACACGATGTGCAATGGTGTTTGTGACACGCATGCTGTCCAATGGGTTTTGTGACACACACGCTGTCCAATGGGGTTCGTGACACACACGCTGTCCAGTGGGGTTTGTGACACACACACTATCCAATAGTGCTTGTGACACACACTCTGTCCCATGGTGTTTGTGACACACACACTGTCCAATGGGGATTGTGACACACACACTCTGTCCTATGGGGTTTGTGACACACACACTGTCCTAAGTGGTTTGTGACACGCACACTGTCCAATGGGGTTTCTGACACACACAATCTGTCCAATGGGGTTTGTGACACACACGCTGTCCTATGGGGATTGTGACATACACACTATCCAATAGGGTTTGTGACACACACACGCTATCCAAAGGGGTTTGTGACACGCACACTTTCTAAAGGGGTTTGTGACACACACATGCTATCCAATGCGGTTTGTGACACACACACTTTCCAGTGGGGTTTGTGTCACACAGACGTTGTGCCATTGGGTTTTAACACACACGCTGACCAATGGGGTTTGTTACACACACACTGTCTAATGGGGTTTGTGACATACACACGCTATCCAATGGGTTTTGTGACACGCACACTTTCCGATGGGGTTTGTGATATACACACTTTCCAAAGGGTTTTGTGACACACACAGGCTGTCCCATGGGGTTTGTGACACACACGCTGACCAATTGGTTTTGTTACACAAACACTGTCCAATCGTTTTTGTGACACGCTGTCAAATGGGTTTTGTGACACCAACTCTGTCCAATGGGCTTGTGACACACACGCTGTCCAGTGGTGTTTGTGACACACACACTGACCAGGAGGGTATGTGACACACACACGCTGTCCAATAGTGTTTGTGAGACAAACTCTGTCGCATGGGGTTTGTGACACACACACACAATCTCACACACTCACATCTCACAATGGAGATTGTGACACACACACGATGTCCCATGGTGATTGTGACACGCATGCTGTCCAATGCGGATTGTAACACACACGCTGTCCAATGGGGATTGTGACACACACAATGTCCAATGGGGTTTGTAACACACACACGATGTCCAATGGCGTTTGTGACACGGATGCTGTCCAAAGGGGTTTTTGACACACACACTTTCAATGGGGTTTGTGACACACACTCTTTCCAATGGGGTTTGTGGACACACACACACTGTCCAAGGGTGTTTGTGAAACACACGCTGTCCAATGGGGTTTGTGACACACACACTGTCCAATGGAGATTGTGACACACACACGCTGTCCAATGGGGTTTGTGACACACACACTGTCCAAAGGGGTTTGTGACAAACACGCTGTCCAATGGGGTTTATGACACACACGCTGTCAAATGGCGTGTGTGACTTGCACACTCTATCCAGTGGGGTTTGTGACACACACGCTGTCCAACGGTTATTTTGACAAACACGCTGTCCAATGGGGTTTGTGACACACACACACTGTCCAATGCTGTTTGTGACACACAAGCTGTCCAATGGGGTTTGTGAAACTCACACTGTGCAACGAGGATTGTGACACACACACGCTGTAAAATGGGGTTTGTGAAACGCATGCTGTCCAATGGGTTTTGTGACACACGCTCACTGTCCAATGGGTATTGTGACACACACACGCTGTAAAATGGGGTTTGTGAAATGCATGCTGTCCAATGGGTTTTGTGACACACACACACTGTCCAATGGGTATTGTGACACACACACGCTCTAAAATGGGGTTTCTGACACACATGCTGTCCAATGCTAGTTGTGACGCGGATGCTGTCCAAAGGGGTTTGTGACACACACACTGTCCAATGGGTTTTGTGACACACACACCATCCAATGGGGTTTCTGACACACATGCTGTCCAATGGTGTTTGTGACACGGATGCTGTCCTAAGGGGTTTGTGACACACACACTGCCCAATAGGGTTTGTGACACACACTCTTTCCAGTGGGGTTTGTGGACACACAAACACTGTGCAATGGTGTCTGTGAAACACACGATGTCCAATGGGGATTGTGACACACACGCAGTCCAATGGGGATTGTGAAACGCACACTGTCCAGTGGGTTTTGTCACACACACTCTGTCCAACGGGGATTGTGACACACACACTCTGTCCAGTTGTGTTTGTGACACACACGCTGTCCAAATGTGTTCGTGACACACATGCTGTCCAGTGGGGTTTGTCACACACACTCTGTCCAACGGGAATTGTGACACACACACGCTGTCCAATGGGGTTTGTGACACACCCACTGTCCAAAGGGGTTTGTGACACACACATTATCCAATGAGGTTTGTCACACACACAATCTGTACAATGGTGTTTGTAACACAAATGCTGTGCAATGGGGTTTGTGACACAGACCCTGTGCAATGGGGATTGTGACATACACACTATCCAATAGGGTTTTATAACACACGCGCGCTATCCAAAAGGGTTTTTGACAAGCACACTTTCTTAAGGGGTTTGTGACACACACACGGTATCCAATGGGGTTTGTCAGACACAGTCTATCCAATGGGGTTTTCTTGCACACACACTGTCCATTGGGGATTGTGACACACACGTTGTCCAATGGGGTTTGTGACATTCACACGCTGTCCCATGGGGATTGTGAAAAACACACGCTGTCCAATGGGGTTTGTGCCACACACGCTGACCAATTGGGTTTGTTAAACACACACTGTCTAATGGGTTTTGTGACACATACACGTTGACCAAAGTTGTTTGTGACACGGATGCTATCCAATCGCTTTTGTGACACACACGTTGACCAATAGGATTTGGGACACACAAACTGTCCAACAGTGTTTGTGAAACACATTCTGTCCCATCGGGTTTGTGACACACACACTTTCCAATGGGGATTGTGACACACACACGCTGTCCAATGGGGTTTGTGACACACATAATGTCCAAAGGGGTTTGTGACACACACTTGGACCAATGCGGTTTGTGACACACACACACTGTCCAATGGGGTTTGTGACACACATAATGTCCAAAGGGGTTTGTGAGACACACACTTTCCAATTGGTATTGAGACACACACACGCTGTCCAAAGGGGTTTGTGACACACACGCTGTGTAATGGGGTTTGTGACATATACACGCTATCCCATGGGGTTCGTGACACAGACGTTGTCCAAAGGGATTGTGACATACACACGCTATACAATGGGGTTTGTGACACGCACACTTTCCAATGGGGTTTGTGACACACACTCTCCAATGGGTTTTGTGACACTCACACGCTGTCCCATGGGGTTTGTGACACACACACTGACCAGGAGGTTTTGTGACACACACACGCTGTCGAATGGGCTTGTGACACACACGCTGTCCAATAGTGTTTGAGAAACACACTCTGTCGCATGGGGTTTGTGGCACACACACTGTCCAATGTAGATTGTGACACACACATGCTATCCAATGGGGTTTGTGACACGCATGCTGTCCAATGGGTTCTGTGACAAACGCTCAGTCCAGGAGGGTTTGTGACCCCCACTCTTTCCACAGAAATTGCGACACACACACTGTCCAACGGGGATTGTGACACACACACTGTCCAATGGGCTTCCTGACACACACACTGTCTGAAGGGGTTTGTGACATACACGCTGACCAATGGGGTTTGTGACACACACACACTGTCCAATGGGGATTGTGAAACACACACGCTGTCCAGTTGGGTTTATGACACACACGCTGTCCAGTGGGGTGTGTGTCATACACACTCTATCCAGTGGGTTTTGTGACACACACGCTGTCCAATGCGGATTGTGACAAACACGCTGTCCGATGGTGTTTGTGACACGCATGCTGTCCAATGGGTTCTGTGACAAACGCTCAGTCCAGGAGGGTTTGTGACCCCCACTCTTTCCACAGAAATTGCGACACACACACTGTCCAATGGGGATTGTGACACACACACTGTCCAATGGGCTTCCTGACACACACACTGTCCGAAGGGGTTTGTGACAAAAACGCTGTCCAATGGGGTTTGTGACACGCACACACTGTCAAATGGGGATTGTGAAAAACACACGCTGTCCAATGGGGTTTATGACACACACGCTGTCCTATGGGGTGTGTGTCATACACACTCTATCCAGTGGGTTTTGTGACACACACGCTGTCCAATGCGGATTGTGACAAACACGCTGTCCGATGGGGTTTGTGACACACACACACTGTCCAATGGTGTTGGTGACACACACACTGTCCAATGGGGTTTGTGACACACACACTGTCCAGTGGGTTTTTGTAACATATACACTCTGTCCAATGGGGATTGTGACACACACGCTGTCCAACGGGGTTCATGAGACACACACTGCCAATAGGGTTTGTGACACACACACTCTGTCCAATGGGGATTGTGAAACACACACATTGTCCAATGGGGTTGTGAAACGCTCGCTGTCCAATTGAGATTGCGACACACACAAGCTGTCCCATGGTGTTTGTGACACGCGTGCTGTCCAGTGGTTTTTGTGAAACACACGCTGTCCAATGGGGTTTGTGACACACACTGTGTCCAATGGGGATTGTGACACAAACACGCTTTCCAATGGTGTTTGTGACACAAACACTGTCCAATCGGTTTTGTAACACACACACTGTCCAGGGCGGTCTGTGACACACACGCTGTCCAGTGGGGTTTGTCACACACTCTGTCCAACGGGGACTGTGACACACACACGCTGTTCAATGGTGTTTGTGACACACACACTCTGTCCAATGGTGCTTGTGACACACACGCTGTACAATGGGGTTTATGACACACACGCTGTACAATGGGGTTTGTGACACACACACTTTCCAAAAGGGTTTGTGACACACACACTGACCAGGAGGGTTTGTGACACACACACGCTGTCCAATGCGTATTGTGAAACACACGCTGTCCAATAGTGTTTGTGAAACACATTCTGTCCCATGGGGTTTGTGACACACACACACTGTCCAATGGGGTTTATGACACACACGCTGTGCACTGGGGTGTGTGACACACACACACTGTCTAATGGGGTTTATGACACACACGCTGTCCAATGGGGTGTGTGACATGCACACTCTGTCCAATGGGGTTTGTGACACATACGCTGTCCAATGGTTATTGTGACAAACACGCTGTCCAATGGGGTTTATGACACACACACACTGTCCAATAGAGTTTGTGACACACACGCTGTCAAATGGGGTTTGTGACACACACACTGTGAAATTAGGATTGTGACACACACACTCTGTCCAAATGTTTTTGTGACACGCATGCTGTCCAATGGGTTTTGTGACACACGCTCTGTCCATGGGGGTTTGCGACACCCACTCTTTACAATGGTAATTGTGACCATACTCTTTCCAATGGTAATTGTGACACACACAGTGTCCAATGGGGCTTGTTACACACACTCTGTCCAATGGGGACTGTGACACACACACGCTGTCCAATGGTGTTTGTAACACACACACTCTGTCCAATGGTGCTTGTGACACACACGCTGTCCAGTGGGTTTTGAGACACACACACTCTGTCCAATGGGATTGTGACACACACGCAGTCCAATAGTGTTTGTGACTACACACGCTATCCAATGGGGTTTCTGACATACACACACTATTCAATGGGGTTTGTGACACACACGCTGTCCAATGGGGATTGTGACACAGACACTGTCCAATGGGGACTGTGACATACACGATATCCAAAAGGTTTTGTGACACGCACACTTTCTAAAGGGGTTTGTGACATACACACGATATCCAATGGGGTTTGTGTCACACACGCTGTCCAATAGAGATTGTGACAAACACTCTGTCCAATGGGGTTTGTGATACACAAACGCTGTCCAATGGGGATTGTGACACACACACTTTCTCCCATGGGGTTTGTGACACTCACACTGTCAAACAGAGACTGTGACACACACACGCTGTCCATTGGGGTTTGTGTCACACACGCTGTCCAATAGAGATTGTGACAAACACTCTGTCCAATGGGGTTTGTGATACACAAACGCTGTCCAATGGGGATTGTGACACACACACTTTCTCCCATGGGGTTTGTGACACTCACACTGTCAAACGGAGACTGTGACACACACACGCTGTCCATTGGGGTTTGTGACACACCCGCTGTCCATTGAGGTTTGTGACACACACAATCTGTCCAATGTGGTTTGTGACACACACGCTGTCCAATGGGGATTGTGAAACACCCGCTGTCCAATGGGTTTTGTGACACACACCCTGTCCAATGGGTTTCGTGACATACACACTGTCCAGTGGGGTTTGTTGCACACACACTGTCCAGTAGGGTTTGTGACACACACACGCTATCCAAGGGGGTTTCTGCCACACCCATTTTCTAATGGGGTTTGTGACACACACGATATGCAAAGGGTTTTGTGACACACACAGTGTCCAATCGGGATTGTGACACACACACGCTGTCCAATGGGGTTTGTGACACAGACGTTGTCCAACGGGTATTGTGACACACACGCTGGTCAATGGTGTTTGTGACACACGCACTGTCTAATAGATTTTGTGACACATACACTGTCCTATGGGGATTTTGACACACACACTCTGTCCAATGGTGTTTGTGACACACATGCTGTGCAATAGGGTTTGTGACACAGACACTGTCCAATGGGATTGCGATATACACACGCTCTCCCATGGGGTTTGTGACAAAGATGCTGTCCAATGGGGACTGTGACATACACACGCTATCCAATGGGGTTTGTGACACGCACACTTTCCAATGGGGTTTGTGACACGCTGTCAAATGGGTTTTGTGACACAAACTCTGTCCAATGAGCTTGTGAAACACATGCTGTCCAATCGCATTTGTGACACACACACTGACCAGGAGCGTTTGTGACACACTCACACAGTCCAATGGGATTGTGACACACAAGCTGTCCAATAGTGTTTTTCAAACACACTCTGTTCCATGGGGTTTGTGACACACACACAGTCAAATGGAGACTGTGACACACACACGCTGTCCAATGGGGTTTGTGACACACACGCTGTCTAATGGGGTTAGTGACACAGACGCTGTCGTGTGGGGTTTGTTATACACACACTTTCAAATGGGGTTTGTGACACACACGCTATACAATGGGTTTTGTAACACACACACTGTCCAATGGGATTGTGACACACACACGATGTCCAATGGTGTTTGTGACACACATGCTGTCCAATGGGGTTTGTGAAACACAGACACTGTCCAATGGGGATTGTGACACACACACGCTGTCCAATGGGGTTTGTGACACAGATGTTGTCCAATGGGGATTGTGACAAACACGCTGGTCAATGGTGTTTGTGACACACGCACCGTCCAATAGGGTTTGTGACACACACACGTTATCCAACGGGTTTTGTGACACATACACTGTCCTATGGGCATTGTGACACACACACTCTGTCCAATGGTGTTTGTGATACACATGCTGTGCAATGGGGTTTGTGACACAGACACTGTCCAATTGGATTGTGATATACACAGGCTGTCCCATGGGTTTTGTGACACAGACGCTGTCCAATGGGGACTGCGACATACATACGCTATGCAATGGGGTTTGTGACACGCACACTTTCCAATGGGGTTTGTGACACGCTGTCAAATGGGTTTTGTGACACAAACTCTGTCCAATGAGCTTGTGACACACACTCTGTCCAATGGCATTTGTGACACACACACTGACCAGGAGCGTTTGTGACAACCTCACGCTGTCCAATGGGCGTGTGATAAACAAGCTGTCCAATAGTGTTTGTCAAACACACTCTGTTCCCTGGTGTTTGTGACACACACACTGTCCAATGGAGATTGTGAAAGACACACGCTGTCCAATGGTATTTGTGACACATACGCTGTCCAATGGGGTTTGTGACACAAACGCTGTCCAATGGGTATTGTGACATGCACACTATCCAATAGGGTTTGTGACACGCACAAGCTATCCAAAGGGGTTTGTGACACACACACGCTATCTAATGGGGTTTGTGACAGACAAACTGTCCATAGGGGGTTGTGACACACACGCTGACCAATGGGGTTTGTTACACACACACTGTTTAATGGGATTTGTGACACACACACGCTGTCCAATGGTGTTTGTGACATACACGCTGTGCAATGGGGTTTGTGAAATTCACACGCTGTCCCATGGGGTTTCTGACACAGACGTTGTCCAATGGGGATTGTAACATACACACGCTATGCAATGGGGTTTGTGACACGCACACTTTCCAAAGGTGTTTGTGACACACACACTTTCCAATGGGTTTTGTGACACACACACACTATCCTATGGTGTTTGTGACACACACGCTGACCAATTGGGTTTGTTACACACACACTGTCCAATGGTGTTTGTGACAAGCTGTCAAATGGGTTTTGTGACACAAACTCTGTCCAATAGACTTGTGACACACACGCTGTCCAATGGGGTTCGTGACACACACGCTGTCCAGTGGGGTTTGTGACACACAGACTGTCCAGTGGGGTTTGTGACACACAGACTTTCTAATGGGGATTGTGACACGCGCACGCTGCCCAATGGGTTTGTCATACCCACTCTGTCCAATGGGGTTTGTGACACAGACGCTGTGTAATGGGGATTGTGACATACACACTATCCAATACGGTTTTGTGACACACACACGCTATCAAATGGGGTTTGTCACACACACTCTGTCCAATGGAGTTTTGTTGCACACACACTGTCCAATGGGGATTGTGACACACACGTTATCCAATGGGGTTTGTCACACAAACACTTTCCAGTGGGGTTTGTGACACACACACGCTGTCCCATTGGGTTTGTGTCACACACGCTTACCAATTGGGTTTGTTAAACACACACTGTCTAATGTGGTTTGTGACTCACACACGCTGACCAAAGGTGTTTGTGACACGCATGCTATCCAATGGCTTTTGTGACACACACGCTGTCCAATAGGGTTTGGGACACACAAACTGTCCAATAGTGTTTGTGAAACACATTCTGTCCCATCGGGTTTGTGACACACACACTGTCCAATGATGATTGTGACAAACACGCTGTCCAATGGGGTTTGTGACACACACTCTGTCCAATGGGGTTTGTGACACACAAACACAGTCCAATGGGGAATATGACACACACACGCTGTCCAATGGGGTTTGTGACACAGACGTTGTCCAATGGGGATTGTGACACACACGCTGGTCAATGGTGTTTGTGACACACGCACTGTCCAATAGGGTTTGTGACACACACATGCTATCCAACGGGTTTTGTGACACATACACTGTCCTATGGGGATTGTGACACAGACACTCTGTCCAATGGTGTTTGTGACACACATGCTGTGTAATGGGGTTTGTGACACAGACACGGTCCAATGGGATTGCGATATACACACGCTGTCCCATGGGGTTTATGACACACACACTTTCCAATGGGGTTTGTGACACGCTGTCTAATGGGTTTTGTGACACAAACTCTATCCAATGCGCTTGTGAAACACACGCTGTCCAATGGCATTTGTGACACACACACTGACCAGGAGCGTTTGTGACACATTCACGCAGTCCAATGGGCTTGTGACACACAAGCTGTCCAATAGTGTTTTTCAAACACACTCTGTTCCATGGGGTTTGTGACACACACACTGTCAAATAGAGATGGTGACACACACACGCTGTGCAACGGGGTTTGTGACACAGACACTGTCCAAAGAGGTTTGTGACACAGACGCTGTCCAATGGGGTTACTGAGACACACACACTGTCCAATGGGAATTGTGACACACACACGCTGTCCAAAGAGGTTAATGACACACACGGTCTTATGGGGTTTGTGACACACATACTCTGTCCAATGGGGTTTGTGACAGACACGCTGTCCTATGGGGATTGTGACAAACTCGCCTTCGAGTGGGGTTTGTGACACACACACTCTATGCAGTGGGTCTTGTGACACACACGCTGTCTAATGGGGTTCGTGACACACACGCCATCGAGTGGGGTTTGTGAAACACACTTTGAAATGGGGTTTGTGACACATACGCTATACAATGGGTTTTGTAACACACACACTGTCCAATGGGGATTGTGACACACACACGATGTCCAATGGTGTTTGTGACACACATGCTGTCCAATGGGGTTTGTGACACAGACGATGTCCAATGGGGATTGTGACAAACACGCTGGTCAATGGTGTTTGTGACACACGCACTGTCCAATAGGGTTTGTCACACACACACAGAATCCAATGGGTTTTGTGACACATACACTGTCCTATGGGGATTGTGACACACACACTCTGTCCAATGGAGATTGTGACACACACACGCTGTCCAATGGGGTTTATAACACACACACGCTGTACAATGGAGTTTATGACACACACGCTGTACAATGGGGTTTGTGACACACACACGCTATCCAATGGGGTTTGTGACACACACACTGTCCAGTGGGGTTTGTGATACAGACACTGTGCAATGGGGATTGTGACATACACACTGTCCAACAGGGTTTGTGACACACACACGCTATCCAATGGGATTTGTGACATGCACAATTTCTCATGGGGTTTGTGACACACACACTATCCGATGGGGATTGTGACACACACACAATGTCCAGTGGTGTTTGTGACACACACACTGTCCAATGGGGTTTGTGACACAGATGCTGTCCAATGGGGAATGAGACATACACACTACCCAAAAGGGTTTATGACACGCACACTTTCTAAAGGGGTTTGTGACATACACACGATATCCAATGGGGTTTTTGTCATACACGCTGTCCAATAGGGATTGTGACAAACACGCTGTCCAATGGGGTTTGTGACACACACGCTGTCCAATGGCGTTTGTGACACACACAATCTGTCCAATGTGGTTTGTGAAACACATGCTGTCCAATGTGGATTGTGAAACACACGCTGTCCAATGGGTTTCGTGACAGACACACTGTCCATTGGGGTTTGTGGCACAGACACTGTCCAATAGGGTTTGTGACACACACACGCAATCCAATGGGGTTTGTGACACACTCACTTTCTAATGGGGTTTGTGACACACACAGTATACAACGGGTTTTGTGACACACACACTGTCCAATGGGGATTGTGACACACACACGCTGTCCAATGGGGTTTGTGACACAGACGTTGTCTAATGGGGATTGTGACACAGACACTGTCCAATGGGATTGCGATATACACACGCTGTCCCATGGCTTTTGTGACACAGAAGCTGTCCAATGGGGACTGTGACATACACACGCTATCCAATGGGGTTTGTGACACGCACACTTTCTAATGGTATTTGTGACACGCTGTCAATTGGGTTTTGTGACACAAACTCTGTCCAATGAGCTTGTGACACACACGCTGTCCAAGGGCATTTGTGACACACACACTGTCCAGGAGCATTTGTGACACACTCACGCTGTCCAATGGGCTTGGACACACAAGCTGTTCAATAGTGTTTGTCAAACACACTCTGTTCCATGGGGTTTGTGACACAGACACTGTCCAAAGAGGTTTGTGACACACACGCTGTCCAATGGGGTTTGTGACACACACACACTCTCCAATGGGAATTGTGACACACACACGCTGTCCAAAGGGGTTAATGACACACACGCTGTCCAATGTTGTTTGTGACACACACACGGTATCCAATTGTTTTTGAGACACGGATGCTGTCCAATGGAGTTTGTGACACACACACTGTCCAAAGTGGTTTGTGACACACACTCGGTCCAATGGGGTTAGTCACACACACTCTGTCCTATGGGGTTTGTGAGACACACGCTGTCCAATGGGGATTGTGACAAACACGTTGTACAATGGGGTTTGTGACACACACACTCTGTCCAATGGTGTTTGTGACACACATGCTGTGCAATGGGGTTTGTGACACAGACACTGTCCAATGGGATTGCGATATACACACGCTGTCCAATGGGGATTGTGACACATACAACCTGTCCAATGGGGTTGGTGAGACACACTCTGTCCAGTGGGGTTTGTGACACACAAACTGTCAAATAGGGTTTGTGACTCACACTCGCTATACAATGGGGTTTGTGACACATACACTTTCCAATGTGGTTTGAGACACACACACTCTGTCCAATGATGCTTGTGACACACACGCTGTTTAAAGGGGTTCGTGACACACACGTTGTCCAGTGGGTTTTCTGACACACACACTCTGTCCAATGGGCTTGTGACACACACTCTCTCCAATGGTGTTTCTGACACACTCACGCTGCCCATTGGGGTTCGTGACACACTTTGTCCAGTGGGTTATGTCACATACACGCTGTCTAATGAGGTTTGTGACACACACACTCTGTCCAATGGGTCTTGTGACACACACGCTGTCCAATGGGTTTCGTGACACACACGCTGTGCAGTGGGGTTTGTGACACACATACTGTCCAATAGAGTTTGTGACACACACACGCTATACAATGGGCTTTGTGACTTACTTATGGGGTTTGAGACACACATGCTATACAATGGGTTTTGTGACACACACGCTTTCGAGTGGGGTTTGTGACACACACAATGTCCAATAGGGTTTGTGAGACACACGCTGTCCAATGGGGATTGTGACAAACACGCTGTACTATGGGGTTTGTGACACACACACTCTGTCCAATGGGTATTGTGACACACATGCTGTCTAACGGGGTTCGTGACACAAACTCTGTCCAGTGGGGTTTGTGACACACACATTGTCCAATGGTGTTTGTGACACACACGCTGTCCAATGGGGGTTGTGACACACACAGGCTGTCCAACGGCTATTGTGACAGTCACACGCTGTCCAATGGGGTTTATGACACGCACGCTGTACAATGGGGTGTGTGACACACACACTGTGTTCAATGGGGTTTGTGACACACATACTGTCCAGTGGAGATTATGACAAACACGCTGTCCAATGGGGTTCGTGACACAAATGCTGTCCAGTTGGGTTTGTTACACACACACTGTCCAATGGGTACTGTGACACACACACACTGTCCAATGGGGTTTATGACACACCCGGTGTCCATTGGGGTTTATGACACACACAATGTGTCTAATGGGGATTGTGACACACACACTGTTCAATGGTTTTTCTGACACACACACTGTCCAAGGGGGTTTGTGACACACACACTCTGTCCAATGGGTCTTGTGACACACATGCTGTCCAATGGTGTTCCTGACACACACTCTGTCCAGTGGGGTTTGTGACACACACACTGTCCAATAGGGTTTCTGAAACACACACTCTATACAATGGGCATTGTGATACACACCCTTACAAATGGGTTTTGTGACACACACGCTTTCCAATGGGATTTGTGACACACATGCTGTCCAGTGGGGTGTGTGAAATACACACTCTATCCAGTGGGGTTCGTGGCACACACACTGTCCAATGAGGATTGTGGCACACACGCTGTCAAATGGGGTTTTGACACACACACTGTGCAATGAGGATTGTGACACACACACGCTGTCCAATGGTGTTTGTGACACGCATGATGTCCAATGGGTTTTGTGACACACGCTCTGACCAGGAGGGTTTGTGACCCGCACTCTTTGCATTGAAATTGCGACACACACACTGTATAATGGGGATTGTGACACACACACTGTCAAATGGGCTTCCTGACACACACACTGTCCAAAGGGGTTTGTGACAAACAGGCTGTCCAATGGGGTTTGTGACACACACACATTGTCCAATGGGGATTGTGAAAAACACACGCTGTCCAATGCGGTTTATGACACACACGCTGTCCAATGGGGTGTATGAAATACACACTCTATCCAGTGGGTTTTGTGACACACACGCTGTCGAAAGGGGATTGTGACAAACACGCTGTCTGATGGGGTTTGTGACACACACACACTGTCCAATGCTGTTTGTGACACAAACGCTGTCCAATGGCGTTTGTGACACACACACTGTCCAATGGTTTTTTGTAATATATACACTCTGTCCAATGGGGCTTCTGACACATACGCTGTCCAATGGGGTTCGTGACACACACACTGCCAATAGGGTTTGTGGCACACACACTGTCCGAAGTGGATTGTGACACACACACTGTCCAATGGGGTTTGAGACACACACACTGTCCAAATTGGTTTGTGAGAAACACGCTGTCCAATGGGGTTTGTGACACACAAACTCTGTCCAATGGTGATTGTGAAACACACACAGTGTCCAATGGGGTTGTGACACACACGCTGTCCCATGGAGATTGTGACACACACACGCTGTCCCATGGTGTTTGTGACACGCATGCTGTCCAATGGTTTTTGTGAAACACACGCTGTCCAATGGGGATTGTGACACACAAACGCTGTCCAATGGGGATTGTGACACACACACTGTCCAATGGGGTTTATGACACACACTGTGTACAATGGGTCTTGTGACACAAACACGCTGTCCAATAGTGTTTGTGACACACACGCTGTCCAATCGGTTTTGTGACACACACACTGTCCAGTGGGCTTTGTCACACACAGAATTTCCAATGGGTTTTGTGACACACTAATGCTGTCCAATGGGGTTTGTGACACACACGCTGTCCAATGGTGTTTGTGACACACTCACTGACCAGGAGGGTTTGTGACACACACACGCTGTATAATGACCTGTGACACACACGCTGTCCAATGGGGTTCGTGACACACTTTGTAGAGTGGGTTTTGTCACACACACGCTGTCCAATGAGGTTTGTGACACACACACTCTGTCCAATGGGTCGTGTGACACAAACGCTGTCCAATGGGGTTCGTGACACAAACGCTGTCCAGTAGCGTTTGTGACACACACACGATCCCATGGGTTTGTGATACACACGTTGACGAATTGGGTTTGTTACACACACACTGTCCAATGGTGTTTGTGACACGCATACTGTCCAAAGGGTTTTGTGACACACACGCTGTCCAATGGGGTGCATGACATACACTCTGTCCAGTGGTGCTTGTAACACACACGCTGTGAAAAAGGGGTTCGTGAACACATACGCTGTCCAGTGATTTTTCTGACACACACAATTTCCAATGGGGTTTGTGACACACACGCTGTCCGATGGGGTTTGTGATACACACACACTGTCCAATGGGTATTGTGACACACACACGCTGTCCAATGGGTTTTATGACAGCCACGGAGTCCAATGGGGATTGTGACACACACAAACTGTCCAATGGGGATTGTGACACACACGCTGTCCAATGGGGTTTGTCACACACAAGCTGTCCAATGGGGTTTGTGACACACACAGTGTCCAGTGGGGTTTGTTACACACACATGCTGTCCCATGGGGTTTGTGACACACACGCTGACCAGTTGGTTTAGTAACACACACTCTGTCCAAAGGGGTTTGTGACACACATGTGGTCCAACGGGGATTGTGACACACACACGCTATCCAATGCTGCTTGTAACAAACACTCTGTCCAATGGGGATTATGGAACACACACTATCCCATGGGGTTTGTGACACACACTCTGTCCAATGGGGTTTGTGGACACACATACTCTGTCTAATGGTGTTTGTAACACACACATTGTCCAATGGGGAGTGTGAGAAACACGCTGTTAAATGGGGTTTGTGACATGCATGTTGTCCAATGGGTTTTGTGACACACACACTGTGCGATAGGGTTTGTGACACACACACACTGTCCAGTCGGGATTGTGACACACACACGCTGTCCAATGGGGTTTATGACACATGGTGTCGAATGGGGTTTGTGACACACACGCTGTCCAATGGTGTTTGTGACACACTCACTGACCAGGAGGGTTTGTGACACACACACGCTGTATAATGACCTGTGACACACACGCTGTCCAATGGGGTTCGTGACACACTTTGTAGAGTGGGTTTTGTCACACACACGCTGTCCAATGAGGTTTGTGACACACACGCTGTCCAATGCGGTTCGTGACATACTTTGTCCAGTGGGTTTTTTCACACACACCCTGTCCAATGGGGTTTGTGACACGCACACTCTGTCCAATGGGTCTTGTGACACACACTCTGTTCAATGGGGTTCGTGACACAAACGCTGTCCAGTGGGGTTTGGAAACACACACTATCCAATAGGGTTTGTGACACACACACGCTGTCCCATGGAGTTTGTAACACACACTCTAACTAACTGGGTTTGTTACACACACACTGTCCAATGTTGTTTGTGACAAGCATGCTTTCCAATGGATTTTGTGGCACACACACTGTCCAATGGGGATTGTGACACACACGATCTGTGCAATGGGGATTGTGACACACACACGCTGTCCAATGGGGTTTGTCACACACACGCTGTCCAACGGGGATCGTGACACACACGGTGTCCAATGGTTTTTGTGACACACACACTGTACAATGGGGTTTTTGACACACACTCTGTCTAATTGGTCTTGTGACACACATGCTGACCAATGGTGTTCGTGACACAAACGTGTCCAGTGGGGTTTGTGACACACACACTGTCCAATAGGAATTGTGACACACAGACGAAATACAATGGGGTTTGTGACACACACACTTTCTAATGGGGTTTCTGACACAGACGCTATACAAAGGGTTTTGTGACACACACACTGTCCAATGGGGATTGTGACACACACGCTTTACAATGGGGTTTGTGACACAGACGCTGTCCAATGGGGATTGTGACATACACACTGTCCAATAGGGTTTGTGACACACACACCCTATCCAAAGTGGTTTGTGACACGTACACATTATAATGGGGTTTGTGACACACACACACTGTCCAATGGGTTTGTGACACACACACTTTCCAATGGGGTTTGTGACACACACGCTATCCAATGGGGTTTGTGATACACACACACTGTCCAATGGGTATTGTGATACAAACACGCTGTCCAATGGGGTTTATGACACACACACGTTATCCAATGCGGTTTGTGACACACACACGTACTAATGGTGTTTGTGACACACAAGCTATTCAAAGGGTTTTGTGACACACACACTGTCCAACGGGGATTGTGACACACACACGATGTCCAATGGTGTTTGTGACACACACGCTGTGCAATGGAGTTTGTGACACAGACGTTGTCCAAAGTGGATTGTGACACACACACTCTGCAATGGTACTTGTGACACAAACTCTGTCAAATGGGGTTTGTGACACACACACTGACCAGGGTGGTTTGTGACACACACAGGCTTTTCAATGAGGTATGTGAAACACAATGTCCAATGGGGTTTCTGAAACACACGCTTTCCAATGGGGATTGTGACACACACACTCTGTCCAATGGGCTTCTGACAAACAAGCTGTACAATGGAATTTGTGACACACACACGCTATCCAATGCGGTTTGTGACACGTAGTACTTTACAGTGGGGTTTGTGACACACACGCTGTCCAATGGGGTTTGTGACACAAACTCTTTCCAATGGGGTTTCTGACACACACACTGTCCAATGGGGTTTGTGACACACTTTGTCCAGTGGCTTTTGTCACACACACGCTGTCCAATGGGGTTTGTGACACACACACTCTTCAATGGGGTTTGTCACACACACTCTGTCCAACGGTTTTTGTGACACACACGCTTTCCAACGGGGATTGTGACACACACACGCTGTCCAATGGCGTTTGTGACATGGATGCTGTTCAATGGGGATTGTGACACACAAACTGTCCATTAGTGTTTGTGACACACACGCTGTCCAATGGGGTTTGTGGACACCCACACAATGTCCAATGGTGTTTGTGACACACACGCTGTCCAATGGGGATTGTGACACACATGCTGTCCAATGGGGTTCGAGACACACACTCTGTCCAATGGGGATTGCGACACACACATGCTGTCCAATGGTATTTCTGACACACATGCTGTCCAATCGATTCTGTTACACACACACTGTCCACGGGGGTTTGTGACACACACACTGTCCAGTGGGTTTTGTCACACACACTCTGTCCACCGGGATTGTGACACACACACGCTGTCCAATGGAGTTTATGACGCACTCGGTGTCCAATGGGGTTTGTGGAAAACACAATCTGTCCAATGGGGTTTGTGACACACACGCTGTCCAATGGGGATTGTCACACACACGCTGTCCAACGGGGATTGTGACACACAGGCTGTCCAATGGTTTTTGTGACACGCACACTGTCCAACGGGGATTGTGACACACACACTCTGTCCAATGGTGTTTGTGACACACACTCTGTGCATTGGGGTTTGTGACACAGACGCTGTCCAATCGGGTTTCTGACACACACACTTTCCAATGGGTTTTGTGACACACACACACTGTCTAATGGGGTTTATCACACAAACACTTTACAAAGGGGTTTTGTGACACACACTCTGTTCAATGGGCTTGTGACGGACACACTGTCCAATGGGGTTCGTGACAAACACTCTGTCCAGTGGGGTTTGTGACACACACACTGTCCAATTGGGTTTGTGACACACACGCTTTCCAATGGGGATTGTGACACATACACGCTCTCCAATGGGGTTCGTGACACACACTCTGTCCAGTGGGGTTTGTGAAACACACACGCTGTCCCATGGGGTACGTGACACACACACTCTGTCCAATCGTGTTTATGACACACACGCTGAGCAATGGTGTGTGTGAGACACACAGGCTGTCCCATGGGGTTGGTGACACACACACGGTATCCAGTGGGCTTTTTGACACATACACTTTCCAAAGGGTTTTGTGACACACACGCTCTGTCCAAAGGTGCTTGTGACACACACGCTGTCCAAAGGGATTCGTGACACACACGCTGTGCAGTGGGTTTTATGACACACACACTCTGTCCAATGGGCTTGTGACACACACGCTCTTCAATAGCGTTTGTGAAACACACATTCTCCAATGCGGTTTGTGATACACAAGCTGTCCAATGGGGTTTGTGACACACACACACTGTGCAATGGGTATTGTGACACACACACGCTGTCCAATGGGGTTTATGCACATACACTCTCCAATGGGTTTTGTGATACACACACGCTGTCCAATGGTTCTTGTGACACATACGCTGTCCAATGGTGTTTGTCACAAACATACTCTGTCCAGTGGCGTTTGTGACACACACGCTGTCAAATGGGGTTTGTGAAATACACACTGTGCAATGATGATTGTGACACACACAGGCTGTCCAATGGTGTTTGTGAGACGCATGCTGTCCAATGCGTTTTGTGACACACGCACTGTCCATGGGGGTTTCTGACGCCCACTCTGTCCAATGGGGTTCTGACACACACTCTTTCCAATAGGGTTTGTGACACACACACACTGTTCAACGGGGTTTGTGACGCACACACATTCCAATGGGGTTTGTGACACACACGCTGTCCAATGGGGTTTGTGACACACACACTCTGTCCAATAGTTCTTGTGACACAAACGCTGTCCAATGGGGTTTGTGAAACACACAATCTGTCCAATGGGGTTCGTGACACACACGCTGTCCAGTGGGGTTTGTGACACACACAATGTACAATACGGTTTGTGACACACACACACTATCCAATGGAGTTTCTGAAACAGACACTTCATAATGGGGTTTGTTACACACACGCTATCCAATCGTTCTTGTGACACACACACTGTCCAATTGGGATTGTGACACACTCACTCTGTCCAATGGTGTTTTTGACACACACGATGTGCATTGGGTTTTGTGATACAGTCGCTGTTCAATGGGGATTGTGACACGCTGTCCAATGGGGTTTGTGACACACACACACTGTCCAATGGGTATTGTGACACACACACGCTGTCTCATGGTTTTGTGACTCACATGCTGACCAATTGGATTTGTTACACACACACTGTCCAATGGTGTTAGTGACACGCATGCTGTGCAATGGATTTTGTGACACACGCACTGTCAATGGGGGGTTGTGACCCCAATCTCTCCAGTGGGGTTTGTGACACACACACTGTGCATTGGGGTTTGTGACACAGACGCTGTCCATTGGGCACTGTGACATAAACATGCTGTCCCATGGGGTTTGTGACACAGACGCTGTCCAATGGGGATTGTGACATAAACACACTATACAATAGAGTTTGTGACACGCACAATTTCCAATGGGGTTTGTGACACACAAACTTTCAATGGGGTTTGTGACACACACACTCTGTCCCATGGGGTTTGTGAAATACACGCCGACTAATTGGGTTTGTTACACACACACTGTCCAATGGTGTTTGTGACACACATGCTGTCCAATGGGTTTTGTGACACACACTGTGTCCATTCTTCTTGTGAAACAGACGCTGTCCAATGGGGTCTGTGACACACACACTGACTAGGAGGGTTTGTGACACACACACGCTGTCCAATGGGGTTTGTGACACACACGCTGTCCAATGGGGATTGTGACACACATGCTGTCCAATGGTGTTTTTGACACACACACTGTCCAATGGGGTTTGTGACAAACACACTGTCCAGGGGGGTTTGTGACGCACACAGTCTGTCCAATGGTGTTTTTGACACACACTCTGTCCAATGGGGATTGTGACATATACACGCTGTCCAATGGGGTTCGTGACACTCACTCTGTCCAGTGGGTTTAGTTTCACACACACGCTGTCCCATGGGGTTTGTGACACACAAACGCTATCCAATGGGGTTTGTGATACACACACTCTGTCCAAAGGGCTTGTGACACACACGCTCTCCAGTAGTGTTTGTGACACACACGCTATCCAATGGGGTTTGTGACACACACGCTGTCCAATGGGATTTGCGACACACACTGTCCAATGGGGTTTCTGAGACACATGCTGTCCAATTGGGATTGTGACACATATGCTGTCCAAAGGGGTTTATGACACACACACTGTCCAATGGGAATTGTGACAAACACACTGTCCAATGGGGTTTGTGACACACACGCTGTCCAATGGGGATTGTGACACATTCACGCTGTCCAATGGGGTTCATGACAAACACTCTCTCCAGTGGGTTTAGTTTCACACACACGCTGTCCCATGGTCTTTGTGACACACAAAGCTATCCAATGGGTTTTCTGAAACACACACTTTCTTATGGGGTTTGTGAACACACACACTATGCAATCGGTTTTGTGACACACACACTGTCCAATGGGGATTATGACACACACAAGGTATCCGATGGGGTTTGTGACATGCACAATTTCCAATGGGTTTTGTGACAAACACTCTGTCCAATGGGGTTTGTGACACAGACACTGACCAGGAGGGTTTGTGACACACACACGCTGTCCATTGGGGTTTGTGACACACACACTGACCAGTGGGGTTTGTGACACACACAGGCTGTCCAATGGTGTTTGTGACAAACACGCTGTGCATTGGGGTTTGTGAACACAGACGGTGTCCAATGGTGACTGCGACATACACACGCTGACCCATGGGGTTTGTGACACAGACGCTGTCCAATGGAGATTGTGACATACATACACTATACAATGGGGTTTGTGACACGCACACTTTCCAAAGGGATTTGTGGCACCCAGACTTTCCAATGTGGTTTATGACACACACACGCTGACCCATGGGGTATGTGACACACACGCCGACCGATTGGGTTTGTTGCACACACACTGTCCAATGGTGTTTGTGACACGCATGCTGTCCAATGGGGTTTGTGACACACACACTGTCCAATGGGGTTTGTGACACACACACTGACCAGGAGTGTTTGTGACTCACAAGCTGTCCAATGGGGTTTGTGGACACCCACACAATGTCCAATGGTGTTTGTGACACACACGCTGTCCAATGGGGATTGTGACGCACACGCTGTCCAACGGGGTTTGTGACACACAAAATCTGTCCAATGGGGTTTGTGACACACACGCTGTCCAATGGGGATTGTGACACACACACGCTGTCCAATGGGGATTGTTACACATACACGCTGTCCAATGGGGTTCGTGACACTCACTCTGTCTGGAGCGTTTAGTTTCACACACACGCTGTCCCATGGGGTTTGTGACACACAAACGCTATCCAATGGGGTTTGTGACACAAACACTCTGTCGGATGGCGTTTGTGACGCACACGCTGTCATATGGGGTCTGTGATACACACACTGTGCAATGAGGATTGTGACACACACATGCTGTCCAATGGTGTTTGTGACACGCATGCTGTCCAATGGATTTTGTGACACTCGCACTGTCAATGGAGGTTTGTGACCCCCACTCTCTCCATTGGGGTTTGTGACACACACACTGTCCAATGAGGTTTGTGACACACACACTTTCCAAATGGGTTTGTGACACACAGACTCTGTTCCATGGGGTTTGTGACACACACACTTTCCAACGGTGTTTCTGACACACACACTGTCCAATGGGGTTTGTGACACACACACGCTGTCCAACGGGTATTGTGACACACACACGCTGTCCAACAGAGTTTGTGACACACACGCTGTACAATGGGGTTTGTGACACACACGCTGTCCAATGGTGTTTGTGACACACACGCTGTCAAATGGCGTTTGTGACACACACTCTGTCCATTGGGCTTGTGACACACACGCTGTTCAATGGCGTTTGTGACACACACTCTGACCAGGGGAGTTTCTGACAAACACACTCTGTCCAATGGAGCTTCTGACACACAAACTGATCAATGGGGTTTGTGACACACACGCTGTCAAATGGGGTCTGTGACACACACACTGGCCAGGGGGGGTTGTGACACACACTGTCCAATGGGGTTTCTGACACATACGCTGTCCAATGGGGATTGTGACACACACGCTGTCAAATGGGGTCTGTGACACACACACTCTGTCCAATGGGCTTGTGACACAGACACTCTCCAGTAGTGTTTGTGACACACACGCTATCCAATGGGGTTTGTGACACACACGCTGTCCAATGGGATTTGTGACACACACTGTCCAATGGGGTTTCTGAGACACACGCTGTCCAATGGGGATTGTGACACACATGCTGTCCAATGGGGTTTATGACACACACACTGTCCAATGGGGTTTGTGACCAACACACTGACCAGGAGTGTTTGTGACTCACACGCTGTCCAATGGGGTTTGTGGACACCCACACAATGTCCAATGGTGTTTGTGACACACACGCTGTCCAATGGGGATTGTGACGCACACGCTGTCCAACGGGGTTTGTGACACACAAAATCTGTCCAATGGGGTTTGTGACACACACGCTGTCCAATGGGGATTGTGACACACACACGCTGTCCAATGGGGATTGTTACACATACACGCTGTCCAATGGGGTTCGTGACACTCACTCTGTCTGGAGCGTTCAGTTTCACACACACGCTGTCCCATGGGGTTTGTGACACACAAACGCTATCCAATGGGGTTTGTGACACAAACACTCTGTCGGATGGCGTTTGTGACGCACACGCTGTCATATGGGGTCTGTGATACACACACTGTGCAATGAGGATTGTGACACACACATGCTGTCCAATGGTGTTTGTGACACGCATGCTGTCCAATGGATTTTGTGACACTCGCACTGTCAATGGAGGTTTGTGACCCCCACTCTCTCCATTGGGGTTTGTGACACACACACTGTCCAATGAGGTTTGTGACACACACACTTTCCAAATGGGTTTGTGACACACAGACTCTGTTCCATGGGGTTTGTGACACACACACTTTCCAACGGTGTTTCTGACACACACACTGTCCAATGGGGTTTGTGACACACACACGCTGTCCAACGGGTATTGTGACACACACACGCTGTCCAACAGAGTTTGTGACACACACGCTGTACAATGGGGTTTGTGACACACACGCTGTCCAATGGTGTTTGTGACACACACGCTGTCAAATGGCGTTTGTGACACACACTCTGTCCATTGGGCTTGTGACACACACGCTGTTCAATGGCGTTTGTGACACACACTCTGACCAGGGGAGTTTCTGACAAACACACTCTGTCCAATGGAGCTTCTGACACACAAACTGATCAATAGGGTTTGTGACACACACGCTGTCAAATGGGGTCTGTGACACACACACTGGCCAGGGGGGTTTGTGACACACACTGTCCAATGGGGTTTCTGACACATACGCTGTCCAATGGGGATTGTGACACACACGCTGTCAAATGGGGTCTGTGACACACACACTCTGTCCAATGGGCTTGTGACACAGACACTCTCCAGTAGTGTTTGTGACACACACGCTATCCAATGGGGTTTGTGACACACACGCTGTCCAATGGGATTTGTGACACACACTGTCCAATGGGGTTTCTGAGACACACGCTGTCCAATGGGGATTGTGACACACATGCTGTCCAATGGGGTTTATGACACACACACTGTCCAATGGGGTTTGTGACCAACACACTGTCTAGGGGGGTTTGTGACGCACACACTGTCCCATTGGGTTTGTGACACATACACTCTGTCCATTGGGTTTTGTGAAACACACTCTGTCCATTGGGCTTGTGACACACATGCTGTCCAACGGCATTTGTGACACACACACTGTCCAATGGTGTATGTGACACACAGGCTGTCAAACGGGGTTTGTGACACACACACTGACCTGGGGGGTTTGTGACACACACAGGTTGTCCAGTGGGGTTTGTGACTACACACGCTGTCCAATGGGGATTGTGACACACATGCTGTCCAATGGGGTTTATGACACACACACTCTGTCCAATGGGGATTGTGACAAACACGCTGTCCAGGGGGATTTGTGACGCACACGCTGTCCAATGGGGTTTGTTACACGCGCATTGTCCAATGGGGATTGTGACACAAACAGTCACCAATAGGGAGTGTGACACACACAATGTCCATGACGGTTTGTGACACACACACACTGTGCAATGGGGTTTGTGATACACACACACTGTCCCATGGGGATTGTGACACACACACGCTGTCCAATGGGGTTTGTCACACTCTGTCCAATGGGGTTTGTGACACACACGCTGTCCTATGGGGATTGTGACAAACACGCTGTACAATGTGGTTTGTGACACACACACTCTGTCCAATGGGCTTGTGACACACACACTGTCCAATGGGGTTCGTGGCACATACTCTGTCCAGTGGGGTTTCTGACACACATTGTGACACACACGATGTCAAATGGGGTTTGTGACACACACACTGATCAGCGGGGTTTGTGACACACACAGGCTGTCCAATGGTGTTTGTGACACACACGCTGTGCATTGGGGTTTGTGACACAGACGCTGGCCAATGTGACTGTGACATACAAACGCTGTGCCATGTGGTTTGTGACACAAACGCCGTCCAATGGGGTTTGTGACACACACACTTTCCAGTGGGGTTTGTGACACACAAAAGCTGTCCCATGGGCTTTGTGACACACAAACTTTCCAATGGGGTTATTGACACACTCACTGTCCAATGTGGTTTGAGACACACACACGCTATCCAATGGAATTGTGAAACACACACGCTGTCCAATGGGGTTTATGACAGACCCACTGTCCAAGGGGGTTGGTGACACACACACTGCCCAATAGAGTTTGTGACACACACACGTTATACAATGGAGTATGTGAAACACACACTTTCTAATGGGGTTTTTGACACACACGGTGTCCAACGGGGATTGTGACACATAGACGCTGTCCAATGGGGTTCGTGACACACACTCTGTGCAGTGGGGTTTGTGACACACACACGCTGACCCATGGGGTTTGTGAAACAGACGCTGTCCTATGGGGATTGTGACATACACACACTGTACAATGGGGTTTGTGACACGCACACTTTCCAATGGGGTTTGTGACACACACACTTTCCTATGGGGTTTGTGACACAGACACGCTGTCTCATGGGGTTTGTGACACACAGGCCGACCAGTTGGGTTTGTTACACACACTGTCCGATGGTGTTTGTGACACGCATGCTGTCCAATGGGTATTGTGACACACACACGCTGTCCAATGCAGTTTATGACACACACGCAGTCCAATGGTGTTTGTGACACACACACTCTGTCCAATGGTTCTTGTGACACACACGCTGTCCAATGAGGTTTGTGAAACCCACAATCTTTCAAATGGGGTTCGTGACACACACGCTGTCCAGTGGGGTTTGTAACACGCACACTGTCCAATAGGGTTTGTGACACACACGCTTTCCAATGGGGTTTCTGAAACACACACTCTCTAATGGGGTTTGTGACACACACGCTATCCAATCGGTTTTGTGACACACACACTGTCCAATAAGGATTGTGACACACACACTCTGTCCAATGTTGTTTGTGACACACACGATGTCAAATGGGGTTTGTGACACACACACTGATCAGCGGGGTTTGTGACACACACAGGCTGTCCAATGGTGTTTGTGACACACACGCTGTGCCATGGGGTTTGTGACACAAACGCCGTCCAATAGGGTTAGTGACACACACGCTTTTCAATGGGATTTGTGACACACACATTTTCTAATATGGTTTGTGACGCACAGTCTATCCAGTGGGGTTTGTAACACGCACACTGTCCAATAGGGTTTGTGACACACACACGCTATCCAATGGGGTTTCTGAAACACACACTTTCTAATGGGGTTTGTGACACGCACACTATGCAATCCGTTTTGTGACACACACACTGTCCAATGGCGTTTGTGACACACACAGTGTCCAATGGGGTTCGTGCCACACACTCTGTCCAATGGAGTTTGTATCACACAGTGTGTCCAACTCTGTTTGTCACACAATCACGCAGTCCAATGGGGATTGTGACACACACACGTTGTCCAATGGGATTTTTGACACACACACATTCTCCAATGGTGTTTGTGATACGCATGCTGTCCAATGGTGTTTGTGAAACACACGCTGTCCAATGGGGTTTTTGACACACACTCTGTCCAAAGGGGTTTGTGGACGCACACACTCTGTCCAAAGGTTTTTGTGACACAGACACTGTGCAATAGGGCTTGTGACATGCTACATGCTATACAATGGGGTTTGTGACACGCACACTTTCTCATGGGGCTTGTGACACACATGCTATCCAATGGGTTTTGTGACACACACACTGTCCAATGGTGTTTGTGACACACACACACTGTCCAATGGGGATTGTGACACAAACGCTGTCCAATGGGTTTTGTGACACACACGCTGTCCAAAGGGAATTGTGACACACAAACTCTGTCCAATGGGTATTGTGACACACATGCTGTCCAATGGGGTTTGTGAAACACACACTCTTTCCAATGGGTCTTGTCACACTCACGCTGTCCAACGGTCTTCATGACAAACACGCTGTCCAGTGGGGTTTCTGACACACACACGCTATCCAATGGGGTTTGTGACACAGACGCTGTCCAATGGGGGTTGTGACATACACACTGTCCAATAGGGTTTGTGACACATACACGCTATCCAAAGGGGTTTGTGAACACGCACACTTTCTAATGGGGTTTGTGACACACACACTTTCCAATGGAGTTTGTGACACACACACACTGTCCAATGGGATTTGTGACACACACAATTTCCAATGGGGTTTGTGACACACACACTGTCCAACGGGGTTTGTGACACACACACACTGTCCAATAGGTATTGTGACACACACACGCTATCCCATGGGGTTTTTGACACTCACACTTTCCAATGGGGTTTGTGACACACACACGCTGTACCATGGGTTTTGTGAGTCACACGCTGACCAATTGGGTTTGTTACACACAGACTGTCCAATGGTGTTTGTGACACGCATGCTGTCCAATGGGCTTGTGACACACACACTGTCCAATGGTGTTTGTGACACAAACACTGTCAAATGGCCTTTATGACACACACACTCTGTACAGTGGGGTTTTTGACACACACACTGTCCAGGGGGGGTTGTGACACACATGCTGACCAATTGAGTTTTTTACACACACACTGTAAAATGGTATTTGTGACACACATGCTGTCCAATGAATTTTGTGACACACAGTCTGTCCATTGGACTTGTGACACACACGCTGTCCAATGGGGTTTGTGACACACACAATGACCAGGAGGGTTTGTGACACATAGACGCTGTCCAATGGGGTTTGTGACACACACGGTGTCCAAAGGGGTTTGTGACACACACACTCTGTCCAATGGGTCTTGTCACACACGCGCTGTCCATTGGGGATTGTGACATACACACTGTCCAATAGGGTTTGTGACACACACACGCCATCCAAAGGGGTTTGTGTCACGAACACTTTCCAATGGGGTTTGTGACACACACGCTGTCGCATGGGGTTTGTGACACACAAGCTGACCAATTTGGTTTGTTTCACACACATTTTCCAATGGGCTTTATGACACACACATGCTGTCCCATGGGTTTTGTCACACACATACTGACCAGGGGGGTTTGTGACACACACACACTGACCAATGGGGTTTGTGACACACACACTGTCCAATGGTGTTTGTGACACACACGGTGTCAGATGGGGTTTGCTACACACACGCTGACAAGGGGGGTTTGTGACACACACAGGCTGTCCAGTAGGGTTTGTGACACACACGCTGTCCAATGGGATTTGTGACACACACTGTCCAATGCGGTTTCTGACACACATGCTGTCCAATGGGGATTGTGACACACATGCTGTCCAATGTGGTTTATGACACACACACTCTGTCCAATGGGGTTTGTGACAAACACACTGTCCAGGGTGGTTTGTGACGCACACGCTGTCCAATGGGTTTTGTTACACGCACACTGTCCAATGGTGATTGTGACACGCACAATGTCCATGAAGGTTTGTGAACACACACACTGTCCAATGGGGTTTGTGATACACATAGTGACCAGGAGGGTTTTTGACACACAAACGCTGTCCATGGGGTTTGTGACACACACACTGTCCAATGTTGTTTGTGACACACACACTGTCAAATGAGGTTTGAGACACACACACTGACCAGGGGGGTTTGTGACACACACAGGCTATCTAATGGGATTTGTGACACACACTGTCCAATGGCGTTCCTGACACGCACACTGTCCAAAGGGGATTGTGACACACAGGTTGTCCATGACGGTTTGTGACACACACACTGTCCAATGGAGTTTGTGACACACACACTCTGTCCAATGGGGATTGTGACACACACACGCTGTCCAATGGGGTTTGTCACACACACTCTGTCCAAAGGGGTTTGTGACACTCACGCTGTCCAGTGGGGATTGTGAAAAACACACTGTACAATGGAGTTTGTGACACACACACTGTCCAATGGGATTCGTGAAACACACCATGTCCAATGGGGTTTTTGACACACACACTGTCCAATGGGGTTTGTGACGCTCACGCTGTCCAATGGGGTTTGTGACACACACACTTTCCAATGGGGTTTGTGACACACACACGCTGTCCCATGGGGTTTGTGACACACACACTTTCCAGTGGGGTTTGTGACACACACACGCTGTCCCATGGGGTTTGTGACACACACACTGTCCAATGGTGTTTGCGACACACACGCTGTCAAATGGGGTTTGTGACACACACACTGACCAGGGGCGTTTGTGACGCACACGCTGTCCAATGGGGTTTGTGACAAGCACACTGTCCAATGGGGATTGTGACACAGACGCTGTTCAGAAGGGTTTGTGACACACACTGTCCAATGGGGTTTGTTGCACACACACACTGTCCAATGGGGATTGTGACACAGACATGCTGTCCGATGGGGTTTGTCACACACACTCTGTCCAATAGCATTTGTGACAAACACACTTTACAGGGGGGTTTGTGACGCACACGCTGTCCAATGGGGTCTGTGACACACACGCTCACCAATGGGGATTGTGACAAACACAATGTCCATGACGGTTTGTGAACGCACACACTGTCCAATGGGATTTGTGACACACACGCACTGTCCAATGGGGATTGTGACACACACACGCTGTCCAATGGGGTTTATCACACACACTGTGTCCAATGGGATTTGTGACACACACGCTGTCCAATGGGAATTGTGACAAACACGCTGTACAATGGGGTTTGTGACACACACAGTCTGTCCAATGGGCTTGTGACAAGCACACTGTCCAGTGAAGTTCGTGACACACACTGTGTCCAGTGGGGTTTGTGACACACAAGCTATCCAATGGGGTTTGTGACACATACACTTTCCAAAGGGTTTTGTGACGCACACACTCTGTCCTATGGTGCTTGTGACACACACGCTGTCCAAAGCGGTTCGTGACACACACGCTGTCCAGTGGGTTTTATGACACACACACATTGTCCAATGGGGTCAAATGGGGTTTGTGACACACACACTGTGCAATGAGGATTGTGACACACACAGGCTGTCCAATGGTGTTTGTGACACGCATGCTGTCCAATGGGTTTTGTGACACTCGCCCTGTCCATGGGTGTTTGTGACCCCACTCTGTCCAATGGGGTTTGTGACACACACACTTTCCAATAGGGTTTGTGACACACACACACTGTCCAATGGAGTTTGTGACACACGCAAACTGTCCAATGGGGTTTGTGATGCACACACATTCCAATGGGGCTTGTGACACACACGCTGTGCAATGGGGTTTGTGAACACACACACACTGTCCAATGGGCTTTATGATACACATGCTGTCCAATGGTGTTTGTGACACACACTCTCTGTCCAGTTGTTCTTGTGACTCACACGCTGTCCCATCGGGTTTGTGAAACACAATCTGTCCAATGGGGTTCGTGACACACACACTGTCCAGTGGGGTTTGTGACACACACACACTGTCCAATGGGGTTTGTGACGCACACTTTCTAATGGGGTTTGTGACACACACACTGTCCGATAGGGTTTGTGACACACACACGCTATCCAAAGGGGTTTCTCAAACACACACTTTCTAATGGGGTTTGTGACACACACGCTGTGCATTGGGGTTTGTGACACAGTTGCTGTCCAATGGGGATTGTGACACACACACTGTCCAATGGGGTTTGTGACACACACACACTGTCCAATGGGGATTGTGACACACACACTCTGTCCAATGGTGTTTGTGACACACACGCTGACCAATTGGGTTCGTTACACACACACTGTCAAATGGGGTTTGTGACACACACTCTGTCCATTGGGCTTGTGACACGCACGCTGTCCAATGGGTGTTTGTGAAACACACAATCTGTCCAATGGGGTTCGTGACACGCATTTTCTAATGGGGTTTGTGACACACACACTGTCCGATAGGGTTTGTGACACACACACGCTATCCCAAGGGGTTTCTCAAACATACACTTTCTAATGGGGTTTGTGACACACACGCTGTGCATCGGGTTTGTGACACAGTTGCTGTCCAATGGGGATTGTGACACACACACTGTCCAATGGAGTTTGTGACACACACACTCTGTCCAATGGGGATTGTGACACACACACTCTGTCCAATGGTGTTTGTGACACACACGCTGACCAATTGGGTTCGTTACACACACACTGTCAAATGGGGTTTGTGACACACACACTGTCCATTGGGCTTGTGACACACACGCTGTTCAATGGCATTTGTGACACACACTCTGACCAGGGGAGTTTGTGACACACACACGCTGTCCAATGGAGTTTGTGACACACACACTCATCAATGGTGTTTGTGACACACACGCTGTCAAATGGGGTTTGTGACACAGACACTGGCCAGGGAGGTTTGTTACACACACTGTCCAATGGGGTTTCTGACACACACACTCTCCAATGGGGATTGTGACACACATGCAGCCCAATGGGTTTTGTCACACACACTCTTTCCAATGGCGTTTGTAACACACACTCTGTCCAGAGGGGTTTGTGACACACACACTCTGTCCCAAGGGCTTGTGACACACACACTGTCGAATGGAGTTCATGACACACACGCTGTCCAATGGGGCTTGTGACACACATGCACTACAATAGTGTTTGTGACACACACGCTATCCAGTGGATTTTGTGATACACACACTGTCCAATGGGGTTTGTGACACACACACACTGTCCAATGGGTTTTAAGACACACACTCTGTACAATGGGGTGTGTGACACACACACTCTGTCCTAATGGGGTTTGTGACAAACACGCTGTACAATGGGGATTGAGACAAACAGGCTGTCCAATGGAGTTTGTGACACACACGCTGTCCAATGGGGATTGTGACACACACGCTGTCCAATGGCTTTTGTCACACACACTCTTTCCAATGGAGTTTGTGACACACACACTGTCCAATGGGGGTTTTGACACTCACACGCTGTCCAATGGGGTTTAAGACACACACGCTGTAAATTCGGGTGTGTGACACACACACTCTGTCCAATGGAGCTTGTGACAAACACGCTGTCCAATGGGGTTTGTGACACACACACTGTCCAGTAGTGTTTGTGACACACACACGCTATCCAATGGGGTTTGTGACACACACACTTTCCAATGGGGTTTGTGACACACACACCGTACAAAGGGGTTTGTGAAACACACACTTTCTAATGGGGTTTGTCACACACACGCTATCCAGTCGGTTTTGTGAACACGCACACTGTCCAATGGGGATTTTCACACACACACTCTGTCCAGTGGTGTTTGTGACACACACGCTGTGCATTGGGGTTTGTGACACAGACGCTGTCCAATGGGGATTGTGACATAGACACACTATACAATGGGGTTTGTGACACGCACACTTTCCAATGGGATTTCTGACACACACAC
Source organism: Columba livia (assembly GCF_036013475.1). Classification (NCBI taxonomy): domain Eukaryota; kingdom Metazoa; phylum Chordata; class Aves; order Columbiformes; family Columbidae; genus Columba; species Columba livia. The sequence continues at coordinate 3,220,182 of NW_027043008.1, forward strand.
TTTCCAATGGGGTTTGTGACACACACGCCGACCAACTGGGTTTGCTACAAACACACTGTCCAATGGTGTTTGTGACACGCATGCTGTCCAGTGGGTTTTGTGACACACACTCTGTCCATTGTGCTTGTGACACACACGCTGTCCAATGGGGTTTGTGACACACACACTTTCCAACGGTGTTTGTGACACACACGCTTTCAAATGGGGTTTGTGACACACACACTGACCTGGGGGGTTTGTGACACACACAGGCTGTCCAATGGGGTTTTTGACACACACACTGTCCAATGGGACTTGTGACACACACTGTCCAATGGGGTTTCTGAGACACACGTTGTCTAATGGGGATTGTGACACACATGCTGTCCAATGGGGTTTATGACACACACACTGTCCAATGGGGTTTGTGACATACACACTGTCCAGGGGGGTTTGTGACACACACGCTGTCCAATGGGGTTTGTGACACACACACGCTGTCCCATGGGGTTTGTGACACACAAACGCTATCCAGTGGGTTTTGTGACACACACACTCTGTCCAATGGGCTTGTGACTCACACACAGAATCACAGAATCACAGAATCACAGAATCACAGAATCACAGAATCACAGAATCACAGAATCGACTGGGTTGGAAAAGACCTCAGAGATCATTGAGTCCAACCCTTGGTCCAACTCTTGTCTGTTTACTAGATCATGGCACTAAGTGCCATGTCCAATCTCAGTTTAAAAACCTCCAGGGACGTCGAGTCCACTACCTTCCTGTGCAGGCCATTCCAATGCCTGATCACTCTCTCTGTAAAGAATTTCTTTCTAATATCCAGCCTAAATTTCCCCTGGTAGAGTTTAAGCCCATGCCCCCTTGTCCTATTGCTAACTGCCTGGGAGAAGAGACCAATCCCCACCTGGCTATAACTTCCCTTCAGGTAGTTATAGAGAGTGATGAGGTCACCTCTAAGCCTCCCCTTCTCTAGACTAAACAACCCCAGCTCCCTCAGCCTCTCCTCATAGGTCTTATGTTCAAGTCCCTTCACCAGTCGTGTTGCTCTTCTCTGGACCCGCTCCAGCACTTCAATGTCTTTCCTGAACTGAGGGGCCCAGAACTGAACACAATACTCCAGGTGTGGCCTCACCAATGCAGAGTACATGGGAAGGATCACTTCCCTTGTCCTGCTGACCACGCTGTTTTTGATAGAGGACAGGATACCATTTGCCTTCTTGGCCACCTGGGCACACTGTTGGCTCATGTTGAGCTTCCTGTCAATTAGTACCCCCAGGTCCCTTTCTGTCTGACTGCTCTCCAGCCACTCTGCGCCCAGCCTGTAGCGCTGCAGGGGGTTGTTGTGACCAAAGTGCAGCACCCGGCATTTGGCCTTATTGAACTTCATCCCATTGGAATCAGCCCATTTTTCCAGTCTATCCAGATCCCTCTGCAGAGCCCTCCTGCCTTCCAGCAGGTCGACACTCCCTCCCAACTTGGTGTCATCAGCAAATTTGCTGATGATGGTCTCAATCCCCTCATCGAAATCATCAATAAAGATGTTAAACAGGACTGGACCCAACACTGACCCCTGGGAAACACCACTAGTGACTGCCCGCCAGCTGGATGCAGCCCCATTCACCAGCACTCTCTGGGCCCGGCCATCCAGCCAGTTCTTAACCCAGCGTAGAGTAAACTTGTCCAAGCCATGGGCTACCAGCTTTTGCAAGAGTATATTATGGGAGACAGTGTCAAAGACCTTGCTGAAGTCCAGATAGACCACATCCACAGCTTTCCCCTCATCCACCAGGTGAGTCACCTGATCATAAAAGGAGATAAGGTTGGTCAGACAGGACCAGCCCCTCCTAAACCCATGCTGGCTGGGTCTGATCCCTTGTCCATCGTGAAGGTGCTGTGTGATTCCATTCAGGATGATCTGCTCCATAACCCTGCCAGGCACCGAGGTCAGGCTGACAGGCCTGTAGTTGCCAGGGTCAGCTCACACTGTCCAATGGGGTTCGTGGCGCAGACTCTGTCCAATGGGGTTTGTGACACACACACTGTCCAATGAGGATTGTGACACATACACGCTGTCCAATGGGGTTCGTGACACACAGTGTGTGCAGTGGGGTTTCTGACACACACACGCTGTCCCATGGGGTTTGTGACACAGACACTGTCCAATGGGGATTGTGACATACACACACTATAAAATGGGTTTTGTGACACACACTCTGTCCATTGGGATTGTGACACACACGCTGTCCAATGGGGTTTGTGACACACACACAGACCAGGAGGGTTTGTGACACACACACACAGACCAGGAGGGTTTGTGACACACACACGCTGTCCAATGGGGTTTGTGACACACACACTGTCCAATGGTGTTTGTGACACACACACTTGACCTGGGGGGTTTGTGACACACACAGGCTGTCCAATGGGGTTTGTGACACACACGCCGACCAATTGGTTTTGTTACACACACACAGTCCAATGGAGTTTGTGACACACATGCTGTCCAATGGGTTTTGTGACACACACTCTGTCCATTGGCTTTTGACACACACACTGTCCAATGGGGTTTCTGACACAAACTCTGACCAGGAGGGTTTGTGACACACACACGCTGTCCAATGGGGTTTGTGACACACACGCTGTCAAATGGGGTTTCTGACACACACACTGAACTGGGGGGTTTGTGACACACACTGGCTGTCCAATGGGGTTTGTGACACACACGCTGTCCAATGGGTTTGTGACACACGCACTGTCCATGGGGGTTTCTGACCCCCACTCTTTCCAATGGGGTTTGTGACACACACACTTTCCAATAGGGTTTGTGACACACACACTGTCCAATGGGGTTTGTGAGGCACACACATTCCAATGGGGTTTGTGACGCACACGCTGTCCAATGGGGTTTGTGACACACACACTGTCCAATGGGTATTGTGAAACACGCACGCTGTCCAATGTGGTTTATGACACACACTCTGTCCAATGGAGTTTTTGACACACACACTCTGTCCAATGCTTCTTGTGACACACACACTGTCCAATGGGGATTGTGACACACACACTGTGTCCAAAGTTGTTTGTGGCAAACACGCTGTGCATTGGGGTTTGTGACACAGACGCTGTCCAATGGGGATTGTGACACACACACGCTGTCCCATGGGGTTTGTGACACACACGCCGACCAATTGGGTTTGTTGCACACACACTCTCCAATGGTGTTTGTGAAACGCATGCTGTCCAATGGGGTTTGTATCACACACACTGACCAGGAGGGTTTGTGACACACATACGCTGTCCAATGGGGTTTGTGACACACACACTGTCCAATCGTGTTTGTGAGACACACACACTGTCCAATGGGTATTGTGACACACACACTGACCAGGGTTGTTTGTGATACACACAGGCTGTCCAATGGGGTTTGTGACACACACGCTGTCCAATGGCATTTGTGACTCACACTGTCCAGTGGGGTTTCTGACAAACATGCTGTCCAATGGGGTTTATGACACACACACTCTGTTCAATTGGGTTTGTGACAAACAAACTGTCCAGGGGGGTTTGTGACGCACACTCTGTCCAATGGGGTTTGTGACACGCACACTGTCCAATGCGAATTGTGACACAGACGCTGTCCAGGAGGGTTTGTGACACACACACTGTCCAATGGGTTTTGTGACACACACACTCTGTCCAATGGTTCTTGTGACAAACACAGGCTGTCCGATGTTGTTTGTGACACGCATGCTGTCCAATGGTTTTCGTGACACACGCACTGTCCATGGGGGTGTCTGACCCCCACTCTGTCCAATGGGGTTTGTGACACACACCCTTTCCAATAGGGTTTGTGACACACACACACACACTGTCCAATGGGGTTTGTGACACACACACGCTGTCCATTGGGATTTGTGACACACAGACGCTGTCCCATGGGGTTTGTGACACACACACCGACCAATTGGGTCTGTTGCACACACACTGTCCGATGGTGTTTGTGACACGCATGCTGTCCAATGGGGTTTGTATCACATACACTGACCAGGAGGGTTTGTGACATACATACGCTGTCCAATGGCGTTTGTGACACACACACTGTCCAATCGTGTTTGTGACACACACACACTGTCCAATGGGGTTTGTGACACACACACACTGTCCAATGGGGTTTGTGAGGCACACACATTCCAATGGGGTTTGTGACGAACACGCTGTCCAATGGTGTTTGTGACACACACACTCTGTCCAATGGCTCCTGTGACACACACACTGTCCAATGGGATTTGTGAAACACACATTTTGTAATGTGGTCTGTGACACACACTGTATCCAATGGGTTTTGTGACACACAAACTGTCCAATGGGGTTTGTGATGCACAAGCTTTCCAAAGGGCTTTGTGATACACACACTCTGTCCAATGGGGTTTGTCACAAACAGACTGTACAATGGGGATTGTGACACACACACTTTCCAGTGGGGTTTGTGACACACACACACTGTCCAATGGGGTTTGTGACACACACACTTTCCAATGGGATTTGTGACACACACATTCTCTAATATGGTTTGTGACGCACACTCTATCCAGTGGGGTTTGTGACACACACACTGTCCAATAGGGTTTGTGACACACACACGCTATCCAATGGTTTTTCTGAAACACACACTTTCTAATGGGGTTTGTGATACACACGATATCTGATCGGTTTTGTGACATACGCACTGTCCAATGGCATTTGTTACACACACACACTGTCCAATGGGGTTCGTGACACATAATCTGTCCAATGGAGTTTGTGTCACACACTCTATCCAATGGTGTTTGTCACACAATCACACAGTGCAATGGGGGTTGTGACACAAACACGCTGTCCAATGGGGTTTTTGACACACACACATTCTCCAATGCTGTTTGTGACACGCATGCTGTCCCATGGTGTTTGTGAAACACACACTGTCCAATGGGGATTGTGACACACACACTTTCCAAAGGGGTTTGTGACACACACACACTGCCCAATGGGTATTGTGACACACACACGCTGTCCCATCGGGTTTGTGACACAGACGCTGTCCAATGGGGACTGTGACATACATACGCTATTAAAAGGGGTTTGTGACACGTACAGTTTCCAAAGGGGTTTGTAACACAGACACGCTGTCCCATGGGTTTAGTTACTCACACGCTGACCAATTGGGTTTGTTACACACAGACTGTCCAAAGGTGTTTGTGACACGCATGCTGTCCAATGGGATTTGTGACACACACTCTGTCCAATGGGCTTGTGACACACACACTGTCCAATGGGGTTTGTGACACACACACTGACCAGGAGGGTTTGTGACACACACACGCTGTCCAATGGGGTTTGTGACACACACACTGTACAGTGGTGTTTGTAACATACACGCTGTCAAATGGTCTTTATGACACACAAACTCTGTCCAGTGGGGTTTGTGACACACACAGTGTCCAGGGGGGTTTGTGACAAACACGCTGTCCAATGGGGATTGTGACACACACATGCTGCGCAATAGGGTTTGTCACAAACTCACTGTACAATGGGGATTGTGACACACACACTGTCCAATGCTGTTTGTCACACACACACTCTGTCCTATGGCGTTTGTGACACACACGCTGTCAAATGGGGTCTGTGACACACACACTGTGCAATGAGGATTGTAACACACACATGCTGTCCAATGGTGTTTCTGACACACATGCTGTCCAATGGATTTTGTGACACGCGCACTGACAATGGAGGTTTGTGACCCCCACTCTCACGAGTGGGGTTTGTGACACACACACTGTCCAATGAGGTTTGTGACACACACACTTTCCAAATGGGTTTGTGACACACACACTCTGTTCCATGGGGTTTGTGACACACACACTTTCCAACGGGGTTTCTGACACACACACTGTTCAATGGGGTTTGTGACACACACACGCTGTCCAATAGAGTTTGTGACACACACACACTATACAATGGGGTTTGTGAAACACACACTTTCTAATGGGGTTCGTGACACACTCTATCCAATCGGTTTTGTGACACACACACTGTCCCCTGGGGATTGTGACACACACACTCTGTCCAATGGTGTTTGTGACACACACGCTGACCAAATGGGTTTGTTACACACACACTGTCAAATGGGGTTTATGACACACACTCTGTCCATTGGGCTTGTGACACACACGCTGTTCAATGGCGTTTGTGACACACACTCTGACCAGGGGAGTTTGTGACACACACACGCTGTCCAATGGAGTTTGTGACACACACGCTGTCAAATGGGGTTTGTGACGCAGACACTGGCCAGGTGGGTTTGTGACACACACTGTCCAATGGGGTTTCTGACACACACACTGTCCAATGGGGATTGTGACACAGATTCAGTCCAATGGGTTTTGTCACACACACTCTTTCCAATGGCGTTTGTAGACACACACTCTGTCCAGAGGGGTTTGGGACACACACACTCTGTCCAATGGGCTTGTGACACACACACTGTCCAATGGAGTTCATGATACACAGGCTGTCCAATGGGGTTGGTGACACACACTCTGTCCAGTGGGTTTAGTGACACACACACACTGTCCAATGGGGCTTGTGACACACATGCTCTCCAATAGTGTTTGTGGCACACACGCTGTCCAACGGGGTTTGTGACACACACTCACTGTCCTAGTGGGGTTTGTGACAAACACGCTGTACAATGGTCTTGTGACACACACACTGTCCAATGGAGTTCATGACACACGGGATGTCCAGAGGGGTTTGAAACACACACACTGTCCAATGGGGTTTGTGACACACACGCTGTCCAAAGGGATTGTGACACATACACTCTGTCCATTGGGGTTCGTGACACACACTCTGTCCAGTGGGTTTAGTGACACACACACACTGTCCCATTGGGTTTGTGACACACAGACGCTATCCAATGGGCTTGTGACACACACGCTCTCCAATAGTGTTTGTGACACACACACACTATCCAATGGGGGTTGTGAAACTCACACGCTGTCCAATGGTGTTTAAGACACACACGCTGTACAATCGGGTGTGTGACACACACACTCTGTCCAATGGTGTTTGTGACACACACACTGACCAGGAGGGTTTGTGACACACACACGCTGTCCAATGGGGTTTGTGACACACACGCTGTCAAATGGGGTTTGTGACACACACACTGTCCAATGGCATTTGTGACACACACGATGACAAATGGGTTTTGTGACACACACACTGTCCAATGGCGTTTGTGACACACACGTTGTCAAATGGGTTTTGTGAGACACACAGTATGCAATGAAAGTTGTGACACACACAGGCTGTCCGATGGTGTTTGTGACTCGCATGCTGTCCAATGGGTTTTGTGACACACGCACTGTCCATGGGGGTTTCTGACCCCCACTCTGTCCAATGCGGTTTGTGACACACACACTGACCAGGAGGGTTTGTGACACACACACGCTGTCCAATGGGGTTTGTGACACACACTCTGTCCAACGGTGTTTGTGACACACACGCTGTCAAATGGTGTTTGTGACACACACACTGTCCAATGACGTTTGTGACACACACGTTGTCAAATGGGTTTTGTGACACACACACTGTGCTATGAGGATTGTGACACACACAGGCTGTCCAATGGTGTTTGTGACATGCATGCTGTCCAATGGGTTTTGTCACACACGCACTGTCCATGGGGGTTTCTGACCCCCACTCTGTCCAATGGGGTTTCTGACCTCCACTCTCTCCAATGGGGTTTATGACACACACACACTGTCCAATGGGGTTTGTGAGGCACACACATTCCAATGGGGTTTGTGACGCACACGCTGTCCAATGGGGTTTGTGACACACACACTGTCCAATGGGTATTGTGAAACACACACGCTGTCCAATGCGGTTTATGACACACACTCTGTCCAATGGAGTTTTTGACACACACACTCTGTCCAATGCTTCTTGTGACACACACACTGTCCAATGGGGATTGCGACACACACACTGTGTCCAAAGTTGTTTGTGGCAAACACGCTGTGCATTGGGGTTTGTGACACAGACGCTGTCCAATGGGGATTGTGACACACACACGCTGTCCTATGGGGTTTGTGACACACACACTGAACAGGAGGGTTTGTGACACACACACGCTGTCCCATGGGGTTTGTGACACACACGCCGACCAATTGGGTTTGTAGCACACACACTCTCCAATGGTGTTTGTGAAACGCATGCTGTCCAATAGGGTTTGTATCACACACACTGACCAGGAGGGTTTGTGACACACATACGCTGTCCAATGGGGTTTGTGACACACACACTGTCCAATCGTGTTTGTGAGACACACACACTGTCCAATGGGTATTGTGACACACACACTCTGTCCAATGGTTCTTGTGACAAACACAGGCTGTCCGATGTTGTTTGTGACACGCATGCTGTCCAATGGTTCTCGTGACACACGCACTGTCCATGGGGGTGTCTGACCCCCACTCTGTCCAATGGGGTTTGTGACACACACCCTTTCCAATAGGGTTTGTGACACACACACACACTGTCCAATGGGGTTTGTGACACACACACGCTGTCCATTGGGATTTGTGACACACAGACGCTGTCCCATGGGGTTTGTGACACACACACCGACCAATTGGGTCTGTTGCACACACACTGTCCGATGGTGTTTGTGACACGCATGCTGTCCAATGGGGTTTGTATCACATACACTGACCAGGAGGGTTTGTGACATACATACGCTGTCCAATGGCGTTTGTGACACACACACTGTCCAATCGTGTTTGTGACACACACACACTGTCCAATGGGGTTTGTGACACGCACACTGTCCAATGGGGATTGTGACACAGACGCTGTCCAGGAGGGTTTGTGACACACACACTGTCCAATGGGGTTTGTGACACAAACACTCTGTCCAATGGGGTTTGTGAGGCACACACATTCCAATGGGGTTTGTGACGAACACGCTGTCCAATGGTGTTTGTGACACACACACTCTGTCCAATGGCTCTTGTGACACACACACTGTCCAATGGGATTTGTGAAACACACATTTTGTAATGTGGTCTGTGACACACACTGTATCCAATGGGTTTTGTGACACACAAACTGTCCAATGGGGTTTGTGATGCACAAGCTGTCCAAAGGGCTTTGTGACACACACACTCTGTCCAATGGGGTTTGTCACAAACAGACTGTACAATGGGGATTGTGACACACACACTTTCCAGTGGGGTTTGTGACACACACACACTGTCCAATGGGGTTTGTGACACACACACTTTCCAATTGGATTTGTGACACACACATTCTCTAATATGGTTTGTGACGCACACTCTATCCAGTGGGGTTTATGACACACACACTGTCCAATGCTGTTTGTCACACACACACTCTGTCCTATGGCGTTTGTGACACACACGCTGTCAAATGGGGTCTGTGACACACACACTGTGCAATGAGGATTGTAACACACACATGCTGTCCAATGGTGTTTCTGACACACATGCTGTCCAATGGATTTTGTGACACACGCACTGACAATGGAGGTTTGTGACCCCCACTCTCACGAGTGGGGTTTGTGACACACACACTGTCCAATGAGGTTTGTGACACACACACTTTCCAAATGGGTTTGTGACACACACACTCTGTTCCATGGGGTTTGTGACACACACACTTTCCAACGGGGTTTCTGACACACACACTGTTCAATATGGTTTGTGACACACACACGCTGTCCAATGGGGTTTATGACACACACGCTGTCCGAGGGGGTTTGTGACACAAACACTCTGTCCAATGGGGTTCGTGACACGCACGCTGTCCAATAGAGTTTGTGACACACACACACTATACAATGGGGTTTGTGAAACACACACTTTCTAATGGGGTTCGTGACACACTCTATCCAATCGGTTTTGTGACACACACACTGTCCCATGGGGATTGTGACACACACACTCTGTCCAATGGTGTTTGTGACACACACGCTGACCAAATGGGTTTGTTACACACACACTGTCAAATGGGGTTTATGACACACACTCTGTCCATTGGGCTTGTGACACACACGCTGTTCAATGGCGTTTGTGACACACACTCTGACCAGGGGAGTTTGTGACACACACACACTGTCAAATGGGGTTTGTGACGCAGACACTGGCCAGGTGGGTTTGTGACACACACTGTCCAATGGGGTTTCTGACACACACACTGTCCAATGGGGATTGTGACACACATTCAGTCCAATGGGTTTTGTCACACACACTCTTTCCAATGGCGTTTGTAGACACACACTCTGTCCAGAGGGGTTTGGGACACACACACTCTGTCCAATGGGCTTGTGACACACACACTGTCCAATGGAGTTCATGATACACAGGCTGTCCAATGGGGTTGGTGACACACACTCTGTCCAGTGGGTTTAGTGACACACACACACTGTCCAATGGGGCTTGTGACACACATGCTCTCCAATAGTGTTTGTGACACACACGCTATCCAGTGGGGTTTGTGGCACACACGCTGTCCAATGGGGTTTGTGACACACACTCACTGTCCTAATGGGGTTTGTGACAAACACGCTGTACAATGGTCTTGTGACACACACACTGTCCAATGGAGTTCATGACACACGGGATGTCCAGAGGGGTTTGAAACACACACACTGTCCAATGGGGTTTGTGACACACACGCTGTCCAAAGGGATTGTGACACATACAAGCTGTCCATTGGGGTTCGTGACACACACTCTGTCCAGTGGGTTTAGTGACACACACACACTGTCCCATTGGGTTTGTGACACACAGACGCTATCCAATGGGCTTGTGACACACACGCTCTCCAATAGTGTTTGTGACACACACACACTATCCAATGGGGGTTGTGAAACTCACACGCTGTCCAATGGTGTTTAAGACACACACGCTGTACAATCGGGTGTGTGACACACACACTCTGTCCAATGGTGTTTGTGACACACACACTGACCAGGAGGGTTTGTGACACACACACGCTGTCCAATGGGGTTTGTGACACACACGCTGTCAAATGGGGTTTGTGACACACACACTGTCCAATGGCATTTGTGACACACACGTTGACAAATGGGTTTTGTGACACACACACTGTCCAATGGCGTTTGTGACACACACGTTGTCAAATGGGTTTTGTGAGACACACAGTATGCAATGAAAGTTGTGACACACACAGGCTGTCCGATGGTATTTGTGACTCGCATGCTGTCCAATGGGTTTTGTGACACACGCACTGTCCATGGGGGTTTCTGACCCCCACTCTGTCCAATGCGGTTTGTGACAAACACACTGACCAGGAGGGTTTGTGAGATACACACGCTGTCCAATGGGGTTTGTGACACACACGCTGTCAAATGGTGTTTGTGACACACACACTGTCCAATGACGTTTGTGACACACACGTTGTCAAATGGGTTTTGTGACACACACACTGTGCAATGAGGATTGTGACACACACAGGCTGTCCAATGGTGTTTGTGACATGCATGCTGTCCAATGGGTTTTGTCAAACACGCACTGTCCATGGGGGTTTCTGACCCCCACTCTGTCCAATGGGGTTTCTGACCTCCACTCTCTCCAATGGGGTTTATGACACACACACACTGTCCAATGGGGTTTGTGAGGCACACACATTCCAATGGGGTTTGTGACGCACACGCTGTCCAATGGGGTTTGTGACACACACACTGTCCAATGGGTATTGTGAAACACACACGCTGTCCAATGCGGTTTATGACACACACTCTGTCCAATGGAGTTTTTGACACACACACTCTGTCCAATGCTTCTTGTGACACACACACTGTCCAATGGGGATTGTGACACACACACTGTGTCCAAAGTTGTTTGTGGCAAACACGCTGTGCATTGGGGTTTGTGACACAGACGCTGTCCAATGGGGATTGTGACACACACACGCTGTCCCATGGGGTTTGTGACACACACGCCGACCAATTGGGTTTGTTGCACACACACTCTCCAATGGTGTTTGTGAAACGCATGCTGTCCAATGGGGTTTGTATCACACACACTGACCAGGAGGGTTTGTGACACTCATACGCTGTCCAATGGGGTTTGTGACACACACACTGTCCAATCGTGTTTGTGAGACACACACACTGTCCAATGGGTATTGTGACACACACACTGACCAGGGTTGTTTGTGATACACACAGGCTGTCCAATGGGGTTTGTGACACACACGCTGTCCAATGGCATTTGTGACTCACACTGTCCAGTGGGGTTTCTGACAAACATGCTGTCCAATGGGGTTTATGACACACACACTCTGTTCAATTGGGTTTGTGACAAACAAACTGTCCAGGGGGGTTTGTGACGCACACTCTGTCCAATGGGGTTTGTGACACGCACACTGTCCAATGCGAATTGTGACACAGACGCTGTCCAGGAGGGTTTGTGACACACACACTGTCCAATGGGTTTTGTGACACACACACTCTGTCCAATAGTTCTTGTGACAAACACAGGCTGTCCGATGTTGTTTGTGACACGCATGCTGTCCAATGGTTTTCGTGACACACGCACTGTCCATGGGGGTGTCTGACCCCCACTCTGTCCAATGGGGTTTGTGACACACACCCTTTCCAATAGGGTTTGTGACACACACACACGCTGTCCAATGGGGTTTGTGACACACACACGCTGTCCATTGGGATTTGTGACACACAGACGCTGTCCCATGGGGTTTGTGACACACACACTGACCAATTGGGTCTGTTGCACACACACTGTCCGATGGTGTTTGTGACACGCATGCTGTCCAATGGGGTTTGTATCACATACACTGACCAGGAGGGTTTGTGACATACATACGCTGTCCAATGGCGTTTGTGACACACACACTGTCCAATCGTGTTTGTGACACACACACACTGTCCAATGGGGTTTGTGACACGCACACTGTCCAATGGGGATTGTGACACAGACGCTGTCCAGGAGGGTTTGTGACACACACACACTGTCCAATGGGGTTTGTGAGGCACACACATTCCAATGGGGTTTGTGACGAACACGCTGTCCAATGGTGTTTGTGACACACACACTCTGTCCAATGGCTCTTGTGACACACACACTGTCCAATGGGATTTGTGAAACACACATTTTGTAATGTGGTCTGTGACACACACTGTGTCCAATGGGTTTTGTGACACACAAACTGTCCAATGGGGTTTGTGATGCACAAGCTGTCCAAAGGGCTTTGTGACACACACACTCTGTCCAATGGGGTTTGTCACAAACAGACTGTACAATGGGGATTGTGACACACACACTTTCCAGTGGGGTTTGTGACACACACACACTGTCCAATGGGGTTTGTGACACACACACTTTCCAATGGGATTTGTGACACACACATTCTCTAATATGGTTTGTGACGCACACTCTATCCAGTGGGGTTTGTGACACACACACTGTCCAATAGGGTTTGTGACACACACACGCTATCCAATGGTTTTTCTGAAACACACACTTTCTAATGGGGTTTGTGATACACACGATATCCGATCGGTTTTGTGACATACGCACTGTCCAATGGCATTTGTGACACACACACACTGTCCAATGGGGTTTGTGACACACAATCTGTCCAATGGAGTTTGTGTCACACACTCTATCCAATGGTGTTTGTCACACAATCACACAGTGCAATGGGGGTTGTGACACAAACACGCTGTCCAATGGGGTTTTTGACACACACACATTCTCCAATGCTGTTTGTGACACGCATGCTGTCCCATGGTGTTTGTGAAACACACACTGTCCAATGGGGATTGTGACACACACACGCTATCCAATGGTGTTTGTGACACGGATGCTGTCCAACGGGGTTTGTGACACACACTCTGTCCAATGTGGTTTGTGACACACACTCTGTCCAATGGGGTTTGTGGACACACACACACTGACCAATGGTTTTTGTTACACACACACTGTCCAATAGGGTTTGTGACATGCTACATGCTATACAATGGTGTTTGTGTCACGCCCACTTTCTGCAGAGAAAAGTCCCATCAGAGTTCCAGACCCGAGCGGACGGAGGAAGAAATGCGGCCGACCCAATATGAGTGATAAAGCATACTTCAACTTTATTGCCCGAGATAGCGTGCATTTATACCAAATACCATAATTATGCATACTTGTCTCTATCTAATAGGCTAAGCACATTTACTTACTCCACCTTCTTGGGTTTAGCTAGCTATGCGTATCCCACATTCTTCTGACTCTTATCTCTTCAAAAATATCCTGACCCTGCCTTAGTTAGTACTTTTCCGTTCCCCCCTTTCCCACGGCCTAATAGACAAGCTAACTAAGGCCTACTTATGTCAATTAAAATGGGCTCTGCTCGTACAGTTGCTTGGTGGACTCATGTCTGTGCTCCTTGAGCCAATCCCCGACATCTCCCCCTTTTTCTTTTTTTTAATGAGCAGAGCCTGCCCAAGTGTCTGCTCTAAAATTTTCTTAATACATGATATAGCACAACTCAAGCATATTAATACAACTACTACTATGATTAAGAGAGCCAGAGCACTCTGCAAAAGCCCTTTTACCCATCCTCCTAGTCCAAACCAGTTCATGAGGCCCTCTAAGCCAAAGAGGCCCACATCCTCTCTGATCTTCTGTGAATGGTCCGTAAGTTGTTTAATCTCCTCGTGGATGGATCTCGACTTATTCTGTAAATCCATAAAAGTGTTTTTCTCGTCTTGCTCTTTTGTGATCTATTATCATAGATACATTGGGCGTTAAGAGAGTTAATAGTCCCAAAATACACAGTCCTCCAACAGCGTTAGAAGGAATTCCTGGTCAGGCTCTATCTTCACAGATCAAGAATACACCATACAGGAGGTTTTAGGGTCACTGTCAATGACATCCCTTGCATTCTTCTGTGAAGCATTACACCGTCGAGTTTCATTTCTGTAGTCACCAAGAGTAGCATTAACATTTTGTAGTTTTGTCCATTCATGTTCTTGTATACTGTTCTGACACTTTTCACAAACCGGCTGAATACAAGCATCCATGGGCATAGATGCCAGCAATTCCAGTTCCTGTGGTTCGATGTCTGCTTCCAGGTGGCAATTAATCCAAAGTGCCGTGTTAGTATTATTACAGTTCGTTGCAATGCCTCTGCATCTACCACTATTTGAAACAGTCGTGTGATGCTGCTGTAGTCATCAAGGAAGACACCAACCAAGCATGTGTGGAACGTTTTTTCCAGAGACATCGTAGTTAGGCATATAGATAGTCAGTCATGTTGGCTAAAGTAATCCACATGTTAGTCTTTGTCTGTGCAGGCATCCAAAACACAGCAGCTGCAACAATCATTGTCAGGAAGATAACACAGGTTTCACGTTTCGTGCTGGCAACCATTGCAGCTCTTGATCTGTAAAAACACAAGAATAACCTCTCCCCCAGGTTATCAATTGGTGTGGCCTTTTCCATTGAACGTTAACTAGTGATTTGACCATAACTAATGTAGGTTCTTTCTGATTTAGCATGGTTTTGGGTCATAGTTACAAAGTGTTTCATAGACAAATCTGTAAGTCCAATCAAATGCAGTCATCCTGTAAAGTTGTCATAAATTCATCCCTCAAAGTTTCTAACTCCATTTTGGCTGTCATATTTATTGGATATTGTTTTCCCTTACCGGATTGAAGTCCTGTTTCAGATTTCTCAGTGTAGTATTTGCTTTATCAAAAACATTGGCTGTTAATACTAGTGGAAATACAGCATTCAAAAGTTCCTTGAAGATTTCTCACTTGCACAAGCAGATCTGCACCATCCAAGCACCTTCTTGTAGGATATGCAACTAAACAGAATTCTCAGAAAACGTTATTTGAGCTTACAATTTACTTAACAAATCCTGACCCAAGAGAGGTATAGGACTTTTAGGCAAATACAAGAATTCATGTATTAAAACTTTGTTCCAAATCTGGCATTCCGTTTGTCTCAAAAAACGGCCTTTCTTTCGTTGTCTCCCATGCCCTCAAAACTAGCATGGTGAATTTACTAAGAAGTCTCGTACAATTAATTACCATAGGATAAGTCTATCAACAAATTTTTTGTTTAATTGTCCATTTTCATTAGAACTACGGGTCTGCTCAGGATGCCTTTAAACTTCACCCTCGGACTGCTCCATTCTATTACATCGCTGCAGTGGGGGGAGAGAGAACCCCCCTTTCACTGCTTTAAAAGTGGGCAGCCAGGTTTTTCCAGTTGTTTTTTCTTTCTGTGCAGTGTAGATATAACCAAGGTCACGCAGCTGGCACACTGGCTGGTACGAAGTAGGAGGCTCTGGGAAACTTCTCAGTTACAATGAGCTGCACACAGGCCTGGGATATTTTGCTCTTTTGTTTTCCCATTTCATTCCAGCCATAATACACTTTATATGCAATTTCAAGTAGCTCAGCAATAGTCACATTCCTTAGCTCCATTTACCTTTTACAATTTAGAGATGTCAAAAAACAGTATAAACCAGTATAATAAACATAAATCCATTATTCTATTTTCCTAGATCCAAATCAGTTCACATTCCAGCAACCTTTAAATACAACTTCATAACTTCATACAATACCCCAAGTTCACATCTATCATAGTATTTTAACAATTTAAATGCTTTTCTAACAATATAAGCGATTACTTTAATGTGTAAGGATGCATCCTAAGGGGGAGCAAGGTGGAATTTTAGCAGTGGAACCGGTTCCCATTGTAATTATCTCCCCAAACAAGATTCTTTTGGTACTGAATATGAATATACAAACTAAAATACTGAGCTCAGATACGAAAACCATATACCAAGTTCAAATAAGCAGATGGATCACACTTACACCAATTTAAGACAATATCTCAATTTTTTGCATTGCACCTTGAACCGCTCACTGCTCAGCCAGGTGGAGATACCTCTGGGTCTCCCTGACAAAATGGGTCAGTGCGCGCTGGAGGTCCATTTGGCATCCGCCCCCCCCCGCAGCAAGCTGGACTGGGCAAGGCTTTTTTTTTTTTTTTTTTTTGAGTGTCTCATCTGGTGTGCTACAACTGTTATTCTAAAACCATGATTCTTCACTTGATGTGCATACAAAAAGGCCAAATTTAGTGCACCGAGATGAGAGACAGCCTGTCACAGAGTTGCGCAAGTCTGGATATTGGAATAAAGCTAGTACTCTAGGAAAAAATATAACAGCTACTACACATAAAATCTTAACATCACGTTCACGCAGTAAGGAACTAAATTACTCATGATCTTTTGTACTATCACAAAACGCACCTTTTGAGTCAACCGATTCTCATGATTTAACAGTCTGTGAACTTACTGTACCATATAACAAAGACCTACCAAAATTGCAACATGCTTAAACAGATACCCACAAAGAAAACAGGCTAATAAGGAAAACATTGTGCAGACTTCAGCAAGTTTACTGTGACCTGTGTGTTATCAGTTAACTCTCTCTCACCTGTCTGAAATGATTTAATGATCTCTTGTAGGGATTTATTTTGTCTTACTTTTCTCACCCTAAAACCAACATTAATTGCAACAAGGTGTTATACTTCAAGATTCTATTCCCCGGACACTTTTCCCAATCATTTAACTTATACAGCAGCCACCATTAATTACAATATTTTACAAGATTTTCTTTCCTCATATTTCCAAGTGCTTCCCTATGTTTTGAAACACCTCCCAATACCGATTTTTTATGAACACGACTGAAAACAGTAATTTCTGACCCCATGGAAAAGCACAGGGCTGCTTGCAGCGTGAGTGGGAAAAGTGGAGAGAAAGTTTTACGGTGCACTTATACCACAAAGAAACAATTCTAACAACAACCAGTAAAACAATTAACTCACATTCCTGACAAGCTGCTTGACTTTCAGAGAGGCAATAAACAGCAACACATAATATGCACTGTAAAACTCGCAAATAACATGTTGATAGCAAACTTTAGCATTCTCTACTGCCAATTCCAAAACCAGTGCTTCCTTAACTTCTAAGTTTTATACCCTGAGTCCCCAGGAGCACCACCTTTCCCGTCACGATTATCATGACCACATTGCCGACTATCAGATTCACTTGCTGTTAGCTGATCTAATATGTCACACAGTTCTGTTGTCCAGTTCTATTTTCAGTGACTTCTTCTGTTCTCTTGTGGAAGTTAGAGGGTTAAAATGCAGGAAAAGCAGATTGGTAAAATTGGTAAAAGAACTGATAGTACACTTGTTTACGACTTTAGCATTCTCAGCTTTCACAGGTTCTTTGAGTAAGTTGTCTGACACCAATCCTCTGGACTTGCTGTTCTCACCCAAAGTTCAAGTTTTGAGTCACTAATGCTCGTAACAGTCTTTTCAGGTTTTAATTGCTTCACTGTAGTATTTATCAGTTTCCAGATGGTTACAAGGCCGAGAATATATCTTTCGCGGTGACTAATTGCCTTCCACAACACAGTTCCCATCTTTTTCCAAGTCTCTATTTGAAAAACTCCTGACAGGTCAGCAGGATACCTATTGCCTCTGCACCAAGTTAATAGTCTTTTAAGGTTCTTCACTGATAACGCAGATATGCCCATTTCCATCGGCGGAGCGGAAGGCTCCATTTTGCCGAGTTTCTGTGAAGCTACCGCAGCTAAATTCTTTTCCACTTTATGACGCTTAATATTATTAATTACTTCCCTCCACGGTTTCATCAGTTTCTTAGCTGTTTTATCCTCGTCTATGACCATATCCCACAACACATCCCCCAATTTCCTCCACTCTCCTTCATCAAACAATAAATCAGGATCCTGAAAACACCCCTTAGTTTTCCCCGTTGCTACTAGACCAGCTAGCTGTTTAACGCAACTATAATTAACCCCTCGCTTTTCTAAAAAGCTTTGTAATAAATCTAGGGCTACTTCTAAATCCATTTCTCTGTTATTCATCATTTTAATCCGTTTCTCCGTTATTTATCACTTTTAATCCGTTTCTCTGTTATTTATCACTTTTAATCCGTTTCTCTGTTATCTATCACTTTTAATCCGTTTCTCTGTTATCTATTTCTCCGTTATTCATCATTTTTAATCCATTTCTCCGTTATTCATCACTATAGTACGGTACCTCTTGCTAAATTAAGAGACCTCTTGCAGCCCTTGTTTCCTGTAGCCCAGCACTGGCGAACTTCAGTCGGTTCAGGCTTCGGAGTCGACACACCGCAGCACAGTGTTCGGTCGCTCTTGCCCGCCGGTCGCTGCTCTCCCGGCGCCTTTTGCTTCTATCCGCCGCTTCGGATCCCCGGTTCGGGCGCCAATTGCAGAGAAAAGTCCCATCAGAGTTCCAGACCCGAGCGGACAGAGGAAGAAATGCGGCCGACCCAATATGAGTGATAAAGCATACTTCAACTTTATTGCCCGAGATAGCGTGCATTTATATCAAATACCATAATTATGCATACTTGTCTCTATCTAATAGGCTAAGCACATTTACTTACTCCACCTTCTTGGGTTTAGCTAGCTATGCGTATCCCACATTCTTCTGACTCTTATCTCTTCAAAAATATCCTGACCCTGCCTTAGTTAGTACTTTTCAGTTCCCCCCTTTCCCACGGCCTAATAGACAAGCTAACTAAGGCCTACTTATGTCAACTAAAATGGGCTCTGCTCGTACAGTTGCTTGGTGGACTCATGTCTGTGCTCCTTGAGCCAATCCCCGACAACTTTCTTATGGTGTTTGTGACACACACACACTGTCCAATCGGTATTGTGACACACACACGCTGTCCCATGGTGTTTGTGACACGGATGCTGTCCAATGGAGATTGTGACATAGACACGCTATCCAATGGGTTTTTTGACACGCACACTTTCCAATGGGGTTTGTGACACACACGCTGTCCCATGGGGTTTGTGACAAACACGCTGTACAATTGGGTTTCTTGCACACACTCTGTCCAATGGTGTTTGTGACACGCATACTGTACAATGGGTTTTGTGACACACACTCTGTCCATGGGGCTTGTGACAAACACGCTGTCCAATGGAATTTATGACACGCACGCTGTCCAATGGTGTGTGTGAGACACACACTCTGTCCAATGGTTCTTGTGACACATACGCTGTCCAATGGTGTTTGTCAAAAACACACTCTCTCCAATAGCGTTTGTGACACACAGGTTGTCAAATGGGTTTTGTGACACACACAGTGTGCAATGAGGATTGTGACACACACAGGCTGTCCGATGGTGTTTGTGAACACGCATGCTGTCCAATGGGGTTTGTGACACACACACTGACCAGGAGGGTTTGTGACACAAACACGCTGTCCAATGGGGTTTGTGACACACACACTGACCAGGAGGGTTTGTGACACACACACGCTGTCCAATGGGGTTTGTGACACACACGCTGTCAAATGGGTTTTGTGACACACACACTGTGCAATGAGGATTGTGACACACTCAGGCTGTTCAATGGTGTTTGTGACACGCATGCTGTCCAATGGGTTTTGACACACACGCACTGTCCATGGGGGTTTCTGACCTCCACTCTGTCCAATGGTGTTTGTGACACACACACACTGTCAAATGGGGTTTGTGAGGCACACACATTCCAATGGGGTTTGTGACGCACACGCTGTCCAATGGGTATTGTGACACACACACGCTGTCCAATTGGTATTGTGAAACACACACGCTGTCCAATGCGGTTTATGACACACACTCTGTCCAATGGAGTTTTTGACAAACACACTCTGTCCAATGGTTCTTGTGACACACACACTCTGTCCAATGTTGTTTGTGACACACACGCTGTTCATTGGGGTTTGTGACACAGACGCTGTCCAATGGGGATTGAGAAATACGCTGTCCCATGTGGTTTGTGACACACACACGCTGTCCCATGGGGTTTGTGACACACACGCCGACCAATAGGGTTTCTTGCACACACACTGTCCAATGGTGTTTGTGACATACACACTGACCAGGAGGGTTTGTGACACACACACGCTGTCCAATGGGGTTTGTGACACACACTCTGTCCAATGGTGTTTGTGACACACACGCTGTCAAATGGGGTTTGTGACACACACATTGTCCAATGGCGCTTGTGACACACACGTTGTCAAATGGTTTTTGTGACACACACACTGTGCAATGAGGATTGTGACACACAGAGGCTGTCAAATGGTGTTTGTGACACGCATGCTGTCCAATGGGTTTTGTCACACACGCACTGTCCATGAGGGTTTCTGACCCCCACTCTGTCCAATGGGGTTTGTGACACACACCTTTTCCAATAGGGTTTGTGACACACACACACATTTTCCAATGGGGTTTGTGAGGCACACACATTCCAATGGGTTTTGTGACGCACACACTATCCAATGGGGTTTGTGACACACACACACTGTCCAATGGGTATTGTGAAACACACACGCTGTCCAATGCGGTTTATGACACACACTCTGTCCAAAGGAGTTTTTGACACACACACTCTGTCCAATGGTTCTTGTGACACACACACTGTCCAATGGAAATTGTAACACACACTCTGTCCAATGTTGTTTGTGACACACACGCTGTGCATTGGGGTTTGTGACACAGACGCTGTCCAATGGGGATTGTCACATACACACGCTGTCCCATGGGGTTTGTGAAACACACACTGAACAGGAGGGTTTGTGACACACATACGCTGTCCAATGGACTTTGTGACACACACAATGTCCAATCGCGTTTGTGACACACACACACTGTCCAATGGCTATTGTGCCACACACACTGACCAGGGGGGTTTGTGATACACACAGGCTGTACAATGGGGTTTGTGACACACACGCTGTCCAATTGCATTTCTGACACACACTGTCCAATGGTGTTTGTGACACGCATGCTGTCCAATGGGGCTTGTGACACACACACTGACCAGGGGCATTTGTGATACACACAGACTGTCCAATGGGGTTTGTGACACACACGCTGTCCAATGGCATTTGTGACACACACTGTCCAATGGGGTTTCTGACACACATGCTGTCCAATGGGGTTTATGACACAAACACTCTGTACAATGGGGTTTGTGACAAACAAACTGTCCAGGGGGGTTTGTCACGCACACGCTGTCCAATGGAGTTTGTGACACACACACTGTCCAATAGGGTTTGTGACACACACACACTGTCCAATGCGGTTTATGACACACACACTGTCCAATGGAGTTTGTGTCACACACACTGTCCAATGGTGTTTGTCACACAATCACACAGTTCAATGGGGGTTGTGACACACACATGCTGTCCCATGGGGTTTTTGACACACACAAATTCTCCAATGGTGTTTGTGACACGCATGCTGTCCAATGGGTTTTGTGACACACACTCTGTCCATTGGGCTTGTGACACACACGCTGTACAATGGGGTTTGTGACACACACAATGACCAGGAGGTTTTGTGACACACACACGCTGTCCAAAGGGTTTGTGACACACACACTGTCCAATGGTGTTTGTGACACACACACACTGTCCAATTGGGATTTTGACACATGCACGCTGTCCACTTGGGTTTATGACACACACGCTGTCCAATGGGTTTTGTGACACACACAATCTGTCCAATAGAAATCATGAAACACACTCTGTCCAATGGGTTTTGTGCAGCACACGCTGTCTAATGGGGTTTGTGACACGCCCACTGTTCAATGGGGATTGTGACACAGACGCTGTCCATTGGGCTTGTGACACACTCACTGTCCAATGGGGATTGTGACACACACAATGTCCATGAAGGTTTGTGAAACACACACTGTCCAGTGGGGTTTCTGACACACACACACTGTCCAATGGTGATTGTGGCACACACGCGCTGTCCAATGTGGTTTGTCACACACACTCTGTTAAATGGGGTTTGTGACACACACGCTGTCCAATGGGGATTGTGACAAACACGCTGTACACTGGGGTTTGTGACACACACACTGTCCAATGGGGTTCGTGACACATACACTTTAAAAAGGGGTTTGTGACACACACACTCTGTCCAATGGTGCTTGTGACACATACGCAGTACAAAGGGGTTCGTGACACACAAGCTCTCCAATAGTGTTTGTGAAACACAGACTTTCCAGTGGGGTTTGTGACACACAGAAGCTGTCCAATGGGTTTTGTGACACACAAACTGTCCAATGGGTTTTGTGACACACACACTCTGTCCAATGGGGTTTGTGACAAACACACTGTCCAGGGGGTTTGTGATGCACACGCTGTCAAATGGGGTTTGTGACACGCACACTGTCCAATGGGGTTTGTCACACACACGCTCACCAATGGGGATTGTGACACACACAATGTCCATGACGGCTTGTGACACACACACTGACCAAAGCAGTTTGTGACACACACACTGTCCAATAGGGTTTGTGACACACACATGCTATCCAATTTGGTTTGTGACACACACACTTTCCAATGGGGTTTGTGACACACACGCTCACCAATTGGATTTGTTACACACACACTGTCCAATGGTGTTTGTGACACGGCTGCTGTCCAATGGGTTTTGTGACACATACTCTGTCCATTGGGCTTGTGACATACACGCTGTCCAATGGGGTTTGTGACACATACAATGTCCATGACGGTTTGTGACACACACACTGTCCAATGGGGTTTTTGACACACACACACTGTTCAATGGGGATTGTGACACATACACGCTGTCCAATGTGGTTTGTCACACACACTCTGTTCAATGAGGTTTGTGATACACACACTGTCCAATGGGGATTGTGACAAACACGCTGTACAATGGGGTTTGTGACACACACACTGTCCAATGGGGTTCGTGACACATACACTTTAAAAAGGGATTTGTGACACACACACTCTCTCCAATGGTGCTTGTGACACATACGCAGTCCAAAGGGGTTCGTGACACACACGCTCTCCAATAGTGTTTGTGAAACACAGACTTTCCAGTGGGGTTTGTGACACACACTCTGTCCAATGGGGTTCGTGACAAACGCACAGTCCATGGGGTGTGTGACGCACACGCTGTCACATGGGGTTTGTGACACGAATACTGTCCAATGGGGATTGTGACACAGACACTGTCCATGAGGGTTTGTGACACGCACACTGTCCAATGGGGTTTGTCACTACACATGCTCACCAATGGGGATTGTGACACACACAATGTCCATGACTGTTTGTGACACACACACTGTCCAATGGGGTTTGTGAAACACACACGCTGTCCAGTGGGGATTGTGACACACACACGCTGTCCAATGGGGTTTGTCACACACACGCTATCCAATGGGGTTTGTGAAACACACGCTGTCCAATGGGTATTGTGACAAACACGCTGTCCAATTGGGTTAGTGACACACACAGTGACCAGGAGGGGTTGTGACACACACTCTGTCCAATGGAGTTCGTGTCACGCACTCTGTCCAGTGGGGTTTGTGATAACCACACGCTGTCCCTTGTGACACACACACGGTATCCAATGGTGTTTGTGACACATACACTTTCCAAAGGGGTTTGTGACACACACACTCTGTCCAATGGTGCTTGTGACACATACGCAGTCCAAAGGGGTTCGTGACACACATGCTGTCCACTGGGTTTTTTGAAACACACCCTCTGTACAATGGGCTTCTGACACACACGATCACCAATACGGTTTGTGAAAAACACACTTTCCAGTGGGGTTTTTGACACACATGCTTTCCAATGGGTATTGTGACACACACCCTCTGTACAATGGGGTTTGTGACACACACAGTGACCAGGAGGGTTTGTGACACACACACGCTGTCCAATGGGGTTTGTGACACACACACTGTCCAATGGTGTTTGTGACACACAAGCTGTCAAATGGGGTTTGTGACACACAGACTGACCAGGGGGGTTTGTGACACACACAGGCTGTCCAATGGGGTTTGTGACAAACAAACTGTTCCAGGCGGTATGTGACGCACACGGTGTCCATTGGGGTTTGTGACACGCACACTGTCCAATGAGGATTGTGACACAGTAGCTGTCCAGGAGGGTTTGTGACACATACACTCTCCAATGGGGTTTGTGACATACACGCTAATAGGGATTGTGACACACACAATGTCCAATGGAGTTTGTAACTACCACACACTCTCCAGTGGGAATTGTGACAAACACACGCTGTCCAATTGGGTTTGTGACACACACACTGTCCAATGGTGTTTGTGACACACACGCTGTCCAATGGGATTTTTTACACACAATTTCCAATGGCGTTTTTGACACACACGCTGTCCAATGGGGATTGTGACACACTTGCTGTACAATAGGGTTTATGACACACACACTTTGTCTAATGGGGTTTGTGACAAACACACTGTCCAGGGCGGTTTCTTATGCACACGCTGTCTAATGGGGTTTGTGACACGCATACTGTCCAATGGGGATTGTAACACAGACGCTGTCCAGGAGGGTTTGTGACACACACACTGTCCGATGGGGTTTGTGACACACACGCTCACCAATGGGGATTGTGACACACACATTTTCCATGACGGTTTGTGAAACACACACTGTCCATTGGGGTTTGTGACACACACACACTGTCCAATGTGGATTGTGACACACACACCCTGTCCAATGGGGATTGTGAAACACAAACACTGTCTAATGGCGTTTGTGACACGGATGCTGTCCAATGGCGTTTGTGACACACACACTGTCCAATGGGGTTTGTGACACACACTCTTTCCAATGGGGTTTCCGACACACACTTCGTCCAATGGCGTTTGTGACACACACACTGTCCAATGGGGTTTGTGACACACACGTTGTCTAATCGGGATTGTGACAAACACGCTGTCCATTGGGGTTTGTGCCACACAAACTGTCCAATGGGGACTGTGACATGCACACGCAGTCCAATGGGGTTCGTGATACACTCTGTCCAGGGGGTTTGTCACACACACGCTGTCAAATGGGGTTTGTGACACACAAACTGTCCAATGGGCTTTGTCAAACACTCTCTGTCCAATGGGGATTGTGACAAACACGCTGTACAATGGTGTTTGTGACACACACACTCTATCCAATGGGCTTGTTATAAACAAGCTGTAGAATGGAGTTTATGACACACACATGCTATCCACTGCAGTTTGTGACACCTACTATTTCCAATGGGGTTTGTCACAAACACACTGTCCTATGGGGTTTGTGAAACAGACACTGTCCCATGGGGGTTGTGACAAACACATTGTCCGATGCCCTTTGAGACACACACACTGTCCAATAGGGTTTGTGACACACACACGCTATCCAATGGGTTTTGTGACACATACACTGTCCAGTGGGTTTTGTGACACACACACTCTGTCCAATGGGGTTTGTGAGACACAGACACTGTCCAATGGCGATTGTGACACACACACGCTGTCTAATGGGGTTTATGACACACACGTTGTCCAATGGGTCTTGTGACACACACAATCTGTCCAATGGGGATTGTGACACACACGCTGTCCAATGGGGTTTGTGACACACACACTCTGTCCAATGGATCTTGTGACACACTCGCTGTCCAATGGGTTTCTTGACACATTCTGTGAAATGGGGATTGTGACACACGCTGTCCAATGGTTTTGAGACACACACGTTGTCCATTGGGGTTCGTGACACACACGCTGTCCAGTGGGGTTTGTGACACACACACACTGTCCAAGGGTGTTTGTGACACACACTCTGCCCCATGGGGTTTGTGACACACACACTGTCCAATGGGGATTGTGATACACACACGCTCTCCAAAGGGGTTTGTGACACAGACGCTGTCAAATGGGGATTGTGACATACACACTCTCCAATAGGGTGTGTGACACACACACACTATCCAAAGGGGTTTGTGACACGTACACTTTCTAAAGGGGTTTGTGACACACACACGCTATCCAATGGGGTTTGTGACACACACACTTTCCAGTGGTATTTGTGACACACACACGCTGTCCCATGAGGTTTGTGACAAACACGCTGACCAACAGGTTTTGTTACACACACACTGTCTAATAGGCTTTGGGACACACACACGCTCTCCAGTGGGTTTTGTGACACATACACTGTCCAGTGGGTTTTGTGACACACACAATCTTTTCAATGGGCTTGTGACACACACGCTGTCCAATGGGGATTGTGACACACACGCTGTCCAGTGGGGATTTGGACACACAGACGATGTCCAATGGTGTTTGTGACACACACTCTGTCCAAGGGTCTTGTGACACACACGCTGTCCAATTGGCAGTGTGACACACACACTGACCAGGAGACTTTGTGACACACACACGCTGTCCAATGGGGTTCGTGTCACACACAAGCTGTCCAATGGGGATTGTGACACACATTCTGTCCAATCGGGTTTATGACACACACACTCAGTCCAATGGGGTTTGTGACAAACACACTATCCAGGGGGATTTGTAACACACACACTGTCCAATTGGGTTTCTGACACACATGCTGTCCAATGGGGATTGTGACACACACACGCTGTCCAATGGAGTTTGTCACAAACACACTGTAAAATGGGGATTGTGACACAGACACTGTCCAATGGTGTTTGTCACACACACACTCTGTCCAATGGCGTTTGTGACACACACGATGTCAAATGGGTTTGTGACACACTCACAGTGCAATGAGGATTGTGACATACACACGCTGTACAATGGTGTTTGTGACACGCTTGCTTCCCAATTGGTTTTTTGACACACGTACTGTCCAGTGGGGTTTGTCAGACACACGGTCTCCAATGGGGTTTGAGACACACACACTCGGTCACATGGGGGTTGTGACACACACGCTGTCCAATGGGGTTTGTGACACAAACTCTGTCCCATGGGATTTGTGACACACACACTGTCCAATGGGTATTGTGACACACAAACTCTGTCCAATGGGTTTTGTGACACACACACTGTCCATTGGTGTTTGAGACACACACTCTGTCCAGTGGGGTTTGTGACACACACACTATCCAATGGGGTTTGTGACACACACGCTGTCTACTGGGGATTGTGACACACACACTGTCCAGGGGGGGTTGTTACACACACACTGTCCAATGGCGTTCGTGATACACACAGTACCCACGAGGTTTGTGACACACATGCTATCCAATGCGGTTTGTAACACACACACTCTGTCCAGTGCGGCTTGTGACGCACACTCTGTCCAGGGGGTTTTGTAACACACACTGTCCAATAGTGTTTGTGACACACACACGCTATGCAATTGGTTTTGTGACACATATTCTGTCCAGTGGGCTTTGTGACACGCACATTATCCAATGGGGATTGTGACACACACACGCTATTTAATGGGGTTTATGATACACACGTTGTCCAATGGGGTTTGTGACACACACAATCTGTCCAATGGGGATTGTGACACACACGCTGTCCAATGGGGTTTGTGACACACACACTCTGTCCAATGGATCTTCTGACACACACGCTGTCCAATGGGTTTTGTGACACACACGTTTTGCAATAGGGTTCGTGACACACACGCTGTCCAGTGGGGTTTGAGACACAAACACTGTCCAATAGGGTTTGTGACGCACACACGCTATCCAACGGGGTTTGTGACACACACACTTTCTAATGGGGTTTGTGACATACACACTCTGTACAGCAGATCCTGTGACACACACGTTGTCCAATGGGTTTTTTGTCACACACGCTGTCCAAAGGGGATTGTGACACACACACTGTCCAATGGGTTTTTTGATATGCACGTTGTCCAATTTGGTTCGTGACACACACGCTGTCCAGTGGGGTATGTGACACACACGCTGTCCAGTGGGGTATGTGACACACACACTGTCCAATACGGTTTGTGATAAACACACGCTATCCATGGGGTTTGTGACACACACACTTTCCCGTGGGGTTTGTGACACACACGCTGTCCCATGGGGTTTCTAACAAACATGCTGACAAATAGGGTTTGTTACACACACACTGTCTAATAGGCTTTGGGACACACACACGCTCTCCAATGGGTTTTGTGACACATACACTGTCCAGTGGGTTTTGTGACACACACACTCTTTCCAATGTGCTTGTGACACACACGCTTTCCAATGGGGATTGTGACACACTCGCTGTCCAGTGGGGTTTGTGAAACACACACTGTCCAATAGTGTTTGTGACACACACTCTGTCCCATGGGGTTTGTGATACACACACTGTTCAATGGGGATTGTGACACTACACACGCTCTCCAATGGGGTTTGTGACAAACACACTTTCCAATGGTTTTTGTGACACACACACCCTGTCCCATGGGGTTTCTGACACACACTCTGACCAGTTGGGTTTGTTACACACACACTGTCCAATGGTTTTTGCGACACGCATGCTGTCCAATGGTTTTTGTGACACACACTCTATCCAATGGGCTTGTGACACACACGCTGTCCAATGGGTTTTGTGACACACACACTGACCAGGAGGGTTTGTGACACACACACGCTGTCCAATGGGGTTCGTGTCACACACACGCTGTCCAATGGGGATTGTGACACACATGCTGTCCAATGGGTTTTGTGACACACACACTGACGAGGAGGGTTTGTGACACATACACGGCGTCCAATGGGGTTCGTGGCACACACACACTGTCCAATGGGGATTGTGACACACATTCTGTCCAATGGGGTTTATCACACACACACTCTGTCCAATGGCGTTTGTGACACACACGCTGTCAAATTGGTTTGTGACACACTCACAGTGCAATGAGGATTGTGACATACACACGCTATACAATGGTGTTTGTGACACGCATGCTGTCCAATGGGTTTTGTGACACACGTACTGTCCAGTGGGGCTTGTCACACACACACTGTCCAGTGGGTTTTGTAACACACACTGTCCAATAGGTTTTGTGACACACACACGCTATCCAATGGGTTTTGTGACACATACACTGTCCAGTGCGTTTTGTGACACACACACTGTCCAATGGGGATTGTGACACACACTCTGTCCAATGGGTTTTGTGACACGCACGTTGTCCAATAGGGTTTGTGACACACACACGCTATACAACGGGGTTTGTGACACACACACATTCTAATGGGGTTTGTGACACACACAATCTGTCCAATGGGTGTTGTGACACACACGCTGTCCAATAGGGTTCATGACAGACACGCTGTCCTGTGGGGTTTGTGACACACACACTTTTTAATGGGGTTTGTGACACATATGCTATACAAAGAGTTTTGTGACACACACACGATGTCCAATAGTGTTTGTGACACACACGCTCTAAAAATGGGGTTTGTGACACAGACGCAGTCCAATGGGGATTGTGACATCACATTATCCAATAGGGTATGTGATACACACACGCTATCCAAAGGGATTTGTGACACGCACAGTTTCTAAAGGGGTTTGTGACACACACACGTTATCCAATGTGGTTTGTCACACACACTTTCCAGTGGGGTTTGTGACACACACACGCTGTCCCATGGGGTTTGTGACACACATGCTGACCAATTGGGTTTGTTACACACACACTGTCTAATGGGGTTTGTGACACACACACGCTGTCCAATGGTGTTTGTGACACGCATGCTGTCCAATGGCTATTGTGACACACAAACTGTCCACTAGGCTTTGGGACACACACACGCTATCCAATGTGTTTTGTGACACTTACACTGTCCAGTGGGTTTTGTGACACACACACTCTTTCCAATGGGCTTGTGACACACACGTTGTCCAAAGGGGTTTGTGACACACACGCTGTCCAATGGGGTTTGTGAAACATACATCCTGTCCAATGGGGATTGTGACACACACACGTTGTCCAATGGGTTTATGACACACACAATCTGTCCAATGGGGTTTGTGACACACACGCTGTCTAATGGGGATTGTGACACCCACGCTGTCCGATGGGGATTGTGACACACACAGTCTGTCCAATGGTACTTCTGACATACACGCTGTCCAATGGGGTTCGTGACACACACGCTGTCCTATGGGGATTGTGACATACACACGCTATCCAATGGGGTTTGTGACACCCACACTTTCCAATGGGTTCTGTGACACACACATGCTGTACCATGGGGTTTGTGACACACGCGCTGACCAAATGGGTTTGGTACACACACACTGTCCAATGGTGTTTGTGACAGGCAGTTAAATGAGTTTTGTGACATAAACTCTGTCCAATGGGCTAGTGACACACACGCTGTCCAATGGGGTTTGTGACACACACACTGACCAGGAGGGTTTGTGACACACACACGCTGTCCAATGGGCTTCTGACACACACGCTGTCCAATAGTGTTTGTGAAACACACTCTGTCCCATGGGGTTTGTGACACACACATTGTCCAATGTAGATTGTGACACACACACGCTGTCCAATGGGGTTTGTGAAACACACTGTCCAAAGGGGTTTGTGACACGCTTGCTGTCCAATGGGTTTTGTGACACACGCTCTGTCCAGAGGTGTTTGTGACCCAAACTCTTTTCTATGGTAATTGACACACACCCTGTTCAATGGGGTTTATGACACACATGCTGTCCAATGGGGGTTGTGACAAACACGCTGTCCAGTGGGGTTTGTGACACACACCAGTTCCAATGAGATTTGTGACACGCACACATTGCCCAATGGGTTTGTCATATCCACTCTGTCCAATGGGTTTTTGTAACACACACACTCTGTCCAATGGGGTTGTGACACATACGCTGTCCAATGGGGTTCGTGACACACACACTGCCAATAGGGTTTGTGACACAAACACTGTCCAAAGTGGATTGTGACATACACACTGTCCAATGGGGTTTGGAACACAAACACTGTCCAAAGGGGTTTGTGACAAACACGCTGTCCAATGAGATTTGTGACACACACTCTGTCCAATGGAGATTGTGACACACACACGCTGTCCCATGGTGTTTGTGACACGCATGCTGTCCAACGTTTTTTTTGACACACACGCTGTCCAATTTGGATTGTGACATACACACGCTGTCCAATGGCGTTTGAGACACGGATGCTGTCCAAGGGGGTTTTTCACTCACACTCTGTCCAATGGGGTTTGTGACACACATGTTTTCCAATGGATATTGTGACAAACAAGCTGTCCAGTGGGGTTTGTGCCACACAAACTTTCCAATGGAGACTGTGGCATGCACACGCAGTCCAATGGGGTTCGTGACACACTCTGTCCAGTAGGGTTTGTCACACACACGCTGTCCAATACAGTTTGTGACACACACACTGTCCAATGGGCTTTGTCACACACACTCTGTCCAATGGGGCTTGTGACACACACTCTGTCCAATGGGGTTTGTCATACACACTATGTCCAATGGGGTTTGTGACACAGACGTTGTCCAATGGGGATTGTGACAAACACGCTGTACAATGGGGTTTGTGACACACACACTCTATCCAATGGGGTTGTGACAAACAAGCTGTAGAATGGAGTTTATGACAAACACATGCTATCCAATGCAGTTTGTGACACGTACACTTTCCAAGGGGGTTTGTGACACACACACTGTCCAATGGGGTTTGTGACACAGACGCTGTCCCTTGGGGATTGTGACAAACACGTTGTCCAATGCCCTTTGTGACACACACACTGTGCAATAGGGTTTGTGACACACACATGCTATCCAATGGTTTTTGTGACACATACACTGTCCATGGGTTTTGTGACACACACACTCTGTCAATGCGGTCTGTGAGACACACACGCTGTCTAATGGGGTTTATGACACACACGTTGCCCAACGGGGCTTGTGACACTCACAATCTGTCCAATGGGGATTGTGACACACACGCTGTCCAATGTGTTTTTTGACACACACACTCTGTCCAATCGGGATTGTGACACACACGCTGTCCCATGGGTTTTGTGATACGCACTTTGTCCAATGGGGTTCGTGACAGACACGCTGTCCAGTGCGGTATGTGACACACTCACTGTCCAATAGGGTTTGTTACAAACACACGCTATCCAATGGAGTTTGTGACACACACATGTTTTAATGGGGTTTGTGACACAGACGCTGTATAATGGGGTTTGTGACACACACACGATATCCAATGGTGTTTGTGACACACACGCTGTCCAATGGGGTTTGTGACACAGACGCTGTCCAATGGGGATTGTGACATACACACTATCCAATAGGGTTTCTGACACACACACATGCTATCCAAAGGGGTATGTGACAAACACACTTTCCAGTGGAGTTTATGACACACACACGCTGTCCCATCGGGTTTGTAACAAACACGCTGACCAGTGGGGTTAGTGACACACACCCTGTCCAATACTGTTTGTGACACACACTCTGTCCCCTGGGGTTTGTTGCACACACACTGTCCAACGGGGATTGCGACACACAACCGCTCTCCAAAGGGGATTGTGACACACACGCTGTCCAGTGGGGTTTGTGACACACACACTGTCCAATAGTGTTTGTGACATACACTGTGTCCCATGGGGTTTGTGACACACACACTGTCCAATGGGGATTGTGACACACACACGCTGTCCCATGGGTTTTCTGACACACACTCTGACCAGCTGTGTTTGTTACAGACACACTGTCCAAAGGTGTTTGAGACACGCATGCTGTCCAATGTTTTTTGTGACACACACTCTGTCCAATGTGTTTTGTGACACACGCACTGTCCAGTGGGGTTTGTCAGACACACGGTCTCCAATGGGATTTGTAACACACACACTCGGTCAAATGGGTGTTGTGACACACACGCTGTCCAACGGGGTTTGTGACCCAAACTCTTTCCCATGGGACTTGTAACACACACACTGTCCAATGGGGATTGTGACACACAAACTCTGTCCAGTGGGGTTTGTGACACACACACTATCCAATGGGGTTTGTGACACACACGCTGTCTACTGGGGATTGTGACACACACACTGTCCAAAGGGGTTTGGAACACACACACTGTCCAATGGGGATTAAGACACACAAACGCTGTCCAGTGGGGTTTGTGACACACACACTGTCCAATGGGGATTGTGACACACAAACTCTGTCCAGTGGGGTTTGTGACACACACACTATCCAATGGGGTTTGTGACACACACGCTGTCTACTGGGGATTGTGACACACACACTGTCCAATGGAGTTTGGAACACACACACTGTCCAATGGGGATTAA
Organism: Columba livia; assembly: GCF_036013475.1. Lineage (NCBI taxonomy): Eukaryota > Metazoa > Chordata > Aves > Columbiformes > Columbidae > Columba > Columba livia. The sequence continues at coordinate 3,254,487 of NW_027043008.1, forward strand.
GACACACAAACGCTGTCCAGTGGGGTTTGTGACACACACACTGTCCAAAGGGGTTTCTGACACACACGCTGTCCAATGGGGATTGTGACACACACACTCTGTCCAATGTGGATTGTGACACCCACACTGTCCAAAGGGTTTTGTGACACATACGATGTCCAATGGGGTTTGTAACACACACACTTTACAATGGGGTTTGTGACACACTCAGTGTCAAGGGGGGTTTGTGACACACACGCTGTCCACTGTGGATTGTGACACACACATTGTCTGGGGGTGTTTGTGACACACAAACTGTCCAATGTCGTTCGTGACACACACAGTGTCCATGGGGGTTTGTGACACACACGCTGTCCAATGGGGTTTGTGACACACACACTGTCCATTGGGGTTTCTGACACACACTCTGTCCAAAGGGGTTTGTCACACACAATCTGTCCAATGGGGTTTGTGACACACACGCTGTTCAATGGGTATTGTAACACAAACTCTGTCCAATGGGGTTTGTGACACACTCACTCTGCAATGTGTATTGTGACACACACACGCTGTCCAATGGGGTTTGTGCTACACAGGCTCTTCAATGGGTTTGTGACACACACACTGTCCAATGGGGTTTCTGACATGAACACTGTCCATGGGTGTTTGTGACACACACGTTGTCCAGTGGGGTTTGTGACACAGACTCTGTCCAGTGGGGCTGGTAAACATGCGATGTCCAATGGGTTTTGTGACACAAACTCTGTCCAATGGGGTTTGTGACACACACACGGTATCCAATGGGGTTTGTGACACATACATTTCCAATGGGGTTTGTACACACACAATCTGTCCAATGTGCTTGTGACACACACGCTGTCCAATGGTGTTTGTGACACACACACTTTCCAAAGGTGTTTGTGACACACACGCTGTCCCATGGTGTTTGTGACACACACACTGTCCAATGGGTATTGTGAGACACACATGTTGACCAATGGGATTTGTGACACACACACTGACAAGGAGCGTATGTGACAAACACACGCTGTCCAATGGGGCTGTGACGCTCACACTGTCCAATGGTGTTTGTGACACACTCTGTCAAATGGCGTTTGTGACAAACACACAGACCAGGGGGTTTGTGACACACACAGGCTGTCCAATGGGGTTTGTGACACACGTGCTGTCCAATGGGATTTGTGACACACACACTGTCCAATGGGGTTTCTGACAGACACTCTTTCCAATGGGGTTTGTGACACACACGCTGTCCAGTGGGGTTTGTGACAAACAAGCTGTCCAATGGGGTTTCTGACACATACTCTTTCCAATGGGGCTTGTGAGACACACGCTGTCCAATGGGAATTGTGACACACGTGCGGTCCAATGGGAATTGTGACAAACACGCTGTCCAAAGGGGTTTGTGACACTCACAATCTGTCCAATGGGGTTTGTGACACACACGCTGTCCAATGGGGATTGTGACACACACACTTTCTAATGGGGTTTGCGACACACACGGTATACAATGGGTTTTGTGACACACACACTGTCCAATGGGGACTGTGACACACACACGATGTCCAAGGGTGTTTGTGACACACACGCTGGCCAATGGGGTTTGTGACACAGATGCTGTCCCATGGGGATTTTGACAAACACGCTATCCAATGGGGTTTGTGACACACACACTGTCCAATAGGGTTTGTGACACACACGTGCTATCCAATGGGTTTTGTGACTCATACACTGTCCAATGGGTTTTGTGACACACACACTGTCCAATGGGGTTTGTGAGACATACACACTGTCCAATGGTGATTGTGACACACACACACTGTCTAATGGGGTTTATGACACACACGTTATCCAATGGGGTTTGTGACACGCACACTTTCCAAAGGTGTTTGTGACACACACTCTGTCCAATGGGGCTTGTGACACACACTCTTTCCAATGGGTTTTGTTATACACACTCTGACCATTGGGCTTGTGACACACACGCTGTCCAATAGTGTTTGTGAAACACACTCTGTCCCATGGGTTTCGTGACACACACACTCTGTCCAATGGGCTTGTGACACTCATGCTGTCCAATGAAGACTGTGACACACACGCTGTCCAAAGGGGTTTGTGAAACACACACACTGTCCAAAGGGGTTTGTGACACACACACTCTGTCCAATGGGGTTTGTGACACGTACACTTTCCAATGGGATTTGTGACAAACACGCTGTCCAATGGCGTTTGTGAAACAAACAATGTCCAATGGAGTTTGTGACACACACACTGTCCAATGCGGTTTGAGACACACACACTCTGGCCAATGGGCTAGTGACACACATGCTGTCCAATAGTGTTTGTGAAACACACTCTGTCCCATGGGGTTTGTGACACACAGGCAGTCCAATGGAGACTGTGACACACACAAGCTGTCCAATGGGGTTTATGAGAAACACACGCTGTCCAATGGGGATTGTGAGTAACACGCTCTCCAATGGGGTTTGTGACACACACGCTGTCCAATGGGGATTGTGACACACACGCTGTCCAATGGGGATTGTGACAAACACGCTGTCCAATGGGGTTTGTGACACACACACTCAGTCCAATGGTGTTTGTGACACACATGATGTCCAATTGGGTTTGTGACAGACACACTATCCAATAGGGTTTGTGACACACACTCGCTATCCAAAGGGGTTTGTGACACGAACACTTTTTAAAGGGGTTTGTGACACACACGCTCTATATATTGGGTTTTGTGACACACACACTTTCCATTGGCGTTTGTGACACACAAACTCTGTCCCATGGGGTTTGTGACACACACGCTGACCAATAGGGTTTTTTACACACACACAGTCTAATGGGGTTTGTGACACACACTTTATCCACTGGGGTTCGTGACACACACGCTGTCCCGTGGGGTTTGTGACACACACAATATCCAGTGGGGTTTCTGACACACATGCTGTCCAATGGGGGTTGGGACACGCGCACGCTGCCCAATGGCTTTGTCACACCCACTCTCTCCAATGGGGTTTGTGACAAACACACGCTATCCAATGCTGTTTTTAACACACACGCTGTCCAATGGGGTTTGTGACACACACACTGTCCAATGGGTTTTTGTAACACACACACTCTGTCCAATGGGATTGTGGGACATTCGCTGTCCAACAGGGTTCACACACAGAAAATAGGGTTTGTGACACACAGTGTCCAATGTGGATTGTGACACACACACTGTCCAATGGGGTTTGTGACACACACACTGTCCAAAGGGGTTTGTGACAAACACGTAGACCAATGGGTTTTGTGACACACACACTCTGTCCAATGGGGATTGTGAAACACACATACTCTCCAATTAGGTTTGTGACACACACGCTGTCCAATGGAGATTGTGACACACACATGCTGTCCAATAGGGTTTGTGACACACACACACTGTCCAAAGGGGATTCTGACACACACACGGTTTCTAATGGAGTTTATGACACACACGTTGTGCAATGGGGTTTGTGACACACACACGCTATCCATTGGGGTTTGTGACACACAGACTTTCTAATGGGGTTTGTGACACACACACTCTGTCCAATGGCTATTTTGACTCACACGTTGTCCAACTGGGTTTCTGACACACATGCTGTCCAATGGGGGTTGTGACACACATGGTGTCCAATGGACTTCGTGACACACACGCTGTCCAGTGTGGTTTGTTACACACACACTATCCAGTGGGTTTTGTGACACACACCCTTTCCAATGGGGTTTGTGACACGCACACGCTGCCTAATGGGTATGTCACACTTACTCTGTCCAATGAGGTTTGTGACAAACACACACTGTCCAATGCTGTTTGTAACACACATGCTGTCCAATGGGGTTTGTGACACACACACTGTCCAATGGATTTTGTGACATACACACTCTGTCCAATGGTCTTGTGACAAACACGCTGTCCAATGGGGATTGTGACACATGCGCTGTCCAATGGGGTTTGTGACACACACACTTTGTCGAACGGTGATTGTGACACGCATTCTGTCCAATGGTTTTTGTGACACACACGCTGTCCAATGGGGATAGTGACACACACACGCTGTCCAGTGGGGTTTATGACACACACGCTGTACAATGGGGATTGTGACAAACGCGCTATACAATGGGTTTTGTGACACACAGAGTGTCCAATGGGTTTTGTGACACGCACACTTTCTCATGGGGTTTGTTGCACACACACGCTATCCAATGGGGTTTGTGACACACACACTTACCAGTGGAGTTTGTGAAACACACACGCTCTCCCATGGGGTTTGTGACACACACGCTGACCAATTGGTTTTGTAGCACAGACAATCTGTCCAATGGGGATTGTGACACACACGCTGTCCAATGGGGATTGTGACACTCACACTCTGTCCACTGGATCTTGTGACACACACGCTGTCCAATGGGTTTTGTGACACACACGATGTCCAATGGGGATTGTGACATCACGCTGTCCAATGGGTTTTGTGACACACACGTTCTCCAATGGGTTTTGTGATACACACGCTGTCCAGTGTTGTTTGTGACACACACACTGTCCAATATGGTTTGTGACACACACATGCTATCCAATGGGGTTTGTGACACACACAGTTTCTAACGGGGTTTGTGACTCACACGCTATACAAAGGGTTCTGTGACACACACACTGTCCAATGGGGATTGTGACACACACACGATGGCCAATGGTGTTTGTGACATACACACTATCCAATAGGTTTTGTGACACACACATGCTATCCAAAGGGGTTTATGACACGCACACTTTCTAAAGGGGTTTGTGACACACACATGCTGTCCCATGGGGTTTGTGACACACACGCTGAACAATAGTGTTTGTTACACACACAGTGTCTAATGGGGTTTGTGAGACACACACGCTGTAAAATGGGGTTTCTGACACACATGTCCAATGGGGGTTGTGACAAACACGCTGTCCAATGGGGTTCGTGACACACACTGTCCAATTGGTTTTTTAACACACACACTCTGTCCAATGGGGATTGTTGCACATACGCTGTCCAACGGCGTTCGTTGCACACACACTGCCTATAGGGTTTGTGATACACTCACTCTCCAAAGTGGATTGTGACACACACACTGTCCAATGGTGTTTGTGAAACACACACTGTCCAATGGAGATTGTGACACACACACACTGTCCAAAGGGGTTTGTGACACACAAACTGTCCAAAGGGGTTTGTGACAAACACACAGTCCAATAGGGTTTGTGACACACAGACTCTGTCCAATGGGGATTGTGAAACACACACACTGTCCAATGGGTTTGTGACACACACGCTGTCCAATGGAGACTGTGACACACACACGCTCTCCCATGGTGTTTGTGATACGCATGCTGTCCAATGGTTTTTGTGACACACACGCTTTCCAATTGGGATTGTGAAATAAACACGCGCTCCAATTGCGTTTCTGACACGGATGCTACATAATGGGGTTTGTGACACACACTGTCCAATGGGGTTTGGAACACAAACTCTTTCCAGTGGGGTTTGTGACACACATTCTGTCCAGTGGGGTTTGCCACACACACACTGTACAATGGGGTTTGTGACACACACACGCTGTCCAGTGAGTTTTGTAAAAAAAGACACTATGTCCAATGGACCTGTGACACACACGTTGTCCAATAGTGTTTGTGACACACACGCTATCCAATGGGATTTCTGAAGCACACACTTTCCAAATGGGTTTGTGACACACACGCTTTCCAATGGGTTTTTTGACACACACACACTGTCCAATGGGGATTGTGACATACACACGCTGTCCAACGGGGTTCATTACACACACTCTGTACAATAGGGTGTGTGACTACACACGCTGTCCAATGGAATTGTGACAACCACGCTGTCCAATGGGGTTTGTGACACACACACGCTTTCCAGTGGGGTTTGTGACACACACACTTTCTAATGGGGTTTGTGACAAACACGCTACAGAATGGGTTTTGTGACACACACACTGACCAATGGGGATGGTGACACACACACGATGTTCAATGGTGTTTGTGACACACATGCTGTCCAATGGGGTTTGTGACACAGACACTAAACAATGGGGATTGTGACATACACACTGTCCAATAGCGTTTGTGACACACAGACGCTATCCAGTGGGGTTTGTGACAGGCCAACATACTCATGGGGTTTGTGACACACACACGCTATCCAATGGGTTTTGTGACATGCAGACTTTCCAATGGGGTTTGTGACACACACACACTGTCCAATGTGGTGTGTGACACACAAACTCTGTCCAGTGGGGTTTGTGACACACACGCTGTCCAATTGGTCTTTTGACACACACGTGGTCCAATGGGGTTCGTGAATCATACGCTGTCGATCTGGGTTTGTGACACACACTGTGTCCAGTGGGGTTTGTCACACACGCTCTGTCCAACGGGGATTGTGACACACACTCGCTGTCCAATGGGGTTTGTGACACACCCACTGTCCAATGGGGTTTGTGACACACATAAAGTCCAATGCGGTTTCTCACACACACTCTGTCCAATGGGGTTCGTGACACAAACTCTGTCCAGTTGGGTTTGTGACACACACACTGTCCAATGGGTTTGTGACACACACGCTGTCCAATGGGGACACTGACACATACACGCTGTGTAATGGGGTTCGTGACACACACTCTGTCCAGAGTGGTTTGTGACACACACACTGTCCAACAGGGTTTGGGACACACACTCGCTATCCAATGGGGTTTGTGACACATACACTTTCCAATGCGGTTTGAGACACACACACTCTGTACAATAGGGATTGTGACATACAAGCTGTCCAATAGGCTTTATGACACACACACTGTCCAACGGTGTTTGTGACACACAGAATCTGTCCAATGGGCATTGTGACACACACGCTCTCCAATGGTGTTTGTCACACACACGCTGTCCAACAGGGCTTGTGACACACACACTGTCCAATGGGGTTTGTGTCACACAAACTCTGTCCAATGGGTCTTGTGACACACATGGTGTCCAATGGTGTTCGTGACACACACGCTGTCCTGTGGGGTTTGTGACACACACACTGTACAATAGAGTTTGTGACACAAACACGCTATCCAATGGGGTTTGTGACACATATATTTTACAATAGGGTTTGTGAAAAACACACACTTTCCAATGAGGTTTGTGACACACATGCTGTCCAATGGTGTTTGTCAAACACACGCTGTCCAATGGGGATTGTGACACACACGATATCCAGTGGGGTTAGTGACACACACACTGTCCAATAGGGTTTGTGACACACACACGCTATCCAGTGGGGTTTGCGACACGCACACTTTCCAATGGGGTTTGTAACACACACACGCTTTAACATGTGGTTTGTGACTACACACGCTGACCAATTGGGTTTGTTACACACACACTTTCTAATGGGGTTTGTGATGCACAAGCTGTCCAATGGGGTTTGTCAAACACTCGCTGTCCAACAGGGATTGTGACACACACACTGTCCAAAGGGGTTTGTGACACACAAACTCTGTCCAATGGCTCTTGTGAAACACATGCTGTCCAATGGTGTTCGTGACACACACGCTGTCCATTGGGGTTTGTGAAACACACACTGTCCAATAGGCTTTGTGACACACACACGCTATCCAATGGTGTTTGTGACACACACACTGTGTCCAATGGGGTTTGTGACACACTACACGCTATCCAATGGGGATTGTGACACACAGGCTGTCCAATGGGCTTTGTGACACACACAGTCCGTCCAATGGTGTTTGTGACACACACTGTGTCCAGTGGGGTTTTTCACACACACTCTGTCCAACGGGGATTGTGACACACACTCGCTGTCCAATGGGGTTTGTGACACACATATAGTCCAATGGGGTTTCTCACACACACTCTGTCCAATGGGGTTCGTGACACAAACTCTGTCCAGTTGGGTTTGTGAAACACACACTGTCCAATGGGTTTGTGACACACATTCTGTCCAAAGGGGATAGTGACACATACACGCTGTGCAATGGGGTTTGTGACACACACTCTATCCAGTGCGGTTTGTGACACACACACTGTCCAACAGGGTTTGTGACACACACTCGCTATCCAATGGGGTTTCTGACACATACACTTTCCAACGTGGTTTGAGACACACACACTCTGTCCAATAGGGATTGTGACACACAAGCTGTCCAACGGGGTTTATGACACACACGCTGTCCAATGGTGTTTGTCACACACATGCTGTCCAATGGGGTTTGTGACACACACACTGTCAAATGGGGTTTGTGTCACACAAACTCTGTCCAATGGGTCTTCTGACACACATGGTGTCCAATGGTATTCGTGACACACATGCTGTCCTGTGGGGTTTGTGACACACACACTGTACAATAGGGTTTGTGACACAAACACGCTATCCAATGGGGTTTGTGACACAAACATTTTCCAATGGGGTTTGTGAAAAACACACACTTTCCAATGAGGTTTGTGACACACACGCTGTCCAATGGGGTTTGTGACACACACACACTTTCCAATGGGGTTTGTCACAAACACACTGTACAATGGGGATTGTGACACACACACAGTCCAATGCTGTTTGTCACACACACACTCTGTCCAATGGGTCTTGTGACACACACGCTGTCCAATTGGTTTCGTGACACAAACGCTGTCGAGTGGGGTTTGTGAAACACACACTGTCCAGTAGGGTTTGTAATACACATGCTATCCAATGGGGTTTGTGACACACACTTTCTAATGGGGTTTGTGACACACACGCTATAAAATGGTTTTGTGACACACACACTGTCCAATGGGGCTTGTGACACACACACGATTTCCAATGGTGTTTGTGAAACACCCGCTGTCCTATGGGGTTTGTAACACAGATGCTGTACAATGGCGATTGTGACATACACACTGTCCAATAGGGTCTGTGACACGCATGCTGTCCAGTGGGTTTTGTTAAACACACACTCTGTGCTATGGGGTTTGTCACACACACAGTCTGTCCTATGGGGTTTGTGACACATCACGCTGTCCAATGGGTTTTGCGACATACACACGCTGTCCAGTGGGGTTTGTGACACACACAATCTGTGTAATGGGGATTGTGACACACAGGCTGTCCAATGGGGTTTGTGTCACACACAGTCTGTACAATGGTGTTTGTGACACACACGCTGTCCAATGGCGACTGTGACACACACGCTGCCCAGTGGGGTTTTTGATACACACACTGTCCAATGGGGTGTGAGACACACACACGCTATCCAATGGGATTTGTGACACACACATTTTCTAATGTTGTTTGTGACACACACTCTATCCAATGGGTTTTGTGACACAGACACTGTCTAATGGGGATTGTGACGCGGAGATGCTGTCCAATGGTGTTTGTGACACACACGTTGTCCAATGGGGCTTGTGACACACACGCTGTCTAATGGGGTTCATGACACAAACGCTGTCCGGTGGGGATTGTGACACACACACTATTCAATAGGGTTTGTGACACACACAAGCTGTCCTATGGGGTTTGTGACACACACGTTGACCATTTGGGTTTGTTACACACACACTGTCCAATGGTGATTGTGACACACACACGCTGTCCAATGGGGTTTATGACACACACTGTCCAATGGGGTTTGTCACACAAACGCGGTCCAACGGGGATTGTGACACACACGCTGTCCAATGGTTTTTGTGACACACACACTGTCCAATGGGGCTTGTGACACACAAACTCGGTCCAATGGTTCTTGTGACACACATGCTGTCCAATGGTGTTCGTGACACACACTCTGTCCAGTGGGGTTTGTGATACACACACTGTCCAATAGGGTTTGTGACACACACACGCTATCCAATGGGGTTTGTAACACACACACACTGTCCAATGGGTATTGTGACACACACATGCTGTCCAATGTGGTTTATGACACACACACTGTCCAATGGTGTTTCTGATTCTCATGCTGTCTAATAGGTTTTGTGCCACACACTCTGTCCAATGGGATTGTGACAGACTCGCTGTCCGTTGTAGTTTTTGACACACACACTGACCAGTAGGGTTTGTGATACACACACTGACCGGGGGCGTTTCTGACACACACAGGCTGTTCAATGGGGTTTGTGACACACACGCTGTCCAATGGAGATTGTGACACACAGACTCTGTCCAATGGGGTTTGTCAGAAACACACAGTACGATGGGGATTGTGACACACTGTCCAATGGTGTTTGTGATACACAGAGTACCCACGGGGGTTTGTGACACAGAGGCTGTCCAATGGGGATTGTGACATAAACATTGTCAAAGAGGGTTTGTGACACACACACGCTATCTAATGTGGTTTGTGTCACATGCACTTTCCAGTGGGGTTTCTGACACACACTCTGACCAATAGGGTTTGTGACACAGACACTTCCCAATGGGGATGTAACACACACAATGTGCAATTAGGATTGTGAGACACATATGCTGTCTAATGGTGTTTGTGACACACACGCTGCCCAATCGGTTTTGTGACACACACACTGTCCAGGGGGGTTTGTGACACGCCCACTGTCCAATGGGGTTTGTGACACACACATTGTCCAATGCGTTTTGTCACAAACACAAGCTGTCAAATGGTGTTTGTGACACACACGCTGTCAGATCGGGTTGTGACACGAACTCTCTCCAAAGGGGTTTGTGCCACACACACTGTCCATTGGGGACTGTGACAAGCACACGCTGTCCAATGGGTATGTGAAACACACACTCTGTCCAATGGTGATCGTGACACACACAATGTCCAGGAGGGTTTGTGAAACACACACTGTCCAATGGGGTTTTTGACACACACACTCACCAATGGGGATTGTGACACACACAATGTGCATGACGGTTTGTGACACACACACTGTCCAGTGGGGTTTGTGACACGCACACTGTCAAATGAGGTTTCTAACAAACACTCTGTCCAATGGGGTTTGTGACACACACAGTTTCCAATGGGGGTTGTGACACACACACTCTGTCTAATGGTGTTTGTGACACACATGCTGTGCAATGGGGTTTGTGACACAGACACTGTCCAATGGGGGTTACGACATACACACGCTATCCAATGGGTTTTGTGACAAGCATAGTTTCCAAAGGGTTTTGTGACACACACACTGTCCCATGGTGTTTGTGACACACATGCTGTGCAAAGGGGTTTGTAACACAGACGATGTCCAATGGGTATTGTGGCAAACAGGCTGTTCGATGGGGTTTGTGACAGAAACACTGTCCAATAGGGTTTGTGACACACACACGCTATCCAATGGGTTTTGTGACACATACACTGTCCTATGCGGTTTGTGACACAAACACACTGTCCAATGGGTATTGTGACACGCACATGCTGTCTAATGGGGTTTGTGACACACACGCTGTCCAATGGGGTTTGAGACACACACAATCTGTCCAATGGGGATTGTGACACACACGCTGTCCAATGGGTATTGTGACACACACGCTGTCCAATGGGGTTTGTGAAACACAAAATCTGTCCAATGGGTCCTGTGACACACACGCTATCCAATGTGGTTTGTGACACGCACACTTTCTAAAGGGGTTTGTGACACAAACACTTTCGAATGGGGTTTGTGACACACACACTCTGTCCAATGATTCTTGTAACACACACGCTGTCCAATGGGGTTTGTGGCACACATGCTGTCCCATGGGGTTTGTGACACAGACGCTGTCCAATGGGGATTGTGACACACACACGCTATCCAATGGGGTTTGTGACATGCACACTTTCCAAAGGGTTTTGTGACACACACACTGTCCCATGGTGTTTGTGACACACACACGCTATCCAATGGGTTTTGTGACACATACACTGTCCTATGGGGTTTGTGACACACACACGATGTCTGATGATATTTGTGACACACTCGCTGTCCAATGGGGTTTGTGATACAGACGCTATCCAATGGGGATTGTGACACACACACGCTGTCCAATGGGGTTTGTGACACACACAATCTGTCCAATCGGGTTTGTGACACAGTCGCTGTCCAATGGAAATTGTGACACACGCGCTGTCCAATGGGATTTGTGACACACACATTCTGTCCAATGGTACTTGTGACACACAGGCTGTCCAATGGGGTTCGTGACACACACTCTCCAGAGGGGTTTGTGACACACACACTGTCCAATAGTGTTTGTGACACACACACGCTATCAAATGGCGTTTGTGACACACACACTTTCTAATGGGGTTTGTGACACACACGCTATACAAAGGGTTTTGTGACACACACACTGTCTAATGGGGATTGTGACACACAAACGATGTCCAATGGTGTTTGTGACACACTCGCTGTCCAGTGGGGTTTGTATACAGACGCTGTCCAATGGGGATTTTGACACACACACGCTGTCCAATGAGGTTTGTGAAATACATGCAGTCCAATGGGGTTTGTGACACACACAATCTGTCCAATGGGGATTGTGACACACATACTGTCCAATGGGGTTTGTGAAACACACACTCTGTCTAATGGTACTTGTGACACACTCGCTGTCCAAAGGGGTTCGTGATACACACGCTGTAGATTGGAGTTTGTGACACACACACTGTCCAATAGGGTTTGTGAAACACACACGCAATCCAATGGGGTTTGTGAAACACACACTTTCTAATGGGCTTTCTGACACACACGCCATCCAATCGGTTTTGTGACACACGCACTTTCCAATGTTTATTGTGACACACAAACTCTGTCCAATGGTGTTTGTGACACACATGCTGTGCAATGGGGTTTGTGACACAGACACTGTCCAATGGGGATTGCGATATACACACGCTGTCCCATGGGGTTTGTGACATAGACGCTGTCCAATGGGGATTGTGACATACACACGCTATCCAGTGGGGTTTGTGACATGCACACTTTCCAAAGGGTTTTGTGACACACACACTGTCCAATGGAGTTTGTGACACACATTCTGTCCGATGGGGTTTGTGACAAAGACGATATCCGATTGCCTTTGTGACACACACACTGTCCAATGGGGATTGTGACACACACACGCTGTCTAATGGGGTTTATGACACACACGCTGTCCAATGGGGTTTGTGACACACGCACTCTGTCCAATGGTACCTGTGACACACACGTTGTCCAATGGGGTTCGTGATACACACGCTGTCGAGTGGGGATTGTGACACACAAACTGTCCAATAGGGTTTGTGAAACACACACTATGCAATGGGGTTTGTGAAACACACACTGTCCAATGGGGATTGTGACACACACACGATGTCCAATGGAATTTGTGACACACATGCTGTCCAATGGTGTTTGTGACACACACGCTGTGCAACGGGGTTTGAGACACAGACACTGTCCAATGGGGATTGTGACATATACACGCTGTCCCTTGGGGTTTGTGACACAGACGCTGTCCAATGGGGATTGTGACATACACACGCTATCCAATGGGGTTTGTGACACGCACACTTTCCAATGGGGTTAGTGACACACACACTTTACAACGGGTTTTGTGAAACACACATGCTGTCCCATGGGGTTTGTGACACACATGCTGACCAAATGGGTTAGTTACACACACATTGTGCAATGGAGTTTGTGACACGCTGTCAAATAGGTTTTGTGACACAAACTCTGTCCAATGAGCTTGTGACATGCACGCTGTCCAATGGGATTTTTGAAACACACACTGACCTGGAGGATTTGTGACACACACACACTGTCCAATGAATTTTATAACACACACACTGTCCAAAGAGGTTTGTTACACACACGCTGTCCAATGGGGTTGTTGCACACACACACTGTCCAATGGGTTTTGTGACACACACACGCTGTCCCATGGTGTTTATGACACACACTCTGTCCAATGGGGTGTGTGACACACACACTCTCTTCAATGGTGTTTGTGACACACACGTTGTCCAATGGGGTTTGTGACACAGACGGTGTCCAATGTGGATTGCGACATACACAATATCCAATAGGGTTTGTGACACACACACTTTCCAGTGGGGTTTGCTACACACACACGCTGTCCCATGGGGTTTGTGACGCACACGCTGACCAATTGTGTTTGTTACACAGACACTGTCTAATGGGATTTGTGACACACACACGCTGTCCAATGGCGTTTGTGACACGCGTGCTGTCCAATGGCTTTTGTGACACACACACGATATCCAATGGGTTTTGTGACACATACACTGTCCTATGGGGTTTGTGACACACACACACTGTCCAATGGGGATTGTGACACACACACGCTGTCCAATGGTGTTTGTGACACACACAATCTGTCCAATGGGGATTGTGACACACACGCTGTCCAATGGGTATTGTGACACACGCGCTGTCCAATGGGGTTCGTGACACGCACTCTGTGTCCAACAGTACTTGTGACACACATGATGTCCAATGGGATTCGTGACACACATAATGTCCAATGGGGTTTTTGATACACACACTGTGTACAATGGTACTTGTGACACACACGCTATACAATCGGTTTTATGACACACACACTGTCCAATGGGGAATGTGACACACACACGATGTCCAATGGTGTTTGTGACACACACGCTGTCCAATGGCTTTTGTGACACACACTCTGTCCAATGGGGATTGTGACACACACACGATGTACAATGGTGTTTGTGACACACACATGATGTCCTATGGGATTTGTGACAAACACATTGTCCATGGGGTTAGTTACAAACACGCTGTCCAATAGAGATTGCGACACACCCACGCTGTCCAATGCTGTTCGTAACAAACACGCTGTCAATGGGGATTGTGACACACACGCTGTCCAATGGTGTTTCTGACACAGATGCTGTTCAATGGGGATTGTGACACACACGCTGATGACATCCTTTCAAGAGCAAAGGCAGCAATTTGCAGAATTCCGCTTCTTAGGGGAAGTGAGAAATTGCTGAGCTGACACCAAGTCCTGCAGTGTCCCTGTCACCTGCAGAGCCACCGCATCCTCGCCACGGTAGCGGGCATTGTGACAAAGGTTCTATGTCAGCTGGGTGTGGCAGCCAGGCGCCCCCTAGGGGATGGGGAGCCCGTCAGCCCCGGGCCTGTCACTGCCTGCTGGCCCTGCTGCCACCAGCCAGGCCTCTGAAAACTTGTCAAACCATGCCCAGACTTGGGGCCAGTTTGGCCCAAAGTCTGCAAGAGACAAGTCGGGAAGAAAGATATGGGACAGAGGGAGAAAGCGAAGGGAGCAGGAGAAAGGGAAGGAAGAATAAAAAGTAGTGTTGGGCTGCAGGAGTGAGATGGAGGAATTGCAAGAAAAGAGGCAGGAAGCAGGAGAGTGAGAGAAAAGGAAAGAAGAGACATGCAGCCAGACGAGGGCTTAGTGAGAGAGGATGGGACAGAGAACAGGATGAGAAGGAAAGAAGGCAAGGCTAGGACAGGCAAGGACAGGCAAGGCAAGGCTAGGCTGCAGGACATGTTTTTGCTTTATAGTTTCTAGCACATTCGTCTTCAGACTAGGAGGAAAGCCATAAGACCATATGGATTAGGCCCAAGCAAAAACCCCAGCTACTTGAGACTCTTAGACTAAGCCTAAAATACCAAGATCTCTCCATAAGGATGGTTTTTATACTGTACTTCCACAATCTGCTGGCAGTACAAAAAAATCAGCTGCAGATCTCCTTAGGCTGAGTCATGGTGCTTTGGGGCAGGGACCATGCATATCATGGGAATATTTCACAGTTTCTGCTCTGTTTTCAGTGTATGACACCAAAACACCCACCTGATGACATCCTTTCAAGAGCAAAGGCAGCAATTGGCAGAATTCCGCTTCTTAGGGGAAGTGAGAAATTGCTGATCTGACACCAAGTCCTGCAGTGTCCCTGTCACCTGCAGAGCCACCGCATCCTCGCCACGGTAGCGGGCATTGTGACAAAGGTTCTATGTCAGCTGGGTGTGGCAGCCAGGCGCCCCCTAGGGGATGGGGAGCCTGTCAGCCCCGGGCCTGTCACTGCCTGCTGGCCCTGCTGCCACCAGCCAGGCCTCTGAAAACTTGTCAAACCATGCCCAGACTTGGGGCCAGTTTGGCCCAAAGTCTCCAAGAGACAAGTCGGGAAGAAAGATATGGGACAGAGGGAGAAAGCGAAGGGAGCAGGAGAAAGGGAAGGAAGAATAAAAAGTAGTGTTGGGCTGCAGGAGTGAGATGGAGGAATTGCAAGAAAAGAGGCAGGAAGCAGGAGAGTGAGAGAAAAGGAAAGAAGAGACATGCAGCCAGACGAGGGCTTAGTGAGAGAGGATGGGACAGAGAACAGGATGAGAAGGAAAGAAGGCAAGGCTAGGACAGACAAGGACAGGCAAGGCAAGGCTAGGCTGCAGGACATGTTTTTGCTTTATAGTTTCTAGCACATTCGTCTTCAGACTAGGAGGAAAGCCATAAGACCATATGGATTAGGCCCAAGCAAAATCCCCAGCTACTTGAGACACTTAGACTAAGCCTAAAATACCAAGATCTCTCCATAAGGATGGTTTTTATACTGTACTTCCACAATCTGCTGGCAGTACAAAAAAATAAGCTGCAGATCTCCTTAGGCTGAGTCATGGTGCTTTGGGGCAGGGACCATGCATATCATGGGAATATTTCACAGTTTCTGCTCTGTTTTCAGTGTATGACACCAAAACACCCACCTGATGACATCCTTTCAAGAGCAAAGGCAGCAATTGGCAGAATTCCGCATCTTAGGGGAAGAGAGATATTGCTGAGCTGACACCAAGTCCTGCAGTGTCCCTGTCACCTGCAGAGCCACCACATCCTCGCCACGGTAGCGGGCATTGTGACAAAGGTTCTATGTCAGCTGGGTGTGGCTGCCGGGCGCCCCCTAGGGGATGGGGAGCCTGTCAGCCCCGGGCCTGTCACTGCCTGGTGTCCCTTCTGCCACTAGCCAGGCCTCTGAAAACTTGTCAAACCATGCCCAGACTTGGGGCCAGTTTGGCCCAAAGTCTGCAAGAGACAAGTCGGGAAGAAAGATAGGGGACAGAGGGAGAAAGCGAAGGGAGCAGGAGAAAGGGAAGGAAGAATAAAAAGTAGTGTTGGGCTGCAGGAGTGAGATGGAAGAATTGCAAGAAAAGAGGCAGGAAGCAGGAGAGTGAGAGAAAAGGAAAGAAGAGACATGCAGCCAGACGGGGGGTTAGTGAGAGAGGATGGGACAGAGAACAGGATGAGAAGGACATAAGGCAAGGCTAGGACAGGCAAGGACAGGCAAGGCAAGGCTAGGCTGCAGGACATGTTTTTGCTTTATAGTTTCTAGCACATTCGTCTTCAGACTAGGAGGAAAGCCATAAGACCGTATGGATTAGGCCCAAGCAAAAACCCCAGCTACTTGAGACACTTAGACTAAGCCTAAAATACCAAGATCTCTCCATAAGGATGGTTTTTATACTGTACTTCCACAATCTGCTGGCAGTACAAAAAAATCAGCTGCAGATCTCCTTAGGCTGAGTCATGGTGCTTTGGGGCAGGGACCATGCATATCATGGGAATATTTCACAGTTTCTGCTCTGTTTTCAGTGTATGACACCAAAACACCCACCTGATGACATCCTTTCAAGAGCAAAGGCAGCAATTGGCAGAATTCCGCTTCTAAAGGGAAAGTGAGAAATTGCTGATCTGACACCAAGTCCTGCAGTGTCCCTGTCACCTGCAGAGCCACCGCATCCTCGCCACGGTAGCGGGCATTGTGACAAAGGTTCTATGTCAGCTGGGTGTGGCAGCCAGGCGCCCCCTAGGGGATGGGGAGCCTGTCAGCCCCGGGCCTGTCACTGCCTGCTGGCCCTGCTGCCACCAG
This sequence comes from Columba livia, assembly GCF_036013475.1. Classification (NCBI taxonomy): domain Eukaryota; kingdom Metazoa; phylum Chordata; class Aves; order Columbiformes; family Columbidae; genus Columba; species Columba livia. The sequence goes on from NW_027043008.1 coordinate 3,272,406, forward strand.
CCAGGCCTCTGAAAACTTGTCAAACCATGCCCAGACTTGGGGCCAGTTTAGCCCAAAGTCTGCAAGAGACAAGTCGGGAAGAAAGATATGGGACAGAGGGAGAAAGCGAAGGGAGCAGGAGAAAGGGAAGGAAGAATAAAAAGTAGTGTTGGGCTGCAGGAGTGAGATGGAGGAATTGCAAGAAAAGAGGCAGGAAGCAGGAGAGTGAGAGAAAAGGAAAGAAGAGACATGCAGCCAGACGGGGGGTTAGTGAGAGAGGATGGGACAGAGAACAGGATGAGAAGGACATAAGGCAAGGCTAGGACAGGCAAGGACAGGCAAGGCAAGGCTAGGCTGCAGGACATGTTTTTGCTTTATAGTTTCTAGCACATTCGTCTTCAGACTAGGAGGAAAGCCATAAGACCGTATGGATTAGGCCCAAGCAAAAACCCCAGCTACTTGAGACACTTAGACTAAGCCTAAAATACCAAGATCTCTCCATAAGGATGGTTTTTATACTGTACTTCCACAATCTGCTGGCAGTACAAAAAAATCAGCTGCAGATCTCCTTAGGCTGAGTCATGGTGCTTTGGGGCAGGGACCATGCATATCATGGGAATATTTCACAGTTTCTGCTCTGTTTTCAGTGTATGACACCAAAACACCCACCTGATGACATCCTTTCAAGAGCAAAGGCAGCAATTTGCAGAATTCCGCTTCTTAGGGGAAGTGAGAAATTGCTGAGCTGACACCAAGTCCTGCAGTGTCCCTGTCACCTGCAGAGCCACCGCATCCTCGCCACGGTAGCGGGCATTGTGACAAAGGTTCTATGTCAGCTGGGTGTGGCAGCCAGGCGCCCCCTAGGGGATGAGGAGCCTGTCAGCCCCGGGCCTGTCACTGCCTGGTGTCCCTGCTGCCACCAGCCAGGCCTCTGAAAACTTGTCAAACCATGCCCAGACTTGGGGCCAGTTTGGCCCAAAGTCTGCAAGAGACAAGTCGGGAAGAAAGATATGGGACAGAGGTAGAAAGCGAAGGGAGCAGGAGAAAGGGAAGGAAGAATAAAAAGTAGTGTTGGGCTGCAGGAGTGAGATGGAGGAATTGCAAGAAAAGAGGCAGGAAGCAGGAGAGTGAGAGAAAAGGAAAGAAGAGACATGCAGCCAGACGAGGGCTTAGTGAGAGAGGATGGGACAGAGAACAGGATGAGAAGGAAAGAAGGCAAGGCTAGGACAGGCAAGGACAGGCAAGGCAAGGCTAGGCTGCAGGACATGTTTTTGCTTTATAGTTTCTAGCACATTCGTCTTCAGACTAGGAGGAAAGCCATAAGACCGTATGGATTAGGCCAAGCAAAATCCCCAGCAACTTGAGACACTTAGACTAAGCCTAAAATACCAAGATCTCTCCATAAGGATGGTTTTTATACTGTACTTCCACAATCTGCTGGCAGTACAAAAAAATAAGCTGCAGATCTCCTTAGGCTGAGTCATGGTGCTTTGGGGCAGGGACCATGCATATCATGGGAATATTTCACAGTTTCTGCTCTGTTTTCAGTGTATGACACCAAAACACCCACCTGATGACATCCTTTCAAGAGCAAAGGCAGCAATTGGCAGAATTCCGCTTCTTAGGGGAAGTGAGAAATTGCTGAGCTGACACCAAGTCCTGCAGTGTCCCTGTCACGTGCAGAGCCACCGCATCCTCGCCACGGTAGCGGGCATTGTGACAAAGGTTCTATGTCAGCTGGGTGTGGCAGCCAGGCGCCCCCTAGGGGATGGGGAGCCTGTCAGCCCCGGGCCTGTCACTGCCTGCTGGCCCTGCTGCCACCAGCCAGGCCTCTGAAAACTTGTCAAACCATGCCCAGACTTGGGGCCAGTTTGGCCCAAAGTCTGCAAGAGACAAGTCGGGAAGAAAGATATGGGACAGAGGGAGAAAGCGAAGGGAGCAGGAGAAAGGGAAGGAAGAATAAAAAGTAGTGTTGGGCTGCAGGAGTGAGATGGAGGAATTGCAAGAAAAGAGGCAGGAAGCAGGAGAGTGAGAGAAAAGGAAAGAAGAGACATGCAGCCAGACGAGGGCTTAGTGAGAGAGGATGGGACAGAGAACAGGATGAGAAGGAAAGAAGGCAAGGCTAGGACAGACAAGGACAGGCAAGGCAAGGCTAGGCTGCAGGACATGTTTTTGCTTTATAGTTTCTAGCACATTCGTCTTCAGACTAGGAGGAAAGCCATAAGACCGTATGGATTAGGCCCAAGCAAAATCCCCAGCTACTTGAGACACTTAGACTAAGCCTAAAATACCAAGATCTCTCCATAAGGATGGTTTTTATACTGTACTTCCACAATCTGCTGGCAGTACAAAAAAATAAGCTGCAGATCTCCTTAGGCTGAGTCATGGTGCTTTGGGGCAGGGACCATGCATATCATGGGAATATTTCACAGTTTCTGCTCTGTTTTCAGTGTATGACACCAAAACACCCACCTGATGACATCCTTTCAAGAGCAAAGGCAGCAATTTGCAGAATTCCGCTTCTAAAGGGAAAGTGAGAAATTGCTGATCTGACACCAAGTCCTGCAGTGTCCCTGTCACTTGCAGAGCCACCGCATCCTCGCCACGGTAGCGGGCATTGTGACAAAGGTTCTATGTCAGCTGGGTGTGGCAGCCAGGCGCCCCCTAGGGGATGGGGAGCCTGTCAGCCCCGGGCCTGTCACTGCCTGCTGGCCCTGCTGCCACCAGCCAGGCCTCTGAAAACTTGGCAAACCATGCCCAGACTTGGGGCCAGTTTAGCCCAAAGTCTGCAAGAGACAAGTCGGGAAGAAAGATATGGGACAGAGGGAGAAAGCGAAGGGAGCAGGAGAAAGGGAAGGAAGAATAAAAAGTAGTGTTGGGCTGCAGGAGTGAGATGGAGGAATTGCAAGAAAAGAGGCAGGAAGCAGGAGAGTGAGAGAAAAGGAAAGAAGAGACATGCAGCCAGACGAGGGCTTAGTGAGAGAGGATGGGACAGAGAACAAGATGAGAAGGACATAAGGCAAGGCTAGGACAGGCAAGGACAGGCAAGGCAAGGCTAGGCTGCAGGACATGTTTTTGCTTTATAGTTTCTAGCACATTCGTCTTCAGACTAGGAGGAAAGCCATAAGACCATATGGATTAGGCCCAAGCAAAAACCCCAGCTACTTGAGACTCTTAGACTAAGCCTAAAATACCAAGATCTCTCCATAAGGATGGTTTTTATACTGTACTTCCACAATCTGCTGGCAGTACAAAAAAATAAGCTGCAGATCTCCTTAGGCTGAGTCATGGTGCTTTGGGGCAGGGACCATGCATATCATGGGAATATTTCACAGTTTCTGCTCTGTTTTCAGTGTATGACACCAAAACACCCACCTGATGACATCCTTTCAAGAGCAAAGGCAGCAATTGGCAGAATTCCGCTTCTTAGGGGAAGTGAGAAATTGCTGAGCTGACACCAAGTCCTGCAGTGTCCCTGTCACCTGCAGAGCCACCGCATCCTCGCCACGGTAGCGGGCATTGTGACAAAGGTTCTATGTCAGCTGGGTGTGGCAGCCAGGCGCCCCCTAGGGGATGGGGAGCCTGTCAGCCCCGGGCCTGTCACTGCCTGCTGGCCCTGCTGCCACCAGCCAGGCCTCTGAAAACTTGTCAAACCATGCCCAGACTTGGGGCCAGTTTGGCCCAAAGTCTGCAAGAGACAAGTCGGGAAGAAAGATATGGGACAGAGGTAGAAAGCGAAGGGAGCAGGAGAAAGGGAAGGAAGAATAAAAAGTAGTGTTGGGCTGCAGGAGTGAGATGGAGGAATTGCAAGAAAAGAGGCAGGAAGCAGGAGAGTGAGAGAAAAGGAAAGAAGAGACATGCAGCCAGACGGGGGGTTAGTGAGAGAGGATGGGACAGAGAACAGGATGAGAAGGACATAAGGCAAGGCTAGGACAGGCAAGGACAGGCAAGGCAAGGCTAGGCTGCAGGACATGTTTTTGCTTTATAGTTTCTAGCACATTCGTCTTCAGACTAGGAGGAAAGCCATAAGACCGTATGGATTAGGCCCAAGCAAAAACCCCAGCTACTTGAGACTCTTAGACTAAGCCTAAAATACCAAGATGTCTCCATAAGGATGGTTTTTATACTGTACTTCCACAATCTGCTAGCAGTACAAAAAAATAAGCTGCAGATCTCCTTAGGCTGAGTCATGGTGCTTTGGGGCAGGGACCATGCATATCATGGGAATATTTCACAGTTTCTGCTCTGTTTTCAGTGTATGACACCAAAACACCCACCTGATGACATCCTTTCAAGAGCAAAGGCAGCAATTGGCAGAATTCCGCTTCTTAGGGGAAGAGAGAAATTGCTGAGCTGACACCAAGTCCTGCAGTGTCCCTGTCACCTGCAGAGCCACCACATCCTCGCCACGGTAGCGGGCATTGTGACAAAGGTTCTATGTCAGCTGGGTGTGGCTGCCGGGCGCCCCCTAGGGGATGGGGAGCCTGTCAGCCCCGGGCCTGTCACTGCCTGGTGTCCCTTCTGCCACTAGCCAGGCCTCTGAAAACTTGTCAAACCATGCCCAGACTTGGGGCCAGTTTGGCCCAAAGTCTGCAAGAGACAAGTCGGGAAGAAAGATAGGGGACAGAGGGAGAAAGCGAAGGGAGCAGGAGAAAGGGAAGGAAGAATAAAAAGTAGTGTTGGGCTGCAGGAGTGAGATGGAAGAATTGCAAGAAAAGAGGCAGGAAGCAGGAGAGTGAGAGAAAAGGAAAGAAGAGACATGCAGCCAGACGGGGGGTTAGTGAGAGAGGATGGGACAGAGAACAGGATGAGAAGGACATAAGGCAAGGCTAGGACAGGCAAGGACAGGCAAGGCAAGGCTAGGCTGCAGGACATGTTTTTGCTTTATAGTTTCTAGCACATTCGTCTTCAGACTAGGAGGAAAGCCATAAGACCATATGGATTAGGCCCAAGCAAAAACCCCAGCTACTTGAGACACTTAGACTAAGCCTAAAATACCAAGATCTCTCCATAAGGATGGTTTTTATACTGTACTTCCACAATCTGCTGGCAGTACAAAAAAATCAGCTGCAGATCTCCTTAGGCTGAGTCATGGTGCTTTGGGGCAGGGACCATGCATATCATGGGAATATTTCACAGTTTCTGCTCTGTTTTCAGTGTATGACACCAAAACACCCACCTGATGACATCCTTTCAAGAGCAAAGGCAGCAATTTGCAGAATTCCGCTTCTTAGGGGAAGTGAGAAATTGCTGAGCTGACACCAAGTCCTGCAGTGTCCCTGTCACCTGCAGAGCCACCGCATCCTCGCCACGGTAGCGGGCATTGTGACAAAGGTTCTATGTCAGCTGGGTGTGGCAGCCAGGCGCCCCCTAGGGGATGAGGAGCCTGTCAGCCCCGGGCCTGTCACTGCCTGCTGGCCCTGCTGCCACCAGCCAGGCCTCTGAAAACTTGTCAAACCATGCCCAGACTTGGGGCCAGTTTGGCCCAAAGTCTGCAAGAGACAAGTCGGGAAGAAAGATATGGGACAGAGGGAGAAAGCGAAGGGAGCAGGAGAAAGGGAAGGAAGAATAAAAAGTAGTGTTGGGCTGCAGGAGTGAGATGGAGGAATTGCAAGAAAAGAGGCAGGAAGCAGGAGAGTGAGAGAAAAGGAAAGAAGAGACATGCAGCCAGACGAGGGCTTAGTGAGAGAGGATGGGACAGAGAACAAGATGAGAAGGACATAAGGCAAGGCTAGGACAGGCAAGGACAGGCAAGGCAAGGCTAGGCTGCAGGACATGTTTTTGCTTTATAGTTTCTAGCACATTCGTCTTCAGACTAGGAGGAAAGCCATAAGACCGTATGGATTAGGCCAAGCAAAATCCCCAGCAACTTGAGACACTTAGACTAAGCCTAAAATACCAAGATCTCTCCATAAGGATGGTTTTTATACTGTACTTCCACAATCTGCTGGCAGTACAAAAAAATAAGCTGCAGATCTCCTTAGGCTGAGTCATGGTGCTTTGGGGCAGGGACCATGCATATCATGGGAATATTTCACAGTTTCTGCTCTGTTTTCAGTGTATGACACCAAAACACCCACCTGATGACATCCTTTCAAGAGCAAAGGCAGCAATTGGCAGAATTCCGCTTCTTAGGGGAAGTGAGAAATTGCTGAGCTGACACCAAGTCCTGCAGTGTCCCTGTCACCTGCAGAGCCACCGCATCCTCGCCACGGTAGCGGGCATTGTGACAAAGGTTCTATGTCAGCTGGGTGTGGCAGCCAGGCGCCCCCTAGGGGATGGGGAGCCTGTCAGCCCCGGGCCTGTCACTGCCTGCTGGCCCTGCTGCCACCAGCCAGGCCTCTGAAAACTTGTCAAACCATGCCCAGACTTGGGGCCAGTTTGGCCCAAAGTCTGCAAGAGACAAGTCGGGAAGAAAGATATGGGACAGAGGGAGAAAGCGAAGGGAGCAGGAGAAAGGGAAGGAAGAATAAAAAGTAGTGTTGGGCTGCAGGAGTGAGATGGAGGAATTGCAAGAAAAGAGGCAGGAAGCAGGAGAGTGAGAGAAAAGGAAAGAAGAGACATGCAGCCAGACGAGGGCTTAGTGAGAGAGGATGGGACAGAGAACAGGATGAGAAGGAAAGAAGGCAAGGCTAGGACAGACAAGGACAGGCAAGGCAAGGCTAGGCTGCAGGACATGTTTTTGCTTTATAGTTTCTAGCACATTCGTCTTCAGACTAGGAGGAAAGCCATAAGACCATATGGATTAGGCCCAAGCAAAATCCCCAGCTACTTGAGACACTTAGACTAAGCCTAAAATACCAAGATCTCTCCATAAGGATGGTTTTTATACTGTACTTCCACAATCTGCTGGCAGTACAAAAAAATAAGCTGCAGATCTCCTTAGGCTGAGTCATGGTGCTTTGGGGCAGGGACCATGCATATCATGGGAATATTTCACAGTTTCTGCTCTGTTTTCAGTGTATGACACCAAAACACCCACCTGATGACATCCTTTCAAGAGCAAAGGCAGCAATTTGCAGAATTCCGCTTCTAAAGGGAAAGTGAGAAATTGCTGATCTGACACCAAGTCCTGCAGTGTCCCTGTCACTTGCAGAGCCACCGCATCCTCGCCACGGTAGCGGGCATTGTGACAAAGGTTCTATGTCAGCTGGGTGTGGCAGCCAGGCGCCCCCTAGGGGATGGGGAGCCTGTCAGCCCCGGGCCTGTCACTGCCTGCTGGCCCTGCTGCCACCAGCCAGGCCTCTGAAAACTTGGCAAACCATGCCCAGACTTGGGGCCAGTTTAGCCCAAAGTCTGCAAGAGACAAGTCGGGAAGAAAGATATGGGACAGAGGGAGAAAGCGAAGGGAGCAGGAGAAAGGGAAGGAAGAATAAAAAGTAGTGTTGGGCTGCAGGAGTGAGATGGAGGAATTGCAAGAAAAGAGGCAGGAAGCAGGAGAGTGAGAGAAAAGGAAAGAAGAGACATGCAGCCAGACGAGGGCTTAGTGAGAGAGGATGGGACAGAGAACAGGATGAGAAGGAAAGAAGGCAAGGCTAGGACAGGCAAGGACAGGCAAGGCAAGGCTAGGCTGCAGGACATGTTTTTGCTTTATAGTTTCTAGCACATTCGTCTTCAGACTAGGAGGAAAGCCATAAGACCATATGGATTAGGCCCAAGCAAAAACCCCAGCTACTTGAGACTCTTAGACTAAGCCTAAAATACCAAGATCTCTCCATAAGGATGGTTTTTATACTGTACTTCCACAATCTGCTGGCAGTACAAAAAAATAAGCTGCAGATCTCCTTAGGCTGAGTCATGGTGCTTTGGGGCAGGGACCATGCATATCATGGGAATATTTCACAGTTTCTGCTCTGTTTTCAGTGTATGACACCAAAACACCCACCTGATGACATCCTTTCAAGAGCAAAGGCAGCAATTGGCAGAATTCCGCTTCTTAGGGGAAGTGAGAAATTGCTGAGCTGACACCAAGTCCTGCAGTGTCCCTGTCACCTGCAGAGCCACCGCATCCTCGCCACGGTAGCGGGCATTGTGACAAAGGTTCTATGTCAGCTGGGTGTGGCAGCCAGGCGCCCCCTAGGGGATGGGGAGCCTGTCAGCCCCGGGCCTGTCACTGCCTGCTGGCCCTGCTGCCACCAGCCAGGCCTCTGAAAACTTGTCAAACCATGCCCAGACTTGGGGCCAGTTTGGCCCAAAGTCTGCAAGAGACAAGTCGGGAAGAAAGATATGGGACAGAGGGAGAAAGCGAAGGGAGCAGGAGAAAGGGAAGGAAGAATAAAAAGTAGTGTTGGGCTGCAGGAGTGAGATGGAGGAATTGCAAGAAAAGAGGCAGGAAGCAGGAGAGTGAGAGAAAAGGAAAGAAGAGACATGCAGCCAGACGGGGGGTTAGTGAGAGAGGATGGGACAGAGAACAGGATGAGAAGGACATAAGGCAAGGCTAGGACAGGCAAGGACGGGCAAGGCAAGGCTAGGCTGCAGGACATGTTTTTGCTTTATAGTTTCTAGCACATTCGTCTTCAGACTAGGAGGAAAGCCATAAGACCGTATGGATTAGGCCCAAGCAAAAACCCCAGCTACTTGAGACACTTAGACTAAGCCTAAAATACCAAGATCTCTCCATAAGGATGGTTTTTATACTGTACTTCCACAATCTGCTGGCAGTACAAAAAAATAAGCTGCAGATCTCCTTAGGCTGAGTCATGGTGCTTTGGGGCAGGGACCATGCATATCATGGGAATATTTCACAGTTTCTGCTCTGTTTTCAGTGTATGACACCAAAACACCCACCTGATGACATCCTTTCAAGAGCAAAGGCAGCAATTTGCAGAATTCCGCTTCTTAGGGGAAGTGAGAAATTGCTGAGCTGACACCAAGTCCTGCAGTGTCCCTGTCACCTGCAGAGCCACTGCATCCTCGCCACGGTAGCGGGCATTGTGACAAAGGTTCTATGTCAGCTGGGTGTGGCAGCCAGGCGCCCCCTAGGGGATGAGGAGCCTGTCAGCCCCGGGCCTGTCACTGCCTGGTGTCCCTGCTGCCACCAGCCAGGCCTCTGAAAACTTGTCAAACCATGCCTAGACTTGGGGCCAGTTTGGCCCAAAGTCTGCAAGAGACAAGTCGGGAAGAAAGATATGGGACAGAGGGAGAAAGCGAAGGGAGCAGGAGAAAGGGAAGGAAGAATAAAAAGTAGTGTTGGGCTGCAGGAGTGAGATGGAGGAATTGCAAGAAAAGAGGCAGGAAGCAGGAGAGTGAGAGAAAAGGAAAGAAGATACATGCAGCCAGACGAGGGCTTAGTGAGAGAGGATGGGACAGAGAACAAGATGAGAAGGACATAAGGCAAGGCTAGGACAGGCAAGGACAGGCAAGGCAAGGCTAGGCTGCAGGACATGTTTTTGCTTTATAGTTTCTAGCACATTCGTCTTCAGACTAGGAGGAAAGCCATAAGACCATATGGATTAGGCCAAGCAAAAACCCCAGCTACTTGAGACTCTTAGACTAAGCCTAAAATACCAAGATCTCTCCATAAGGATGGTTTTTATACTGTACTTCCACAATCTGCTGGCAGTACAAAAAAATAAGCTGCAGATCTCCTTAGGCTGAGTCATGGTGCTTTGGGGCAGGGACCATGCATATCATGGGAATATTTCACAGTTTCTGCTCTGTTTTCAGTGTATGACACCAAAACACCCACCTGATGACATCCTTTCAAGAGCAAAGGCAGCAATTGGCAGAATTCCGCTTCTTAGGGGAAGTGAGAAATTGCTGAGCTGACACCAAGTCCTGCAGTGTCCCTGTCACCTGCAGAGCCACCGCATCCTCGCCACGGTAGCGGGCATTGTGACAAAGGTTCTATGTCAGCTGGGTGTGGCAGCCAGGCGCCCCCTAGGGGATGGGCAGCCTGTCAGCCCCGGGCCTGTCACTGCCTGCTGGCCCTGCTGCCACCAGCCAGGCCTCTGAAAACTTGTCAAACCATGCCCAGACTTGGGGCCAGTTTGGCCCAAAGTCTGCAAGAGACAAGTCGGGAAGAAAGATATGGGACAGAGGGAGAAAGCGAAGGGAGCAGGAGAAAGGGAAGGAAGAATAAAAAGTAGTGTTGGGCTGCAGGAGTGAGATGGAGGAATTGCAAGAAAAGAGGCAGGAAGCAGGAGAGTGAGAGAAAAGGAAAGAAGAGACATGCAGCCAGACGGGGGGTTAGTGAGAGAGGATGGGACAGAGAACAGGATGAGAAGGACATAAGGCAAGGCTAGGACAGGCAAGGACAGGCAAGGCAAGGCTAGGCTGCAGGACATGTTTTTGCTTTATAGTTTCTAGCACATTCGTCTTCAGACTAGGAGGAAAGCCATAAGACCGTATGGATTAGGCCCAAGCAAAAACCCCAGCTACTTGAGACACTTAGACTAAGCCTAAAATACCAAGATCTCTCCATAAGGATGGTTTTTATACTGTACTTCCACAATCTGCTGGCAGTACAAAAAAATCAGCTGCAGATCTCCTTAGGCTGAGTCATGGTGCTTTGGGGCAGGGACCATGCATATCATGGGAATATTTCACAGTTTCTGCTCTGTTTTCAGTGTATGACACCAAAACACCCACCTGATGACATCCTTTCAAGAGCAAAGGCAGCAATTTGCAGAATTCCGCTTCTTAGGGGAAGTGAGAAATTGCTGAGCTGACACCAAGTCCTGCAGTGTCCCTGTCACCTGCAGAGCCACTGCATCCTCGCCACGGTAGCGGGCATTGTGACAAAGGTTCTATGTCAGCTGGGTGTGGCAGCCAGGCGCCCCCTAGGGGATGAGGAGCCTGTCAGCCCCGGGCCTGTCACTGCCTGGTGTCCCTGCTGCCACCAGCCAGGCCTCTGAAAACTTGTCAAACCATGCCTAGACTTGGGGCCAGTTTGGCCCAAAGTCTGCAAGAGACAAGTCGGGAAGAAAGATATGGGACAGAGGGAGAAAGCGAAGGGAGCAGGAGAAAGGGAAGGAAGAATAAAAAGTAGTGTTGGGCTGCAGGAGTGAGATGGAGGAATTGCAAGAAAAGAGGCAGGAAGCAGGAGAGTGAGAGAAAAGGAAAGAAGAGACATGCAGCCAGACGAGGGCTTAATGAGAGAGGATGGGACAGAGAACAGGATGAGAAGGACATAAGGCAAGGCTAGGACAGACAAGGACAGGCAAGGCAAGGCTAGGCTGCAGGACATGTTTTTGCTTTATAGTTTCTAGCACATTCGTCTTCAGACTAGGAGGAAAGCCATAAGACCATATGGATTAGGCCCAAGCAAAAACCCCAGCTACTTGAGACTCTTAGACTAAGCCTAAAATACCAAGATCTCTCCATAAGGATGGTTTTTATACTGTACTTCCACAATCTGCTGGCAGTACAAAAAAATCAGCTGCAGATCTCCTTAGGCTGAGTCATGGTGCTTTGGGGCAGGGACCATGCATATCATGGGAATATTTCACAGTTTCTGCTCTGTTTTCAGTGTATGACACCAAAACACCCACCTGATGACATCCTTTCAAGAGCAAAGGCAGCAATTGGCAGAATTCCGCTTCTTAGGGGAAGTGAGAAATTGCTGAGCTGACACCAAGTCCTGCAGTGTCCCTGTCACCTGCAGAGCCACCGCATCCTCGCCAAGGTAGCGGGCATTGTGACAAAGGTTCTATGTCAGCTGGGTGTGGCAGCCAGGCGCCCCCTAGGGGATGGGCAGCCTGTCAGCCCCGGGCCTGTCACTGCCTGCTGGCCCTGCTGCCACCAGCCAGGCCTCTGAAAACTTGTCAAACCATGCCCAGACTTGGGGCCAGTTTGGCCCAAAGTCTGCAAGAGACAAGTCGGGAAGAAAGATATGGGACAGAGGGAGAAAGCGAAGGGAGCAGGAGAAAGGGAAGGAAGAATAAAAAGTAGTGTTGGGCTGCAGGAGTGAGATGGAGGAATTGCAAGAAAAGAGGCAGGAAGCAGGAGAGTGAGAGAAAAGGAAAGAAGAGACATGCAGCCAGACGAGGGCTTAGTGAGAGAGGATGGGACAGAGAACAGGATGAGAAGGACATAAGGCAAGGCTAGGACAGACAAGGACAGGCAAGGCAAGGCTAGGCTGCAGGACATGTTTTTGCTTTATAGTTTCTAGCACATTCGTCTTCAGACTAGGAGGAAAGCCATAAGACCATATGGATTAGGCCCAAGCAAAAACCCCAGCTACTTGAGACTCTTAGACTAAGCCTAAAATACCAAGATCTCTCCATAAGGATGGTTTTTATACTGTACTTCCACAATCTGCTGGCAGTACAAAAAAATCAGCTGCAGATCTCCTTAGGCTGAGTCATGGTGCTTTGGGGCAGGGACCATGCATATCATGGGAATATTTCACAGTTTCTGCTCTGTTTTCAGTGTATGACACCAAAACACCCACCTGATGACATCCTTTCAAGAGCAAAGGCAGCAATTTGCAGAATTCCGCTTCTTAGGGGAAGTGAGAAATTGCTGAGCTGACACCAAGTCCTGCAGTGTCCCTGTCACCTGCAGAGCCACTGCATCCTCGCCACGGTAGCGGGCATTGTGACAAAGGTTCTATGTCAGCTGGGTGTGGCAGCCAGGCGCCCCCTAGGGGATGAGGAGCCTGTCAGCCCCGGGCCTGTCACTGCCTGGTGTCCCTGCTGCCACCAGCCAGGCCTCTGAAAACTTGTCAAACCATGCCTAGACTTGGGGCCAGTTTGGCCCAAAGTCTGCAAGAGACAAGTCGGGAAGAAAGATATGGGACAGAGGGAGAAAGCGAAGGGAGCAGGAGAAAGGGAAGGAAGAATAAAAAGTAGTGTTGGGCTGCAGGAGTGAGATGGAGGAATTGCAAGAAAAGAGGCAGGAAGCAGGAGAGTGAGAGAAAAGGAAAGAAGAGACATGCAGCCAGACGAGGGCTTAGTGAGAGAGGATGGGACAGAGAACAGGATGAGAAGGACATAAGGCAAGGCTAGGACAGACAAGGACAGGCAAGGCAAGGCTAGGCTGCAGGACATGTTTTTGCTTTATAGTTTCTAGCACATTCGTCTTCAGACTAGGAGGAAAGCCATAAGACCATATGGATTAGGCCCAAGCAAAAACCCCAGCTACTTGAGACTCTTAGACTAAGCCTAAAATACCAAGATCTCTCCATAAGGATGGTTTTTATACTGTACTTCCACAATCTGCTGGCAGTACAAAAAAATCAGCTGCAGATCTCCTTAGGCTGAGTCATGGTGCTTTGGGGCAGGGACCATGCATATCATGGGAATATTTCACAGTTTCTGCTCTGTTTTCAGTGTATGACACCAAAACACCCACCTGATGACATCCTTTCAAGAGCAAAGGCAGCAATTGGCAGAATTCCGCTTCTTAGGGGAAGTGAGAAATTGCTGAGCTGACACCAAGTCCTGCAGTGTCCCTGTCACCTGCAGAGCCACCGCATCCTCGCCACGGTAGCGGGCATTGTGACAAAGGTTCTATGTCAGCTGGGTGTGGCAGCCAGGCGCCCCCTAGGGGATGGGGAGCCTGTCAGCCCCGGGCCTGTCACTGCCTGCTGGCCCTGCTGCCACCAGCCAGGCCTCTGAAAACTTGTCAAACCATGCCCAGACTTGGGGCCAGTTTGGCCCAAAGTCTGCAAGAGACAAGTCGGGAAGAAAGATATGGGACAGAGGGAGAAAGCGAAGGGAGCAGGAGAAAGGGAAGGAAGAATAAAAAGTAGTGTTGGGCTGCAGGAGTGAGATGGAGGAATTGCAAAAAAAGAGGCAGGAAGCAGGAGAGTGAGAGAAAAGGAAAGAAGAGACATGCAGCCAGACGAGGGCTTAGTGAGAGAGGATGGGACAGAGAACAGGATGAGAAGGAAAGAACGCAAGGCTAGGACAGACAAGGACAGGCAAGGCAAGGCTAGGCTGCAGGACATGTTTTTGCTTTATAGTTTCTAGCACATTCGTCTTCAGACTAGGAGGAAAGCCATAAGACCATATGGATTAGGCCCAAGCAAAAACCCCAGCTACTTGAGACTCTTAGACTAAGCCTAAAATACCAAGATCTCTCCATAAGGATGGTTTTTATACTGTACTTCCACAATCTGCTGGCAGTACAAAAAATCAGCTGCAGATCTCCTTAGGCTGAGTCATGGTGCTTTGGGGCAGGGACCATGCATATCATGGGAATATTTCACAGTTTCTGCTCTGTTTTCAGTGTATGACACCAAAACACCCACCTGATGACATCCTTTCAAGAGCAAAGGCAGCAATTGGCAGAATTCCGCTTCTTAGGGGAAGTGAGAAATTGCTGAGCTGACACCAAGTCCTGCAGTGTCCCTGTCACCTGCAGAGCCACCGCATCCTCGCCACGGTAGCGGGCATTGTGACAAAGGTTCTATGTCAGCTGGGTGTGGCAGCCAGGCGCCCCCTAGGGGATGGGGAGCCTGTCAGCCCCGGGCCTGTCACTGCCTGCTGGCCCTGCTGCCACCAGCCAGGCCTCTGAAAACTTGTCAAACCATGCCTAGACTTGGGGCCAGTTTGGCCCAAAGTCTGCAAGAGACAAGTCGGGAAGAAAGATATGGGACAGAGGGAGAAAGCGAAGGGAGCAGGAGAAAGGGAAGGAAGAATAAAAAGTAGTGTTGGGCTGCAGGAGTGAGATGGAGGAATTGCAAGAAAAGAGGCAGGAAGCAGGAGAGTGAGAGAAAAGGAAAGAAGAGACATGCAGCCAGACGAGGGCTTAGTGAGAGAGGATGGGACAGAGAACAGGATGAGAAGGAAAGAAGGCAAGGCTAGGACAGGCAAGGACAGGCAAGGCAAGGCTAGGCTGCAGGACATGTTTTTGCTTTATAGTTTCTAGCACATTCGTCTTCAGACTAGGAGGAAAGCCATAAGACCATATGGATTAGGCCCAAGCAAAAACCCCAGCTACTTGAGACTCTTAGACTAAGCCTAAAATACCAAGATCTCTCCATAAGGATGGTTTTTATACTGTACTTCCACAATCTGCTGGCAGTACAAAAAAATAAGCTGCAGATCTCCTTAGGCTGAGTCATGGTGCTTTGGGGCAGGGACCATGCATATCATGGGAATATTTCACAGTTTCTGCTCTGTTTTCAGTGTATGACACCAAAACACCCACCTGATGACATCCTTTCAAGAGCAAAGGCAGCAATTGGCAGAATTCCGCTTCTTAGGGGAAGTGAGAAATTGCTGAGCTGACACCAAGTCCTGCAGTGTCCCTGTCACCTGCAGAGCCACCGCATCCTCGCCACGGTAGCGGGCATTGTGACAAAGGTTCTATGTCAGCTGGGTGTGGCAGCCAGGCGCCCCCTAGGGGATGGGGAGCCTGTCAGCCCCGGGCCTGTCACTGCCTGCTGGCCCTGCTGCCACCAGCCAGGCCTCTGAAAACTTGTCAAACCATGCCCAGACTTGGGGCCAGTTTAGCCCAAAGTCTGCAAGAGACAAGTCGGGAAGAAAGATATGGGACAGAGGGAGAAAGCGAAGGGAGCAGGAGAAAGGGAAGGAAGAATAAAAAGTAGTGTTGGGCTGCAGGAGTGAGATGGAGGAATTGCAAGAAAAGAGGCAGGAAGCAGGAGAGTGAGAGAAAAGGAAAGAAGAGACATGCAGCCAGACGAGGGCTTAGTGAGAGAGGATGGGACAGAGAACAGGATGAGAAGGAAAGAAGGCAAGGCTAGGACAGGCAAGGACAGGCAAGGCAAGGCTAGGCTGCAGGACATGTTTTTGCTTTATAGTTTCTAGCACATTCGTCTTCAGACTAGGAGGAAAGCCATAAGACCATATGGATTAGGCCCAAGCAAAAACCCCAGCTACTTGAGACTCTTAGACTAAGCCTAAAATACCAAGATCTCTCCATAAGGATGGTTTTTATACTGTACTTCCACAATCTGCTGGCAGTACAAAAAAAGAAGCTGCAGATCTCCTTAGGCTGAGTCATGGTGCTTTGGGGCAGGGACCATGCATATCATGGGAATATTTCACAGTTTCTGCTCTGTTTTCAGTGTATGACACCAAAACACCCACCTGATGACATCCTTTCAAGAGCAAAGGCAGCAATTGGCGGAATTCCGCTTCTTAGGGGAAGTGAGAAATTGCTGAGCTGACACCAAGTCCTGCAGTGTCCCTGTCACCTGCAGAGCCACCGCATCCTCGCCACGGTAGCGGGCATTGTGACAAAGGTTCTATGTCAGCTGGGTGTTGCAGCCAGGCGCCCCCTAGGGGATGGGGAGCCTGTCAGCCCCGGGCCTGTCACTGCCTGCTGGCCCTGCTGCCACCAGCCAGGCCTCTGAAAACTTGTCAAACCATGCCCAGACTTGGGGCCAGTTTGGCCCAAAGTCTGCAAGAGACAAGTCGGGAAGAAAGATATGGGACAGAGGGAGAAAGCGAAGGGAGCAGGAGAAAGGGAAGGAAGAATAAAAAGTAGTGTTGGGCTGCAGGAGTGAGATGGAGGAATTGCAAGAAAAGAGGCAGGAAGCAGGAGAGTGAGAGAAAAGGAAAGAAGAGACATGCAGCCAGACGAGGGCTTAGTGAGAGAGGATGGGACAGAGAACAGGATGAGAAGGAAAGAAGGCAAGGCTAGGACAGGCAAGGACAGGCAAGGCAAGGCTAGGCTGCAGGACATGTTTTTGCTTTATAGTTTCTAGCACATTCGTCTTCAGACTAGGAGGAAAGCCATAAGACCGTATGGATTAGGCCCAAGCAAAATCCCCAACTACTTGAGACACTTAGACTAAGCCTAAAATACCAAGATCTCTCCATAAGGATGGTTTTTATACTGTACTTCCACAATCTGCTGGCAGTACAAAAAAATCAGCTGCAGATCTCCTTAGGCTGAGTCATGGTGCTTTGGGGCAGGGACCATGCATATCATGGGAATATTTCACAGTTTCTGCTCTGTTTTCAGTGTATGACACCAAAACACCCACCTGATGACATCCTTTCAAGAGCAAAGGCAGCAATTGGCAGAATTCCGCTTCTTAGGGGAAGTGAGAAATTGCTGAGCTGACACCAAGTCCTGCAGTGTCCCTGTCACCTGCAGAGCCACCGCATCCTCGCCACGGTAGCGGGCATTGTGACAAAGGTTCTATGTCAGCTGGGTGTGGCAGCCAGGCGCCCCCTAGGGGATGGGCAGCCTGTCAGCCCCGGCCCTGTCACTGCCTGGTGTCCCTGCTGCCACCAGCCAGGCCTCTGAAAACTTGTCAAACCATGCCCAGACTTGGGGCCAGTTTGGCCCAAAGTCTGCAAGAGACAAGTCGGGAAGAAAGATATGGGACAGAGGGAGAAAGCGAAGGGAGCAGGAGAAAGGGAAGGAAGAATAAAAAGTAGTGTTGGGCTGCAGGAGTGAGATGGAGGAATTGCAAGAAAAGAGGCAGGAAGCAGGAGAGTGAGAGAAAAGGAAAGAAGAGACATGCAGCCAGACGAGGGCTTAGTGAGAGAGGATGGGACAGAGAACAGGATGAGAAGGAAAGAAGGCAAGGCTAGGACAGGCAAGGACAGGCAAGGCAAGGCTAGGCTGCAGGACATGTTTTTGCTTTATAGTTTCTAGCACATTCGTCTTCAGACTAGGAGGAAAGCCATAAGACCATATGGATTAGGCCCAAGCAAAAACCCCAGCTACTTGAGACTCTTAGACTAAGCCTAAAATACCAAGATCTCTCCATAAGGATGGTTTTTATACTGTACTTCCACAATCTGCTGGCAGTACAAAAAAAGAAGCTGCAGATCTCCTTAGGCTGAGTCATGGTGCTTTGGGGCAGGGACCATGCATATCATGGGAATATTTCACAGTTTCTGCTCTGTTTTCAGTGTATGACACCAAAACACCCACCTGATGACATCCTTTCAAGAGCAAAGGCAGCAATTGGCGGAATTCCGCTTCTTAGGGGAAGTGAGAAATTGCTGAGCTGACACCAAGTCCTGCAGTGTCCCTGTCACCTGCAGAGCCACCGCATCCTTGCCACGGTAGCGGGCATTGTGACAAAGGTTCTATGTCAGCTGGGTGTGGCAGCCAGGCGCCCCCTAGGGGATGGGGAGCCTGTCAGCCCCGGGCCTGTCACTGCCTGCTGGCCCTGCTGCCACCAGCCAGGCCTCTGAAAACTTGTCAAACCATGCCCAGACTTGGGGCCAGTTTGGCCCAAAGTCTGCAAGAGACAAGTCGGGAAGAAAGATATGGGACAGAGGGAGAAAGCGAAGGGAGCAGGAGAAAGGGAAGGAAGAATAAAAAGTAGTGTTGGGCTGCAGGAGTGAGATGGAGGAATTGCAAGAAAAGAGGCAGGAAGCAGGAGAGTGAGAGAAAAGGAAAGAAGAGACATGCAGCCAGACGAGGGCTTAGTGAGAGAGGATGGGACAGAGAACAAGATGAGAAGGACATAAGGCAAGGCTAGGACAGGCAAGGACAGGCAAGGCAAGGCTAGGCTGCAGGACATGTTTTTGCTTTATAGTTTCTAGCACATTCGTCTTCAGACTAGGAGGAAAGCCATAAGACCGTATGGATTAGGCCCAAGCAAAATCCCCAACTACTTGAGACACTTAGACTAAGCCTAAAATACCAAGATCTCTCCATAAGGATGGTTTTTATACTGTACTTCCACAATCTGCTGGCAGTACAAAAAAATCAGCTGCAGATCTCCTTAGGCTGAGTCATGGTGCTTTGGGGCAGGGACCATGCATATCATGGGAATATTTCACAGTTTCTGCTCTGTTTTCAGTGTATGACACCAAAACACCCACCTGATGACATCCTTTCAAGAGCAAAGGCAGCAATTGGCAGAATTCCGCTTCTTAGGGGAAGTGAGAAATTGCTGAGCTGACACCAAGTCCTGCAGTGTCCCTGTCACCTGCAGAGCCACCGCATCCTCGCCAAGGTAGCGGGCATTGTGACAAAGGTTCTATGTCAGCTGGGTGTGGCAGCCAGGCGCCCCCTAGGGGATGGGCAGCCTGTCAGCCCCGGGCCTGTCACTGCCTGCTGGCCCTGCTGCCACCAGCCAGGCCTCTGAAAACTTGTCAAACCATGCCCAGACTTGGGGCCAGTTTGGCCCAAAGTCTGCAAGAGACAAGTCGGGAAGAAAGATATGGGACAGAGGGAGAAAGCGAAGGGAGCAGGAGAAAGGGAAGGAAGAATAAAAAGTAGTGTTGGGCTGCAGGAGTGAGATGGAGGAATTGCAAGAAAAGAGGCAGGAAGCAGGAGAGTGAGAGAAAAGGAAAGAAGAGACATGCAGCCAGACGAGGGCTTAGTGAGAGAGGATGGGACAGAGAACAGGATGAGAAGGAAAGAAGGCAAGGCTAGGACAGACAAGGACAGGCAAGGCAAGGCTAGGCTGCAGGACATGTTTTTGCTTTATAGTTTCTAGCACATTCGTCTTCAGACTAGGAGGAAAGCCATAAGACCATATGGATTAGGCCCAAGCAAAAACCCCAGCTACTTGAGACTCTTAGACTAAGCCTAAAATACCAAGATCTCTCCATAAGGATGGTTTTTATACTGTACTTCCACAATCTGCTGGCAGTACAAAAAAATCAGCTGCAGATCTCCTTAGGCTGAGTCATGGTGCTTTGGGGCAGGGACCATGCATATCATGGGAATATTTCACAGTTTCTGCTCTGTTTTCAGTGTATGACACCAAAACACCCACCTGATGACATCCTTTCAAGAGCAAAGGCAGCAATTTGCAGAATTCCGCTTCTTAGGGGAAGTGAGAAATTGCTGAGCTGACACCAAGTCCTGCAGTGTCCCTGTCACCTGCAGAGCCACTGCATCCTCGCCACGGTAGCGGGCATTGTGACAAAGGTTCTATGTCAGCTGGGTGTGGCAGCCAGGCGCCCCCTAGGGGATGAGGAGCCTGTCAGCCCCGGGCCTGTCACTGCCTGGTGTCCCTGCTGCCACCAGCCAGGCCTCTGAAAACTTGTCAAACCATGCCTAGACTTGGGGCCAGTTTGGCCCAAAGTCTGCAAGAGACAAGTCGGGAAGAAAGATATGGGACAGAGGGAGAAAGCGAAGGGAGCAGGAGAAAGGGAAGGAAGAATAAAAAGTAGTGTTGGGCTGCAGGAGTGAGATGGAGGAATTGCAAGAAAAGAGGCAGGAAGCAGGAGAGTGAGAGAAAAGGAAAGAAGAGACATGCAGCCAGACGAGGGCTTAGTGAGAGAGGATGGGACAGAGAACAGGATGAGAAGGACATAAGGCAAGGCTAGGACAGACAAGGACAGGCAAGGCAAGGCTAGGCTGCAGGACATGTTTTTGCTTTATAGTTTCTAGCACATTCGTCTTCAGACTAGGAGGAAAGCCATAAGACCATATGGATTAGGCCCAAGCAAAAACCCCAGCTACTTGAGACTCTTAGACTAAGCCTAAAATACCAAGATCTCTCCATAAGGATGGTTTTTATACTGTACTTCCACAATCTGCTGGCAGTACAAAAAAATCAGCTGCAGATCTCCTTAGGCTGAGTCATGGTGCTTTGGGGCAGGGACCATGCATATCATGGGAATATTTCACAGTTTCTGCTCTGTTTTCAGTGTATGACACCAAAACACCCACCTGATGACATCCTTTCAAGAGCAAAGGCAGCAATTGGCAGAATTCCGCTTCTTAGGGGAAGTGAGAAATTGCTGAGCTGACACCAAGTCCTGCAGTGTCCCTGTCACCTGCAGAGCCACCGCATCCTCGCCACGGTAGCGGGCATTGTGACAAAGGTTCTATGTCAGCTGGGTGTGGCAGCCAGGCGCCCCCTAGGGGATGGGGAGCCTGTCAGCCCCGGGCCTGTCACTGCCTGCTGGCCCTGCTGCCACCAGCCAGGCCTCTGAAAACTTGTCAAACCATGCCCAGACTTGGGGCCAGTTTGGCCCAAAGTCTGCAAGAGACAAGTCGGGAAGAAAGATATGGGACAGAGGGAGAAAGCGAAGGGAGCAGGAGAAAGGGAAGGAAGAATAAAAAGTAGTGTTGGGCTGCAGGAGTGAGATGGAGGAATTGCAAAAAAAGAGGCAGGAAGCAGGAGAGTGAGAGAAAAGGAAAGAAGAGACATGCAGCCAGACGAGGGCTTAGTGAGAGAGGATGGGACAGAGAACAGGATGAGAAGGAAAGAACGCAAGGCTAGGACAGACAAGGACAGGCAAGGCAAGGCTAGGCTGCAGGACATGTTTTTGCTTTATAGTTTCTAGCACATTCGTCTTCAGACTAGGAGGAAAGCCATAAGACCATATGGATTAGGCCCAAGCAAAAACCCCAGCTACTTGAGACTCTTAGACTAAGCCTAAAATACCAAGATCTCTCCATAAGGATGGTTTTTATACTGTACTTCCACAATCTGCTGGCAGTACAAAAAATCAGCTGCAGATCTCCTTAAGCTGAGTCATGGTGCTTTGGGGCAGGGACCATGCATATCATGGGAATATTTCACAGTTTCTGCTCTGTTTTCAGTGTATGACACCAAAACACCCACCTGATGACATCCTTTCAAGAGCAAAGGCAGCAATTGGCAGAATTCCGCTTCTTAGGGGAAGTGAGAAATTGCTGAGCTGACACCAAGTCCTGCAGTGTCCCTGTCACCTGCAGAGCCACCGCATCCTCGCCACGGTAGCGGGCATTGTGACAAAGGTTCTATGTCAGCTGGGTGTGGCAGCCAGGCGCCCCCTAGGGGATGGGGAGCCTGTCAGCCCCGGGCCTGTCACTGCCTGCTGGCCCTGCTGCCACCAGCCAGGCCTCTGAAAACTTGTCAAACCATGCCTAGACTTGGGGCCAGTTTGGCCCAAAGTCTGCAAGAGACAAGTCGGGAAGAAAGATATGGGACAGAGGGAGAAAGCGAAGGGAGCAGGAGAAAGGGAAGGAAGAATAAAAAGTAGTGTTGGGCTGCAGGAGT
The DNA here is from genome assembly GCF_036013475.1 of Columba livia. Classification (NCBI taxonomy): domain Eukaryota; kingdom Metazoa; phylum Chordata; class Aves; order Columbiformes; family Columbidae; genus Columba; species Columba livia. The sequence goes on from NW_027043008.1 coordinate 3,294,214, forward strand.
GAGATGGAGGAATTGCAAGAAAAGAGGCAGGAAGCAGGAGAGTGAGAGAAAAGGAAAGAAGAGACATGCAGCCAGACGAGGGCTTAGTGAGAGAGGATGGGACAGAGAACAGGATGAGAAGGAAAGAAGGCAAGGCTAGGACAGGCAAGGACAGGCAAGGCAAGGCTAGGCTGCAGGACATGTTTTTGCTTTATAGTTTCTAGCACATTCGTCTTCAGACTAGGAGGAAAGCCATAAGACCATATGGATTAGGCCCAAGCAAAAACCCCAGCTACTTGAGACTCTTAGACTAAGCCTAAAATACCAAGATCTCTCCATAAGGATGGTTTTTATACTGTACTTCCACAATCTGCTGGCAGTACAAAAAAATCAGCTGCAGATCTCCTTAGGCTGAGTCATGGTGCTTTGGGGCAGGGACCATGCATATCATGGGAATATTTCACAGTTTCTGCTCTGTTTTCAGTGTATGACACCAAAACACCCACCTGATGACATCCTTTCAAGAGCAAAGGCAGCAATTGGCAGAATTCCGCTTCTTAGGGGAAGTGAGAAATTGCTGAGCTGACACCAAGTCCTGCAGTGTCCCTGTCACCTGCAGAGCCACCGCATCCTCGCCACGGTAGCGGGCATTGTGACAAAGGTTCTATGTCAGCTGGGTGTGGCAGCCAGGCGCCCCCTAGGGGATGGGGAGCCTGTCAGCCCCGGGCCTGTCACTGCCTGCTGGCCCTGCTGCCACCAGCCAGGCCTCTGAAAACTTGTCAAACCATGCCCAGACTTGGGGCCAGTTTGGCCCAAAGTCTGCAAGAGACAAGTCGGGAAGAAAGATATGGGACAGAGGGAGAAAGCGAAGGGAGCAGGAGAAAGGGAAGGAAGAATAAAAAGTAGTGTTGGGCTGCAGGAGTGAGATGGAGGAATTGCAAAAAAAGAGGCAGGAAGCAGGAGAGTGAGAGAAAAGGAAAGAAGAGACATGCAGCCAGACGAGGGCTTAGTGAGAGAGGATGGGACAGAGAACAGGATGAGAAGGAAAGAACGCAAGGCTAGGACAGACAAGGACAGGCAAGGCAAGGCTAGGCTGCAGGACATGTTTTTGCTTTATAGTTTCTAGCACATTCGTCTTCAGACTAGGAGGAAAGCCATAAGACCATATGGATTAGGCCCAAGCAAAAACCCCAGCTACTTGAGACTCTTAGACTAAGCCTAAAATACCAAGATCTCTCCATAAGGATGGTTTTTATACTGTACTTCCACAATCTGCTGGCAGTACAAAAAATCAGCTGCAGATCTCCTTAAGCTGAGTCATGGTGCTTTGGGGCAGGGACCATGCATATCATGGGAATATTTCACAGTTTCTGCTCTGTTTTCAGTGTATGACACCAAAACACCCACCTGATGACATCCTTTCAAGAGCAAAGGCAGCAATTGGCAGAATTCCGCTTCTTAGGGGAAGTGAGAAATTGCTGAGCTGACACCAAGTCCTGCAGTGTCCCTGTCACCTGCAGAGCCACCGCATCCTCGCCACGGTAGCGGGCATTGTGACAAAGGTTCTATGTCAGCTGGGTGTGGCAGCCAGGCGCCCCCTAGGGGATGGGGAGCCTGTCAGCCCCGGGCCTGTCACTGCCTGCTGGCCCTGCTGCCACCAGCCAGGCCTCTGAAAACTTGTCAAACCATGCCTAGACTTGGGGCCAGTTTGGCCCAAAGTCTGCAAGAGACAAGTCGGGAAGAAAGATATGGGACAGAGGGAGAAAGCGAAGGGAGCAGGAGAAAGGGAAGGAAGAATAAAAAGTAGTGTTGGGCTGCAGGAGTGAGATGGAGGAATTGCAAGAAAAGAGGCAGGAAGCAGGAGAGTGAGAGAAAAGGAAAGAAGAGACATGCAGCCAGACGAGGGCTTAGTGAGAGAGGATGGGACAGAGAACAGGATGAGAAGGAAAGAAGGCAAGGCTAGGACAGGCAAGGACAGGCAAGGCAAGGCTAGGCTGCAGGACATGTTTTTGCTTTATAGTTTCTAGCACATTCGTCTTCAGACTAGGAGGAAAGCCATAAGACCATATGGATTAGGCCCAAGCAAAAACCCCAGCTACTTGAGACTCTTAGACTAAGCCTAAAATACCAAGATCTCTCCATAAGGATGGTTTTTATACTGTACTTCCACAATCTGCTGGCAGTACAAAAAAATCAGCTGCAGATCTCCTTAGGCTGAGTCATGGTGCTTTGGGGCAGGGACCATGCATATCATGGGAATATTTCACAGTTTCTGCTCTGTTTTCAGTGTATGACACCAAAACACCCACCTGATGACATCCTTTCAAGAGCAAAGGCAGCAATTGGCAGAATTCCGCTTCTTAGGGGAAGTGAGAAATTGCTGAGCTGACACCAAGTCCTGCAGTGTCCCTGTCACCTGCAGAGCCACCGCATCCTCGCCACGGTAGCGGGCATTGTGACAAAGGTTCTATGTCAGCTGGGTGTGGCAGCCAGGCGCCCCCTAGGGGATGGGGAGCCTGTCAGCCCCGGGCCTGTCACTGCCTGCTGGCCCTGCTGCCACCAGCCAGGCCTCTGAAAACTTGTCAAACCATGCCCAGACTTGGGGCCAGTTTAGCCCAAAGTCTGCAAGAGACAAGTCGGGAAGAAAGATATGGGACAGAGGGAGAAAGCGAAGGGAGCAGGAGAAAGGGAAGGAAGAATAAAAAGTAGTGTTGGGCTGCAGGAGTGAGATGGAGGAATTGCAAGAAAAGAGGCAGGAAGCAGGAGAGTGAGAGAAAAGGAAAGAAGAGACATGCAGCCAGACGAGGGCTTAGTGAGAGAGGATGGGACAGAGAACAGGATGAGAAGGAAAGAAGGCAAGGCTAGGACAGGCAAGGACAGGCAAGGCAAGGCTAGGCTGCAGGACATGTTTTTGCTTTATAGTTTCTAGCACATTCGTCTTCAGACTAGGAGGAAAGCCATAAGACCATATGGATTAGGCCCAAGCAAAAACCCCAGCTACTTGAGACTCTTAGACTAAGCCTAAAATACCAAGATCTCTCCATAAGGATGGTTTTTATACTGTACTTCCACAATCTGCTGGCAGTACAAAAAAATAAGCTGCAGATCTCCTTAGGCTGAGTCATGGTGCTTTGGGGCAGGGACCATGCATATCATGGGAATATTTCACAGTTTCTGCTCTGTTTTCAGTGTATGACACCAAAACACCCACCTGATGACATCCTTTCAAGAGCAAAGGCAGCAATTGGCGGAATTCCGCTTCTTAGGGGAAGTGAGAAATTGCTGAGCTGACACCAAGTCCTGCAGTGTCCCTGTCACCTGCAGAGCCACCGCATCCTCGCCACGGTAGCGGGCATTGTGACAAAGGTTCTATGTCAGCTGGGTGTTGCAGCCAGGCGCCCCCTAGGGGATGGGGAGCCTGTCAGCCCCGGGCCTGTCACTGCCTGCTGGCCCTGCTGCCACCAGCCAGGCCTCTGAAAACTTGTCAAACCATGCCCAGACTTGGGGCCAGTTTGGCCCAAAGTCTGCAAGAGACAAGTCGGGAAGAAAGATATGGGACAGAGGGAGAAAGCGAAGGGAGCAGGAGAAAGGGAAGGAAGAATAAAAAGTAGTGTTGGGCTGCAGGAGTGAGATGGAGGAATTGCAAGAAAAGAGGCAGGAAGCAGGAGAGTGAGAGAAAAGGAAAGAAGAGACATGCAGCCAGACGAGGGCTTAGTGAGAGAGGATGGGACAGAGAACAGGATGAGAAGGAAAGAAGGCAAGGCTAGGACAGGCAAGGACAGGCAAGGCAAGGCTAGGCTGCAGGACATGTTTTTGCTTTATAGTTTCTAGCACATTCGTCTTCAGACTAGGAGGAAAGCCATAAGACCGTATGGATTAGGCCCAAGCAAAATCCCCAACTACTTGAGACACTTAGACTAAGCCTAAAATACCAAGATCTCTCCATAAGGATGGTTTTTATACTGTACTTCCACAATCTGCTGGCAGTACAAAAAAATCAGCTGCAGATCTCCTTAGGCTGAGTCATGGTGCTTTGGGGCAGGGACCATGCATATCATGGGAATATTTCACAGTTTCTGCTCTGTTTTCAGTGTATGACACCAAAACACCCACCTGATGACATCCTTTCAAGAGCAAAGGCAGCAATTGGCAGAATTCCGCTTCTTAGGGGAAGTGAGAAATTGCTGAGCTGACACCAAGTCCTGCAGTGTCCCTGTCACCTGCAGAGCCACCGCATCCTCGCCACGGTAGCGGGCATTGTGACAAAGGTTCTATGTCAGCTGGGTGTGGCAGCCAGGCGCCCCCTAGGGGATGGGCAGCCTGTCAGCCCCGGCCCTGTCACTGCCTGGTGTCCCTGCTGCCACCAGCCAGGCCTCTGAAAACTTGTCAAACCATGCCCAGACTTGGGGCCAGTTTGGCCCAAAGTCTGCAAGAGACAAGTCGGGAAGAAAGATATGGGACAGAGGGAGAAAGCGAAGGGAGCAGGAGAAAGGGAAGGAAGAATAAAAAGTAGTGTTGGGCTGCAGGAGTGAGATGGAGGAATTGCAAGAAAAGAGGCAGGAAGCAGGAGAGTGAGAGAAAAGGAAAGAAGAGACATGCAGCCAGACGAGGGCTTAGTGAGAGAGGATGGGACAGAGAACAGGATGAGAAGGAAAGAAGGCAAGGCTAGGACAGGCAAGGACAGGCAAGGCAAGGCTAGGCTGCAGGACATGTTTTTGCTTTATAGTTTCTAGCACATTCGTCTTCAGACTAGGAGGAAAGCCATAAGACCATATGGATTAGGCCCAAGCAAAAACCCCAGCTACTTGAGACTCTTAGACTAAGCCTAAAATACCAAGATCTCTCCATAAGGATGGTTTTTATACTGTACTTCCACAATCTGCTGGCAGTACAAAAAAAGAAGCTGCAGATCTCCTTAGGCTGAGTCATGGTGCTTTGGGGCAGGGACCATGCATATCATGGGAATATTTCACAGTTTCTGCTCTGTTTTCAGTGTATGACACCAAAACACCCACCTGATGACATCCTTTCAAGAGCAAAGGCAGCAATTGGCGGAATTCCGCTTCTTAGGGGAAGTGAGAAATTGCTGAGCTGACACCAAGTCCTGCAGTGTCCCTGTCACCTGCAGAGCCACCGCATCCTCGCCACGGTAGCGGGCATTGTGACAAAGGTTCTATGTCAGCTGGGTGTGGCAGCCAGGCGCCCCCTAGGGGATGGGGAGCCTGTCAGCCCCGGGCCTGTCACTGCCTGGTGTCCCTGCTGCCACCAGCCAGGCCTCTGAAAACTTGTCAAACCATGCCCAGACTTGGGGCCAGTTTGGCCCAAAGTCTGCAAGAGACAAGTCGGGAAGAAAGATATGGGACAGAGGGAGAACGCGAAGGGAGCAGGAGAAAGGGAAGGAAGAATAAAAAGTAGTGTTGGGCTGCAGGAGTGAGATGGAGGAATTGCAAGAAAAGAGGCAGGAAGCAGGAGAGTGAGAGAAAAGGAAAGAAGAGACATGCAGCCAGACGAGGGCTTAGTGAGAGAGGATGGGACAGAGAACAGGATGAGAAGGAAAGAAGGCAAGGCTAGGACAGGCAAGGACAGGCAAGGCAAGGCTAGGCTGCAGGACATGTTTTTGCTTTATAGTTTCTAGCACATTCGTCTTCAGACTAGGAGGAAAGCCATAAGACCATATGGATTAGGCCCAAGCAAAAACCCCAGCTACTTGAGACTCTTAGACTAAGCCTAAAATACCAAGATCTCTCCATAAGGATGGTTTTTATACTGTACTTCCACAATCTGCTGGCAGTACAAAAAATCAGCTGCAGATCTCCTTAGGCTGAGTCATGGTGCTTTGGGGCAGGGACCATGCATATCATGGGAATATTTCACAGTTTCTGCTCTGTTTTCAGTGTATGACACCAAAACACCCACCTGATGACATCCTTTCAAGAGCAAAGGCAGCAATTGGCAGAATTCCGCTTCTTAGGGGAAGTGAGAAATTGCTGAGCTGACACCAAGTCCTGCAGTGTCCCTGTCACCTGCAGAGCCACCGCATCCTCGCCACGGTAGCGGGCATTGTGACAAAGGTTCTATGTCAGCTGGGTGTGGCAGCCAGGCGCCCCCTAGGGGATGGGGAGCCTGTCAGCCCCGGGCCTGTCACTGCCTGCTGGCCCTGCTGCCACCAGCCAGGCCTCTGAAAACTTGTCAAACCATGCCCAGACTTGGGGCCAGTTTGGCCCAAAGTCTGCAAGAGACAAGTCGGGAAGAAAGATATGGGACAGAGGGAGAAAGCGAAGGGAGCAGGAGAAAGGGAAGGAAGAATAAAAAGTAGTGTTGGGCTGCAGGAGTGAGATGGAGGAATTGCAAGAAAAGAGGCAGGAAGCAGGAGAGTGAGAGAAAAGGAAAGAAGAGACATGCAGCCAGACGAGGGCTTAGTGAGAGAGGATGGGACAGAGAACAAGATGAGAAGGACATAAGGCAAGGCTAGGACAGGCAAGGACAGGAAAGGCAAGGCTAGGCTGCAGGACATGTTTTTGCTTTATAGTTTCTAGCACATTCGTCTTCAGACTAGGAGGAAAGCCATAAGACCGTATGGATTAGGCCCAAGCAAAATCCCCAACTACTTGAGACACTTAGACTAAGCCTAAAATACCAAGATCTCTCCATAAGGATGGTTTTTATACTGTACTTCCACAATCTGCTGGCAGTACAAAAAAATCAGCTGCAGATCTCCTTAGGCTGAGTCATGGTGCTTTGGGGCAGGGACCATGCATATCATGGGAATATTTCACAGTTTCTGCTCTGTTTTCAGTGTATGACACCAAAACACCCACCTGATGACATCCTTTCAAGAGCAAAGGCAGCAATTTGCAGAATTCCGCTTCTTAGGGGAAGTGAGAAATTGCTGAGCTGACACCAAGTCCTGCAGTGTCCCTGTCACCTGCAGAGCCACCGCATCCTCGCCAAGGTAGCGGGCATTGTGACAAAGGTTCTATGTCAGCTGGGTGTGGCAGCCAGGCGCCCCCTAGGGGATGGGCAGCCTGTCAGCCCCGGGCCTGTCACTGCCTGCTGGCCCTGCTGCCACCAGCCAGGCCTCTGAAAACTTGTCAAACCATGCCCAGACTTGGGGCCAGTTTGGCCCAAAGTCTGCAAGAGACAAGTCGGGAAGAAAGATATGGGACAGAGGGAGAAAGCGAAGGGAGCAGGAGAAAGGGAAGGAAGAATAAAAAGTAGTGTTGGGCTGCAGGAGTGAGATGGAGGAATTGCAAGAAAAGAGGCAGGAAGCAGGAGAGTGAGAGAAAAGGAAAGAAGAGACATGCAGCCAGACGAGGGCTTAGTGAGAGAGGATGGGACAGAGAACAGGATGAGAAGGAAAGAAGGCAAGGCTAGGACAGACAAGGACAGGCAAGGCAAGGCTAGGCTGCAGGACATGTTTTTGCTTTATAGTTTCTAGCACATTCGTCTTCAGACTAGGAGGAAAGCCATAAGACCATATGGATTAGGCCCAAGCAAAAACCCCAGCTACTTGAGACTCTTAGACTAAGCCTAAAATACCAAGATCTCTCCATAAGGATGGTTTTTATACTGTACTTCCACAATCTGCTGGCAGTACAAAAAAATCAGCTGCAGATCTCCTTAGGCTGAGTCATGGTGCTTTGGGGCAGGGACCATGCATATCATGGGAATATTTCACAGTTTCTGCTCTGTTTTCAGTGTATGACACCAAAACACCCACCTGATGACATCCTTTCAAGAGCAAAGGCAGCAATTTGCAGAATTCCGCTTCTTAGGGGAAGTGAGAAATTGCTGAGCTGACACCAAGTCCTGCAGTGTCCCTGTCACCTGCAGAGCCACTGCATCCTCGCCACGGTAGCGGGCATTGTGACAAAGGTTCTATGTCAGCTGGGTGTGGCAGCCAGGCGCCCCCTAGGGGATGAGGAGCCTGTCAGCCCCGGGCCTGTCACTGCCTGGTGTCCCTGCTGCCACCAGCCAGGCCTCTGAAAACTTGTCAAACCATGCCTAGACTTGGGGCCAGTTTGGCCCAAAGTCTGCAAGAGACAAGTCGGGAAGAAAGATATGGGACAGAGGGAGAAAGCGAAGGGAGCAGGAGAAAGGGAAGGAAGAATAAAAAGTAGTGTTGGGCTGCAGGAGTGAGATGGAGGAATTGCAAGAAAAGAGGCAGGAAGCAGGAGAGTGAGAGAAAAGGAAAGAAGAGACATGCAGCCAGACGAGGGCTTAGTGAGAGAGGATGGGACAGAGAACAGGATGAGAAGGACATAAGGCAAGGCTAGGACAGACAAGGACAGGCAAGGCAAGGCTAGGCTGCAGGACATGTTTTTGCTTTATAGTTTCTAGCACATTCGTCTTCAGACTAGGAGGAAAGCCATAAGACCATATGGATTAGGCCCAAGCAAAAACCCCAGCTACTTGAGACTCTTAGACTAAGCCTAAAATACCAAGATCTCTCCATAAGGATGGTTTTTATACTGTACTTCCACAATCTGCTGGCAGTACAAAAAAATCAGCTGCAGATCTCCTTAGGCTGAGTCATGGTGCTTTGGGGCAGGGACCATGCATATCATGGGAATATTTCACAGTTTCTGCTCTGTTTTCAGTGTATGACACCAAAACACCCACCTGATGACATCCTTTCAAGAGCAAAGGCAGCAATTGGCAGAATTCCGCTTCTTAGGGGAAGTGAGAAATTGCTGAGCTGACACCAAGTCCTGCAGTGTCCCTGTCACCTGCAGAGCCACCGCATCCTCGCCACGGTAGCGGGCATTGTGACAAAGGTTCTATGTCAGCTGGGTGTGGCAGCCAGGCGCCCCCTAGGGGATGGGGAGCCTGTCAGCCCCGGGCCTGTCACTGCCTGCTGGCCCTGCTGCCACCAGCCAGGCCTCTGAAAACTTGTCAAACCATGCCCAGACTTGGGGCCAGTTTGGCCCAAAGTCTGCAAGAGACAAGTCGGGAAGAAAGATATGGGACAGAGGGAGAAAGCGAAGGGAGCAGGAGAAAGGGAAGGAAGAATAAAAAGTAGTGTTGGGCTGCAGGAGTGAGATGGAGGAATTGCAAAAAAAGAGGCAGGAAGCAGGAGAGTGAGAGAAAAGGAAAGAAGAGACATGCAGCCAGACGAGGGCTTAGTGAGAGAGGATGGGACAGAGAACAGGATGAGAAGGAAAGAACGCAAGGCTAGGACAGACAAGGACAGGCAAGGCAAGGCTAGGCTGCAGGACATGTTTTTGCTTTATAGTTTCTAGCACATTCGTCTTCAGACTAGGAGGAAAGCCATAAGACCATATGGATTAGGCCCAAGCAAAAACCCCAGCTACTTGAGACTCTTAGACTAAGCCTAAAATACCAAGATCTCTCCATAAGGATGGTTTTTATACTGTACTTCCACAATCTGCTGGCAGTACAAAAAATCAGCTGCAGATCTCCTTAAGCTGAGTCATGGTGCTTTGGGGCAGGGACCATGCATATCATGGGAATATTTCACAGTTTCTGCTCTGTTTTCAGTGTATGACACCAAAACACCCACCTGATGACATCCTTTCAAGAGCAAAGGCAGCAATTGGCAGAATTCCGCTTCTTAGGGGAAGTGAGAAATTGCTGAGCTGACACCAAGTCCTGCAGTGTCCCTGTCACCTGCAGAGCCACCGCATCCTCGCCACGGTAGCGGGCATTGTGACAAAGGTTCTATGTCAGCTGGGTGTGGCAGCCAGGCGCCCCCTAGGGGATGGGGAGCCTGTCAGCCCCGGGCCTGTCACTGCCTGCTGGCCCTGCTGCCACCAGCCAGGCCTCTGAAAACTTGTCAAACCATGCCTAGACTTGGGGCCAGTTTGGCCCAAAGTCTGCAAGAGACAAGTCGGGAAGAAAGATATGGGACAGAGGGAGAAAGCGAAGGGAGCAGGAGAAAGGGAAGGAAGAATAAAAAGTAGTGTTGGGCTGCAGGAGTGAGATGGAGGAATTGCAAGAAAAGAGGCAGGAAGCAGGAGAGTGAGAGAAAAGGAAAGAAGAGACATGCAGCCAGACGAGGGCTTAGTGAGAGAGGATGGGACAGAGAACAGGATGAGAAGGAAAGAAGGCAAGGCTAGGACAGGCAAGGACAGGCAAGGCAAGGCTAGGCTGCAGGACATGTTTTTGCTTTATAGTTTCTAGCACATTCGTCTTCAGACTAGGAGGAAAGCCATAAGACCATATGGATTAGGCCCAAGCAAAAACCCCAGCTACTTGAGACTCTTAGACTAAGCCTAAAATACCAAGATCTCTCCATAAGGATGGTTTTTATACTGTACTTCCACAATCTGCTGGCAGTACAAAAAAATCAGCTGCAGATCTCCTTAGGCTGAGTCATGGTGCTTTGGGGCAGGGACCATGCATATCATGGGAATATTTCACAGTTTCTGCTCTGTTTTCAGTGTATGACACCAAAACACCCACCTGATGACATCCTTTCAAGAGCAAAGGCAGCAATTGGCAGAATTCCGCTTCTTAGGGGAAGTGAGAAATTGCTGAGCTGACACCAAGTCCTGCAGTGTCCCTGTCACCTGCAGAGCCACCGCATCCTCGCCACGGTAGCGGGCATTGTGACAAAGGTTCTATGTCAGCTGGGTGTGGCAGCCAGGCGCCCCCTAGGGGATGGGGAGCCTGTCAGCCCCGGGCCTGTCACTGCCTGCTGGCCCTGCTGCCACCAGCCAGGCCTCTGAAAACTTGTCAAACCATGCCCAGACTTGGGGCCAGTTTAGCCCAAAGTCTGCAAGAGACAAGTCGGGAAGAAAGATATGGGACAGAGGGAGAAAGCGAAGGGAGCAGGAGAAAGGGAAGGAAGAATAAAAAGTAGTGTTGGGCTGCAGGAGTGAGATGGAGGAATTGCAAGAAAAGAGGCAGGAAGCAGGAGAGTGAGAGAAAAGGAAAGAAGAGACATGCAGCCAGACGAGGGCTTAGTGAGAGAGGATGGGACAGAGAACAGGATGAGAAGGAAAGAAGGCAAGGCTAGGACAGGCAAGGACAGGCAAGGCAAGGCTAGGCTGCAGGACATGTTTTTGCTTTATAGTTTCTAGCACATTCGTCTTCAGACTAGGAGGAAAGCCATAAGACCATATGGATTAGGCCCAAGCAAAAACCCCAGCTACTTGAGACTCTTAGACTAAGCCTAAAATACCAAGATCTCTCCATAAGGATGGTTTTTATACTGTACTTCCACAATCTGCTGGCAGTACAAAAAAATAAGCTGCAGATCTCCTTAGGCTGAGTCATGGTGCTTTGGGGCAGGGACCATGCATATCATGGGAATATTTCACAGTTTCTGCTCTGTTTTCAGTGTATGACACCAAAACACCCACCTGATGACATCCTTTCAAGAGCAAAGGCAGCAATTGGCGGAATTCCGCTTCTTAGGGGAAGTGAGAAATTGCTGAGCTGACACCAAGTCCTGCAGTGTCCCTGTCACCTGCAGAGCCACCGCATCCTCGCCACGGTAGCGGGCATTGTGACAAAGGTTCTATGTCAGCTGGGTGTTGCAGCCAGGCGCCCCCTAGGGGATGGGGAGCCTGTCAGCCCCGGGCCTGTCACTGCCTGCTGGCCCTGCTGCCACCAGCCAGGCCTCTGAAAACTTGTCAAACCATGCCCAGACTTGGGGCCAGTTTGGCCCAAAGTCTGCAAGAGACAAGTCGGGAAGAAAGATATGGGACAGAGGGAGAAAGCGAAGGGAGCAGGAGAAAGGGAAGGAAGAATAAAAAGTAGTGTTGGGCTGCAGGAGTGAGATGGAGGAATTGCAAGAAAAGAGGCAGGAAGCAGGAGAGTGAGAGAAAAGGAAAGAAGAGACATGCAGCCAGACGAGGGCTTAGTGAGAGAGGATGGGACAGAGAACAGGATGAGAAGGAAAGAAGGCAAGGCTAGGACAGGCAAGGACAGGCAAGGCAAGGCTAGGCTGCAGGACATGTTTTTGCTTTATAGTTTCTAGCACATTCGTCTTCAGACTAGGAGGAAAGCCATAAGACCGTATGGATTAGGCCCAAGCAAAATCCCCAACTACTTGAGACACTTAGACTAAGCCTAAAATACCAAGATCTCTCCATAAGGATGGTTTTTATACTGTACTTCCACAATCTGCTGGCAGTACAAAAAAATCAGCTGCAGATCTCCTTAGGCTGAGTCATGGTGCTTTGGGGCAGGGACCATGCATATCATGGGAATATTTCACAGTTTCTGCTCTGTTTTCAGTGTATGACACCAAAACACCCACCTGATGACATCCTTTCAAGAGCAAAGGCAGCAATTGGCAGAATTCCGCTTCTTAGGGGAAGTGAGAAATTGCTGAGCTGACACCAAGTCCTGCAGTGTCCCTGTCACCTGCAGAGCCACCGCATCCTCGCCACGGTAGCGGGCATTGTGACAAAGGTTCTATGTCAGCTGGGTGTGGCAGCCAGGCGCCCCCTAGGGGATGGGCAGCCTGTCAGCCCCGGCCCTGTCACTGCCTGGTGTCCCTGCTGCCACCAGCCAGGCCTCTGAAAACTTGTCAAACCATGCCCAGACTTGGGGCCAGTTTGGCCCAAAGTCTGCAAGAGACAAGTCGGGAAGAAAGATATGGGACAGAGGGAGAAAGCGAAGGGAGCAGGAGAAAGGGAAGGAAGAATAAAAAGTAGTGTTGGGCTGCAGGAGTGAGATGGAGGAATTGCAAGAAAAGAGGCAGGAAGCAGGAGAGTGAGAGAAAAGGAAAGAAGAGACATGCAGCCAGACGAGGGCTTAGTGAGAGAGGATGGGACAGAGAACAGGATGAGAAGGAAAGAAGGCAAGGCTAGGACAGGCAAGGACAGGCAAGGCAAGGCTAGGCTGCAGGACATGTTTTTGCTTTATAGTTTCTAGCACATTCGTCTTCAGACTAGGAGGAAAGCCATAAGACCATATGGATTAGGCCCAAGCAAAAACCCCAGCTACTTGAGACTCTTAGACTAAGCCTAAAATACCAAGATCTCTCCATAAGGATGGTTTTTATACTGTACTTCCACAATCTGCTGGCAGTACAAAAAAAGAA